>NW_025106637.1:8964671-10171106 GCF_013123115.1 Colletes gigas
GATCGCATATCGTTTTTAAAAGTATGCAATGTTAGGAATTCAGATGGCATTTTTCGAATAATTAACCATGAGACGCCATTGGGCCAGTGCTTTGAGTCACGGTTAAAAGTGAAACGGGTCGCTTGCGTTAAATGTACGTAGATCGAATAATACAGGGAGAAATGTGTACCTGCTCCTCGACTTTCATTCGTATAGAAATAAATCAAACAGAATTTTTATTCTTTCGAATTCAGGAAACTGACAAGCTTGATCTTTGTCTTAGATCGCATATCGTTTTTAAACGTATGCAATGTTAGGAATTCAGATGGCATTTTTCGAAGTAATTAACCATGAGACGCCATTGGGCCAGTGCTTTGAGTCACGGTTAAAAGTGAAACGGGTCGCTTGCGTTAAATGTACGTAGATCGAATAATGCAGCGAGAAACTAGTTGAAAGGGAACGGAGATTGAGAACATTGCAATCCCCAAATGCAGTCCCCTGAAACTTCTAGCATACGCCATGTACCTGCTTACGTTTTCCAGAATTCCTTTCAATTCGAAATGAAAGGAGGGGGAGAAAGCTCTTCCAACTTCGCAGATCTTGGCCTTTGTAAGCGATGAATTTTCTTTTATTTTTTTCCTCTCGCCGTGGCAAACGTCGCTAGTCACTCTCGCGCGAAAACCGATGAAAGTACAAGATGTCGAGTTTAAGTTTGCGATACGTTCCTGGTATTGGATTTACTATTTACCGCGTCGAATGCAAATGCAAATTAATGCAGCAGCTCTGGAAGCTATTTCGACTTTACGCTACAGAGCCTTTACACTTCCTTTTAACGACGGGTGCTTTCAAATCTGAAAATTGTTAGTTTCAAGAAACATTTTGAAAATTCATCGCTAGACGGTTTTTAGTAAAAGAAGAAAAGAAATATGTAATTTGCGTTGGTATAATTGCATATTAAAGCAGCTGAAGAAAATTAGAAAACAGTGATTATAATGATTTTCTCACAAAGGAAAAGATACGACTTCCTGCTTTTAATACTGACATAATTAAAGTATTCATCGTGAAAAATCCGTGTTCTATTTCAGTCGTCTAGCAAATGAGGAGTATAATACAGAATTTTTTATTGCAAATTTTTTCGGATACTTCAATTTTTCTCAACCCTTCCATTGAAAGTTTGCGTGATCATTCTCTAAAATTTTTTTCATTCTACTATATTTCTGTTTCCGCGTTACAACTCTCTCTCTCTCCTTCGTACAATTAAAATCGAAAATTAATTTTCACAACTTTCGTTCTTTCCTATACACAACTTTTTTAATTCGCGTTAATTACCCCTGTGGCATTTATATTGGCTTTTAATCCCTCGCATAACCAGCTGTACTACAGCCACACGTTCAAAATTAAAAACTGAAATATTCCTGCTTTTTATATTTTCGTAACTTTGAAAATACCTCTTGATTTTGTAAAAGGACTGACAAAAATTTGAAATTTCTCGCTAAATAAACTGTTGCACCAAAATTGTGAAGAACGATTAACCCCTTGCCGTACAATGACGAGTCTGGCTCGTTTCAATTTCTTAATGTCAAGTTTTACAATCATGAGGCTACTTACTCGTCATCGGTCACCTCTGGGAAAATCAAGAATACTAATTTGTTGATTGAGGCTTCGTTAAAAAGTTATTAACGTTGTGTAAAAATAGTAAAACATTTTTCTGGGGCTCTGGAACTCCATTAATACGCATTGGTGGAATTTTGAATAATTAAAATCCTTCAATCCGTTCAGAAGTTATGATTTTTTAAACATACGCATGAAATTTCAGTGAAACATGTCATGTATGGTCAGACATTATATTTTCAGTTAGGAATTTTTTTCTCGAAAGTGCGTAGGATTTCAAGGGTATGTCTATTGACCACAAATGATTGTAATTGGCCCCCGCAACCGAAAATAATTTTTTCAGAACCATTTGAAATTTTTTTTCGCTGAAAAATTTAGGGATCTACCTACTCCCTGTTGATTTTTCATAAAAATTGGTTTTTCATTTTTAATAAATTTGTTTGGCGCTCTACAGAAAAATTGTATAACACTTTTTTGTAGATACCCATGGGATCTGTTTCAGAAAAAAGTTTCATTTAAATATATTCACTATTGTAGGAGTTATGGTTTTTTGAAAATTGCACCATTTTTATGGGGGGTTTCTCACGTTACGGGGACAAGGAACAACTTTTTTAATATTTTTCGAATCCCCACATATTCTTCACTAAAATACGCGTTATTTGCCTCTTTAAACATTAAAATCCTTCAATCCATTTAGAAGTTTTTAAGATTCGCATGAATTTTAAGGGAAGCATTTCTTGGCCTCACATTAGATTTTCAGCAAGGAATTTTTTTCTCGAAAATGCGGAGGATTTCGTGGGTATGTGTAATGACCAAAAATGATTGTAATCAACCCTTGCAACCAAATATAATTTTTTTAGAACGATTTGAAATTTTTTAATTTCGTCTAAAAATTTCAGTACCTACTCGAATTTTTTCTCGAAAGTGGGTAGGATTTCCGGGGTATGTGTATTCGCCAAAAATGATTGAAATTGAGCCCCGCAACCAACAATAGTTTTTTCAGAATGATTTGAAAGTTTTTAATTTAATTTTTTAATAACTTTTTAATGAAGCCTCCTTCAGTCAAGAAATTGATATTCTTTATTTTGGCCTCTAGAATCTCCTATTCAAATTTCCCCCAGGGGTGGCTGAACACCCTGTATATTAAAATCAACAGATTTTTACATTAACGAGGTATTCGTAAGACAAATCTATTCTTTTTCGTGGCCATTCCTAGCACGAATACATTTAAACAAAATTAAATAGTATATGTTTGAAAAGATATTTGAAATTAAATCGTACGTCAAGGGGTTAATCCCAGTTTCTGTACCACCAAGCGCAAAAAAATAATTAAAGTCGATAGTCCCCTGTATGTTTTAAGTTCTATTTAGGAGAAACGGTATGGCTGGTAGACTTCATCCGCAATTTCCAATCGTCGTCGACGTCGCGACATCCCCTTTTCCGTCTGAAAAGCTACAGGCCGCGAGTTCGCGGAGAAATAATACGTCTGCTGAAACATCACACCGGTGTTTTTCGCGTTTCTCGGGGGAGGAAATCACCCCACGGAGTTTCGTCCCCATTCGCGGCTCGGTGACATCCACCTACTTCCGTGTTGCCGGAAGCTACCATGTAATAAGAGGTCTCATCCTGCAGCGACATCAAGGAGCAACCAGCAAAGCTCGACTCTGTTTTAATATGAATGGCGTATACAGTTCAATTCCTCCGGGCTTTAATAGTTCGAATCGTCGATAATCCGAGTGAACGGAACGTCAGCAAAAAGGCACAAAAAAAGAGAAAGAAGGAGGGGTGGCCGTACGTTGGGTCGTGGAAGTCGGCGGACGAGGATGATGGGAGGGTGGAGCGCGTTGATCGAGGTTAGGGCGAAAGGAAAGATAGATGGCGGCGGGAGGCGGGAAGAAAAATTGTATGTTTGTGGTGGCGTTGCGTTTGTGTGCACGTGTACGGTTACGGAAGAAGGAGAATAGAGTGGGTTAGGTGGCGGAAGCGAGAGGAATTGTCATTCGGTGGAATTGCAATTTCTCGCTGACGCGTGCTGTGCAACCTCCGGCGCGAGGAGCAAAAGCGGACTAATGATGCACACTAGACTTAATGCTCCGTTCCTGTTCTCATTTCCCACAAAGGTGCGAGCTGCCTGCGGGATGTCAGCCTGGAAATAGTTCCGGAGGCAGTGCAACGTGGTCAGAAGGCGATGCTACGCTGCCATTACGATCTCCAGGGTGCTGTTCTTTACTCTGTCAAGTGGTACCGTGGCAAGCACGAGTTCTACCGTTTTACACCCCAGGACCAGCCGAACATCAAGATCTTCAACATTTCCGGGATCTACGTTGACGTAAGTCTCATCGTTCCTTTCTCCAGCAATTCTCGACGTTACGGAGTTGGGCAAACTTTACTCGCGAACGACATTCGTTCCTGAACTAGCTCTTGAACGCGATAGACTCTGACGTGTCAATTTAATTTATTTTTAATCGGAGATAATCGTTGAGAGCCATAGTGATGTAAATTTAAATTCTTCAAATTTGAGTTAACACTGGACTTGAAATCTTCAAGCTGTCTTCTATTTATCATCAAAATCGATTTACTTGTAAATTCACACGAGAAATCGCGAAACTTACGTTTAATCAGTAAACAAAGTTAGCAAAGCATTTCGAACCATAATGATGTAAGTCCACGTTACGCTCTATTATTAATACTTCTACATAAAAATTAAAGAACATATTATATTATATACATATTCCAAAACAGAATAAAAATGTTACTTTGGCTTCAGAGGATGAACCAAAAGATTAGGTACCAAATAACACACTCAATAGGGAATGATACACAGTAACGAATTCTTTTATTATTTGCACTGGCCACGATACAAGGATTTAAAAGGAAGCTATTTCCAAGGAATTTATCACCGACTTAATAAATTCGCGGAAGAAAATGTTGATGGTTTATATAAAGAAATAATATTACAGCAAGAAATTATAAAATAGAGAACACAGATAGAATAATTCCTAAAAATTGGAAAATGGTCTTTAACGCATTTCTCACTGTTCCGAATTAATTATGCACTTCTAAACAGCAATATAATAACAAAGTATAAATTGACCGGAATAAAGGGGGGGGAAAAGATGTATTTTATAAATATCATCCTCCCTCAAATGTCTCGTGATGCATAAAAGTTTATCAGCTTAGTCAGCTGGAATTACCCGGTACTGTTTGGAAGTAATATATCCGCGAGAGGATTATATGGACTGATGTAAAACTGGGAGTGTATCTCGTGTACCTTGTAGAGCAACACGACCGGGTTTGGATGTGTTAAAACAGGGGAAGACAATCAGAACAGGAAGCAGTAGTGGATGTCATGTCCTCCTCCTGTTCCTCTCTTGGACCAGATACGTACTTTTATCGCGCCTGGTCTGGTCGTTGTTCGTTAACAGTGCCCTTCACCGCTGTAATCACCGTAAAACAGTACGCTTTTATCATCGTTCGAACATTTCCGTATGCAGTTACGCGGCACGGTTGCACGCAGTTCCGTAGCATGGTGGTTCGCCGGAGATCGATGCAACCGCCTCCGACAGCGCGCGTTTACGCAAGTAAAAACAAGTTCGGTCGGTCTGTTGTTCCCGAGGTCGAATGAATGATCTGGGAACACCATACACACGGCTTTTACGTTTATCGTTTCGTTGCACACGCGACCGTCCTCTGTTGCTTCCTAACCGGCGACAGAGGCACGCAATGGTCACTCTGGCAAAGCGTAAAAACTGTGAACGAAAAGCATTGTTTACGCCATTGCCGCTGGACTTTGTTCTGTGTTCGAGTCCAGCTTGTTTTTCGAACGACAAGTCATCGCACGGTGGATCAGAATCGTTAAAAGCTGGCTGAAGGTATTTTTTTTACGTCGAAATCCCATGTAGAAGCGGTGTAAAGCTATATGAAGAGCTCTGTCTGCACTATCAAATTGGTTTTCGTTGGTTTAACGTTAAAAGTTAGACATATATTTACATAGTACGAGAGGGTGATTTACTTGAAAGAATAAGACGAAAGCGAGGTTGAAAATTTGTCGAACCGAACAGGAGATTATCTGCCACGTCTGACTATTATTTGGTATTTCTACTTGCGCTCTACTGGGTTTTGGAACAAGTCATCGCACGGAGGATCAGAATCGTTAAAAGCTGCCTGATGGTATTTTTTTTACGTCGAAATCCCATGTAGAAGCAGTGTAAAGCTATCTGGAGAGCTCTGTCTGTACTATCAAATTGGTTTTCGTTGGTTTAACGTTAAAAGTTAGGCGTTTATTTATATGGTACGAGAGGGTGATTTACCTGAAAGGATGAGATGAAAGCGAAGTTGAAAATTTGTCGAACCGAACAGAGTTTATCTGCCACGTCTGACTATTATTTGGTATTTCTACTTGCGCTGTACTACTACTGTTCTACTACTCTTCTGTCGCTGATTTTCTTAAATATAAAGTGTAGTATGGTAAAATTACATTCTACATTTACGACTTGTCGCGTAGAATCACCCATTTCTGGATGTATCATAATTACTAGGATACATCTATGTAGATTCTAGGTACAGGGCTATTACTCGTTGGAACAGTTATCTCGTTAATTGCAGGAATATTCAGCCTCAATTTCCTACAATAATCGACGTTTTCATTTTGTTCTGATCGGTAATCGGATACACACGAAAAGTAGAACGTTCTATTGAACTTTCATGCAATTAAGACGAACATCAATTGCATTTCATGAAAACGAAATTCCTCTTCTTCCATGCATACAGTAATATTTGTAATTTTCAATTTTATAAGTAAAATTTTCGTGTAATATTACAGAACATCACATTAAATCGATAACTCGTATTCTAAAAATCTAATGATCTATTTGCAAAACGTTCGACTATTTCAACAATCTAATGATAATGTAAATAATTAAAGCTTTGACTTCGATTTAGATGGAATGTTAAAGTTACAATTGAATGAGAATTTGTTCTACTGTTTAAATTGTATTTCATATTTCGAAAAAGAAATTCTTGATCATACATAAACTTAAACAAATCGAAGAAAACGTCTGCAAATCCTGTACATTTTCCTCAGTAAACTTTACAGGGATTATTTTTTCTTCTGTTCTCGATCGGGCATATTATTCAATAGAGAGCTAATGGAAGAATGTTTTTCCTTTGTACGGTTCCTTTGTGAATACAAGACATTGCAGACATCCGCCGCATTATAAAGAACTCAAAGCAGTTTAAGCTGAAGCTACTTTAACGAGGGACGTTATTCTGAGTTTTCTGCGCGGATTTGACAGTCGTAATTTAGTCTCGGCGAACAAAAATACGCTTCCTACCAATTTATATTTATACGTTTTAAATCAAACTCGGGAATGTTCTACCTCCGCCTCTATTGATCCTAATTTCACTGAAGCCTTCTATGATCCAAAGATTCAACAAATTTACCGTTCCAGCTGCTTTTTAACTTGCAACAATTTCTTAATTTTGCAAAATATTAAACTTCAAACAGTTGCAGACTAGCTTAGGGGAATATACATTTCGACGCTCGAAAATGAGGCATTTTTCAGGAATTTTTTTTAATGTCATAAAACAATCTATTATTTCTGAAACTCTCGCAACATTTTATTATTGTTTCAAGGTATTAAACAAAATTTTTTTTTTAATGAAACGAAATGACGACTTTATTGTGCTGTTTTTTATAGGCGTACTCTCGCGCGACTTATTATTTTGCGTAATTTCCTTAATTTTTTCTACGGATCTGAAATGATATAATTACGCTATTGATATACCAATGAAAACATAAAAAATTATAAAATTGTAAATTTCACATCCTTTTTAAAAGAAACTTCAATTTTTGCTACTTTTGTGAAGGAAAGTTCTTTGTAAAAGCGACAGTTTCAATCTTTTAGGTATATCTGGAAAACAATATTATTATGTAAATTTGTACAGAATTTCAGCCAGATCGGTCAATTAGTTTTTGAGTTATCCGTTATGCAAATTTGAAAAATTCAGTTTTGAGAAAACCGCACTTTTCTGCGCAGGAAATTTATTGATTTTAGTGACTTGCCGATTAATTTGCGATCCCAATGGTTCTTCAGCTTCCTCAAGAAACTGATTATTTTGAGGTAATTCCTCTTTTCGAACTTCTTTCGTCTCGGATAAGCTATTTCCTGCAAATAGCTTGCACTATGTACGAATAATGATATTCAACTCGTGCATCGTTCTCAAAATGGAGCTGTAGCCTTCATTAAATACTCCAGCAGCTATATAGGAAGCTATTTAAATTATTTTTAATCCAAAATGCAGGTTCTTCTCAAATGAGCGAGTTAAAACTTTCGTTTGCATTCTGTGTATGGCCACGCAAGCATCTTTGAAGCAAATCTTCCCTTGATAAATCTTCATAAATGGAAAGATGTTCTTTTAAATCTTGGTGAAGTAGTGCAGGAAGGTCTAAAAGTTTAAGATCTTCTCCTTGAGCAACAGCCTTTTGCTACTTGCACCAGCAATCGGCTCCAGATGGACAATTTTCATGATTTGGATTTTCGTTTGTTGAAAATACATGATAAAACGTTGCCATAATATCATTTTACATTCTTTCGATGCTACTAATATTCCTCCAAATTGCTAAGCCGTAACACGTAGTTAGTTTGTTAATAGGGGCATTCGTTAATTTGCCTTTACCTCTCCCACCAAGTCTTTTTCTTTTTTAACCCCTTAACGCTCATGTCCGAGTCTGACTGTTTTGAAAAACGATATTTGTTTAATTTGATGGTTTAAGATTTGACAATATTTGTTTTCCATCAAGTTATACGCTAGATACAACATTGTAATTAACAAAAATCGAATTTTTATGTAGCTTGGAAACAAGTCCAATAAAGAAAACTGATCATTCTTGGTCAATCCGAAAAATATGAGCGTTAAGGGGTTAATATTTCGAAGTCTGGAACCCATTCTCTTTTTGACATGCTGACTATAACTTTCATAAAACTTCGAGTATCGTTTTAAACCCGTCTGCACTATATTATCAAAGCTAACTTTTTTAACCAAAC
Organism: Colletes gigas; assembly: GCF_013123115.1. Classification (NCBI taxonomy): domain Eukaryota; kingdom Metazoa; phylum Arthropoda; class Insecta; order Hymenoptera; family Colletidae; genus Colletes; species Colletes gigas. The sequence goes on from NW_025106637.1 coordinate 8,973,308, forward strand.
CCGAAAATTCGATTTTTTGAAAGATGTGAACGTATTTCCCTCTTTAAAATCAACGAAGAATCGGCTGAAAATTCTTTGTTAAACGGTTCTTCCGTGCTCCGTGCGCTGTATCCTCGCGTTGCATCGTGTGCATTCTGCATCGCATAAATCAACGAGAGAAAAAAAGTCTCGCTAGTTCTGGCGTTGGTTTCGAAGCCGCTGAAGGCAGTCTTCCGTCTCTTCCTCCCCGTTGTCGTCCCCACCCCTCGGCGTTGCCGCCGTATCTTCTTGCTTCGTTATTTAAATCCCGCTAATTATGCATATTTTGCTTTTACCTGTTCCAATGAAGCGATCCCCTACCCCCGCCTCGGGGAATGCTTGAACTACGACGCTATCTTGGCCCCGGTTGCGACCGTGCTTTCGCGCTCGCTTCGTCGAGCCAATTTACTCGAGTGCCGGGTAATTCCTGATAAGATGACGATTTTCTCGAGTGGTGTCCTCGACGATGGCCGACAGAAAGAAACATTTAGCAAAAAAGCGTCCTTTGTCGCGCGGTGGCCTGCGTCGATATTAACATTTTGCCCGCGGTGCAGCAGCGCCGGAGAAAAACATACGCGATCATTCTTTCTCGACGCGCGCAGCTGCGACCCGGATATTTAACGAGAGAAACTAAAACGGCGTCGGTTTTTATCTAGCCACGGATATACACGCGACAGTTCGCTACAATTAGACGTACCCTGGCAAAATGTTGTACACGGACCGTCACGTTTTTAAATTAAATCGAGGAACAGAGATCTTCGTATAGATTCTTTGCAAAAAAAAATAAATTTAAAAGATTTGTAGTATTTTGCAATTTGTGGCTTCGCGTGTCGCGATAAGAGAAGTGAAAGTTACGAGATCGGCGCGCGTTGTTTCAATGATAAGTTGAACCGCCAGGAAATCTGCGTGCGCGTAAAAAACACGCAGATAAATGTTTGGATGTATGGTAACGTCAAGGGTCGGTGTTCTTGCACGTTTTCTGGGATTTTTACGATTTCGAACACGATATAATCGCGTAGAAACAAATCGATAATGTTTGATAGTGTAAATGCATATTCTTTCATGAATTTTTAGAGTGGACACGAGAGGAAGATGACGAAGCAAGGTTTAGGGATTTTCACGATTTCAAACACGTTATGATTGCGTGGAAACGAATCGATAATGTTTGGGAGTGTAAATGCATATTCTGCAAGAGTGATCTTTCATGAATTTTTAGAGTGGACACGAGAGGAAGATGACAAAGCAAGATTTAGGGATATTGTATTTTGAAGCATGAATAAAGATTCGGTGTACAGTTAGGTTGATGCAGATTTCAGGTAACGTAGAATTTAGATGACACAGGGAAAGGTCGGGATATGGAAGATACCCAGAGGGGTTGGCACATTCTACCCATGGTTACGTAAACCGTAGAAATGTTAAGACAAGAACGACGAAATAATTTCGCGAAATTTAAAGTGGCGTTATGAAAATAGACAATTCGATGAGCAAATTGCAACGCGTAAATTCGATTCTCATTCAGTTTATGATTCACTTTAAATAATACGCTATTGTGCGACGGGTTCCGATTATTCAATAACGACTATCATTTCGGAGCACAATCGTTAATAATAATTTGCGTATTAATAATCGATGGATATATGTTCATTATGTTGATATTCAGCGACACATTGAACAAAGAGACTCTGTGATCGGATTAAAATGATAATATAAATTGTCACTTTGATGAAAGATGCTGTACAATCATAATAAATAATACAAACTTTTTCCACGATCGAAACACAGTTGAATCAAACATTTTTGATTTTATATATTGCAGAATGATGGTTTTGTGTGGAAGGGGCTTTCGAAATACATGGATCTGTCTGTCAATGTACTGTAGAAAAAAAATTGTTCAAAATGTTTGAACTGTTTGAGGTTTGTGCATGGCAGATATGTAATATGGCACGACCTGCATGTTCAGCGACGATATGGGAGATTTCTTAAATTGACATGCACATTTTGATATTCAGATTTTCGATGCGCTGCAACAAAACATACTCGAGCCATTTGAAGTCAATCCTTCCGATTTTTTGTATATTTTCATTGTAGTATATACCCATCGATTTTTAGTTTAAGCGGATATTCAGTTTCAGTTTATACAAAGCAGGTTCTCGTTTCATATGCATAGTTATACTTATGCTTTGTAAAATAAAAAATATTTATTAGATATTGTCCCCTTAATTTTACAAGTTGATCACAAACGCGAGGTCCAATCTATAGAAATTTAATTTCACATTTTCTACTCATTTAAAAATTTACTGTTTTATTTAATTTTTTGAAAGTATATGTATTTAAGAATGTACTGTTAAATTTTGAGAGATAAATGTCAAGTATTGTGTCAATCTCATAATACTGTATAATCTCATTTATAATAAGTATATCATATACTTTTATTAAAAAGTTGCGGAAAATAATGACAAAATTTTGCAATTTTTAATTTAAACTTTCGCCATTTTGCCAATATTCAACATAAATCAATTTTGCTGCGGGCGATAACAGGAAATCTACCAAATAAAAATCTGTTTGATATTTTTTATTTAGTCAACCTTAAAAGCTCCAATCACCTACGCCAGTGTTTAAACACCAGTGTTTACCGTGGGCGTAATAAAAACATGAAAAGTCAATGAAAATCATAGAAAAATTTATTTTGTATTCCCAAAGGATAGTTAAGCGTTAGATGCAACATTTAGTTAAAAAAAAAAATGAATAAAAATGGTTAAATTTTGCAACGTACACATGAGGCTGCCCCTTTAAATTCGTTACCTTCTCAGTTGTACCACGATTCCTATAACATTCTATTTACAAATTAAATAGAAAGAATGCATGCTAGTAAACATACTTGTCCTATCCTTTTCCCTCGAATTTATAGACAGAACTGCTTTACAACATCATGAAACGCACCAACGCGTACCCCGTAACGCGGTATCAGCAAACTCCCTGCAATTACGCTCGTCCACGATCCTTCTGGCCGACGATTTTCAACGGGAAAAGAAAAAAGAAAGCAATGAACCGTGCGTGGGCGCTTAATTCCGCGCAAACAGCGGCGAGATGGATATATTCGCCGGTCGGCCGCAACCGTGCGGAATTTAATTCGAATTATAACCGCGCCAGGTAAATCGAGTTATCGTTAATCGACGAGTCAGTACTCGAGGCGTCTACCCGGGGTCGTGGGCGATAACGCGTGTCCTCCCTGGCTGATATCCATTTGCATTCACTCTACAACGCCCCTCGTCATCCTCTGTTTCAGATTGCCAACTCGAACAATAGTCAGGTGACGCTGCGCGACGTCGACTTTGGCCTCTCGGGTACATTCAGTTGCGAAGTTACGGCGGACTCGCCGACTTTCACCACGGACTGTGTCTCGAAAAATCTTACGGTAGTGTGTAAGTACATGCTTTCTTACGTCACGGTTGTGTCGCGTTGAACTCGACGCTCGTTGCTCGCCACTCCCGCACCCCTTTGCTTCCCTTGCGCGGTAAGGGCGCAATTGTAGTGGTAGGAACGAGGATAGCGACAAAATCAAAGAAACGTAATGTAATGGGAGTGTTTAGAATTCGGTGGCAAGGAAGGCTAGAAATTAAAATGTTCCTCTGCTAGCCTTGGACCTCTCTTTCTTCGTCTCACTATAATTATGCACTTGGTTCAAATTAACACTTTACCGACCGGTAATTGAGGGGGAAGATTCACGTAAAATGGTAAAACGGGAAGTGATATTTGATAATTTTTTTACAGCATAAGGGTTTGATGAAACTTTTCGTCGCTTTCCACATATATTCTTTGTCATTTCAAGATAGAAATATTTTTTTTTCGTTACGTTTTATCGACTTTGAATGAAATAATACACGTTATTCCTTATGTGCAGTCTAGCATTTTTTTCCTTTGATCTAGAATACAAAATCTAGCAATATTTTGTTCATGATAGTACAACGCGTCATATGAGCTAAAATCCTCCTTAGAAAATGCAAAATTATCGAAAATACACGGCTCTGAATACGATAAAATGATTCTTGCAATAGATTTCTAATTCAATTATGTAATAAACGTAGTTTTAATAATTATTATTATGAAGAATGTTAGTTCATGCGACGCGTAGTACTATTACGAACAAAATGTCGTTTGATTTTTTATTCTAGATCAAAGGAAAAAAATACTAGACTGCACGCTGATCAATACCGTTGACATAAGGAATAACATTTATTATTTCATCCAAAGTCAATAAAACGTAACGAAAAAAGAAATATTTGTATTTTGAAATGTTAAAGAATATATGTGGAAAGTGGCGAAAAGTTTCATCGAACCCTTATGCGGTAAAAAAATTATCAAATACCGCTTCTCGTTTTATCATTTTACTGGTATCCTATTAATGGGTTGTCATGAAAACAAAAAATGTTATTAGATTTAATTACCCTATAATAACAGAAAGCGAACAATACAGTAAGTACTTTCACAAAATTTGATTCAACGTACTTGTAGGTACAAGAAAACGCATATATATCAGAATGTTCAACAGTTAGTGGGATTCTATTTCATTAATAGCGGCTATAATATTGTTTTTTAGCTCGTCAATTGTTTGTGGTTCATTGACATAAACTCTACTTTCTAAGAAACCCCCTAGGAAAAGGTCTAACCGAGTCAGATCGCATGATCTTGGGGCCAGTTGATGCCCCCTCGAGAAATCAGGCGTCGAAAATCAAGCTCGAACAGAACCTGAATATTTATAATAATTTTCAACAATTTGCACGCGTTGTTGCACAGTGTAGCGTTCCATGACGTGTGAAATATAATAAAGAACAATCAAACCGTTTAGCAGTCCAATCAGTTGAAAGACGTGACACTCAATTTGGATAACCCTATGGAATAAGTAAATCCACGTTATTTGCGACGAAGCGAACGTGTTAATTGATGTTTAGAAACAGTATCATGGATCGTAGGATTTGTTAATAATATAAATTCGTAGCTCGAGAGTTTAGCGTGGTTCTGGAAGCAGGAAAATGGTCACGTATGCACGGTTCTACAGAAATGGCTGATATTGCGTTTCATGTATGGCCTTTCCAGCGGAAGTCCATGCGGAGCACGTAGATTCTATCAAGAACATTTTCCACGACATAGAATTTCGGATTACGGAATCTTTTTTCCATTCGTAGATAACTAGAAACTGGTACGTTTAACAAGGAGAGCCCACTAGTATGGAAATGTGCAGAGTTTTTAGTGTACTTAATACAGACAATGTTCTATGTACTCTGAAATTTCATAACAAGTTTCAGAATACAATCTTCTCTAGTCTTTTAGGAAACAATTCTAAATTCTCCGCCATTAACTCGGTGTTACCCACGAAAAAGAACTTTTCTAGAGTAGATCGAGACCCGAAAGGAGATAGATGGAATCCAAGTCCCATCGATCTCCCTTTCACATTCTTAGAAATTAGATTACTAAACTAGAGAGGTAGAAAGAAGCAAAGTTCTTTTGATCTTCTAGTTTAGTTGTACCAAGCAATTATTTGGTTGAAGGGGATGAAGCTAAGTCGAGGGTAACGCGACGCGATGCTGAACCATGCAGCGGATCTTTGAATCGAATCGACTGTCCTTGAAGTCCCGAAGGACACGTCTTAGGATGTCTGACACAGAGAGAGTACCTGAGACAAGGATGACTTTCACTGGAACGTGTGCATTTACACACCTTCCAGCGAAATACCATTTTCCCTGAATCGAGCTACCAAGAGAAGGCGATTAGATCTTCGGGATCAATTATAGTGTTGATCACATGTTTCATGATCAAAATTGTTTCGTCTATAGAAGAATTATTTTACTTCTTGGCCATTCATGGATCTCCACTGAATCGCTGACTTTGATGTCAACCTTATTGGTGACCATCGATGACCATAACCATTGTTGACAATCGAGTGACCAATAATGACCCATTAAAACCGTCGTAAAGTCGAAGATTAAAACCTTCTTACAAGGATCCCCTTACAATTTAATGCGTGATTTTTTTAACATTTCGTTCCACTTTGAAGGAGTGTATCTTATGTTACAAGACACGCACGGTATAAATTTTGTACATGTATTTCGAGCAAAACGGGAAAACAAAAGAATAAATGTTAATCGGACATTCCGGATAACCGCATAAGACATACACATAATTTAGGATTATACTATCACTAGATATTGAATCTAGAATAAGCATATACTAGCTATATATTAAATCTATCATCTTTTTAGAATCGTGAAGAGCACCAAGAAGTTTATCGAATCAATACTACATTAAAATAGTTGATCGAATCTGTGCTAAAGTATAAAAGCCACATTTAATGATTTTATATTTCAAGGTTTTGGTGATGTTGCGTTTTAGCGTGCGAGCCTGTAAAGTCATCCTTTGAAGATCGTCGCGTTAGACTCGAAGTCAGTAATACGGGGTTCCAGGTATACTGAAACGTTTCGGGCTCGCCTTGCTCGTCCCGCGACGGCCTTCAATCCGCGTGAATTTCCGCCCGCGCGGTATGCAGCTCGCAGGGAAAGTTTCTCCCCGTCGACGTCATTAACCGTCTCGCGTTTGATCCTTGCGAGCTGCACGCTCGAACCAGCGCATCGGCTTCGTTGTCACGAAACGTTTTCGCGCGCGCGCCGAGGAGCGATACTCGCGTGTGTACACGTTGCGAGGCTGGCTTTCGCGTAAATTCCTCGAGTGTTTCTAATTTCCTCGAGTACACCGCGCAGACATCAAAGGAACGCTTCTAGAGTTAATCAGTGCACGCCGCGCGATCGCGAGCATGTTTACGCGTTTTCCGATTCCGCAACGACGCAGCTTCTTCGTCCCTTTTCAATGCCAGTCGGTTTAATGGCGGCGCGCGAGCTTGAAGATTTCGTTAACATCGAGGCGGAATAAATTGGCTCGTCAAGGTCGCTGGAGGGTTCGTAACCCTGCTGGTAATCTCTACTCGAACCAGTGGTCTCCAAACTTTTTAAGAGGCTCCCCTTAAAAAAAGACTTTTAGTGACTGCAACAGATAGACACGGACGATGGCAGCAAAATAAATAAATCATAACATGTAAATTAAAATATCGCGCCATATCTTTTCTCATTTTATTTTACTCGGTTGTTGAATTTTTCATTGTATACTCAAAGTCATTAGGTTACGTTTACATGTAGTATATATTGACTTTGCAATACGTTTACTGTCAATACAACGTGGAACATTCGAGACAATCTAACTTCAATCGCACGTTTATCACAACGGATCCGCTACCGGTAATTGAATTAATCACCCAATATCAAATTGGCGAGTGATGGCTCGAATAATCCCGTTCTTGATGGTCAAGCTTTGAAATTACAACCCCCAAAATTCCATCTACAATTCTTGTTGCTAGTTCGCTGCAACGTTTAGGTTAAAACGATAAGAGACAGGCGTAACTTATACAGATAGATTATTTAGTACACAGATGGAAATTCAGTCCCTTCAGTTTTCGAAATTTCTGACGTACATTTACTTATACAGGGTGCTCGTCTACCTTTGGGAAACATTTTAATGAGAGATTCTAGAGGCCAAAATAAGACGAAAATCGAGGATACTAATATTGATTGAGGCTTTGTTAAAAAGTTATAGAAACATTTCCGGCCACACAGTATATTTTCGGTAAAGAATTTTTTTCTCGAACGTACGTAGGATTTCGGGTGTATGTGTATTCGCCAAAAATGATTTTAATTGACCCTCGTAACAAGAAATAATTTTTTCAGAATAATTTGAAATTTTTTTTCGAAGTAGAATATTCCTGGTCAGACATATTTTTAATAACGAATTTTTTTCTCGAAACTGAGTAGGATTTCGTGGGTGTGCCTATTGACCAAAAATGGTTGTAATTGACCACTACAACCGGAAACAATTTTTCCAGAACGATTTGGAATTTTTTTTTCGTCGAAAGACACCTACCCTTTTTAGTAATTTTATTTAGTGATTTTTAGTAATTTTATTTGACGCCCTATAGGAAAGTTGTCTAATACTCTTTTGTAGGTACCCATGAGATCTACTTCAGAAAAAAGTTTCATTTAAATATATTCATTATTGCAGAAGTTATGGCTGTTTGAAAATTGAGCCATTGTTATGGGGGTTTTTCTCGGTTTACGGGGTTAAGGAACAATTTTTCGCATACTTTTGGAATTTCTACATATTCTTCGCCAAAATACGCGTCGTTTGCCTTTTCAAAAATGAAAATCCTTCAATCCGTTCAGAAGTTATGATAGTTTAAAGATACCCATGAAATTTCAGTGAAACATGTCAATGTATGGTCAGACATTAGATTTTCGGTTGGGAATTTTTTTCTCGAAAGTGCGTAGGATTTCGAGGGTATGTGTATTGACCAAAAATGATTATAATTGACCCTTGCAACCACAAACAATTTTTTTAGAACGATTGGAAATTTTTTAATTTCGCCGAAAAATTTCAACACCTACTCTATACCCTATACCTGTATATCTCCGTATATCTCCGGAACTAATTACGTTATCGACTTGAACGAATGCTCGTTTTAAAGGACATTTCATCCTCTATCCGACGAATATATCAACTATTATTATTTATGCTGTCTTCTATGTTTATTTTGAAATTTACTTTGACGCTATATACCCAAAAATGTTTCAACAATTTCTACTGATTATACGACTAGTGTGCGGTAAAACTGGATTATAAATTGTTTATTTAATCGAGAATGGTTATACATGAAGTGTCGGTAGATTTAATGTTAATAGAGAAGCCAAGAAAATGAATCCCTATAACGTTTGTTCTTGGAAGATCTCTTATAGTATTTATCTATCTGAAAATTTCAGCAATCTTGTGGTAATATGTTTCGCCATTATAGTTTGGTTTACATGAAATTTTAATATAGTAACTCACACTCGGTAGTTTCGTAGCTATTTACATAATACCGATACACTCGAACCTCTGTAGCTGTAGAGAACACCGTGCACGATCCTTAAATTTTTAGGTAATGGCGTACGAATAGTGGTAACAGATACTAGAGGCAATTGTGGACACTGTTCATAGTACTGCTTGTTTCCTAAAATAAGGAACGCAGAGAACGGTAATAGGATGTGTAGTGGCTACGCTAGAATTTCCGTAATCTTGCAATTCGCTGCAGCACAGTGGTTCCATGAAATACTTGGACTAAATCTCGATGCAAAATGTACCTTTGTAGGAGCGTAGAAAAGTAATAGAATCGCTGGAACTGTTAAAAATGTGCTGCTGTCATTTAGAAATTTAAATAAACTTCGAATCATAATATCAACCTGTCCTTCAGTGTTCAATCATTGTCGCGCTGGTACAGATTGTAAAATTATAAGAAAATTCATACGACGGAGTTTTATTTCTCGAGTGCAATTTATAAAACCGATGCACCTCCTATTCGTTGGAGAGCGTAATTCAAAGAAATAAGAACTAGGGGTTTTATGATAATTCTAATGCTTCTTCTTGGTCGGTTCTTCGAATGGTCCATGAATTTCGAGCGCTTTCGGCGAGAATGCGATCGTTACCGTGAAAAATATCCGACTACATACGCTCAGAATTCTCATCCAATGTTTTCACCTCGCGACACGCGGGCCAGAATTTTTATCTCGGATTTCGAGATACTTCGCAAACAATTACCGGGAAATTGATTCCGCAAAAATTACTCTCCTCAGCGCGGGGTGCTGGACGCGTGGAATTGGATTGGACACAATACCTGTTTTTTTTTTTGGAGGATTATCCCATTATGCATGGGTCTCGTTTCCGTGCAAACGAGGGGGAAAATGAAAAACGCTTGACCGTTAAATCGTCAAGGACTAATCTTGCGTTAAACGTACATTTGTTTCGAGACGAAAATGTGCGCCTACTGCAAATTATGTCGTGATATTTGAGAAAATCTCACTTGGTAAAATTACTAAAATATTTTGAATAGTATGTGGAAGTAGATTTGAAGATTTTAGTATTCGAAGAAATTTCTTAGTGTATTTATATTCGTGGGCTTCGAGAAGTTTTCGCCAATTTAGTAAGAATACCGAAACTTGTAATTATCGAGTGCTGAAAGTTAAAGAACAGGGGATTGTTAGCAAATAATACCATGTTCTGTAATGAAAGCATTATGAGTAGTTGAACGATTCCTGGCATCGGCGAGCATGCCAAGAGGGCGATGCATCGAGAAACTATCCCTCGCGTGCTCGCTGAACTTTAATCAATTCTCATAGTTCGGGTTCTGAAGTTTTCACACTTTCCCAGAACGGATTTTCGTGGAACGAATGGAAGAATCGAGCCCTTCCACAGAATACGCGTTATTATTCCAATTTTCATAAAAAAGGAAAGTAATATAATCAAAGTGAAACAAAGAAAGAATAATATTTTCGCATTTCATTATAATCCTATTTTATTCTTTATTTCCAGTTATTCGTCTCTAATGACTAATCCTCAAACAGAAATTTTAATTTCCTTTTTATCTCAAATAGGCTAAGCACGTAGCTCGTATTATTAATTAAACGAATCAATTTCAATACAATTCTCTCGAGATACTAATGTCAATTTGTTTCGCATAAACGAGTCTCTATATTTGTTTTTACGAACTTCTCGTAAACACTATGTCAACAAATTTTCAGTAAACATCCGTTTTTAAACTATTCCAAAAGCTTGAACTTTAGATTAACACGAAGAATGCTTATTTCTGGTTGAAAGTTAAATATCAGAAGTTTGTCGGTTTCCTTCTCTTTCCCTCTCATTGAAAACATTGATCCACTCGCCTTGCGAGGAAGTTTTAAAATTCGTTTCCCGTTGACTCGTTGTTACAGAAGTAAGATGATAGCAAAAATCTAATAAACAGCCACCTGAAAACTTACTTAGAAAGTAATTGTTCGAACGAAATAAACGCTCCCCTGGCAGCTACACAATCCTTCAATTCGATTCGCTGGAAAGTCTCGAACAGATTAAAAAGGTTTAAAGGCTCATTTTCGAAGCGATTTGCGTTTATTTACACTCGTAACCCATTGTTCCCATTATAGTTACGAGTTTAGAATTAGAATAGCACATTGCATAATAATATTTTGATTCCTTCTGCAAACTGAATTTCGACATTTCGATGAAACACATTTATCACTGAGACGAGCGTATAAATTTCGCGGAATATTTGTAGTCGCAAGCGTACCAAATTTCTGTTTGAGAGTTTAAATAAATATTTAACCGAATCAACTTACTGAAACTACTCCGGTGCACGATTCGATATCAAATTATTTTCATAAATTGATTGCATGTCTTTTGATGATTTAAGAAATCGAATACATTATGTAAGGCTGTAAGTATACAAGCATATTTATTAGTTGGGAAAAAGGGAAGTTAGTTAACGCAGTTCCAAATCACCGCGACTTGCACCAGACACGCAATTACAACTTTGCACTTCGACGAGACAAAAACAAACTGCACGGTTTCGCGTTGGATTAACTACATGCAATATAATTGGTGACAGAAAGTTGTTTCATCGATGTTACAGGTCTCGTCCTCTCTCATTATATTCCACGCTTCATCGGTGTCAATAAAAATACTCTGTAATTAAACAGGCTCGGTAATTAGAGCTCGACAGCTTATCAATAATGAACGTAGCAAAGTTGAGCGATCGATCGATGTCATTGCGATTCAGTAAAGCTACCAAACGCATCTGCAGGCACATTAGCCAACAACTGATTAACCTCACTCTGATGTGATTGAAAGTGTCGTAAATATACAGGATGGACCCTTTAACTTCCCGCCGGAACATAAACAGCAAGTAAACAAAATTTCATTCGGATCGGTGAAAAATGGTGCAAGTTACAAAATCACGTGGACGCGAGCTTCTTTTATTTTTAACTTGATATAAACGCGTTTCGTTAATTAGCGTAACAGCGTAGCTTGTAAACGATGATTCATTACAGTATCAAGACTCACTACGCGATCCCTTTCATTACAAATGGAGTAACCATTAATTTAACAGATGCTATATAAAAAATATTATTGATGGGCCGTGCTGGGTTGCTAGTGGCCCCATCAATAATGTTGGCCCAGCATATACACGGTAATCATAATCGTTAACCATTAATCAAATTATATTTTGCCCAATTCGTAACGATTTAACTGCAAGGAAAATTCTGTATTTTTAATCGAAACGAAAGTTCAGATAAATTTCAATTTTTGCCGTCGTCGCGTTCCGACTAATATATTTGTTGAATTAATTGCTTTTCAATATTTCTTTTTACTCGTTCGTGAAATATATTTTCCTCTAGCGGGGTAGGATATTAAAATAATTAATAGTTCGACGGGGGGAAAAAATTCATAAAGCCTTCTGTCAGAGTGTCGAATTGTAAACAACCCCTTAATTATTTTACCATTGTTCAAGATTTCGTATCGAATGAAGTAACGACTAAAATTGTAATGTTCAATCTTGTAATGTTCATGATGAAGTCAAGTACTAAATATTTTGTAAACTGACAATTGATCATGATTGAGATTTCCGGATGTAAGCCGCGTCCACGGAAACTACAAGTAACATCTACATATCAATATCAGCGTGTCATTTGACTCCTATAGAACTAGCCGCAATGTTGGCGAAACGTCAAAACAATTTCTAAGCGCATGGTTTACATCCGGCAAACCTCAACCAGTATCAACTGTCAGAATCTGAACCGTGGAAGCCTCAAATATTGTGTAAACTACCTCACGTATGGGCAACAGGGCCTATCTTCAAAGAGTTACCACAATTCATTATCAATTACGTTAAAGAAATAAAATATGAGTTTATAGAAATTATCGATACGATCAATTTGGCAAATTTCAATCAGTATCAACTGTCAGAATCTGAACCGTGAAAGCCTCAAATATTATGTGAACTACATCACGTATGGGCAACAGGACTTTCTTCACAATTAATTATGAATAGGAGACATTAAAGATAATAAAATAAGAGTTTACTGAAATACTCGATACGATCAATTTGGCAAACTTCAATCAGTATCAACTGCTAGAATCTGAACCGTGAAATCCTCAAATATTGTGTGAACTACATCACGTATGGGGAACAGGACCTTTCTCCAAAGAGTCACCACAATTAATTATGAATAGGAGACATTAAAGATAATAAAATAAGAGTTTACTGAAATACTCGATACGATCAATTTGGCAAACTTCAATCAGTATCAACTGCTAGAATCTGAACCGTGAAAGCCTCAAATATTGTGTGAACTACATCACGTATAGGCAACAGGACATGTCTCCAAAGTGTCACCACAATCAATTATCAACACGAGACGTTACAGAGATAAAATATGAGTTTACAGAAATACTCAGTAGAATAAATTTGGCAAACCTCAACTAGTATTAACTGCCAGAATCTGAACCGTCGAAGCCTCAAATATTGTGTGAACTACATCACGTATAGGCAACAGGACATGCCTCCAAAGTGTCACCACAATCAATTATCAACACGAGACGTTACAGAGATAAAATATGAGTTTACAGAAATACTGAGTAGAATAAATTTGGCAAACCGCAACTATTATTAACTGCCAGAATCTGAACCGTCGAAGCCCCAAATATTGTGTGAACTACATCACGTATGGGGAACAGGACCTTTCTCCAAAGAGTCACCACAATTAATTATGAATAGGAGACATTAAAGATAATAAAATAAGAGTTTACTGAAATACTCGATACGATCAATTTGGCAAACTTCAATCAGTATCAACTGCTAGAATCTGAACCGTGAAATCCTCAAATATTGTGTGAACTACATCACGTATAGGCAACAGGACATGCCTCCAAAGTGTCACCACAATCAATTATCAACACGAGACGTTACAGAGATAAAATATGAGTTTACAGAAATACTGAGTAGGCAAACCTCAACTAGTATTAACTGCCAGAATCTGAACCGTCGAAGCCTCAAATATTGTGTGAACTACATCACGTATAGGCAACAGGACATGTCTCCAAAGTGTCACCACAATCAATTATCAACACGAGACGTTAAAGAGATAAAATATGAGTTTACAGAAATACTCGATACGATAAATTTGTCCTAGAGCAAAACGTTCACGGTAAATTTCACGAACGCAGCCCCAAATGTCGCGCGTAGAAGTATCGATTATCATTTGGACGTTTTGGGGGTAAAAAAACCTTCGTCGGTATTTTCCCGCGACCCGTAACGAAGAAATACAGAGCTTTTTCCCCCGCTGTTCCCCGGTTATAGTTTATGACTTTTGCCGTTTCACCTGGCCGTGGGTGAACAGTTCTTGGCCCGGGGTGCCAGGGCAATTTTTAAATCGAGCTCCGATAAGCGGACTGCAAGATTGATGATCGAATGATACGCGATGGCTGTCGAAATCCCCGGCAGCCATGGGCCATTTGAAACCGCGGGATTCATGGGTCGTTTGTATCGAACAATATTCCACGGGGCGCAGACGAATTCGCCCGTATAAAACACTTTGAAAGTGACAGAAATTAGCCGAAATACGCGCCCCCTTTTTCCCTGCAGCCGCGTACCGAGCCGTGACAAAGCGATAATGTCGCGGCGCGCGCGCGCGAAAATTCGGCGCTGCGTTAGAACGGAACGACCGTGTATAAATCTGCGTGTATTTCGTTGACGCGCGTGCACGTGCAATTTGAACGAAAGAAACGAACATCGAACGGGGCCATTCGAACGCCATTCCGAAAAATTTATGACAGCGTTTAATCCGTTCGAATGGATTCGTTGAGATTTTTACGTACGGAAATTAATAGTTTAATTCGGGAACTGTAACGAGACTCGTGCTCCGCAACCGGCAATGATACATAATGATTTACGCCAGCGCGACGAATTTTTCGGGGACGGTTGCTCGTTCCCAGACAACGCGAGTTTCATTTTTCGCTGCTTTCGTTGAGCGCCGTGTACACTGTCCACGGACAGGAACTTCTACTTTGGAAGTTTGAAGCATATCGTGTGCTGCAAACTGTTTAGTACTTTTGTCCATTTTCTTTTCAGTAGAAAGGTGAAATTGTTTTAATTTATTTTCTGTTTTATAATACAGACTATGTAGGCTCCCACAAGATTCCTGGAGCCGAGTTATTCAGTAACAGATAAGTCCAGTACCTAATCACAAATACTTTAAATTTATTAACAAATATATGTACAGGTGTTAACAATTAACGTTTCAATGTTTTTGTACTATCCAGAGATGAGTTGTTGGCTAGACACCTACAAACTAAACGGGACAAGGGCAAGGAGGGAAGGTCTACGCGCCGCCTTATTCCCACCATAGAGGCTACATAGTAGTAGGGTCTCCATGACCACAAGAGATACACTTTTGTTCTATTCATGGCTAGTATTTTGAGCGTACAGTTATGCCAATGCCTCTCAGTCTTGTCATATCCTACTCTGTTCCTGTACGTTTCGTTCGCGTCCTTTGTCGCGCGATGGAATTGTAGTTGTGAGCGACTCAACCAATAACGACAATGCGTGTGAGAGCAGGTGTCGCTATTAAGCTACGACCAATCGACGTGCCTAGCCATCAAATTATCGCTGTATAGTACTTGGTCTTGTTCTGGGTGTCACTTGTAAAGGTTCTTGTGTAACTTGTAACTGCTAAATGTTCTTGTGGAACTTGAAGTGTCATGATTGTAACTTGTAACGTGATTATATACTGTCAAATTAGGTGGAGATTCTATTAACCAATCAACACCTTGCCCATCCCTCGTGGGCCAGTTCACACGACACTCGAAATCCCACCCACTGAGGGTTGTAAATGGGCCCAAAGTACGGTTTGAAACTAATTAAGTAGGGCTTAATGGCTTCAGGGTATATCAACAAGGTACATTGCCAGATTACCAAATCAAGTAATTTAAGTAATACTGAACTAAATGATGTGTCCTATAAATTGTTGGAATTCCCAACAGACTGTCTAATATTTTATTTTATTTTATATAAGTCGCTATTGTCGTTTCAGTCGAGCATGCTGGAGAAAGCAGAGCTTCAGTTTCGATAATAGTGATTCGACGGAGGAATAATATCGGTGGAACTCGTTCTTTATTAGCGGCACTTGGAGACCGAGGGTGCAATTTTTCATGGCGCGACTCAGAAGACTATCCTCCGCGCCGGACCGGATATGAATTTCATATTTTACGATAATACCGCGGGATGTTCTTAAAGTAAACGAATCTTGGCCTGACGCAGTTTTCACGTAGTCGAAGAAAAATCGTACTTACTCCCGGATTCCGTGGAACGTCGACGAAACGACCCTTTATATCGATTCTTATCCGAAGCCGGGCGTTCGCGTCTCCTCGTAAATATTGGAGATTGAAAAAGCTGCGGTTTAAATCGTTATGT
The DNA here is from genome assembly GCF_013123115.1 of Colletes gigas. Classification (NCBI taxonomy): domain Eukaryota; kingdom Metazoa; phylum Arthropoda; class Insecta; order Hymenoptera; family Colletidae; genus Colletes; species Colletes gigas. The sequence goes on from NW_025106637.1 coordinate 8,989,698, forward strand.
TCTGTTTAATTTCCCAGATTCATGTAAATTTACTTTGAATTTCAATCTCGATGCGCGATAAACTACGTGTATTACTTTTGATCGATTATCAGGATCGATTGGACGAATCTGACAATGAAATGGGGACAGTTTAAAATTGATATGTGTAATCACTTCGTTTCGGATAGGGGTTTGTATATATTTAAAACGTATTTCAATCCTGTTCGATACGATTTAAAATAAATATGAAGAGAAACGAGAAATAACAATGAAGGATTCAAGAATGTTATAAATAATTAGCTTAAACTAATAAATATTTTCAAAGCCTTGATGACAATATTTCAATTTTAACTGTAATGTAAATATGGTATAATCATTTCCAAAGTAATTGGAAATATTCTCTTTCGAGATGTCACCCACTTCTTTCAATGTGATATTTTCTGAAAATAAAACTCACGTTGGTGCTTCGTATATTCATTAATTATAAAGCGATAAGATGTAATGTGTAGATGGAAATATTAACTTTGAAATATAGGAGCATTGAAATTAATATAAAATACACGTATCTCCGAAGAACAAATTTATTCTGAATTTTAGTAAATTAATTGCGAAATAATAATTCGAACAAAATTGGAACTGAAAACATTTGAAACCCCTGAAAACTCGAGTAGATTTTAATGTGTAATTAAATGTTTTATAAATATTGAAATTGGGGCGAACTGTCTATGACGTGGACTGATATTATTTTTAAAAATCGCCTGAATTATGATCAAAGAAATACATTTCTGTTCAATACTTAATATTGATAAATACGTCTATGTATTTATTTGTCTATTTACTTACGATTACGTTTTTAAATACTCATCGAATATTCGAGATAAGCAAAAAGTGTCGAAGAAACAAATTACGGAGATGTAACAAACAATGGGCGCGCATCATTGGAATTAAGCACGGAACGCCAGAAATTAATCAGTTTCGTAAAACGTGCGCGTGTGTGGTCGTGTTAGACGTTCATTTGTTTCAACGAGAGTTGGTCAACATCGCGACGCTGGTTCCATTAGCTTGAATAGAGTAATTGGACACTGTCAATTCGAGAACGTAATTCTCTCCGTAAATAGGGACTAACGATTTTGCTTAGAATTCATGGAAATGGAGCATTTACGACTGCTGCATTTTCCCGCATGCATCTAACCAGAAATCGAGAACGTACAGACTGATCAGAAAATGACGTTTACAAAATATACCAAGTCTCGAATCTAATAAAAATGTCGCGAGACTTTTAACTTGAATAAATTATTTCATTTAAAATAAAACTAAAAATGTAGGTACTTCTTTAATTCATTTTTAATCATTTTTAATTTCCCGACAAAATCACAATGGCTAGCTTTCGATCGTTATAAAGTGCTTCGTGGCGTGTGAATTGATTTAAGTAATGACAATATTCGAATCACCCTATAACTGTGTACGCGCATGACTTGTTCGTTTTCCTATTTGTTGAAACGCCAGTAAACCTGGATAAATGGAAATGTTCGATCTCTCGCGCGAGGCATTGGAAGTTTTAACACCCCCCTCCGACAATGGTTCCCTTATGCTTCCCTGGAAATTCGTTTTCCACCGGAAAAATGTGAAACGATGTTTGGAATTTATACATATACCAAAATGGGGACTGGTGGCCGGGTGCGGTAACTGTAGCGCAATCAAGCCGAAGTACCATTCATAGACGGAAGACGATAACATAACTGAAATTCGATTAGTCGTTCTATCGTTTCGCGAATCACCGGTTTATCACCGACAGAGCGCGAGGGTAAACGGTTATTTCCCTCGCTTCACTTCGCGGTAATCGGTTCCAGTTTCAGCTCTTGCGCCGATGTCAGATAAGTGAAAGCAGCCAGGAGCTGCTGGGGATCTTTGTACATCCTGGGGTTCGTTCAATTGTGAAATTAAATGTGATAACGACCGTCCTAATTTCAGCACTCGTCGGGGCTGAGCCACGGCCGCAACGGCACGTGTATCACGAAATGCCAATTAGCGACGAGAAAATGAACTGCGTGAATGCCACGCTATTTGATATTCTCAAATTAATCAGCCCCGGTCTCTCATCCGACCGATGTCTCGTGTGATGGGGTCTGATTACGGTGACAGTTTGGAGAAACTGAACACCGCGGGGCTCCAGTGCGAATGTTTAATGCTGGAAAGTACTGTCCGCTCGCTGTTGGTCTTTAACCATCTGCTCGAATAATTCCCACATCGAAATTCTTTGAGTCGAACCACAGGCATTCGAGTAAATACATCTTCGTTCGTAATACTAGGAATTGTTGGTTTATTATTACATTAAATTCAATACGTAGCAAGAATTATTTACACATTCCCCCAAACCTTAATATTCTACTTAACACTTTCACTGCCACGTCATCCATATGTGAGTGACAGAATTTACCATTGTAATACTAGAAAAATTAATTCTCGAAATACGATGTTGAGGGAAATAAAATTTGATAGAGTTTGGTGAATTTTAAGAAGGTTACGAAAATAAATTGTAAGTTATGTATCATACAATGGTCCAAAATCAAAATTTTATCGAATAATTCCCACATTGAAATTCTTTGAATCGAACCACAAGCATTCGAGTAAATACATCTTCGTTCGTAATACTAGAAATTGTTGGTTTATTATTACATTAAATTCAATACGTAGCAAGAATTATGTACACATTTCTCACAAACCTTAATATTCTACTTAACACTTTCACTGCCACGTCATCCACATATAAGTGACAGGATTTACCATTGTGATACTAGAAAAATTAATTCTCGAAATACGATGTTGGGAGAAATAAATTTGGATAGAGTTTATGAATTTTAACAAGGTTATGAAAATAAATTGTAAGTTATGTATCTTACAATGGTCTAAAATCAAAATTTTATCGAATAATTCCCACACCGAAATTCTTTGAGTCGAACCACAAGCATTCGAGTAAATACATCTTCGTTCGTAATACTAGAAATTGTTGGTTTATTATTACATTAAATTCAATACGTAGCAAGAATTATTTACACATTCCCCCAAACCTTAATATTCTACTTAACACTTTCACTGCCACGTCATCCATATGTGAGTGACAGGATTTACCATTGTAATACTAGAAAAATTAATTCTCGAAATACGATGTTGAGGGAAATAAAATTTGATAGAGTTTGGTGAATTTTAAAAAGGTTACAAAAATAAATTGTAAGTTATGTATCATACAATGGTCCAAAATCAAAATTTTAGTTTTACAGAATATTATACAGTTTTGATCTGGCAGTGAGTTAATCCTAAAAATTAAAGATGTTATACCTTCGTCTTTGAAATGTTTTGAGAACATACCACCTTTCAGGAGTATTTCACAGCTATAACACGATAAGACGGAAAGAAAGTGGTTTCGCCTAGGGGCTGCCACAGTCAGATCAAAATTAACAAATCGCTCGAGGCCGCTAAATTAGTTATCCTCATCGTATCGTTTAATTAGATCACCGTTCTATCTCTTGTGTTTAAGCGTAATCGTACAAGTATGCTTCGTCTAGCTTTTAGAGGTTTCTGTCGTCTGTAACTCTCTGTTCAACGCAATAGCAAAATAACGAGTTGGAAATTACGACTTTATTTAAATATTATTCATCGTACATAATCTCTAATTATATTTAATTTTTAGCTACGTAATGCATTAACTCGAGTGAGAATGTCTTATACGATAAAAGAACGGTAAAAATCAGTCGAACTTGTACACTTATTAATACTTTCATGAATGTTTACGCATGATAGAGAAAAATAGTTTCGTATTCGCATTTAACTTAAAGTTTTAAGACGTCGCTTGAAAGTTACGATCAAGGAAGCGAGCATTTTGTCACGAATGCTCAATTTATACCGTCGCAACTGCAGTGAGATTGATACGTGTGTCGCTACGATTTTCCCGAAGCCATTTACATTATTCCTCCGATACGTACACGACTTATGTCGTTAATATTTTGCAACAATACTTCGACCTACTTTATACCATTATACCGATTGCTCCGAAAGATTTGTCGACAACGATCGAAAGTCCAATATACTTAATGGAAGGTCGAACGCATACGGTTGACCTAAGAAGGGTCTCGTTTGTATCGGATCGATTTGAAATTTTTCCTCGTCTTTGTTTTTGTGCCAGGAATTGTGCCAACTGTGGCAGAATTTGAATTTTATTCGGAAGTAAAATATAATAGGATTTGGCTGATTGGTTCGGCAATTCGCTTGTACGAGCTAAACCGGCAAAATACCGCATTACGTGATTAATTCCGTCCGTGGCAATCTCCATGGATATTTTGTTGTGCAACTACGAACGAGTATTTACGCAATTATAATTTCATTTCATTATAGTGTCACGTTTTCAATCTCCATTTTCTATGGAGTTAACAAAAACGAAGATTCCATCATTTTATAATGCACTACGACAAATATTCGCGCTTATAATTTCTAATTTATGAACACGAGCAAAAGGAAATTAATTTTACGAAAAATTTTAAATAAGATTATTACATATTTGGCAAACTATTGATCTTTGAAAGTACCGTAGAAGTAACTAAGCTGCTCGAAGATCGTCAAACGAAGATTTAATAATGTTATAATGTACGACAAATATTCGCGCTTATAATTTCTAATTTATGAACACGAGTGAAAGGAAATTAATTTTACGAAAAATTTTAAATAAGATTATTACATATTTGGCAAACTATTGATCTTTGAAAGTACCGTAGAAGTAACTAAGCTGCTCGAAGATCGTCAAACGAAGATTTAATAATGTTATAATGTACGACAAATATTCGCGCTTATAATTTCTAATTTATGAACACGAGTGAAAGGAAATTAATTTTACGAAAAATTTTAAATAAGATTATTACATATTTGGCAAACTATTGATCTTTGAAAGTACCGTAGAAGTAACTAAGCTGCTCGAAGATCGTCAAACGAAGATTTAATAATGTTATAATGTACGACAAATATTCGCGCTTATAATTTCTAATTTATGAACACGAGTGAAAGGAAATTAATTTTACGAAAAATTTTAAATAAGATTATTACATATTTGGCAAACTATTGATCTTTGAAAGTACCGTAGAAGTAACTAAGCTGCTCGAAGATCGTCAAACGAAGATTTAATAATGTTATAATGTACGACAAATATTCGCGCTTATAATTTCTAATTTATGAACACGAGTGAAAGGAAATTAATTTTACGAAAAATTTTAAATAAGATTATTACATATTTGGCAAACTATTGATCTTTGAAAGTACCGTAGAAGTAACTAAGCTGCTCGAAGATCGTCAAACGAAGATTTAATAATGTTATAATGTACGACAAATATTCGCGCTTATAATTTCTAATTTATGAAGATGAGTAAAACGAAATTAATTTTACGAAAAATTTTAAATAAGTTTATTACACATTTGGCAAACTATCGATCTTTAAAAGTACCGTAGAAGCAACTAAGCTGCTCGAATATCGGATCGAAGATCGTAGGAGTGGGACAATTTGAACTTGTATGTTGTTTGGGAGTGGTACGAGCAACTCGTCGACGATCACTATAAGAGACATCCATGGAATTATTATGTTTCAGCTCTACCCGAAAGCAAGCCCATTATCGTATCGGAACGTGAACGTTACAACTCAGGGGAGACTTTGAGGGCAAATTGTAGCTTGCCACCCTCGAAGCCGCCAGCTCATCTCTCATTCACCCTGAACAACGTGGTGGTAAGTGATACCTATAATCCACGCGTCATTATTGAATCCACACTTACGGCGAAACCGTGAAATTAATCGTGCAAAAGTGTTATTACACAGAGTCGGGCACCTTGCGTTATCGCTGCAAACACCCCTGTTGTTCTGTACAATTTTAAACAGCATTTTAGATATTCTTCGCGCGTTAAAATCATCGCCATCTTTAGATCTTCGTACGATTTAGACGTTTCGGTAAGCATAACACTATCTTGGATAAATAGTACACATTTCGTTTCTGAAGTTTCGTTCATGCCGTGGAATTCTGCAGGAAGATAATGTTCCAAGTAACTTAAGTAGTATAGTATTGAACGAACTTTGCATAAATGTACTGATACGAACTCGCAGTTTGAATGGTAGCTTTAACAAGTCCAACTAGGTCTGGGGATGACACTTGATTCTGCAATATCTGAATATTCATTCATTCGTAAACTGAAACGGGTCTTTTAATATGTACTTAAATAAAACTCGCGATATTCTACTATTCTAAAATTCTACGATTGTTGATTGCTGTATTTGAACTAACAGTTTATTAATATTTGTCGTTACTTTGACGTATCGTTGACTCGACGCTGGCGCTATCTATACTGCGGAACTTGCCTTTAAAGATTCATCGGCCATTTTGGCGAGAATTTCCGTCGATTACGATATTTGCCTCTTCGAAATAAATAATTTCGTCCAGGTATGCTTCTTCTTCCTATCTAAATCAATTTTCAGTGATAACATTGGGCGCTCGGCTCTATGTGCACACACGTGCACACGGCTGAAGTAATTGCACTATATACGAGGAGAACGTAGAAGTTATCGCAGTATGAAAGTTTGAGGAGCCGCTCTATAAAAGTTAAGGAGGTTAAGCAAAGAAGAGAACTTTTCCTCTTGAAAAATCTTTCCGGGCGCACATTCTATGGGTCTGTGTATATTAGCCGATGTCTCCTTTCACGAAGAATTTGTTTCTCATAATTTTTAAATTCCGTTCCATTTGAACGATTGCTCCAGAGAGGATCTGCATTCGTACACCGCAACGGTGATCTTTCCATTTATTTTTACCAAATGTTGTTTATTGCGCTGTGTTTTCTTTTAAATTTATTCAAACGCAAACTCTTAATCTCAATGATTTATGCCAGTTCCAAAAACAACCGTTCGATTCCTGACAAGTTTTTTCCTCCATTTAGTGAAATGAATCATCATTATAGCGTACGAACACGAGCGGGAGTAGCGGTAAACGTATGACTTTTCGTTCCCGCGGATAATTGAATTCTAATTGAATAAATGAAATTAGAGACTCGCGAAAAACGTCGACCAAGTTTCCACGGTAACGGAAACAGGGACGTAGCTGTTGGCGATGCATTACCCATAATCCCAGGGGATGACAACGAAGGATCTCATTATCCGATACGGCTAAATACGTATAACCGCGAAATGAAATGTTCTCCGCATTCGGATCGCTCGTCCGCCCGTGAAGTTTTGTTTAACCAACTTCGACCGAGACTGACATTTTACGAAAGCTTGCTTCCACACGAATATACGGTAGAGTTCCGATTATCGGGCACCGGGTTATCCGGAATGTCATAATAACCGGCATATTTATCCCGACTTCGGTAAATGTTACAAATTACATTTCATACAAGCAAAGAAGTCACAGCTGCATGAATCCAGCAGTGACGTCGATACTAAACAGTTGATAAAATTGAAAAAATTATTTTCCGTTGCAGGGGTCAATTACAATCATTTTTGGTCAATAGGTACACCCACGAAATTCTACTCAGTTTCGAGAAAAAAATTCATTAATGAAAATATAATGTCTGACCAGGAATATTCTAGTTTGAAAAAAAAAATTCAAATCGTTCTAAAAAAAATATTTTCGGCTGCGGGGGTCAATTACAATCATTTTTTGTTAATAGACACACACGCGAAATCCTACTCAGTTTCGAGAAAAGAAATTCTTACCGAAAATCTAATGTCTGACCATACATTGATATGTTCTCCTGAAATTTCATGCGTACCTTTAAAATATCATAACTTCCGAACGGATTGAAGAATTTTAATGTTCCAACAAGCAAATAACGGGTATTTTAGTGGAGAATATGTAGAAATTCTAAAAATATTCGAAAAGTTGATCCTTAACACCGTAAAGTAAGGAAAACCCCATAAAAAGTGTCCAATTTCCAAACGACCATAACTCCTATAATAGTGAATATATTTCAATGAAATTTTAAGGGAACGTAGATCTCATGGATACCTACAGAAAAGTATTAAACAACTTTTCCGCACGATGCCATACAAAATTACTAAAAATCAAAAACAAATTTTTAAGAAAAATCGACAGAGGTTAACTGCTGAAATTTTTTGGCGAAAAAAAAATTATTTTCGATCGCAGGGGTTAACTGCAATCATTTTGGTAAATAGAAATATCCCCGAAATCCTACGCACTTTCGAGAAAAAAATTTCTTACCGAAAATATAATGTGTGGCCAGATATGTTTCTGTAATTTCATTTTCTATCTCGCTTCTAATGAGTCTCTAGGGCCCCAAAAATTTGGGTGAAAGAATACATTGGATGTAAGGTGTACTCGTATACTTCGTCTGTAAATATATTTCTCGTTTTTATCACTTCACATGTAGTTGTAGTCCAATTATCCGGATTATTTGATTTTCCGGTATTGCCCCAGTCCCGACTATGCCTGATAATCGGAATTTTACTGTAATTCCTTTCGACGGGAAATATTTGTCGGTTCCGGGCACGAGTTCGCCGCGTTAAAATGTACCGAACTATCGGGAAACTGATCTTTCGCGGGCAAGAGTTTTCACGGAATACGCGCGGGGGCGTGCATGGATAAACACTTACGCGCGAATAGAACTTTTAAGGAGATGACTTTCGCCATTCTTCGATATGGAATCACTATATCGCGCGGTAATGCGATTAAGCCAGACTCTGATAGATGTATTAGGATAGCCAGAAAGTTCGTACAGTTTTTGACAATGTTTGTCATTTTACAAGACAAAACTCTATTTGATATTAGATCTGATCCATATGTGACCAATATATTCAACAGAATAGAGATGTAGCATACGTTATTTAGCACCAGGCTAGATTTAGGCAACTCATAGCTCACAATTTATTTCGGTTGACATGTACTTAATATGCCTAACACAGTGTACGTGCATAACCTACTTAGTATTGGATGTAATCCAGATGTAACCAACCCATTCTATGGAACAGAGACCTAACCTATACCATCTAGCACAGGTCTAGTTAATAGTTATAACCTACTTAATATGGTCTAATAGCTCGGGTGACATGTATACAATAGTATTACATTCGAGGAAATAACTTTCGACGTTTTCAACCCCTAAATTACTTTGTGGCGCTGTTTCGCTGCGGTGTGGAGACTCGTGAGAATCGTAGGACAGAAAAGGAAAGGGGGGAGGGGGGGGGCTAGTGGACTCATCAGTAAGGCTTTCTAGCAGGCCCTGCCTTAGACGATTAGAATATTTGGAAATCGTTCGAGGAATGTATATAATAGCAACCGAGGGGTCGGTCGAGCGCTTGTGAGAGCGCGACCCCTCTGGTGGCGAGCATGGGAGGCGACGCCACAACTTTATGAATTACTACGTCCAATACATTGTAGAATATCTCCATACGTGGTCCAGATTTAGACTGCGTATACCATTAATATATTTAATTTAATTTAAACTGTCTAATCAGTTCAGACTAATTAAACTACTTAGCTTGTAGAACACGTAAATCCGTTTAATAACGCTTTTACTGGTATACACTTACTCGTAAAAACATCTCTATTCACAGCTCTCTAGCAAAATGTGTATTCTATATGCATAATGACCATCCTGGCATGTTTAGGCCTATACACACAGCAGCTTAAACACGTTTAGGTCTATATGCATAGTAGTTTAAACATACCAGTCACACTCTCTCTCGCTCCCACGCATTGCTCTTTGCAAACATAATATATCCAGATTTCATACACGAGACATCAATTTGTCAGATGCACAATTATCGTTCCTAAACTTTTCCAACCCCTGAGGTCGAGGTCCACTGCAAATATCACAAGGGTTACGATAACAGTATATTAACATCGACAGTTGGAAATTGGGATCTGCGTGCACGAAATGGTTAAAAATCTCTCTTTGAAAAGTTAATTCGAACCTCGCGTACGTACGCGTATTTCCATACGACTCTCGCGGCAGAAACTTATCATAAAATTGCGTGGGTGAAACCGAATACGTCTCCGTCCACCGACATTGCGTTTTACTTTTATCAAATTCCATTACCTGGTCGTAAAGAAGGGTGTAAAAGAAAGAGGCGCGGAGGGGTTGGTTCGCTATTTCCTCTAACTATCAACGGTATAAGAAATCTCTTGGAATGTACGGTTATGGAGGGAAGTCGACGCCTGGTTCTTCACTAGATGAGACGGAGAAAATTAGTCGCGCGCGTGTACGCGGGCAAAGAAACGCTGTCTTATAAGGAATTGCGAGGTCTGGTAGCCGGGAGTATTGGTTTGCTGGTTTCTTACGAGAAATACTGTTTCGAGGTATTCGCCGAATTTGCAGAGAACACTCCCGGGGGGCGATAAGAAATAAGTTATTTCGCAAACAACGCTGTCTCTCTCTGGCGCGGGCGTTAGAGTGGCTTTAAACCAAATATGTGGACTTGCCTCGAAAGTGCTATCTAATTGGTACGCTGTGCATGTTTGCAGGGTCAATAAAAGAGTTTGTTCATTCCGTTGTGTACAACGAGTCTTGATTTATTATTAGCGGCTGAATGGAAAAGACTTCTCTGCGTTATTGCGTTACCGGTCGATAATATTTGACGATGCTTTACAAAATTGCAAGACAAATTTTTAAATTATCGAAGTTCCTTATTTTAAATAAATAATATATTTAAATTACAAGTGTACTACGCAATTGTTGGATTCTCCAAAGTGTATTGGAGGTTGAAGATCGGAAGGCAGTGTCCTAATCAACTCCAGAGTAAGAGTATGGCGTTGAACAGCCATTTAAAAGTTTAAACTTCTAGGAAAATGAATCTGCCGGCTATCTGAACTGCTCGGTTGTTAGAACGGTGGTCATCAAATGCAATATCCGGGTTCGAATACCGGTCGAGCTCATCGATCGGTTGGTACTTTACTTCCTGGCGAGAGAATTGTTCAAATAGTATGGGATAGGTACATTAATTGTTCGTCAGCAGTTTTCAGATGTGTGCATTCCTGCATTCGGTATTTCGAATTTGGATGTCAGAGGCTGGAATTTAAATTTACTGGAAGACGAAGTGGTGGATTCGTAGAGTTGTGTAACAGAATGTAGTATCTCCTTTAGACAACGAACTCCTCAGACTCGGTGTGAGTTCAAGTTTTACGTTTCCAAGAACTTCGAAATAGAACGCCTGTCGCAAACGAAGTGAAAACTTTAAACGCAGTCTCTAAACACATTGAACGTTACACGACTTAACAACAATTCATTTATTTCGTGTATTTTGTTAAATTAGAAAAGAAATCACTGCCCCGGGCGAAGTCGAGGAAATTGCGCTTGATAGTGAATGTTATAATTTTTAGTTTATTTTTCATCTCGTCTCTGTATGCATAATATCGATATCTTCTATTTTTCGTTTCATGAAATTTTTGTAACTGTCTCGACTGAATATTAATTCCAACTCTGCGTTACTTATTTATTTCTGCTTTCACGTTTTATGCAGGTTATTGAAACAAACTTCAGAACGTTGTGAATATTCAGTACTCGTTAATATTTTTGGAAAATTAACGATGTCAAAGTTAGAAGCTTTCTGGATTTTAGCAACGTCAGCTTCCTGTCCACCTTTTTAACTAGAAAAATAACATTTTAGTAGATAGTTTGTTTAATTACTTAAAATTGCAGACAGTATTTTTACATTCTTGTACATTTAATTAATATTCCATGCAATTATTCTCTTTATGGGTATTTAATGAATTTTGCAAATTCTAATTTCATAGCGTTGTACGAAGTAATTTCTTGCTTCGGTGAATAAAATATGCCTGCCGAGTAATTCGAACAAAGCCAGGAATTTTAGAAAAAGCACACCATACTCATTCTATTATACGAATATTTGAACCGCGTGTTTGGATAAACAATAAATTCATGATTTTCCGTATCAATTTAATTACTGTCACAGTCACGCACCGTTTTATTTTTTCTGGAAAATATAGCGCGATTATTTATCCGTACTAAACGCACGGTATTTATTCTAGCCTCGATAGTTGATGGGGCCCGCGAATTTGTTTCGGACAAATACAAATTTCAGAAGCGCGAACGCTTTATTCGAAATTAAGTGAAATATTCTTTGAACACATTTTTCCCCCTCGATTTATCAAATATTTTATTTCCTCGCGATTCCTAACAATAGGTTTGCTTATTAAATTAATGAGGTCCAACAATACGCGAATCCTCCGTATATCACTTAAGCACTCCGCTAAGCATTATGGAGTGTTTACTTGTACTTTTAAGGGAAATTATCATTAGCCGCGGTGAAGTAACTTTTAATGACGAAACTTCCGGCTGGTGCATTATTACTTTCAGTCGTACTTTTCGTTTGTAACATTTTACAATTAATAACGAGACCCGCGGCGCGTAAATTACTGATGGCATACTCGGTAGCTGATAATAAGAGCATCGAAGCCGCATTTATGGAAGAAAAATCAAACCGTAAAAACTGGCAAACAACAGTTCCATAAATGTGGTTGAACAATGAGCGAAAACTTCTGTGACTGTCTACGCGGGATAATTAAAACCATGGATCGCCTCTTCAACCTGGCAATTTGTACGTCGCGTAATCATACAAATTGGACGAAACAGAATTAATAAGAGGTTTTTATCCATCTGTATTATTTCCGTACATTTTTTATAACAAAATTTCTCATCTTCCTTATTAAAATAATAGCGATCTGTAAATAGTGGAAACGTTAAATTTCAATTTTCATTCATAAGTTATTGAGACAATTACAGCCACTAAATTACATACATAATCACATTTAATATCACATCATGGTTGTTTAACATAAACTATAAGTATTCCATAGTCTATTCCAGGCCGATTTAATATTAACGATTCCGACCCTTTCTAATTTATAAATCATTAACCAGAATAGGGGATTTGGAATAGGAGGTAAAAGCCAACCACTGTATTTTCATAATTTATAATGGTAATACTAACTACAGCACCGATAAACATAACATTGAATGTTGCAAATTAAACGATCCAACTGGTAGATACTAATTTAAAGCAAACTTTTTGAATCGAAGCGTTTCATCGAATGAAGGATTCTTTCTCGCTAAAAGTTTGGTTCGTCTGGTAATTATAAAAATTAAATCAGAATCGTATTGATTCGGCTTTGATCGATCATACTTGGAGCAACAATACGCGACATTCGACAGCCCCAGAAGCACCCTATATGGGCGAACGAATGGACAGATCGACGGTGAAAGAAGGAATAAAAATCGAGGAGATTCGTCGTCGTTCATTGTCGACGTTTGACGAGGAGCTGGAGAGTAGTATTTGCCTTATGGCTTCACCCATTTTTGATAAACATACGCGGATGGCCTCTCGTAACGCCTCGATATGGGAAACGTTATACCGGGATTCTTTTCCTTCTTGACCTGGCGGTTTGGCGAACCCACTTCCACGACGTTTTACGATTCTGTAAAAATGCGCGTTTACCGTCTCTCTGGGAATGCGTCATTCTGTCATTTTGTACACGAGGTCGACGATAAGACGACCATCAGGTCTGCGATTGGCTCTCATTTTACAGGCCACCTTTGCTCAATCGCTCGCGCGAAACCTTTATTAACTCATAAACGTCTCGTATCAACTTTCGAAGCGTTCTCCTATCGCATATTTGCTGGTAATTCTATATTTCATAAACGTTTGATCACCCTTTACTAACCCATTTTAAAATAATACAGTGTTCCTCAAAGTAGAAACTCAGAAAAGGAAACGATCCAACACCTATAATTATTTTTGTTGAATCTCGTTCTTTTAACACGTTGACTGCTAGACCAAACCCCTCAAATTGTCCACGAAAAGAAAACTTTGTCTTCAGACAACTGTAGACTAGCATACCTATCATTTGTTATTGAATTTATTTTTACAAACTTGCTAAAATTCAAGAGTTCTATCTAGATTTATTTTCTTTCACATCTAATTTCTTAGTGAAAAATCATGTCACCCATATGTGGATGACGTGGCAGTCAATGTGTTAATTTTATATTATAAATAAAGGCCATTACTGGCGCTGATTAAATTTTCCTTTCGTATTTTTAACAATTTGGTACTGGTTATATTTAATTTAATATTGGTCAGCCATTTATGCTCAGCACTTTATTTATGATCAGTGTATTGTGTTTGTTGTTCTTCCCACTTCGACTTGTTTCCTGCGGTTTTTGTTCCGCCGTTATATATATTTCTCAATAAAACGGTCAGGATCTGCTCGAGTGAGATTTATTGCGTATTCATACGAAATATTTTGTATTCATACGCGTCATGCTCCGTCGAACCCCGAAGTAGCAAATTGTCATGACGCGAAACATTCCGCGGAAATCCTCGTTAAGTAGATTATTTCTGATGCACATTGTTAACCAAAACGCTGACCAGAAATCGCGATCATTTCCTACATCAGAACTTTGAAAAATCGTTGGAAGAATAATAGCACCACACGTTTCACCGAACATTTTCATACAGCGTTCGTTTAGCTTCGTTTCATTCTCGTTTCTATCCGTAAGGTTGTTTAAAAAAAAATTGTGCAGCTGCTTAATTTGGCCCGGGCACGTTTCCCTAAATTGGACCCCGTAAAAGTTGCACAATTCAAGCAGTCGGTTTATTTTTGTCTCGTTTGCAAACGCGGATCGTTGTCTGCGAAAAATATGACAAATGGTTCGAAGGGACCGTGGAGTATTTCGAAAAACATTGTGCCTTATTTTTGTGATAAGCATAAAGCTTGAAAAGCTTTCAAAAAATTTTTTAAATTTCAGCTTTACACAAACGCATACTTTATGTTATTGCAGATGCCTCGGTAACATTGAATTCAACGATATTACGATGCTCGTGTTTACTTCTTCGCAGTAGAAAGTTTCCGTTCGAGTCAGAAATGGATAATTGAATTTTTACATTTCAATTCTCCTGGCTCCTAGAAAATAACTGAAGGCGCAGAATCTTGATTCTATGAAAATATTGTTACGTTGGTATAAACTGTCAGAATCATAATATTTTTAAATTTTATTAGAAATTCCCTTAAATTTGTAAATGTATGCTCACTGTCACAAATTCTGTGTTCTTTGTCCCTGTTTACGCCATTATAGCTGTCCGTATAACCGAAATTGCACCGCCTGGTGCAGGTAGAACGAACTTTAAGTATTACTAACTGCACAACGAAAGCTTTGCGATATTCAAGGGATAACGGTTACACGAAACTGGCCCACAGCTTCCGTGGAATTTAATTGACTTAAAACTCAAGGTAACTTTCGCGAATCAAATGTGCAACCCGCGGGAAGAAAGATCGGGGTCGCAGCTGTGCAGAGGGATGGGGGAGGTGAAAACTTTATTGGATCGTAAGTTGCCACCTGAAGGTACGGGGGCGACCGATGTCCGTGCACTCACGACTTCCCAAGGAGACCTACAGCCGCGTATTTTCTTTCCCTTGTTCGCAGGTGAACCACCGAGGGCTTTGTTGTTCGCGTGGCCCCGTGAGGTATGGCGGGCATTATAAAGCACAAAAGCGACAGTCCTGGGAATCCGCGTGGAAACGACCGCGTTAGTTTTTCCAGGAAAGAGGCAGGGGGTGTCCCTAGAACCGAGCGTTGAAGAAATTATGAAATTTTATGTGCAAGTAGAGGGTCGTCCTGATAAGTAATACACGTGCATTATTTTTCTTTTGTTGTTCGCGTCTCGGTCCGAGGCGGTGCAATTAACTCCTGAGAAGTTGAGCCACTCTTCGTTTTATCATTCGCGAATGATGAGAAATGCAAAGGAATTTTATAGGGGGAAATTGCGTCTTTTAATCATACGGTCCGCGAAGACTTTGCAACGTTGCTAGTTAATGCATGCACTTGTGCTTGGATATATAATCAACGGTCGGTTGTTGATCGAGTTTTCTCGGAAATATATTGGGGATTATTCCGTGACGGATCGATGGCATTTTGCAACGGAGATTATAGATTTTATTGGAATTTAAATATATAGTTTGACTCGTATAAAACAAGAATGGGATCATGTTGCCATTTTAGTTCCGTGCAGTGATTATGCATTATTTTCCGATTTATACACCGCCGATGATAAAATAACACGCGACTTCTGCTCCAAATTTCGCTTAGATCGGATCAGATCGAAGAAATTCATTTCCATGTTGAATCGACGACTCAGCGAACCACGTACGACACTCGTATTCAGACGAATCGTTCGATCGTATTGTTCTTACGAGCTAGTGAAATGGGCCAAGTGCTCGGTGGCCAAAAGGCCAATATCCTCGAGAATGCGTAATAGAAAGTCATATTACCCCAGATAGCAGTTTGTACTTAGATTTTTCTGCTTTTTGTCGGGATATCGATCAAAGTGTCAAGATCTACTCGATGCCTCTTCTACCCGGTGACAGAACACAAGGATTATTCGATGATTGATTCGTACTGATTGGGCAAAGGATCCCTTGAATGGAACATAAATCATCCGTGAAATAAAGAGACAAAGAACCTTAAAATGGAACGACGTGCACTTTAAACTGTCGTATTAACACAATCGTAGAAGATGGAAGGAGGCTAAAAATAGGTACTCGTACTTTTCCTGGCTGGAATCCTTTTTAAAAATCAATCTTTCGTACGAAAAATGCCACGAGAGACAATTACAAAATTCAAAGTCTGCGAGGAACGACGGGTTTGCGGAAACGCGTTATTTGTGATCGATCAAAACTATGGGGATAACGAGGAAAATGAACATTTGACGAAATACAGGCAACTGCACGTGCACAATAATGATCCGATTCGGCCTCGTCGAATTGGATGAACCCGCAAACACGTGTTTATCACCTGCAGGCACAATAGCGACGCATGAACAACGCTGCGAATCGATTGCTGCATCATCACTTCGCTTCTTGCGTTAATTGGGTTGTGTTTAAATTAATCGCACGATTGTAATAAACAGCGTAATGCTCCACGGGCCTTCAAAGAACGGAACGTTTTATTTAGTCCCCGGATACGGAGTAATCGGATATATCCTGCTAATTTTAAACTAAATTTAATCGAATAAATCCGAAAAATCTACAGTTTCTCATTCATGATACCTCGAGTCCGAGTAGAAGCATTTTAAATATATTTTTTAAACTATCAAAGACACGAGAACACTATTTTTATTAAAAGATAAATTGTTTTAGCAGGTTCTTTGTGCCCCTAATAGTGCCCATAAATGACATTAGAGGGTAGTTTCGCTCTGGAGGACTCGAGTTGTGGCTGAAAAAGAACACACGTTAATTCCGCAAACTTGCAAAGTTTTATCAAAATCTAGGGAACCTGGCGGACGATCCTTGTCAGTATAGCATTCTATGATATATTCATCTATGGTTTCAATCAGAGCGGAAATTTTTAAAACTTTCTCCCGTTTAATAGAAAAGATTCCTAGCGCTGGTGTTTTACACAAAGTATTAAAAAAGTTCACAACGTTCAAGCGCTTGCAATTATTTGAGATTAATGAAACGGTTTTTAAGAAAATAATAATAAGGAAGATTTACTACTTATAAACGGTTTGTAATTAACCCCTTGTCGTACAATGAGTTCTTAATGTCAAGTTTCACAATTATGAGGCTTTACAATCACTCGCCATCAAGTCTTATACAGGGTATTCAGCCACTCCTGGGAAAAATATTAATGAAAGATTCTAGAGACCAAAATTAGGCGAAAATCAAGAATACCAATTTGTTAATGGATGTTTCGTTAAAAAGGTATTAACGTTTAAAGTTCCACCTGTACTGAATTTTTTTCTCGAAAATGGGTAGGATTTCGGGAGTATGTCTATAGGCCAAAAATGATTATAATCGACCCCTGCAACTAAAAATAATTTCTTTAGAACAATTTGAAATTTTTTAATTTCGCCTAAAAATTTCAATTACTTGAATTTTTTTTCTCGAAAATGGCTAGGATTTCAGGGGTATGCGTATTCACCAAAAATGATTGTAATTGAGCCCCGCAACCAAAAATAATTTTTTCAGCGTGATTTAAAGTTTTTTAATTAAATTTTTAATAACATTTTAACGAAGCCTCAATCAAGAAATTAATATTTTTGATTTTCGTCTTATTTTTCGTGGCCATTTCTTGTACGAGCAAATTTAAACAAAATTAAATAGTACACGTTCGACAGATTATTTGAAATTAAATCGTATGTCGAGGGGTTAATTTACTAAGTAAGGTATCCCTCGATTCTTGCACGCGACATGGAGTTTACTTTTCGATTTTTTACTGATCGTAAGGGAATCAGGTGCGCGACTGGAGCAGAGTTCGACGCTCGCCGACAAAAAGTATCGAAATGGCGGAAGATGGTCGCGCGAACGTCGAAATGAATTCCCGCGATTTATGACGGTGACGCGCGGGGAAAGAGGGGGCGAGATTATGGCATTCCGACACTACTTTCATTCTCCATGGTAAATAGACGGGTGTCTAAAATGATAATGCAAAGGGATTTTCCTCGGCGTTGGACCCCCGTTCTTTATTCTCGCCGCAGTTCCGCCCGGCAACAGCGTGCACAAACAACGGCCCACTTTCCCGCGTGGCTTCGACATAATGAAATGCATCGTCTTTCGAGGGTATAATCCAATGCAGATTAAAATCCCGACAGTACACCCTCCCGTTCCTTTCACCTTCGCGATACAAATTGCAGAGCAGCGCCGCGCAGAAGAGAAAAGGGTGTCGAGGCTAATCCGACGCTGAGCTCGTCATGACTTTATGGGCGAAGCTGACGGAGTGGAGAGGCATCCTTAGCAGGAAAAATCGAGGTCGACGGAGCAGTTTCTCCGTCTCTTCTCATCCGTTTGCTCGTTTTCTTTTTTTTCTTCTTCTTCTTCTCTTCTGCCCCTTGCTTCTCCCCCCGAAGCTCAGAATGCAACCAGTTACGTACGCCTCTTTGCGGTGTCATCGAATCCACGGTGAAACTTTGTAGCGCGCAGACGAAGAAGAGAGAGAAATCGGGTAACGACCTGGCCTTAACCACCTACCCAAACTAACCCATCGACTCTTCCTCCTCTCTCCCTCTGTTCTGTTCTCGGTTCTCTCTTTCTCGTCGGTTCCTCGGCCGTGCTTCCTCTCGCTTCTCTATCTGTCCCACCTTCTTCCGGGAGTCTCATTCATTAAGTCTCAAGAACGGTCTCGCAATCTCTATAGGGTCGTCAGTAGACGCGTACACGACGTGCCGTTTGTTCTCCTCTGAAACTCGAGATGTCCTCCTCGGATAACACGCCCAGACGCCGCTCATACAAATATGTGTACGTACGCGCGGACGTATCGTTGTCGGCGTACACCGCCACGCGGGGACAAGCGTAATAAAGTCTCCGTCTCGGGAGATAATGAAAGTTTACACCCGTGACCCACGGCCACTACGGAGGATCACGACCCCTCGAACCGTTCCGCCCCGGAACATCTTCATCGAACAGTTTTGTCGTGCGACGCGATCGATCATCCCCCGGAAACCACCGGGACCGGTTCTCTGGCGTCCTCTCTATGCGCCGTGCGTGCACGCGTGCACAGCTCGGGACGCCAAATTTCAACGTGCTCTGGCACAGACAATGTAATCACACTGTTTGCCTGACCGTTCTGTCATTCGAACACGGATGGTGGGCGGTTTCCAATCAAGAACCGCCCCCCTTTGATCCTGTTCTTCAATCCGTTATCGATGAAGTTTCTTCGAATGCTTGCTGGTTGAGCGATACCGGAGAACGGACGTCCCAGATAAATGGAAAATGTTCGTTTTATTATTAATACGATCGCTTTTCCTTTGATGTCTAAAATTTTATTGATCTTCCGGCCTTTCTATTGAAATAGAGTATTGTGACCTTAATGGAAATATTAGGCTGTTCGGAAAGTTCGTTTCAAATCTTGTGCATGAATTGAAGACAGAATGTTTTGTTTAATGTACAAATTTATTATATCAAATATGCACAGTTTTGTTTTATTATCTTGGCCCATCTTTATATAGGGGAGGCTCATCCTTTTGAATGAAATATTGATCGTTAATTACCACTTTTAAACGTATAGCTGTGAAAATATGAACATGGTCACGTAAGTAATTAAGGCAATATAAAGCTTTTTCACCATTTTTTATTTTTTTGACTACATTCCACCCCTTTGAAAAATCTGGAAAAATTAGAGATTACTAATTATTTTGAGAGCTTTGAAAAACAAACGTAAAATATATTCGAATTTTTTAAAAATCGAATTTGCATCCAAAAATTCTCGAATATGTACATCAATCGATAGAATAACTATGATTTTTTTCATAATTTGTAATTGAACAGAACGGGAGATACTAAGGATAAACTAAAAAATGATTTTCACCCCGTAATAGAGATACCGGATTGAAACTCTGTGAAAAGGGTTTTTTTCGAACCATCTATCAAGTGGTATTAACTCCGTTCAATTTGGTTTGGGAGTACTTTTACCATACTTATTCGACTAGACCCTTTAAGTAGAACTATCTTCTTTCTTCTTCGTTTTCCTTTTATGTTTATTCCTTTTATGAAAGTCATATCGACCGATGGTTTAATTCTACTCTGGAAGGGTACATTTATAGAAGCAAAGGTCTAACTTACAGTGATCTAATCAACGTACGCGACATAGCTTTTAAAAGTGTCTCTCGGAGTATACTTTTCATACTCAAACGTCTCGTATAAAGAAAGCAATGATTTTCTTTCTACGAGCGACTGAATGATTTATAAGGTAACATAGATGCATACGGCTGTCATAAAAATCTCCCTACCTAGGTAGAAGTTAAGTAAGTGGCACTCGAGGCACATGCGCTTAAAGATACAAGCTCTTGCATGTGTTACGTTTACGAGGAGAAGTCCCTAACCGTAGCACGTAGTTTTCAGCCAGGTCTTACACACTGCTAAATCTCCGCGTCCTGATTACGATAAAATTACCGTATGGTTTTAGGGGTACATTAATGCCATCGCAAAACAACACAAACTTAATATAGTTAATATAAGCAGTTCAGGAATGAATTTGAAATTTGTACTATTCGTGAATAGAATTTGCCCAAATCTGTGTGAAACTTGCTCGAAGACATCGCGTTACACTTGAAGACCTCTTCTTGTTAGGAAAACTGCCCTGAGATGGGAGTGTAGAAAATCTGCGTAATTTGGTCGGTTAGAGCAGTCGTACCTATTGTTTCCCATACTTAATTAATTTGTTTCTCCACGGTAATCGACCTTTTATTTTATACAAGTTTTTATATTGTAGATAAATATATTTGTATCTCTTCTGATTGATTTCTTCCTTTTCACTATTTATCATTTTTCTTTTCTACAACGGAGGAGGAATCGTATTAATAATTTCTACCAAAGGGAGTAAATGGAGCAAATGCTGCTCCGGTTGTTACACGTGACACATCGTTTCTCTGCGGTTTGATATGTTCATTTTCTGGGACGTTCCAAGCGAGCGTCTTTAAGGCTGCAGCAGAGTCCATGCGCGTAGACCCCGATTTGATGCAGTCGTAGTGAATTATTGTACACCGTCGAGTCGTACGTACACAAACGTAACGGAGATAAATAAAATTCTTTTCCGGGTAAAACTCTTGAATAACAAGCACAGGGTAAACATATTTTTGCCAGTTATTTATTTAGTAAACATTATATTCCGAATCATGAAATGAAATTGTATTTAGCGCAATGAAAAATACACAAATATGGCCTGTGGATGGGCAGAATTCGTATCTAGATAAAAATGTTAAATAACGAATAAACGATAAACTTTACATGCGTCGTTTCTTGAATAAACATTACAGTCAGAATTATAAAATGAAATTATATTTTGCATTGAACGAACAAAAGCTTAACCGAATAAATGTCCAGTTCGATAAATGTTGTCGATAAATTGCAATACCGTGGTTTAATTCGTTATCAATTATTCGAAGAAAATTTTGCTCTATTATAGAATATGAATAAACTGTCACTATTAATTAAAGATTGAAGCAAACTGATTTAGCAAAGTGATTATAACGTTTAGTTATTGTTTCATTTAATACGTTGGCATAGGAATTTAATGTACCGTTAATTTAACGTATGTTAAATTAAAGAAACCGTAGGAACGAAGTTGAAGATTCTTCGCTCAATCAACGAAATCGTGCGCATCGCGGAAGAGCAAGTACAGTAATTTAATCAGCACATAAATTTAATCCCCTGCCATACCGGGGCACATAATGTTTCAGTATTTAATGATGAATGTTGACAATCAACATCGAATATTTACGCGTATCTCACACAGACTACAATATCGCGCGGCGGTGTACAACTGTTGTTTTGCAAATCTCCGCAAACCGCTGGACGTTTCGCGTAACACAGATATTCGGTGAAAATTATTACCACGACCCGTGAATATAGGACGGAAATTAGATATCCAGCGTACATTGAGCTATGCTCCACGCAGTACGCAACGCAAACATCATGTAAATGAAAAGTGAGTGAAAATTGAGATGCTTGCATACCATTCGCCGCTATATCACCATATGAACGGAAACATCGAAAAACAACCATCTTTGATACTCGTTCGAAAGGAAAAATTTCTACGTAGTTTGTGCGGGCGGAGGAGCAATATTTGTTTAATCGAAATACGATGGGAACAAACGCATACAACGTTGGAATTTTTCTTTTCCAACCGCGGCTAAAAATGGCCATATTTTCGACATTCTCCTTTGTACGTTTTATCTACGATGTCGAACTTACAATTCGTCGCGTCGCGATCAATTTTATTGAACGTTCTAAATGGCTCTGAGTGATTCAGAAACTGATGGGAAACGAACGAATGACAGTGCCTTGGATCGACGGAACGTTCATTTTCCATTCCTTGTGTCGCTGACACGCGCCGTCTCTTTTCAAAGACCTATAAATTTCGCCTCTCAACGAATCGGTCCGCTGCCCTCCCTAATACGATACACTATTATTCTCGAAAGGCCAGCACGCGTTCAGAGTCCGATCAATCAATCCGGCAAAGGAAAAACTAAATCCGGGGGAAAACGAATGGGACTCGATAAATATCAGTCAGGCGTCATTCCGTGAAACAATATTTGCCGTCGAAGCGTTTAAGGGATAATTTCGTTAAACGCTTCAAACAGGCAAAGTGCTGTTACAGCAGCGTCATTTTCACGTTCCAACGATTGAATTTTTCACGTATTTGTTCGCCAACGAGTGATTTAAAAATTTTAACGATAGTATTACTGGCCAAATTGAAATACAGATGCTACTTGGATTTAATTCGACTGATGAAGCCTAAGGACAGTCGATACTATTTCCATGATTAAACTAATAATAGGGTCAGTTGCCCTAATGTGAAATACTTTTTTATATACACATGTTTCACTTGCTTGCGGAATTTTTATAAAAACATAAATGTTATGAATTTATAGATTTTTTGCTCTTTTGGCGGGTAACAGTGAAATTTTAAATATAATAACGGTTTGGGAAATGTTTGCTTTTTTTACTGAGGTTCTCATTTTCCACATCGGGCTCATTCTGCTCGTAATATGGAATACTATATTTATATACATTTATATATTAATATAAATAATGTGGAATACTATAAATATAAATACAAATACATTTAACATAATTATATACAGGGTGTTCGACCACCCCTGGGAAAAATTGTAATGGGAAATTCTGGAGGCCAAAATAGGACGAAAATCAAGAATACCAATTTGTTGATGGAGGCTTCGTTAAAAAGTTATAAACGTTTAAAGTTCCGCCCATATTGAATTTTTTTCTCGAAAGTGGGTAGGATTTCGAGAGTATGTCTATTGACCAAAAATGATTATAATCGACCCCTACAACCAAAAATAATTTTTTTAGAACGATTTGAAATTTTTTAATTTTGTCGAAAAATTTCACACCTTCTCAAATTTTTTTCTAGAAAGTGGGTAAAATTTCAGGAGTATGTCTATTGACCAAAAATGATTGTAATTGATTCCTGTAACCGAAAATAATTTTTTTAGAACGATTAGAAATTTTTTAATTTCGTTTAAAAATTTCAATAACTACTCGAATTTTTTTCTCCAAAGTGGCTAGGATTTCAGGGGTATGTGTATTCACCAAAAATGATTGTAATTGAGCCCCGCAACCAAAAATAATTTATTTATTGCACAATCAATTTCATATGAAATTAGTTTATTTTTAATATTATTAGTTTTAATTGTTTTAATTGTAGGATTTTCATTATATAAATTTATTTTATATCAAAAATGTGTTATATTTGAGAGGCAAATTTTAATAAGTACGTGCTTAAATTTACCAGTATTAAGATCTTCCAGATTAGTTAATATCTTAAAAACTAATTTTTTTATAGCGTTACAAAAAGTCACGTCGTCCATGTGTGATCTGGTTGTTAATGTGCTAATTAAAATTTAATACAGTTGATCGAA
The DNA here is from genome assembly GCF_013123115.1 of Colletes gigas. NCBI lineage: Eukaryota > Metazoa > Arthropoda > Insecta > Hymenoptera > Colletidae > Colletes > Colletes gigas. The sequence goes on from NW_025106637.1 coordinate 9,014,104, forward strand.
AGCTCATTGAATAGTCGAGGCAACACGGGACGAAACGTCAATACTCTGAGCAACTAATTGGTTCCAACACTCAGAAACGTTAAATACTTAATTTATTGTACGAATTAAATATTCGTCGTTTAAATCGCACCGGTTGTGTTTTAAATTTCGTAAATTTTAGATTGATATTCCTAAAAAATTGTTACATTAACTCTTGGTTTTATTAAATCGTAAAAAGTCGATCAATAAATAAACACGTATCATGAGACATTAATTCGACGCTGGACGATATTCTATGGAAATCGATTTATTGGCAAACAGCAAACGAGAATTACAATCCGAATTGTATAATCGCTCTTGGAACGAATAAAAGCTCGTTGTAATAAAAAATAGCGAGCATTGCGACGTTCCGTTCGATTCGACGCTTCATAAAAATACAAAGTAGAACAAAATCGATATTATTATCTGAAATTACCAGACCGTCGCCTTAAATCCAATGCCTATAAATCGGCTGGCCTATAAATCCTTCGTCGGGATACTCGTGGCTACCAATCTTCCTCGCGGCGGTGTTTGAAAATGGTCGCTGAATAGTCTCGAATGGAATTCTTTTTGCGACTGCAGGCGAACCGGGAAAGGTGAACGCGAATTCCTGTCGCGTGGAAATCTGCTTAGGGTCTATCTAATCCGACAGATCGAGCCCTTTACGTCACCGCGCGCCTAGCTTCGTGGCTCGGTTCTCTCTCCTGATTAAGCTCCAGCGCACCGTGCTGGATCGATGGAATCGCAATCACCTGATCTCGTATTCAACGTTCGCGATCGGACACACGATCTCGTGCGTCAGCCGCAACCTGCGCCACGATCCACAGTATACCTATCACGGCCCTCGTAGCCCGCGCTCACGGAATGTTTGAGCGTGTTGGTAGGCGGCGCCGGGTAGCTATTACAATTTACACGCGGTTATGTGTAGCTAAACGAAGCAACGGGCCTGCTAATTGTGGTTAAGTTTAATTCGCGCCGACGTGCAGCCTCGGTTTCAGCCAGAGAGGGAACCGGAGGATAGGGAAAGAGCGTTTCATTTGACATGTACTTCTACCGCCGGTGTTGCTCTCGGTCCTTGTTCACCTGTACCTCGTAGCCGCTGCATTCAACGTGTATATACGTATATTATATACGTATAAAAGGATCGTACGTGTTGGCGCGTTTACCAATACCGCCGAGGTTATTGGCCATTAACGCGGAGGAAAATCGGCGCGCGTCTGCAATCACCGTTCCCGATTCTGCTCTGTAGGCTTTACAGTGGCGGTCGACGTCTGGCTATTATAGACAGCTCTATCTGACGGAAACGCGAGAGCGGGCCGTGTGCTGCATCCGAAGGGGAAAAGAAAGAGCTCCGGGACGGGAACGCGGAGGGATGGCCACTTACTAAATTGTCGATAGACAAGTACGATCACTCAGCGTCAAATTACCGCGGACACGCGCCGCGTGATGGAATGGAAGCCCATGGATGCAGATGGATCCCCATTGTTTCTCCGGTAAGATCCTCTAAAACCGAGGGAGACAAGCATTTCGGACCTTTCCCTCCTCTCGTGCATTATTTGCTTCCACTCCCCCTCCATCCCTCAAAAACAGCCACTCACCGTTATAGGTCTCCCCGTCGATTTCCCCGTCCTGTTGTCGTCGTCTCCTTTCCTTTCGCCTTTTTCACGGAAACTCCGACGCTTCAGTGGTTTAGCCTGTCGCTCCGGCTCGTCGAGATCTTCGTTTTGCTGGTATTTTCGCGTCTGCCACGGCCCCCAGTCGATTTCGTGATCAATTTCGAGCTATTTCAGCTTGTCAGGATTTGTCTCTACCGCCAGTCGCGGGTGTTACCCTGGCAAGCGTGTTTTATTGAGTTCTTCGGTTTCCGTCTTGTTCCGTACTGATTACAGCCCCGCGATTCCTGTCGCTGTCTTTCTAATTTGACAGTTATTGAATCATCCCCCAACCACCGTCGCTTTTTCATGCTAATTTTCAATCCAAAATATTAATATCTCGACCATCGCTTTCTCCCACTTATATCCTCGTTTTCGTTAAACTTTTTACCAGTCAAAATTTGTCTTATCCCATTCAAATTTATTTTCTTTAACGTTTCAATTTGAGAATCAATTCTTTTCATACCAGAGTGAAAAGTTCTGTCACCCATGTAATGTTAAAACATATCATAACGACTAAAATAGGTAATAAAAATTCCCAAATTATAACTTTTAATTTCTTTATTTGCATGGCTACGAATACCAAGAGCCATTATACAGTCATAAATCGGATAAAGTACAGGATCGATTTGTTTCTCAGCGGTTGCTTGACAACGGTTCGCGGTAACGTTTACGTCATTTTCCGTGTTACTGTTACTTTGATTAAGGATTGAATGTTTATACGTAGATGGATAATACGTTGACCCGGAAACGGTGAAAAGGGACTAGGATTACGCATCTATTTTCGTTGGAAGGAACCGTGAGCCAAAACCGTCGGCAAATTGAAGCTGATACCATACAATCAATTCAAACGGTTGATGAGTTTATCGGGTAGCTTAGTTGTTGCTGGGTACTTCCCATCCCGAGCGAAATGCTGGATCTACAAGGGGCTGAGAGCCAGGGTAATACCGCGTCCGACACTCGGGGCGTAACATTCAATGGAATTGCCTTGCGGTGAAGAAAGGACTCGTGGATCTACGTTATTCGTGAACTTAAGCACCGGTTCTCTGACGTCATATAAATGATAAATGACGACCGGTTCGTTAGCGTCGAGATAACTCTCAACGACGGCCAGGCGAACTTAAGGATTCTCTATGAGCATGGAGAACTAACGCCTTACGCTCGAGTTGCGCGTCATCGAGGCGTCAACTTCATCACAGACAGAAATCCTATGCAATTTTTTTTAAAATAAATAATAACTATTTGATTTGGCAGATATCACGAGTTAAACGTGCAAATTGGATTTCGCGAAACTTAAAAGTGTGGTGTAAGTTATGGATGACGCGATAATAACTCTTTCATCCTGGATAAAACGTAATTCGTCGGTTATCTAGAAAATGCACACCTGACGTCTGGTGTTTTCAGAATTCATAGAGACTGAGGCTCCGTTAATACCATCCTACCTGACGTAATCTATTAACTCGTCAGCAGGAAAGCAAGAAAAGTGTAGAATCGGAAGTTCAAGTCGTCTGGCGACGTTGGTATATTAAATATTTCTTAATTCACTGAACACGCCTGCTCAGAGAGTTTTTACAAGGATTAATGGAATTATTTTAAACACGATGATATCTCCATGCAGAAAATAATTAAGATACCTGTTAGTTCCCGTGGGTTGGAATTGTATTGTACCAAAACTCTAAACTCGGTTGTCGTTACGACAACCTACATAGATGTTATGCTACTTCCTTCGCTGCATACAAATTGGATAGCAATGTTCGTGTCAGCGTAATCATAGAGTTTCCATAGCTTTCGTTACGATTTCCTTGCTCACAGCGTTTCGAAACTTCGGTGCTTTGACCGATCATTATATCCGTTATAAATATTTACAACTGCTTGGGAATATTAACGATGATATATTATAATAGGAATTTAAGTCAGACGTAGAATTTACGTAATCTTGACACGCCTGAACTAACTTCGAATTAACAAACCTAGACACAATATTTAATCTTCTCGCCTTACCTAATATACTTAGTTGACGTAATAGACCTAATTAATCTAATATAGTGGATTTATATAGAGGATCTAAATAAGCTAATTGATATGACATATGTAGCCATCTAATCCATAATCTACCTACGTTGCATACACAACTGGGTTCTCAGCTTTTATCCAACCCAGACATAATATCTCAGACCTAATGTATCAAGCTGATCCAATCCAAATCCTGTGTAGGATGCTGCCAATCTAATTCTTGTTTTATTAATTGCTTCGTACCACACTAGTACGTAATTACAGTTACAGTCTAAGATATCCACAAAGAAATGTAACAATCAGTAAATGTGCAGGTCATACAATTGATCTTCTATCAATTCGACGACTGGTATAGTTTTTGTTGGGATGATGTCTAACATTGTGACTGAAACGAGTTCCAGATCCATCATGCGTCTATTCCTCCTCGAGTTTTTAGCGGAACGTCTTCTTGTAACACAGAGATTCAATTCTCTAATTCAATTCTAATTCAAAAATGCAAAAATGGATGTCACTTACACACACCAAAAATCGATAAAGGTCGTGACTGGTGAACGAAGAACAATACTTATAACCGAGAAGTAATTCGAACAAAGTTTTATGCTGGTCGTTAAATGGATATTCGCAAACATGGTTTAAATCCTAAAGTTCAGGAACTTCTGACTCTCATAACAAGCATACGGAATGGAGAACAACGAACGTCTTAAGAATTCTCTAATGTCGATCCAAACGTTCCATAAAAATTGGCGCTGACATCGGGAATAAAAGACAACACCAGGATCTTTGTTCCCTCATAGATAACTTAACTGCGAAAGTTTCTAATTGCTTCTCTTGGGAACTTTGTTTCGTCGATAAGAAAGTGCATTAGCAGAAGCGACGTACAAAACTATTATGCACTGCTGCAGGTACCGTTCGCAAAACACGATTCGTTGGAGATAATCGGGCAGAGGCAAAACCGAAACTGGTTCTCGACAATTTATCCATACGTTCCTACGTGATGGACCAATGATATTATCCAAACTAGAAGAAAGGTAAAACTAAGTTACCGAAACAGCTACTTGTTCTTCGAATTGTCATGAGCTCGGTACCAAGTTCGCTCGAGGAGCGCAGTTTGCGTGAATTTCTGTTTACCGTCTCGTTAAAATAATAGCATAAATCTAGTTAGATGTCAAACATGCCACTGGAATTCGCGTAGAGGCGTATTAATTACGATCGTAAATCCACGCATTAATGCACGGCAGCTCGACTAATTGCGCGAAAGTCAGTACTGTATCTGAGAACGTATTATGGAATACACCTGGAGCAACCTCAAGGAATCCAACGTCCGTTCGGTATTCGCATAGGTCGAGGTGCTTAGAGTCTCTGCACGCATCCACGTGTCTGTCCTTCTAAGAGACACGAGACACGGGATTGGAGCCAGTGATGGAATTCGAACCGTCTCTAGGCCTTCTGGGTCAAAGGGCGAGATTCAAGAAGTCTCGAAACGTATTGCTAAATTCTGAGGATCGAACGCTGTGAAAATTGTCGAAATTCTTTCGTATCGTGAATATTTTTAAATCGTCGAAGATCTCATTTTCAACGACGACGACTTTTATCCGCTAAAAAGGAATTCGTTTCAGTGTATTTAGTGGCCAACTCAACTAGCGTTCGCCAGATTGGTCAACAAATTATAAGAGCACACACTGGAACGTATTGGAATTGATATTTACAAACGTATATTCAGTTACGGTCAGTTATATGTTAAGTAAAATACGTTATTAATTCAAGGGCTGAATTAGAAACAGTAATTTTGGTTAGAATTATAGAAACAGCGTCGCTAAAGTCTTTGCGTGGTAAGTGGGGCGCAAAACGCTCCGCAGGGGTGGATCCCCAAGTGACTATTATTAACCTCTTCCGTACCAGCGTCGACTATAGTCACATCGACACAATTAAGTCGAAATCGGCTAAAAATATAACGATTACAAAAAAACGTTATTTACATAAATACGAAAATAATTAACGAACTAATTTCATTTAGTAGAACTTGTGATTAAATAGGGAAGAAAGTGTTTCATAATGTTGGGATCAAAGCAATTGTTAGCATCGTTCACTTTAAACTTTTAGTTAATTATAAATTACGATAGAATTAAGCCATAGTCAATAACTAATATTGCCATAATTACGAAACTATTCTGTAGCAACCAGAGTTGTTTCAAGAGTTATGAAGCTTTTACAGCGGAAAGATATAACCAACAAATTGTGTTGTCGTCTTAAAAGGTGTAAAAATAATCAGTTAATATATGGTGTCGATGCGTGGTGTGGAATTTTCAATACGTGTCTTATCGGTTCGTGTTCTTTCCCCTTCGACGCGTTGAACAACGAACGATATTGGCATTTTTCGGAGTTTACACCACCCTCCTTGTTAAATGATATTCCGGTACATATAAGATGCAATTTAAAGTACTATGAACGAAACGAAGCATCGCGAAGCTCGTAAATAGATATTTATCAGAAACGTATGGAGAAGAATAGTCATTTCGTTCGCCTGATTTCATCCACTCGACCATTTCCCTCTGAGATTTTCTACAAAATGGTGCATTCTTTCTTGCATTTCGGTAGACGATAAATATCAGTTGTTAAAACAGAATGACAAAAATTATTTCCAGTTACATTATTAACACCGCGAAAGTTTCACAGCATTGTCGGCCATTTTTCATTAAATCTGGCGTTTGATGGAAGTAAGAGATACAAGCAAAAGGAACGGAAACAATGAAGGGTACAAAGAAACAGCGTCTTTATCGTGAGGTATCTACTGCAAATAGACGATGTCTTATTACGAAGAGGTCCGAGAGTTCTGAAGTTGACCGGGTAACGGAGACCCGGATGGGGAGGGGAGGGGCGGCAGAAAATACAAGAGAAACACGGTCGGAGGGGAATGAGAGGACCGACCGCTGAGAAGTTCGTAGCTGTGAGACGAGAAAACGAAGAAAAGCGGCGGTCTCCGTTAGTTTGTTCGCCTGGGAGCATAAAGCGTCGCGATGAAACACATCGAGGGGCAGAGATAGAATGTCGCTTAAGCGTCGCCGTGACCAATGGCCCGGAATGCCTTTTCCGGTATCGGGCCAAACGGCGCGTTACACGTCGACGCCGAGTTACACGTAGCCGTAATTTTTCGTCTAGAACGAGGGAAATCACAGGTGTCGGCCGGATAACGTGTTTCTTCCTTCTCCTCGGTTGAATAATCGAGTCGCCATTATCGCGAGGCTTTCACCGTACGAGACCGGGTTAGACGTCGCCGTCGTTGTCATCGTTTTGGCCACGGGAACGTCTCCCCGCGTCATTGCCCGATGCTTTACGATCGCTCCACGTCGCGACCGAAGCTGGGAATTTCGATTGAGAAAGGAAACCGCCGTGGCGACGTCGGGGATGGCTCCGGGGGTAACGCGAACCGATAAAGAGGACGCGGGAAGAAACGTATGTTTATGTGGGGCGCGACGTAATTCGTGGCGCGAGTGGAAAATAGAAGATTCTTTACGACGCCACGGATCGAAAGTGTGCAGCGAAATTTTCAGACCCGGCGCTACGTTTCCAAGGAAAACGACTTCTCGACTATTGCTGTGCAAATAGGACGAGGCTCCATGCTAGCCATCACTAATATCGATCAAAATGAAAACAATAAGTTACATTAACTAATCGAACACAATCCAATCGGTCATTTATTTCTCGAGATTTCCCCGATGAGAAAAGTCTTAAGGTTTTAAGCGAACTTTTTCAAATCCACGAATATCTTACAGTTTTAAGGATTCTAATATCTTGATTTTTCATTCGAGGAAGCCGGAACGCTGCTTTAAATTTGTTTTTCGAACCGATATTCTCGGGGAAGTAGTATTCACCGTAAATGGAAACCTAAATCACCGAGTGATCTCTTCCGCATTGTCCCAAACACTCGTCTTACCGTGCACGAAAAATTGATTCGTCCATAAATATATACTGTTGTTCGCGTTTTCGTTGCACGTACGATCGCTGGATATTTTGTGTGGGAGTTTGCAAGAAATACTGTTCGGTTAGAGCCAGTTATTGCTCGCGACGTTCCGCGGGTTTACGATACGTCAATCGCTGTTAAGGACGGAGAAACGAGACGCTGGTAACGCATCCAGTCAACGAGAGCTCGGAAGTTTTGTGACCGAAAACAACTACTATGGAACCTCAACTCCGCGTTTAGCTGTAAATTTTGGTCTATGAGTTCGTAAAATTTTCCTTCGAGGTGCTCGGAAAAAAATGGTGACATTCCAGGCACTCGTATCGTAAACTTTTAAGAGAGACTACGTTTTTTCGTAACTTGATTCGGAGGAAGGATTCAGTGTTATATTTCGACGATCCGTAGAAAATCTATCGGCCGATAATTTTATGAAGACTCGGAGCATTTAATAAAATCCTTGAATTTATCATAGATGTCGCTTTTTGAATTAATACTGTAAAATTTCTTCCAGTCAGGACGCTGAAAATTCTTTTTCTCGAGTCTGTACCTTAGATCTGTAAACGATAAATTTCACGACATTGTGATTGCTTGAAACGATCGAGCCATCCCAGCTTCCGCAATCAATTTCGGTTTCTGTTCGTGTCGACTGGTCAACGAGAGAGTATGTCGTTCGAAACGATCGGCTCTATAAAGTTTAATCGCCGATATTTCAAACGTATGTATTTGTACGCCCATTTTGGAATTGCTCAGGCACGAGTAGCATCTATGCGCGTTGGATCTAGGTCGAGTCTTTGTAGGGTGTACAGACTGATCGCACGCTAAACCTGATGACTCTTCAGCGGTAAAAAGTTTGAAAAATATTAACTGTTAAAAAATAATAATCAAATTTCTATCATTAATTCTATAAATTACTAATATTTTAAAAATATTAATTTCCAAGCCCTTACAGTTACAGCCACACAGGCTGATCGTTTGAAGTACCTTCTAATTTGCGCTTTGTATAGAAAATTCTATCCTTTAAATTATTGTTCAGCGTATGTGTGTTTTAGCAAGATTTCAGGTAAAATTACTGTTTGTTTGCTGTTAACGATTTAATCAATGGGACGATAAACATATGCTCAGTCATGATAATTATTGTTGCGACTGAGAGAAGCGATCGTATGCTTTATCGTGATGTACCGCCGAGTCAGTTGAAATAGGTGTGATATGACGGATAGGATGCGCTGCAGTGATTTGTTATGTGAGATCTGTTGTGCGCGACAGTTGTGTCAAAACTTACGTTACTGACACAACAATAGATACGTGTAAACGCTATAGCGCAAGAGTATGCATTGAATGTGTTCCACGTTTGATGGATGTGTCCTCCTGATTGAATGTGTTCTATCGGATGTCTGACACTTCGCTGCTAAATGTCTGAATAACTTCTGTCAAACATTTCAATTATCTTTCGTTGAGGTCTGGACACCATCTGGCATTCTTAACTTAAACGTTGATCTCTTCCTGCAGACGATTCCTAACATAAACATACAAATTTTTACTTACGTCTGAAAACCTAAAAATTAAAATAAAATTTATTCCTTACGAATACGGAACTTCATTTTAACGCTGGTAACTCAATAATGCTAGGTTTTTGCTCCTTATATCTTGTAGAAAAATTTTTGCATAAATTCGTAATCTTCTGCCAAAAAAGATAGTAGTAAGAGGTCAATGTTGGCTCCCACAATATTTACCAATATTTGCTAACACAATAATTTATTAACAATTCGAATATATAAACATAAAACGAGTTAACAGATAATGTTCTTGAAAATCTGAATCTAATCCTTTAAATCATGAATTCTGAGCTCGTCTTCTGGCTTTAGTATACGTCAATTTCCTATTATCGAGTGAGGCAGTACGTTGGTAAAGTTGCAAGTTCCTTAAATATAAATAAGTCCGGTAAATTCTATGCTATTAAGTAATTTAAAGGGTTTAAAACCCTCGTACTATTAATATTTGAAAGGAATAAAGGACGCGTCCTAAGCTGTTCGACAACAACAATGTTTGAAAGTCCAAACAGTCGATATATCGAAGTTTTGTTGGCAGTGTCACTAGAGGGGTGTTAAAATTGTTCGAAAAAAATGAAGATCGATGTCCAGTGAGCGACACGTAGCGAAACGCGATAAACGATTATTCGGAAAGAAGAAAACAGTAAATTGTTTGTCGTAACGCGGGAGTTTCGCCGCGGGCTGAAAATCCGACGATCATTCTTTTTGAAAATGAATAAATCCCCGTCGTAGAAACAATCGTCGGGCATTTTTTCCGAACATTCGGGCCATTCTGGGCGGCCGGCCATTAAACGTATAAAATTACAACAAAAACGAGGACGCGTCGCGTTGCAGAACAAACGATCGCATCCATTACCGTCGCTCCGCTGTAAACCCGGCAGCCATTGCATCCCGTAGCCGTCGTTCTCGTCGCCCGTCGTGTATTAAACGTATCCTGCTGCTATAACCCGGGATCTAGTCTCCACGGGAGAAGTTTACTTTCAATTCTCAGGTGCTCGATTAATTTTCGTATCGACGCTGCATGCTTCATCGGCGTCGCGAGCCCGCAACCACTTCTGCCCCCATTCCCACAAATTCCGCCAGCGGGGCTCAAGAATCTCTTGTTTCCCGCTGTAACCAGGCTGCTAAAAGCTGAATATCTTGCTACGAAACTGATACGACAATGTTTCCGATGAAATACAGGGAATTACAACATCTACGTAGTCTGGGCGTGAGATCGAAAAGGGATCGAATCGAGATTTGAGAATCTTTTCATTCAATTTCTCCCAAATTAATTTCACAGCTATCGTTGCTACGATTTGGTTTCATTAATGAACACTCTTTTGGCTGAACTTTGAGACGAAACGTTTTAAGAGCAATCGTTGCTACTTGTTACTCTTGTTTCCCGTTGTAACCAGGCTGCTAAAAGCTGAATATCTTGTTACGAAACTGATACGACAATGTTTCCGATGAAATACAGGGAATTACAACATCTACGTAGTCTGGGCGTGAGATCGAAAAGGGATCGAATCGAGATTTGAGAATCTTTTCATTCAATTTCTCCCAAATTAATTTCACAGCTATCGTTGCTACGATTTGGTTTCATTAATGAACACTCTTTTGGCTGAACTTTGAGACGAAACGTTTTAAGAGCAATCGTTGCTACTTGTTACTCTTGTTTCCCGTTGTAACCAGGCTGCTAAAAGCTGAATATCTTGTTACGAAACTGATACGACAATGTTTCCGATGAAATACAGGGAATTACAACATCTACGCAGTCTGGGCGTGAGATCGAAAAGGGATCGAATCGAGATTTGAGAATCTTTTCATTCAATTTCTCCCAAATTAATTTCACAGCTATCGTTGCTACGATTTGGTTTCATTAATGAACACTCTTTTGGCTGAACTTTGAGACAAAACGTTTTAAGAGCAATCGTTGCTACTTATTACTCTTGTTTCCCACTGTAACCAGGCTGCTAAAAGCTGAATATCTTGCCACGAAACTAATATGACAACGTCTACGTAGTCTGAACGTGAGATCGAAAAGCAGTTTTGCGATCCTTGTTATTCACCGAATCGAGATTTGAGAGTCTTTTCATTAAATTTCACAGCTATCGTTGCTAGTGTTTGGTTTGCTTAAAGAACACTCTTTTGGCTAAACTTTGAGGCGAAGCGTTTTAAGAGGAATCGTTGCTACTTATTATGTTAGCGGGAAGCAAAGATGTGAAATTTGCAAGTCTTTTCATTCAACTTCTGACGAGGTATTTCAGTAGCGAAGTTTTCTACTTATTGAGTTGGTCGAAACGTGTACTTTTTGTGGAAAAGGAAGACCTAAAAGTTTTTCTATGCAACTTATCAAGAGCGGTTTTACCTTTTGGAGGAAGAAGGGTTTATGATTGATTAGGTGGACGAAGGGTCATTTTATACGTTGCGTTTTTGAAGTTAAAAATTCTGTTGATCGAAAAGTATAAAAATAAAGTCACTGAGATCATTCTATGCTAGTGAACCGAGAAAATGAGGTACTCCGTGAATAATTATATGGATTGAATAGAGGGGAGCTCACAATCGAGAATTGCTGAATTTCGCAGAGCAGGGACACTACTACTAAAATCTTCTCAGTAAAGGCAACGAGTACAGTATTTCCAATTTCAGCGACATCTCCGATGTTGTAAGATGTATGCACTCTAGCCCGTCCGTTCCCTATTTCCATCTCTTTCCTGTTTACATTAAGACCGTTTGAAACTCTCGACAAACGTCGATGCAGCGAACGAAGAAGCTCTCGTTCTTACTTGCCAGCTCGAGTCCTCAGCGAAGAGATTCCTCTGACTGCATATTATTTATTATAACTGCTTCGTGCCATAACCGTCTTGGCTGTGTTATAAACGATGCTATATAACGTGGAAGCGCCCGTGACATATCGGGGGACATATTTACCGAGGTGGATCCCATTCGGACTATTTACTCGACAACCCTAGGCAGAGGAGCCCGTATAGTAGTTGTATATATAAAGTCAACCTTACAAATGTTTAAACACGTTTCGCGTGGAAGGTCCTGTTACGATGAAATATTGTATTTCTATTATAGTAGGTGTTGGCTTGATATCCTCGAGATATTTGCTGCGTCACGATGAAATGTAGTGCATGATACGCGAGATTTCCGACGCCTGGTATGCGAAATTCAATGGAATCTTTTCTTTAAAATTCTTATCCCCTGCGATGCGAAATGACAAATATATTCCGTGAATAGAAATACTGAAATATTTTTCCATTCATAGTACACGCGTGATGTTCAAACACATCTGTCGAAACTAAATTAAATCATAAATTGTACTTTGGTAAGTTTTTTATGTTATCGTAAACTGTTGGGGGATTTTTGCTATTTTTTTGGTCGACGAAAACAGGCAAAACTAATTTAGCGTTATTTGTACCTCATTCTATTACCCAGAAAAGCTCGAGGCTAAATCTGTCGAATATAATGGTCGCCGTGTAGTATTACGCTCGCGAACCCACCTGTACCGATTGGAGAGGCAACAGATTCTTTCTAAAAAAGAAAATTACGAATATGAGTTCAAGGATTTTTAATAATAATATAGTTACTCAAGTCTTGTACAGGTAGTATGAAAACGTTCTGAGAATAAATTACAATAGTTTGATTCAAAATACTTTGAATCGTAGTATCTTAGCGTTTTTCGGATCCGTTTTCACATTTTCGAACAAAGTAGGAATTATAAATAACAGAATTGAATACAACAAAGCTTCGTTTCAACGCGTAAGTCAATCCAATGGTACGCTGTAACGGAATATAGCCAGTCAACGAGCTTCTTACAGGTTCGATCTCTTGTCCGTGTTCCACAATTATATTATTATTAAGCAACTAATTAGCGATCAAACTGCATGGCGCCTTTCACAGCACAAAGTCCGAGCACCATTGATTAAATTTCGACGCATAAACACAAAGAAACTTTGCGAATCCGCGTTCCTCAACGTGGATATTTCCGATATCGAATCGATCGTAAACGTGTCTATAAATAAAAATTCGCTACGAACATATCCAGAGTAATTCAGTGATGATTGAAGACTTCAAAAAATGAGACGTTATTATTTATTCGTTGTAAGAGCGCTGCGTAATTTTTATTCGTGAAATTTTCCTAACGGGCTGTCAGAAACGTCTGGAAATGTCGTGGAAACCGTTAGGATGAACTCTCAAGGCTCTGTAGAACCGTCGACGAAAGGTTCCGCCGTTTGAATCATTCATGCGAGCATTACGAATTGTCCGAAGAAGAAATGTAACCTGACGAGAGGGAGTTCGTTTTCGACCCACAGCTGGAAAAAGATTGCTCGCCGTCCTCCTCCCGAATTCCGACATACTTCTTCTTCGTGGCTGAAATATATCTTGCAACGGGTAAGCTTCGCAATCACGCGGGAGGTAGTATCTTGATTCGAATAAATCTCCTGTAACTCGAGGATTCTGCGAACGCGGGAGAGGTCTTCCCCGTGACAAGTACACACGTAATGGGAAAAGCTTTACGGCGGGTCTGGATACGCAGTATATCCCGACGCCGCCCATGAATTCAAAACAAGCCCGGATCTCAGTTACGGATAACGTAATTACGGGCGTACCAACGTTCCCATATCCACTCCATAACAATTTAAACCGTTTCGCGCTTGAAAACTGGGTCTGCTCGCGCTTCGCCCTACGCAGCCCTTGTACCGTCTGGATACCATTTCCTTCCATCTGATTCTGTGTCAAGACAGTCTAGGTAGAGAAATTTATGGCAATCCGCGAATAGAGACGAAAACATACCTTACAACATTAATCCTGGAATCATAACGTGGATATACAGGATGTTCGGCTACCCCTGGAAAAAATTTTAAAATAAGACAAAAATCAAGGATATTAATTTGTTGATTGAGGCTTCGTTAGAAAGTTATAGAAGAATTTTTTCCTCGAAAATGCGTAGGATTTCGAGGGTATGTCTTTTTAAACCGATTTGAAATTTTTTAATAACTTTTTAACGAATCCTCAATCAACAAATTGATATTCTTGATTTTCGTCTTATTTTGGCCTATAAAATCTCCCATTCAAATTTTTCGGGCGGCCGAACTCCCTGCATACGTATACAATACTATTGATTTTTAATGGAAACCAGAGGTGATTCTACGTGAAAAGGTATGTCGAAAATATAGAATAACATTTTTTTCTACGCAGCTTTGTTTCAGAGAAAATCGACTTCGAATATTGTCTCTGACTTTCGCTAAAAAGAATCAAATACATCGATTGTTCCTTTATTATTTTTCCCCTTCTGAAGTAATTCGAAATTAATGTACTTTGTTTATTTCCTGATTAGAATATTTAATCTCCAAACGCTTCGATCCACGTGTTCTCTACGGGAATTATAATACAGAAGCAATTTAAAATTCCTCGGACGCACAGAGAAGGAAAATAATAGAATTAAAAATTACAGAGTTCTGTGAAGTCTATATTTATTTATGCAGCACGTCTCGTATGGAATTACCCTTAATTTTTCGTCTTGTTTTCTTATCTATGACTAGTCTGTAGCTCCCCGGGTATAAAAACAGAATGGGTTCCTGCCTTCTCCACTTGTGAAAATTTACATTCTGTTCTATGTGTTTATTCAAGGTGTCCAAGGAGATGAAGTGATTCTTTATGCAAAAGACAGATAAAAAATGCAAAATAAAATATTGTTGTACGAGTTCCGTTTTCGAGGAGAACCGGTGCACTTTATTAATCATGAATCTCAATCTAATAATTTTTGGCGTGGACTGTATTTAATTAGAACGGTTGCGTAGATAGGAATAAAACAGTCACTCTCTGAAATTAATTTTACGAGAGAAATTCTTCAAAATGCTGCTCACGTTGTTGCATACAGAATCGTGCTCGAGGCTTATAATTAGTCATGTGTACGCGTCCCATCCAGATTTAGATCTTTTTGTAACGGAAAGCCAAGCGAAAAAATTGTATCCCCTTTCCGGTTGAACTACGATTATTTGAACAACTTGTATAAAAATTATATCTCTGCCCAGCACACGAATTGAACTAATAAACGTAAACGTAAATAAGAGAAGTGGAAAGAAATAGATACATGTACAGAGGAGTTGTTTATTAAATGCTGAGCTCGCAGAGATTGCAGTGAGTTTTTATAATTAATTGCAAGTTATGTTTACTCAACGTTCCAACGTGGGATTTATGAGTTTTGTAAAAACCGGTGCGCCATCACGGCAGTGGTTTATCAAAACACCGGCCAGTTTATGCGATGTAAATAGAGTCGAAGCTCCGTAATATATCGTTGGAAAAATAACGATCGTTGCAAATATATGGCGCCGGATTTGAATCTTATTAGTCGTAGATTGCGAACTGATCAAATCGCGTCGAATACATAACGTAAGTATCCAATCGCTTGGAATCTTATAGGAAATAGGAAGCTCTTGAAATGTCTCGAAAACCTCGAGACATCTTCAGACTTGAGTGGTCTTGAAAGTCTTGCAGAGTTTTGAATATCTTGATGCGTTAGACATTTCTCCAACCATAGGCAGTCGTAATATTTTGGACAGCCAAAAAGTTTAAGGTAAAATAGTACATACGAAATTGTAATATTTTCAATCGACGAGCGATTAAATTACACTTGTGTCGGTTTATTTTTAAAGCTGTTTTGATATTCAAATTCTCAACGTTCGAAGCATTTTCTTTTAGATAAGACTCTGGAATGAGAAGCAAAGATACTAAAAAGTATTTTAATTATGTACATGTATCCTAGAATAACGAGGACGTATTTTATTCGACTCCAGCAGATTTAATCGTATCTGGCGTATACAAATTAGACGTTGCTCCGCTAGAAGCAAACCGACGGTGTTTCTGCAAATCGTATACAGGGGGATCGCTGGTAACCACAAGTTAAATCCTCCCTATCGGCAAAGGTTCTATCCTTCGAGTCTTTGAAGTATTCGGTATTGGTTTCGACGTCGAGAACTTTGTCATCGAATAAGTAATCAACGTGACCCAGATAATACGGTCCCTATTGTGGATTCGTTGTAAGTTCGCGGTGCGATCGCAAATTAACTGCTTTCAAACGAGATCTGATCAACTTCAAACAGCTTCGTTGAAAATAGATACTATTGATCCGACTCGGTAAGGAAATTTGATCGATTCTCTTTACGCTTGATGAATTTAGGTTAAATAGACGCCAACGTGCAGGGCAGCCCCTGCGCCTATTAAACTTCTATTGAAAAATCGAACAACGTTATTTTTTTCTAACTTGGTTTCAAATTTTGAAAGTTTATTATAGAGAACTTCACGATGGAACGACGCGTAGAATTGAATTTGACTTCCAAAATCAGTGATCCATTATCTTTTCTTAGCAGTAATTTCGTATCTGAAATTCGTCCATAAAACCAACGATGCGTCATTTAGTTCAACGTTTCCAGCTGTAGGGGTCTGTCAATAATTTTCTGCGAGACGGGAGACCATGTCCAGTACGTATGCAGAAAAATATTGGACATATTCAGCGAAGCGTTCAGAAAGAATCAGGAACCTCCACTCCAAGACGTTTACGCAATACTGGTACGATAACCGGAGACTGATATTGAGAAATGCTGGAAAATTGTGTACGTTATCTTGGTAGAAGATAGAGCTAATGTTTATACGACCAGGTTGCAGGATGCAGTTGCTGATGCAAATTATCGGAAACCAAATATTTTTTCCCATTTGAAGTATCAGAAGTCAGGAAAAATATCGGAATATCCAGCACTTATCTTTTGGCGATGTATCGTATAGGTTCTCTTAATCTATAATTGATCAGGAATTAATATATCATCGGGTATTAAAATTTCCAATCTTGCTACGATTTAATTTAATTTAAACGCAGTAATTGGATCCCATTATCAATCATAGAAGCTGACAATCATTTGGTGGCAATCAATAAGACTGACATTTATTATTGGGTGGCAGTCATACGGAGAGGACGATTTTTGAGGCGACAGTCATAATATTGAAATTCTCTTGACATTCTGAGACAGTTTTTTAGTTAAATATTTAACATTATTAAAAAGCTTAAGACGACAGTTATTGAAATATCTACATTTAGTCGTTACAAAAAAACGAACAAAACTATTCGGTATTGGATCTGCGTGGGATAAAAATTGTATTGGTGAATTAAATATTGCCTGTCAAACTGTACGACGTGACGTGACAGCCGATATACGATTGATTTCTAAAAATACAATAAATTACTTGTATCTATTCCACGGTCCACTGGGGAAGCTTTTTGTTCATTTTTGTGGGCGCCATTTGCTTTCAAGTTCTTGAATCTCCTCTTTAAATTACCTTGCTTCGTTTTAGTGTAAACATTTGTCTTGATTGACTCTTCTCAAGTTATCGTTTTTATACTTCTACAGTTCTTGTTTACAACAGTCAGTGTTTAACTAGTATAATTGGGTCTATCAATCTATTTGAATTAATGTCCTGCTTAATTTCTTTAATGGACGATTAACAAGTCGATCGTGCGTCAATTTATTGAGTAATCGATTCCATGAGTTATTGGAAGAAGTTTCATTAGGTGTTGTACGTCCCGTGTGATTTATGCATGCCGATGCAACGTCCCATTTTAGCCGACTAGCCAGACAGTTCTTGAATGAACAATTTTGTAACAGATGGATGGATCGTGCAGGACCTATTGCCTGGTCCGCTAGGTCCACGGATCTAAATCCCTCGGATTTTTATTTTTGGAGCCACTTGGAAACGTTCATTTATTCAAATCCCATTGCCAGTGTTGAAATATTTCGGACACGAATCCGACAAAACACCTGCGATATTTGAAAGATTCCAAAATTTTATAACAGTACGTCTGCAGACTTGCATTGCGAATTCCTGCTATGACAAACAACTGCATACTGCTATTTATAAAAATGGCTGTGACTCTGCAACGAGATTAAACGCAACAAAAACGTGATATTACAGTAATTTAAGAGGGATAACCACTGACGGATTGAAAGCATCGAAATTTTGTTTTTTATCTCTTTTCAATGCTCGGAGGTTTTAAGAATGATCACCTAAAATATTAAAGTGAAATTCGCAAAAATGACAAAATTGATGTAGAAAGTGTAATATGCGTAACGCTTGTCATTCATTTGAAACTCTTTTATTATTTCTGCCGTGGTAAAGGTTTCATCCGAATGGGAAGTGTTTTGATCGAGGTAACTATGTGAATCAAGGGTATTTAATCTAAAGCGATAAGTGATATGAATGAAACGTATCGACACACGACTAAAGTGATCCAACTGGCAACTTATTTAGCCGTAATCGAATTTAACAATGGTTATTCAGGATTATTACAAATAATGGAGATCCTCGATATTAAAATTGGACTACAGGCAGACGCATGACGTTTGGTTGAAGGAAAAAAGAGACATAAATAAAGAAGATGACGGTGATCTTTCTACAGAGTATACGTTTTAGGTTCCTGAAGTGGATGCCCTTTAGAAAGTTTAAAAACTCCAACGTTACTTTAAATGCGTTTTTCTCAAAACCACATTTTTCAAACTGGACGTCTGAATAACCCAGTTAACTTTCATCCGATTTACTTAAAATTTTGTAAGGTGGTTCCTAATACTATTCTCTTCAGTTACACTTATAAAATTTTCGATCGAATTATTAGTTTCGACGTGGGGTCGAAAGAAATATTAATTTTGTCACAGTTTCTTGAGATTTGTTCTTCAAAGTTCCACCATGTAATAATAAATAATTATTTTTAAAAATTCGTACGTGCAACCGAAACTACTGTCTTATAGTTTAAGAAAATTGCATGATTTCTTGTTTCACAACTCTCACGCTGGTTCCTAATATGACTATAATAATTAATATTTTTACAAGAAGTAGTACAAGAAATGTACTTTCGAAAGTATTAAACATTTATCAGAAAAAGTTTCATTGTTATACCCAAGAAATTCTAGAAAATTGCCTTCATTTTCAGTCGTCACAGTGGTTTCCCCTCTTAATAATATCTAAGGTCTCCAAAGTATAAATCTTTCACAGAGGACACAGAAGTTTCTAATTTATTCTATCCTTTACTATGTGAAACTATGGCTTGGCCCAGTTTCGTAGAGCACCCTATATGTGTTCCTTTTTCTGAAATGCAGTATGATCAACGTGAGAAACGCGAGTGGGCACTGCTTTAGTTATCGGAACAATGACCAAGGGGGCGTGTCGTATCTTGTTCGAAAGCTTATGACTCAAGGATCACAATGAAGGAGGTTTGGGTTGCCGGAACCCTCCTGTTCGCGAAATATAGGGGGTACAAGTAGGGCGTATCTGGATAGGATTTCCATTGAAAATACGACGTTTCGCAAACAAATCTATAAATTTTATCGAATTCTTCCGGTTAACAGACTCGCTGCCACAAACAACTTTGTTTTATTTGCGACGACACGAAACATTTATTCGTTTCTATTTTAAAACACACTGATCATGAACAAAAGTATGTCCTAGATATTTGTAGAAGAGAAATATAATTACATTCTGATGACTCGTGTTACGAACGTGCATTACTTTTCATCCAATAGAAATAGCAAAATTTCGATAAAATCTATAGACTTGTTCGTGAAAGGTTATATTTTCAATGGAAAGCCTCCCCAGTCACGCCCTTCTTGCACCCCCTATATCTCGTGAACGAGGGAGCTCCGGCAATCCAGAGCGCCGCCATTGTGATCCTTGAAGCATAAGCTTTCGAACAAGATACGACACAACCCCCTGGTCATTGTCCCGCTAACTAAAATCATGCTCGCGAGTGTTCCGCTACGCAAACCTCCATGTCCCTCCAAGTTCGAATAGTAGGGATTCTAGAGCGTTGATAGATTATTTTGCAATTGGTTCGAAGGTTATTTAACGAGCAAAGAAATAAATGTAATTAAAAAAATACCTAAACGAATGTTACTATACATTCAGAATTACTAACGACAACAAGTCTCAAGAAGTGTACTCTTGAAGAACGTCCCTTTAAAAAATTCTAGAATGATGATGATAAAAGTCAAATTTTAAGTTAAGTAATTATCTAAAATCGAAGTTCTGTTCTCGTGAACAATTTTAAATAATTTGTTTACCCTTTGATTACTAACGACAATGACAAGTCTGGAGAAGTGCATCCTTGAAGAACATCCCTTCAAAAAATTCTAGAATGATGACGATAGAAGACAAATTTTAAGTAGTTCAAGAGTTATCTAAAATCGAAGTTTTGTTCTCGTGACCAGTTTTAAATAATTTGTTTACCGTTCGATCGACCCTCGCGTGACTCGAAGAACAGTAAAAGGTTTGTAAAACTAGTGATCATAGTTTTTATTCCGTTCGAGGACCATGTACATCGAACTTCACCGTTCGTCGTCACAGTCGGTTTATTCTGCGCGCGGTGTTTCCAATGCAAATAGTGGGCGGGCCAGCGACGTCGAAAGAAAGTTGCTGTACGGTTGTAAACCACCCTCGATGCGATGTATTCACCCCGAAAGATACTTGCCTGAATCCCTTAATGTTCCGAGCTAGTCGCGGCGCTCTTACGCGGCATTCTTTGCGGGAACAGCGGAACGGAAAAACCTAAATCGGAAACGAGAAGCGCCAGCGAGTAACGCTTCTTCGTCGCCGCTTTTTTCGCCCGAGCTTCGCGCCAGGAACACCGAGTTGCTCTTTACAGGGACGCATGCATTATGTTTTTCGTCCTGTTTTCGTTACAGCCTGATCGGGGGAAAGCAATCTTTTCGGTTCGATCCGTTTTTCAATAGCCGGTCACGTTCCGCCGTGAATTTCGTTCTGCGTACGCGTGAATGAGGCCTTAATTGGTGGACGTAAACGGTACAGCGATTGGCCGTTTAACCTTCTGGCGAATCACCGGGTGACCCGACTAACCTTTTACATATTTCGTTTGAAACACTTTGACGCGATGGCTGAAATATCGCAAAGCTGCTTTGGATCGCTCTTTGGGTAATTCCAGGTTCATTCGTGTTGTCAATATCTATGGGAAAAGTATTAAACGTTATCCTCTTTTTAGCAACTGAAATTGTTATGAAATTATCTGGATAATGTAAAATTTATAAACATTTGTAACAATCGCGTGAAGACATTTCTAGAATGATATATATAACGTGGTGGAAATGGCCCTTGGTAATAGTCACCTGAAAGGGACAATCCCCGTGATAACTCCTAAAGAATAATACCTAAAACGATAGTAGGAATTGTCCTGCATAATGGCCACCTTCCGGAGAGAAATGCATCCTCGAAACACGTTTAGGACGATGCTCGTAATTGTGGTAGAAACGATACTGGGAACCAACTATCTGATAAGTAGAAGCAAAGTATCCCTTGGTCGCATTTAGAATGATACCTTGGATACCCAGAAAGGTGTTAGAAACGACGAGGAAACACGATTGTCTGGAAAAAGAATTATCCCTGATACACCTTTAGGATAATAGAGAAGTTGGTTGATTCTGGGAAAAGTATCCTTGCAACATCCTTAAGATGAGATATAAAAGGGCGATAAAAATGATCCTGGGTGACGGTTACCTGACACAGAGGACAAATGTGTCCATGGTATTTGTATAAAAGTACCCTAAAGCGTGGCTGGAATGATATTATGTTTATTCCCCATTTTCATGGAACCCGAACAGGGAAAGGAATCTTTCTATTTGGATCGTCATTCAACAGCTAGTCACGTTCCCCGCCTGTGAATTTCGCGCTGCATACACGTGAATGAATGGTTAATTGATATGCGTTATACGACGCACGAAAATTTA
Organism: Colletes gigas; assembly: GCF_013123115.1. Classification (NCBI taxonomy): domain Eukaryota; kingdom Metazoa; phylum Arthropoda; class Insecta; order Hymenoptera; family Colletidae; genus Colletes; species Colletes gigas. The sequence continues at coordinate 9,036,056 of NW_025106637.1, forward strand.
TCGCCCCAACATAAAATGGTATTCATCGATTTTTGCATAATAGAATTTTACGATTTAGAAAGGATTGTGCCAGATTTTCTTGCTTTCCCAGGCAGTTATTTTTACAGTAATGGACTAGGTTTTCATAATCATTTACAGTGATATAAAAGTAGATGTTACTGCATACATCAGGAAAGCTTAATTGGCAAATTATTAAATATAACAACAACAGATATTCCATTACCAATTTCAGGAAATAGTATAGATACGGGGTATAGAATTTGAGAGAAACGGATATTAATGCAATGATTGAATAATTTATCTGAAATGGAGACCAAATTGATTGACCTGTTTGTATTAGAATGCGATAATTTATGATATATTACTCGTATGCGTTCGACTCACCACTTGTGGTTCAATTTTACATTTTTCTACTTTCCTTTGAGACCGAAAAATTAATCAGTATCATCAATGACAGCGACGTAATAATCTCTTAAAAACAGTGAGGGGCGAAGATGGTAGCTAACTTGAGTGTGTGGTGTTAAGAGCTCGGGGAAGGCTTTATACACTTTTTTGGCCCCACCACATTAAGGGTTGCGAACCTATACGGCTCCGTAATGAGAGGCGAGGAATACATTTAACGGCATGCACCCACAAGGGTATCTCTTTACATACCACTTGAGTGTGCCCAGAGGAGTTCACTATACCTCTTTCACTGATAATCAGTTACCGTGCGAGGATTTTAACCGACCAAAGTTTTCTTAACTGATTAAAGCGCCAATAAAATGGAATTACTCGATCGTTTATATTTAGAACAGAAATTTATTTACCAACCACACACTTTCGTATAATTTTCGAACGCCTTACTTTCCTCGAAAACGATGTTTATTCGATAGCTTAATTAATCATTGGTGCCAGACACGCCGTATTATTAAATTTATGTTCTTCGACGTTCAATTACTTTGCATATTTCAGAATTCAGTCAATACCGATGTTATATTACTCGCGATATCCCGAGAATCGCTGAAATTTAATTGTTTTAACAAAGTTTTAAAATTCAAACTTCTGTCCGATTCGGTGCCTCGTATTCCCGCAGCCGGTGCAAAAATGAAAAGGTGGAATGTTGATTGTACGTTAATGCGAGTAATTTAATTCCTATGTTTAATTCATGGCGGTGATTTAGTTTCCATGTTTAATCAGGCCGCGTGATTTCATTTCTGTAATTAAAATAACGATACGGGCAAACTTACGATGCTAATCGCGGCTTGATGCATACGACGCACCGCGAAACTTTATTCGACCATTTATTTAGCGAACACATTGACGATAAAATTGAAAATCAAATTCCCAAACTCATTTTAAACTGCGAGACCTCAAAAATGTTCTATTTGGTGGTGGACGTGTTACTTTCGAAAAAGACTGGAGACAAATATTTTACAGATTCCATCAATTTATTCTAAACTATGAGCTTGTCCTTGTTGATAAAGATCATTCACTCGTCACATGAAAATTTTCTATTTGGGGGTGGAAGGGTTACTTTCGAAAAAGACTGGAGACAAATATTTTAAAGTTTCCATCAATTTATTCTAAATTCTGAAATTTCAGTGATACTTCTGCTTATCTGTCTGTCCTTGTTGATAAAGATCATTCACTCGTTACATGAAAATTTTCTATTTGGGGGTGGAAGGGTTACTTTCGAGAAAGACTGGAGACAAATATTTTACAGCTTCCATCAATTTATCCTAAACTATGAGATTTCAGTGATACTTCTGCTTATCTGTCATTCCTTGTTGATAAAGATCATTCACTCGTCACATGAAAATTTTCTATTTGGGGGTGGAAGGGTTACATTCGAAAAAGACTAGAGACAAATATTTTAAAGTTTCCATCAATTCATTCTAAATTCTGAAATTTCAGTGATTCCTTTGCTTATCTGTCATCCCTTGTTAATAACAATCATGACTCGTTACATAAAAATGCTCTATTTGGGGGTAGAAGTGTTACTTTCGAGAAAGACTGGAGACAAATATTTTACAGCTTCCATCAATTTATTCTAAATTCTGAAATTTCAGTGATTCCTTTGCTTATCTGTCGTGCCTTGTTAATAACAATCATGACTCGTTACATGAAAATTTTCTATTTGGGGTGGAAGGGTTACTTTCGAGAAAGACTGGAGACAAATATTTTACAGCTTCCATCAATTTATTCTAAATTCTGAAATTTCAGTGATTCCTTTGCTTATCTGTCGTGCCTTGTTAATAACAATCATGACTCGTTACATGAAAATTTTCTATTTGGGGTGGAAGGGTTACTTTCGAAAAAGACTGGTGACAAATATTTTAAAGTTTCCATCAATTAATTCTAAATTCTGAAATTTCAGTGATACTTCTGCTTATCTGTCGTCCCTTGTTAATAACAATCATGACTCGTTACATAAAAATTTTCTGTTTGGTGGTGGAGGAGTTGATTTCGAAAAAGACTGGAGACAAATATTTTAAAGTTTCCATCAATTAATTCTAAATTCTGAAATTTCAGTGATACTTCTGCTTATCTGTCTGTCCTTGTTGATAAAGATCATTCACTCGTTACATGAAAATTTTCTATTTGGGGGTGGACGTGTTACTTTCGAGAAAGACTGGAGACAAATATTTTACAGATTCCATCAATTTATTCTAAATTCTGAAATTTCAGTGATACTTCTGCTTATCTGTCTGTCCTAGTTGATAAAGATCATTCACTCGTTACATGAAAATTTTCTATTTGGGGGTGGAAGGGTTACTTTCGAGAAAGACTGGAGACAAATATTTTAAAGTTTCCATCAATTTATTCTAAATTCTGAAATTTCAGTGATACTTCTGCTTATCTGTCATTCCTTGTTGATAAAAAATCATTCACTCGTTACATGAATAATTTTCTATTTGGGTGTGGAAGGGTTACTTTCGAGAAAGACTGGAGACAAATATTTTACAGCTTCCATCAATTTATCCTAAACTATGAGATTTCAGTGATACTTCTGCTTATCTGTCATTCCTTGTTGATAAAGATCATTCACTCGTTACATGAAAATTTTCTATTTGGGGGTAGAAGGGTTACTTTCGAAAAAGACTGGAGACAAATATTTTAGAGTTTTGTTACCGAAAGCAACTGTAGTCCACCGCGTTCTCCGTAATGAAGTAAATACTGGTAAAAGAACCCCGTGGGCGAGGCAGTAGTTTTATGAGTGGCGTTCTTAATCATCCAAGTGTCACTGGTTCGCGAACTCCGCGAAGCAACAGCGACTGTCGTTGCGGAATCATCGATCAAAGGGGTACACAAGAGACACGTTACGCGTGAGAGAAACTGCAAACGCTTGCCCTGGACGTTCAACCTGTTTCGAATGGTATCCCGCGCGGTTCGAGGTCATATTCTCCGTGATATATTGTATTCGCGTGCGCCTCCATACGCGGCGCGCGTCAGTCTCCGGCAATCGCTGGATCGGATCTAGTTTATAGATTATCGATGCACCGTATGCGCGGCGAATAACGCGGAGCACCGACGAAGATAAAGATTTCCGCGGATGGATGCACGATAGATCAAACAGAGTCGGCGAAAGAATCAGCTGGCGAACTGTTTTCAAAGACGTTTCTTCGGAGACTTCAACCGTTTCGCGGAAAGAGAAACACACCGGGAATACCGTCGAATCGATTTGACGGTTAGGCCTCACCTTTGATTCTTGGCAACCGGCTTGCGCCAGTCCCTTTGAAGAGTCTTCCCGATGTCTGAGAAAATATCAGGCCATTTCGTGTGTCTTTGTGCACTTCGGCGCAATTCATGCATAAACATACCCCTAATTTAAATAACAAGACGTCTGGCACTTCTTTATGTTCGGTCCTTCGCTGCTCGTCGAAGCGAATTTTACCGCGACGGTTGATATCCTTTTTATAACAGCTTATGTACTTTACTTATATATTTACATTTATGCTTTCCGAAGCGATCATTGACTTCTCAGAAAATAGCAACGTTTCTGTTATGATACACAAGCTTTCTGTGAAATCGTTAGTTTGGATCTCGAAGTAGGGTGCTGGTGGCAGTTGGCTTGGAAAAAAAAAGAGGAATAGATGGAATCCAAATACGCTCGTTCTCCCTCTTATCTAACCGCGGCTAACGTACCACGATCCTTGTATTTAAGTCGCTTTAATTGAGATTTCGTTGCCGAAATCGTCCGACAAATTGCAGAGGTGCACGAATTTCGAGGCTCGCCCCATCCAGGGCGAAGTAAAGTCCGAACACGTCGGTCGATTCCACGTTGCAAGCAGCCGGCTAACCCTGTAAAAGGGAGAATGGAAGAATCTTATAGGATCGATTCGGTGTTCGAGCATCGGCTTTCAGTTTCTTTCTTCTCTAGCAGCGTGGTTTCGTTTCACTCCTCGTTCCTACTGCCTTCTAGACAATCTCTGCTTTTTTCCTACCTCCGCCCAACTCTCCCCGGCTGAGCTCACTCGATACCACCTATCCGTGGTTCTTTCAACGGGCGTAAGCGCCCTTAAATACCTGCTGAATCTCGACGAGACCAGGAAATCATGGACGAGAGGAATCGTTGGAAAGGGAAAAGGTAGGAGGTAATTGCACGAGATGCCGCAGTTCCCTCTGCCGTGCACGCGTATGGGTATTCTTGGTATTGTTCTACCACCCTGCATTGGGTCATCCCGTTACTGGCCCGATTCCCTTCAAGCTGCAAAGTAAAAATTCTCTCGCTAGCTAACTCAAACAATCCACGATAACCTTTCATTTCTCTATGGTTTTCTACAAAACTTACCATAGGGTTACGTGAGAAGAAATCAAACATTTCATAAATTCTCTATGTATCTTAAAATATTTCACAAATTATCGTGAATCGAGGACATTTTAGAATTTTGTGGCAAACCAAAATTAAGAGGTCTAATTGTGGTCGTTGGCGAAGTTTCGGAGGTTTTAATTGGAGCAGAGCTATTCGCGAGTCCAGACTTCCATTCTTCAACTATTGCAATTGGAGTCTGGTCAGCCACAGTTCGTAAAACGTCTTCATCGAGTTCTACAGGCCTTTCGACTCAATACTCGTCCAATCGTAGCTGTCTAACCACGTAATCGAAATGAGTACTCACGATACATAGAACATAATTTCCAATAATATCCATTCGTGACAAGTAACAGTACGGATAAAATAAGATCCTGAAACATTGTGCTTTTGAATTGGATTTTGATTGCAATATAAATTTTTTCGAAAAAGTTTCGGTTTGATCATTTGGGCGATATCGGTCGGGTCAGAGTCACCGCGACCTACATGTGGGCCGGTGGACAACGAACGCATTAAAGTTGGCGTCATCGTACTTGAATTCGCGCCGCGATAAATTGTCCGTACACCCTGTAAAACTGTCGTTAAACTCGACGGAAGAAACAAGCAACGAGTTTGCGCGCCGAATACAATCGGACACGTAGGAAGAGAAAATGGTCGCGCTCGTAAGAGAATGTAAATCCACGTTTCATGCATGCAGGGATGTTAATAATTGAAACGGTCCCGTTGTCGCGACGGTCGTAGATTCAACAATTGCCGGGCAATAACGTGTCAAATAACGTTGAAACAATATTCGCGGGAACACCGTTTTGTCGGTGTGTTCCGTAGCAGCGGTTAGGCAAGGAAAACCCGCCGAAAACGCTTCAAAGGTACCGAAAAGGCTTGACGTTCGCGCGTGGAATAACGGTCAAAAGTATCCCGTTTTCGGAGCAGCCAGCCACGTGCATAAATTCGTGGGACAAACTGCCATTGCAGGGGTTTCGCATGGCTACGCCCTTAGGTGCAATTCATAGCACCGACTGCAGTACATTTTGAGGTGTAATCCCGTGCTGTACTGCCTAGAATGTACACTGCAGGTCAAGAGTATAACACCGTCGCGCGAATTAAGAAACACGGGATCCTTCCGAGGGAGAAATTCTCTGTATGAATTTTCTTTTTTTAGTCGTGGTTCTATCCATTTTGATAATACTCATCGATGTACTTTCATCGTTCATAATATGAAGTCTATCGTTGCAAAAATATAAATCCTGCTTCAATGATCGTTAAGCATGTTCTTCAACCGTTTCTAATTTGTGAATGAAAAATCTAAGTTTTGATTGGCCTCAAAGTGAAAATAAACAAGCGAGTATTCCAGGAAGGTAGCTTCCTTCTTACTATGTAAGAAGATCAAAATTTAATAACGGAGATCTTGCGCTCATGGATAAATTCTTTATTCAAACGACGTTTCCTTGGGGCCGTCTTTAGAAACATAGTATTTACACACTTAAGGGAGGAAAATTATACCCTTGCATGAAAGAGCAGAATGAAAAACGTATAATGATAATGTTGGAAGTAAATCAAAGGAGAAGAAAGGAAACTGTGTATTGCCTTTTGTTATTTCACTGACGAAACCTAAAGTTACAGTACAATAGTGTAACGAGATGAATTGCCAATAAGAGCACTACTGAATTTATTCAAATATTATATAATATTCTTAAACTTCAAATTGTATAACTTTAAACTTCAAAGGACTTTGTAATAAGATCAGTATGCCCATATCTCTACCTTTTAACGAAAGAGGTGTTTGAATAAAAATGAAGTAGAATGTAGAAAATAATGAGTTGAGTAGCTCCCAAGTTCATTAGCAATTTTAAATTACTGTATTAAATATGCATCAATTATCTGGTCCTTAAAGGATTCGTTATTAAATTGCGTCGTAATCGGATCACAATTATTACGTATTAGAGTTGTTCGCTCGTTTCGCGATCAATTTGTTTATGTAACGATATCCATATTGGTTCTTCCAAAGATCATGGAATTTTCAGTAGTAGCAGGATTTGTTAAAATTGTGGAAAAGCTTGTTTAGAAAACTCCTTCTTTAGTTTACTTGCATCCTAATCTTTATATTCGTAGGATGTTCTTTTATGCAAGCGTATAAGTTTCCTCCCTTTAGCGTGTAAATATTATGTCTGAAGAGAAACACGAGGGACTGGACCGAAACGTCGTTTGAATACAAAATTCATAAACACAAAATTTCCATTATTACATTTTAATGTTCACACACATCAACGGGAAAGGAAGTGTTGTCTTCTTGAAATATATAATAGTTTAGTTTCGCTTTACGATCCATCATAATCAGGAATTTTAATTTACGAATAAAACTTAAATGGAAATTATTTGTTATTCGCGAATAAAATCGATCGACTCCGATTTTAATTAATAATAGTAGACCAAATTCGGTGTTCCTAATTGCAATGGATAGACGAGTAAGAACTGCGCTTCCAACAGTTGGAGAACATGGAATCTGATAATTACAATGAAGAAGGATGACTACATATGAACAGATACTTGAATAGTATGACACGTCATTAGGCCACTGATTAATAGTTCAGAATTTCGATACGTAGCAAGATAATGACTATACGTACTCGACTTATGGTCACGTGCCAAGTTAGAAAATAAGTAAACTGACATTACTATATAGATTCACTTACAGACTTTATAGTTATCCAAATTTGAGTTTCTTATTCAACCCTTAATTGGTACCATGGGTCTTATTACTCAAATTTTACTTTATTTAAATTTCCTACAGATAAACTTGGATTTTAAAGGGAATATACTTTTCGTTTCATTTCCAAAATTACAACAATAATATTATAATTATAGTCTGTGGGTGAGAATTCACAGTAAAGTACCATTTAAGGGTAGAATATGACATGATTAGCACCAGTCACAGAAAGAATACCGAAAACAGGAGAAACTCATTGGCAGGATGCCCAGAATATACCACCCCATTAAAAGTAAGGCTTTTTAGATAAAAAGGCAATTTAAACAAAATTCCTATCAGTGTACGAAAACACGATACTTTTTGGAGGAATAAAATTTCTTCTGTTACTTTGCGTTTACTTTCCTGAAAAGGATCCCGTCCCTGTTTGTTCGCGCAGCGACTCCAAACTTTTGGGGGTTGGTATAGGTGCACAGAGAGTCAGAGCGTGCGTAGCCGTCGGTGTGTTTGCGTATACACTCTTGCACTTTGTCGTGTTACATCGTACATTGCATCGTTCGCCGACAATCGCCATCCCCGGACGAGGAATGCGCGACGCTGGTGTCGTCCTTGTCGCTATCTGGTAATCCCCGTCGCTCGTTTTCAACGACCTCCGCCCCTTTGAGCTTCTCATCGTCGCTCCCAGAGTTCTGGCTGCCTTCGACGAATACAGAAAGCGACCTCGAGCACACGCCGCCGCGGCACGCGTTTTCTCGGTTTTCTCTAATTGAACGAAGCGCCGAGGATTTAACCTCTTGCGACGTACCGTTGTTTGCCTCCGAGCCTACACAGCCTGTGTGTACGAATTTGCACCCCCAACGAAGTTCCTCGTAATCTTCGTTCCTACCAATTCCGTTGCTGCGCCCAAGTTAATGGAACCATATAATTGGGACGGTCAAAACTAATTTTGTTGTAGGGCAAGGGCTTGGTCGAATAATTATTTAATTAATCGACGTTCCGTGACCTTAATACGATAAAAGGCACGGTAATCTACTTGTGACGTTCGATCGATCGTACTGAGAAACTTTTTGTTCACTCTCAAGTACTTCATTCTACACGTTTTATTTAACGAGTACCAGATAAATGGTTGTATATTCGTTCGATATTTTCCTATTGAATTTTGATTGAGGGTTGAAATATCGTAAGAACCATCTTAAATATGTTCTGAGTATTCCAAAATTTTTTCCGTCAAGTACTTGATTGTATATTTTTTATTTAACGAGTACCAGATAAATGGTTGTATATTCGTTCGATATTGTCATATTGAATTTTGATTGAGGGTTGAAATATCGTAAGAACCACCCTAAATACGTTCTGAGTATTCCAAAATTTTTTCCATGAAGTACTTGATTGTATATTTTTTATTTAACGAGTACCAGATAAATGGTTGTATATTCGTTCGATATTTTCATATAGAATTTTGATTGAGGGTTGAAATATCGTAAGAACCATCTTAAATACGTTCTGAGTATTCCAAAATTTTTTCCGTCAAGTACTTGATTGTATATTTTTTATTTAACGAGTACCAGATAAATGGTTGTATATTCGTTCGATATTTTCATATTGAATTTTGATTGAGGGTTGAAATATCGTAAGAACCATCTTAAATACGTTCTGAGTATTCCAAAATTTTTTCCATGAAGTACTTGTTTGTATATTTTTTATTTAATGAGTATCAGATAATTGGTTGTATATTGTATGTACAAAACGTTGTAAGAATCATCTTTAAACGTTCTGAGTGTTCCAACATTTTTTCCTATGTTCGAAGGAAAGAAAATAAATGATCGAGGCGCTACATGGTATCCTGATCTCCATAATCGGCGGTCGATCGCGATCATTTTCACGTTTCACCCCCGTGCTGTATTGAATTCAGGAAATGGCTGCTCAAGGCGCGAAATTTATCGACTCGTCGCGATCTCCCCTACGAAAGGAGATAAGCATCGACGCTGCTAAACCATTAGTCAATCGAATCGTGTTTTTCTCCCCTCTCAGACGCGACCGGAGGGGTGGAAATTGCATAATTTTTCAAACGGGGAAATCCGCGTTGCCGCGCTCCAAACATATCTGCGCGTGTACGTTTGTCTCGACTGACGGGAATTTGACAAATTGTTAAATACGGGAAATATACGCTCGCAGACGACGGATATGAATTTTTCCGGGTTTTTATCGTGGTGGCCAAGTATTGCATCCGAACGGAATGCCGGGAATTACTACAATTTAAATTGTATCACGTACCTTCATTCTTTTTTTTTAAACACAGCATATTTTTCTTCTGCATACCTCTAAATGTAATTATTACCGCAGATGATCTAAATCCAATGCCAGAAAACATAAATGAGTTGCTTGATACGGACCAATGTACCTCGTAACTATTATTTTTCAAACAAACAATTGTATTTATATAATACACTCCTTCTGGCATACCAATTTTAAATTTCTGTTTTAAGTCATAGAAGTCTGATAAAAGTCATGATAAAAGGTTCATAAAAATGCGACGTAGATTTCAAGTACTTAAAGTGGAACTTGACACGAATCGCAATTACAAAGTTAGGGGTGACGTTTCTCGTCATCGAGCCGCGAACATTCTTTTCAAAGGCTTCGTAGCAATGGCTTCATTCGATTGTCAATGATCAAAAGTCCCCACAGATCTAATTTCACGACGGTAACCCTGATTCCTCGTCGCAGAGAGGTTCCCGGCGAAACTTCTTCGAGTTCATCATTACTTTGAGTTGCACTTATGGGTATTCCTATACACCACTGAATTTATTCTTAATCTAACGAAACATTATAGTAAACCTCGCTAAAAAGTCTTTCGAAATTGTAGAAAAGTATCGCGCGTAAACATCTGTTCAAAATTTCGAAATTGAATTCTACATTCGCGAACAAGTGTTTCCGACGAAACTATTATTCAACGTGCCATCAATTTTACACAGAATCGATTCCTCTACGTCGCGGAATATATTTTATTTAAAGTAATAAATTAACGAATAATCTGAATCATTAAATCCAATTTAAAAGTACGAAACAGGCATCGGTCTTTGATATACTATAAAATGAAATCGATAAATCGATGGAATTGAAAGGTTAAGCGCATCTATTAATTCGAATATCGGCGAAAATGTTTCGATTCCTTTTTAAGAAAAAAAAACGACTAGAAAATTGTTTCCTTTATTTTCAGATTTTATTCGTTCAATTTCTAGTTTTTATTTATTTTTTTTTTTGGACAAATTTCACTAAAATTTTTAAATCCATCCCCGAATCGCGCGGCGAAAAACTCTGCCAGCGAATTGCTGTTCGATAACTCTGCCCTTAGCTTTCGTGCTTCGTCGAAATTCGCGTTCTCGCTCCTGCGTTTCCACGAATTTATAAAGAACGTTCGTCGAAATAACAATAATAACGCGCGAGAGTAACGTGTTACGTTTAAAAACGCGTTATTCATTCCGCTAGACACGACAGGAATGTCCGGACATTTGTTCTTATATCCGTCATGCTCGTGATATCATACATTACTCGACGTTACAACATATAACATTGGTTTGCACATAGAAACCGGATTTTAAGCGCTGTTGGTTCGCGCCTCGAATCGGATTTTAAACGTTCGTCGAAAGATTTGTTGCTGAATACACGAATTATGATTGTTTAACTCGCTGAGAGCTTCAATGGACGACTTATAATATAGAACAATTATTTGAGCAATTAACCTATTTAACAGAAAAGAAACAAACGAATAATAATAACTGTTTACTCTCGTACGACTGCTTCATCTATTTTCTCATTATTGAGCTTTATATTTTGTGAAGGATATTCCTGATAAATTTCCTCTTCGAGGTCGTCAAAAATTTTTGACATAATTTCTGCAGCATTTCTCTCTGACTGAGTGCATCTATAATCTGACGCTAGGCATTAACCATTTGATAAATCAATAAATTTATAGATTTCGTGGAATTAAGAGAAGGCTAGCTTGTTTCATCCTCTGAGAGATGCTTATAGTAACATTCCTGAGTGCTCCTATTAACAGTGACGCAAGCACTCGCTAGAAACCCAACTCGGTAATGAGTCATGTCTCAAGGTAAGATTATTATCATGAAATCCCTGCTTCACCCCAGTTTCAAAGTTAAACACTAATCCATTCAAGCAGATCGCTTTTCCTAATACCGAACGTCTCTATACCCCGACTCATGAGTATGCTAGATAGCCTCGCTCAGGAATCCACTTATAGATCTCATTTTCGTAAGATCTTCGTCGTGTCTTCGTTCACGTCGTAAGAATCCTAATATGCTTCACGGTTTACACCTCTACAGAGTATACTAATGATTCTGAAACGAAAAGTTAGCAGATAATTACGGGAAATATACACTGGCGTGCAAAATTTAGGGAACACTAGACTTTTATCGAAAAATTGCTGATATTTAAAGTAATAATTTCGCAACAAAACAAGTCGTTTTAAAGCTTGCAGCCCTCCCACGCGACGCAGAAATGACCCTAGAGAAAACTGCTAGAGGATTCTGAAAATAGAGGTTCCAAGCTTTAAAACGATTTCAGAATGATTGCTGTATGATGTTTTGTTATGAAATTATCACACTTTAAATATCAGCAATTTTTCAATGAAAATTTAATGTTCCCTAAATTTTGCACGCCAGTGTAATTTCATCTTATTTTATTCGTCGATTCCGAAGTCCAAACTATAAGATGTAATTCATGATCGTGCTCTCAAACCCAACTAACCATAAGGTCTGACGTCGAAAAAACGCCGGAAACGGCGCACGCGGATGAGTATCGGGAAAGTCGTTAGTATTTTTCCTCGTTGGAAAGTTTTAAGTAAATCTTAGCCGATCCCACTTGCGATTCAGCTCGTGGACCGCTCAACCGAATAACTTACTTTCGACGCCATCACCAGTTCTTAGAACGATAATGATCCATTAAGAAACTCGGGACTCGAGCGTTCCAGTGAATACTCCCGGGTTAGCTAGAGCGGCATTTTCTCACAAAGCAAAAAAAAACAGAAAAAAGAAAAAAGAAAAAGAAAAACGTTAATCGGGAGAACACGGCGCCGGAAATGGTGAAGTCTTTCGACTTTTCATCGAACTGGAAGGAGTCGTCTTTGTGCTTAACGGAGGGTGCCAGCATGCGGTAGCGAAGGGTGGGAAAGGGATGAAGTAGGGCGAGCTAGACGAAGGGTTCGCTTCCCGATTCCAGATGAACGGATTTCGTTAAAAGCAGATTTACATTTCCTCGGCTCCTCGGAATATCTCTCGCTTCTCCTTTTTTTTTTTTCTATTCCTTACTCGCTCGCGCGAACGTTCTCCGACTATATGCGTGCCGTACAGATCTCGCGCGACTGAATTCCTCTCCCCCTCCCTACCCCATGACGTCTGAAACTCCGCGATGAATTCACGCTTGATTTCTCGTAGGTGGATTCCTACACAAAACATCAGCCGCAGCAGTCCTCGCAGCAGAAGTGGAATCACAACGACGCTGCCGCGTCCCATGCCGATCACCAAGAGAATCTTCAGTGGATCGAGATCAGGGTGAACCTTGAACCGTTCCATTACTCGAACGGCCAGTTGAATCTGCGCTGCAGCGCCCAGATTCCCGGCATATATTCGGCGATAAGCGAAGTGCAGCTTGGGGCTGGTCTGCGTGAACCCGTGCCAGAGAGAGGTAACAGGAATTTTATACTGACTTTTGACTAAGGCTAGGACTTCGATACGAGTGCTCCAGACTGTAGCCTAATACTACGCCGCGGGATTCTCGACGACATAGTCGAAAAATGGCGAAAGCCTAGAATAAATACTTCACCCCCACGAATTAAAGGTTACAAGGCTATATTGATGAACAATATTTTGGAATCAAAATCCCAATTTTCGAACGACTTTTTTATAATTTTATTGACGGAATATTGACCTATGTATTTTGAAAATAATCTGAACAATGGATAACGTTACCCTCCACTTTGTTAACCGTCTAAACATGCTTGTAGAATAAATACTCCACCCCCAAGAATTAAAGGCTACAATCGTCTGAGCAGTGGCGAACTTGGAAATGCGTTTTGGAATCAGAATTCGCAGCTTTCGACCGACTTATTTTTTAATTTTATCGACGGAATATTGACCCATAGAGTCTTGAATTTGGTTCCAAAAAGGCAGAAAGTGATTGTTTAGAATCGCGGTATCTCTGCAAAATAAAATCGTAGCCTCATTGAGAACAGGTAGGCTTGAAGTCATCTATTAATAATCATCACGATTTATTTTGTAAATAATCTGTGCAATGGATAACGTTTCCCTCCACTTTGTTAACCGTATAAACATGTTCAGCGCACCTCTAGCCACCGCATGAAACTTCTGGGAAACTCCGTGGTGCGTATTGCACACCAAACAGAATGTTATAGCGGTTCGCACTGTTTACGCTCCCACAGTCGTCTAACTTTTCTAAAAACAAACTATTTTCTACGCTCGTAACATATTCACAAGCACATTTCTTTCACGCATACCGAAACGAATCTTCGTTTAGACGCAAATTTAGAAAATTTTGATTATTTTCGAAACATTTAATAGTCGTACGCGGTGGAAAGTATACGTGTACTTCGATCAATATTTATTTTAAGGGCATGTCAACTGACAGTTCGGAACGAACAAAGTAGGTTTGCGACTCGATGGATTTTTTTGGTAAATTGTCAAATACCGTTGTCTGTTTCATTTCGCCGCGGTGATTGGCTCACCTGCTTCTCGACGAGCTCGCTTGCGGCCGGTTGGTGTACGCTGTGGGTAATAGTTGCATCCTCGGGCTACCTAGCCCGGGATTAGCCGGTCGGTCGCACAGGCTAATAAATTTCGAGAGTTAGGGTCCACCCACTCGAATTCGGAAAGGAAGCCTCCGGTGCACGCTGCGCTCGCTTCCTGCACGCGACGTCGACGAGATTTAATTGACCGGCCACGGGTAGAGCCCCGGCTCCTATTACCCACCCACACCCCTTCCTTTTCCCTCCTCCATTCTTTCCATCCCCTTGTAATATCGTTCCCTCCAATACATACAGGGTGTACCCAGGTTAAACGATCAATCTGCAATGTATACCCTACGAACAACAAAACTGTCAATGTTGCTGCGAAACGTTCGAAATTCTCCTTTAAAACGTATTTAATTTTCCCACTTCGAATAGTAAAAACTTAACGATGGCAAATACGGGATACAAAAAATTCGTCCAATTGTGTAGTCTATATATACACACGTTGATATTTTCAAATAATAACCTACCAGTGCTATTGGGAGACATATTGCTAATAGTAATGACGGAGTTCCTGCACATTTCATTGTAGCAGCAGAGTACTGGTGCACACGCATTATTCACTTTAATCGACAGAACACGGAGGAACGATGTTCCTGTAAAATGGTCTCCTTAAACACCGCATATTACACCATTAGTCTATTATTTCTTGGGTGTGATAAAGCGATTTACAGGTACACTTTTGGAAATTGGGAGGAACTTGAAATTCTGCTAATATTCTCTTACGTATCCAATTGTAGCACACAATACAAAATGATGAAATAACGACAGGATGAATTATACATAATAAAACAATTTTGGTACAATTTTTAAATGAATCTATTATGAAACTCACTAGAATGTCCAAGTCTGATCTTTCTTTCTTCCCACAATACATTTAGTATACGGGGGTCGTTCAATAATGGTTTGTTTTTAGTAAGCATCATGACAGACAGCTGTCAAAGTCTCAGTTATATCCACCACATGATTTCATGTTTATTGTTGATTGGAGGAACACTTGGAAAAGTGTATAGAGCTATAAGGAGATTATGTTGAAAAATAAAAAAAAATCTACCTAAAATAATTTGTTTTTCTATCTTTTTCTAAGGACTTATTGAACGACTCTGAGCACAATATTATTTTCTGACATTATACAGGGTGTTCGGCCACCTCTAGCAAAAATTTTAATGAGCGATAGTAGAGGCCAAAATAAGACAAAAATCAAGAATACTAATTTGTTGGTGGAAGTTTCGTTAAAAAGTTATTAACGTTTAAAGTGCCGCTCTTACTGAATTTTTTTCTCGAAAATGCGCAAGATTTCGGGGGTATGTCTATTCACCAAAAATGACTGTAATTGAACCCTACAACCGAAAATAATTTTTCCACAACGATTTGCAATTTTTTAATTTTCTCGAATAATTTCACACCTTCTCTATTTTTTTTCTCGAAAGTGGGCAGGATTTCGTGGGTATGTCTAATGACAAAAACTGATTGTAATTGACCCCCGCAAACGAAAATAATTTTTCCACAACGATTTGCAATTTTTTAATTTTCTCGAATAATTTCACACCTTCTCTATTTTTTTTCTCGAAAGTGGGCAGGATTTCGTGGGTATGTCTAATGACAAAAACTGATTGTAATTGACCCCCGCAACCGAAAATAATTTTTCCACAACGATTTGCAATTTTTTTTCTCCGTTGAAAAATTTAGGCACCTAATTGGATTTTCAGTAAGGAATTTTTTTCTCGAAAGTGCGTACGATTTCGGAGGTATGTGTAATGATAAAAAATGATTGTAATTGATCCCCGCAACCGAAAATAATTTTTTTAAAACGATTTGAAAAATTTTTTTTCGCCGAAAAATTTCAGCACCTACTCGATTTTTTTTCTCGAAAGTAGATAGGATTTCGGAGGTATGTGTACTCACCAAAAATGATTGTAGTTGACCCCCCGCAACCAAAAATAATTTTTCCAGAACGATTTGAAATTTTTGAATTTAATTGTTAATAACTTTTTAACGAAGCTTCCATCAACAAATTAGTATTCTTGATTTTCGTCTTATTTTGGCCTCTACTATCGCTCATTAAAATTTTTGCTAAAGGTGGCCGAACACCCTGTATGTAATTCTTTATTTAGATAAACCACCTTGATTCATCTTATATTGACGTCTTTCGACGACGCATAGTGATTTTTCATGATACGACGGCACGGTTAATGTTCGATGCAAACCCGAATTAACGGACTACACGTCGTATAATTAATAATACCCAAATAATCCGTATCGACGTGTTGGGAAATAGCTGAATCCTACGAAGAAGAATTTCGAGATCGTCGAATATTTGCACCGCCCAAGGCATACGAATGCTTGGATTACTTTGATGCAGCGAGTATTAACGGTAAACCAATTTTCTCCACGGATTATCCGCATTATTCGGGTAAGCCGTTCGAACAGAAATAGCCGGACAGCAACTTCCTAATTAAGACTGCGATCGTGTCGTTGTTTTTCAATCGAAACTAACGCTCTGCGTTCGCGTAGAAATAGGTGTAAATTTCGATGACCCCGTGAAACTATTCGCCCGTGCAAATAATAAAGGCTTTATCTTTCGTAATGGAATTAGGAAGTTTAGACGACAGATATAAATATAATTAAAACTTAAAGGACGTTTTGTTTGGTTTTTCAGTAACGAGCTGTTAGAAATTTACGGGAAACGCTGAACTCGACGGTAACGACTAAAAAATTCTCCTTCAATCTCGAAGCAATTGAAGTTAGCATAACTTCATTTTTCCTTATGATATGCATGTTGAACTTTCGAACTTCCGAAGTAGTCGCACTCTTCGGTCACTTGAATTATATTACGAGCTTATTAAATTTTATAAACTTGTCATGGAGCCGCTCGAGCGTCCCCGAACTTTTGTATTCTCCACCGATCGAGCGCTCGAACCTAATTTATTTTCGCAGCCATCGTTTGCAACAATCCCGGAATCGAATTAGATTTACTTTTATTTCGTTCCTTAGCGATTCCCATCCACCGCGGGGCGTTCTTAAATCCGGAGAATGGAATTCTCCCGCGATTGAAATAATCACTTACCTCCTATAGAGGAGAGAAATTATATCATTCGTTCTACAAAAGGTAATGAATTACATTGTATCGCAGAGTACTTTCGGTGAAGCGAGCTACGAATACGAACCGTAAAATTTCATCTAGTTTTTATCGACGAGCCACGTGGCGCGATTAAATTGAATTCTGCCGCGTTGAAAGTAGAATATGATGGATGGCGTCTAACCGACAGCTCTCTCGTCTCTTTAAAACGGGAAGAATTCACTATCTCCTTGCGGGAAAATGATTTCCCGTTACTCGCGAATTAATGTCGTGAAATTCACGTTGCACGATATTTTTACGCTTTAGGTACTCGAGTTAAGCGTCCAGTTCGTACATGGAATTCCTACCGGCGTAGTTTATCTTTGTTAGAAATAATCTTCGACGTAATGGTGTTACGAGATCGAGTCTAGTTTGGATTTATTTTTCGTTAGCTAGCTGAATTGTGTTCTTGGAAACCTCAAATTGCTGGATATCATTCTAAATGTGCCGCTTTAATCCATTGACTGGTATACAATCGTGTTGTTTCGGTATAGACAATCGGCTATGCAGCGGTAAACCAGAGTTATTTGGGATAGGCAATCAACTATGCAGTGGTAAACCGAGATATCTCACGTGATACGAAGGGAAAGTACGTATGTGGGTCAATAGTAGCAGAATACCACGTTATTGTGACCGGTGTAATACTGAAAATCTGGAACTACTCGTGCACTAACATGGCCCAACATTTTAACGGACTTGTAATGTCTTAAAACGTAACGAGGAAACTTTTCTGGCATGTTTTAAATACACTCAATGATAGTAAACAATGTCGTTCAAATCATAATCACGTGTATGCTCTATTTAAATTAATATATTGTACAGGGTGTTCGGCCAATTCCGGGAAAAATTTTAATGGGAGATTCTAGAGATCAAAATAAGATGAAAATCAAGAATATCAATTAGTTGATTGAGGCTTCGTTAAAAATCTATTAAAAAATTAAATTAATAAATTTCAAATCATTCACGAAAAAATTATTTTCAGTTGCAGGGGTCAGTTACAATCATTTTTGGTGAATAGACATACCCCAGAAATCCTACTCACTTTCGACAGAAAAAATTCGAAAAGGTGGACTTTTTCGGAGAAATTAAAAAATTTTAAATCGTTCTAAAAAAATTATTTTCCATTGCAGAAGTCAATTACAATCATTTTTGGTGAATACACGTACCCTCGAAATCTTACGCACTTTCGAGAAAAAAATTCCTTACCGAAAATATAATGCCTGACCAAACATTGACATGTTTCCCTAAAATTTCACGCGTATGATTAAAACATTTCAAATCGTTTTAAAAAAATTATTTTTGGTTGCAGGGGTCAATTACTATCATTTTTGGTAAATAGATATACCCGCGAAATCCTACTCACTTTCGAGAAAAAAATTCAGAAATGTGGACAAATTTTTCGACAAAGTTAAAAAATTTCAAATCGTTCTTGGAAAATTATTTTCGGTTGAGGGGGTCAATTGTAATCATTTTTGGCGAATAGACACACCCCTAAAATCCAACGTACTTTCGAGACAAAAATTCCTTAACGAAAATATACTATGTGGTCGAAAATATTTCTATAACTTTTTAACGAAACCTCAATCAACAAATTAGTATATTTGATAAACGAATCATCGCAAAACAGGTTAAAATAAATGGTGAAACCTGTGGAAATTATTCTACTTGAAATTCCAACAGATTTTACTTTCGTTTATTCGTTTTCATTTTGGTTTTAGAGATAAAATGCGCACCGAGCATAATATAGGAAAAATAATTTACCGAGAATTGTTTTTCAAAATTTTGTCAGCCGATACGCGTTTGCTTACTCGTCCCGTTTTAATATATTCCCTAAACCAAATTCTCGATCTAAATTCATTCGAGGGAAAGGATTATCGGATAAAAAGCCAAAACTGGGGTCGGGTGCGCGCCGTCAGAAATTCGAGCGAATCGAGATTAGATTACCGTACGAAGAAACGAAGCCGTTCTCGAAGAACGGGACGATCCGGCATATTAAACGAGAGTGGGTATTTTCTTTGGAGTTTGGCTTCCCCCTGCAAAAATCGAGCGCGCACGCAAGAAGTTCCACCGACGAGCAACAGCCGGAATTCTGTGCCGTGTTCCGCGTCTTCTTTTCCGATGGAATCGTGGGGGTACGTTAGGATTCGGTCTCGTTGAGAAACTTGCCTCGTAGAAGATGTCGACTGTAGGGTTCTCGACGCATTCCGAAACTTCGGTTCACCGTCTGGCCCGCTTCTCTCTTGACCCCTTTAAAACCTCATCCCCTCGTCTTACTTTCTGTTCTTCTCGCGCTCCCCCGAAACCCACCCGCTGAGCCTTCGTTCCAACGGCTTCGCGAATCTCTTCTGGAATCCCTGGACGCTGATCTCACGTGTGCAACGACGAACTAAAAGGGGAAGAGAAGCGTTTGAACGTCCTCAAATCTCTTTCTATGAACGCCACGGGTTCGCGCGGTAAATCGTTAATGGATTCCCGATCGATCTGATTCCGTTCCGCGATTCAATTATTAAAGTTGATTAAATAAAGCCCCGGTTCGAAATATTTTTTCACGAAACAGTAGAAAATGTGCGAAGTTAAATATTCAAATATCGGCATATAGCGTCAGAAAATTATTCTGGCGATATCCATAACGCGTATTTTTTAACCCCAATTCGCCAGTTATCTTACTATTCAGCAGAGAAATGATATTGGGTTGAGTCATCACAGGTAGTGGATCATAAACTATTTTGGAGATTCCAAATGACTTGTAGTTCGTTTTCGTCCGTCGTGCTTACCTTATTTTAGAGGATTGAACAGTTGAAAAATAGGAGTCAGCACGCTCAGATCAACTACTAATACAATTTTTCATGTAAGTAAAATGGAGAAGTCAAATCAGTACATTCGTTATATAATGTTATGGGAGTTCCAGTCTTGTACTAGTGGGATTCACTATAAAATCCACGTCAAACAACCAGAGAATTAGCAGATAAGTTGAAGACATCCCAATCTACCATTTGTCGACACCTGGAAAAACTAGGAAACGTCTGCCAGCTAGGCGTATGGGTTCCGCACAATTTGTCGGAGAAAAACAAGGCGGATAAGATGGCAGTTGTCACTTTGCTCTTGTCTATGAACATAAATGACCCATTTTTGGACAAACTGATTAGAGGAGAGACAGTGGGTAGATAAGGATAAACAACCTCTACCAGAACCCAAAGCCTCTCTTGCGAAGATTGTCTTTTACGTATGGTGGGATCGAAGAGGAATAATCCATTATAAGTTGCTAAGGCGTAATGAGACAGTTACAGCAGGCCTGTACACCGAACAATTAATAGGATCCAAGCAAAGTTACAACAGAAACGGCCAGCACTTACATAGCATTGCTTTTGCATGACAACGCTAGACCATGTACAGAGTCACCCAGGAAAAAATTTTGAAACTAGGATGAACCCTGTTACCTCATCTCCCGTACTCACCGGACCTAGCCTCCACAGATTACCATTTATTTCAATCCCTAAAAAATTCTTTAGAAATTCAATAGCGGCAACCATGTACAGGAATTCATTCAAACGTTTTTCTTCAAAACAAGATGATTTTTTTTGTATCAGAAATTGATAAGCTACCAAATAAATAGGAAACTGCGTTGTGTAACTCTTTTAACCCTTTGCACTCCGAGAGTATTTATCAATATAAACGATAAGCAATACCAAATTAAATTTTGTGATGTGATTCTAAAAATAAAAAAATATTCTTCATTCTACAAACATGTATATGAATACCTATAATTTAAATTTTGTTTATCTGTTTTCTAAATTCAGTTTGTGTCATCATAAATGAAACTTCGATCGAGCCATGGTACGTATTATGTTTGTCGCCATAGTAGCGCCAGTGGAGTGCAAAGGGTTAATAAAGAAATGAAATTAGCGCGAAAAAACGGCAATTACTTATGACTGAAGGCAATAGATTTGTCGAAATTTGAGGGACATCTCTACCGGGCAAGACAATTCAGATGATGTTCGTACAGTTGGTATGCATCGAATCACTCTCCTAAATGATGTTACGCTATCAGTCCTTGAGCATACCTATTATTCGGCCCGCTTTGCTCACGTGTTAACTACTCCGTGAAGGAAGCTCACGGGTCGGACAACCGGACAGTCGACCAACATCGTCGAAAACGATGACATCGGCCACGTCGCTTATCGGCTGCATGGTTTCGCGCAGCGAAATCATAGCGACGCAGACGGGCCACGTGCGGCCAGATAGGGAAATATCCCGCTGTATAGTTCACGGAGACGCGTCTCAATGTCCGTGGTAGGTGCACTTAAACGCCGGCTGAGAACGCTATCCCGTGATTGATCGGCGACGCTTAGCGTCGTGATTATCGGAAGTGTCTCCTCGTCGATTATTTTGACCGATGGCCACGGCGATGTCCCGGGAATCACTTCCGAGTCTCCTCGGAGCGTGAAAGAATTCTCGGGCGCGGTCAGCCCGAAGAAAAATGTATTTAGGAATTTCTCGCCATCGCTGAAGCGATCGAAGCGTTTCTCCGGGGGCCAGTCTCATCTCGTGTCGACGCGATGTTTTCGTGATAGATCATCCCCCTTATAAGTTTCCTTTGGAGCATAGTTTCGTGGACCCCGTGAAATATTTATATTAACCCTTTGCACTACAATTGTTTTCCTAGTTTGTTCTCGGCCAACTCTGGTTTAATTTTTGTGGGTTTGACATCACATGTTATTTAAAGTTTAATGTTATATTAACAAAACTATTGTTCAGAAAAAATGTATAATGTCAAAATACAAATATTTAGTTTATTGTTATTTATATTTTTCTTAAGTATGTAAAAATGGCTTCCTGTCGCAAGTTTCACGAAAGTAGACTGTTGCTCGCCTTCCACCTTTTATTTTTCGATTTGAACATACCAGGCAAGTCTTCCCCGATCAAAAAGTAATCGAAAGTCGAAAAATAAGGACCACCCTGGTAAGGAATCAAGTTCACAAAGTAGCATCGAAATTCTGTCAGCATCTAGTGTGGCTCGAAATAAGGTAAGGTGTTTGAGTCTGCATTGTACCGCAGTGGCGTGTAAAAATGCAAGTTTGGTCCGTTCGGGGAATTTCGTCTCCACTTTAATCCTGTGTAATTCGCGAAGTTGTGCATTCAACGCCGCCGACTAACAGCCCTTTTTTCCATAACTTTCTCAACTTGGCAAATTTCGAGCCCCCGGAAGGGCAACACGCACGCGTAGGCGTACACACGCGGGTACGACAATAACAACGTCTTTTACCCCATATTCCAAGTAAATCGTTTCTGTAAAACTTTCGAGGACTCGTGCCACGAACTTTAGAATGTTAGCTCATGAAGTTGTCTGGAGAGTTTTTATATCAAGAACTCTTCAGATTTCCCTGCAGCTTAAGCCTCATGGACTCCTCGGAAAGCACAGTCACTTGAATCTCACTGGAAAGCTCTTACTGGAAACCCATAGGCGAACGTTACATGCTATTTCGACGTGTACATCGCGGTCTCATGCATTACGAGAATCATTCCGGGTATTCTTGAAATTGTTTGTTCCAAGAAAACTCAGTTTTGCTACGTTCAGAAACAGAAAATTGATCGGTGTTACGATGTACAGTATTATCAACGTTCAACGGGGAGAGACGTCCTTTATTTTCTACTTTGATAAGCTTACGCTGGGTCCGAATGCGTTTGTAATTGCTTTTTGCGATTCATATTTTAGTCTGAATGATTCGCTTCACATTTTATTGTTAATGGGATAGCAATAGGAGATGCACTGTGGTCGAAAGTATAGGCACATATAACGATAACGAGCAGAAGACTTTATTATATAAGGTGAAACACATAATGATCTGTTACGTTGTGTCTGGACGCGAACTCGCGACGATCTGATGAACGCACGGCACGGTGCTCGTCTTAAGAACGGTTCGATTTAACAATCGACGATCGCCCTAACCGAAAAGGGCGATTGCACGCCGTGTGCAAACCACGACGTGTGCAACGCTGAACCGTTAACGGATTCCGTCTCGTGATATACCACGAACGGTTTCCTGTGACAACACATTTTTACGTTGATTACTTTTCTCGGTGGGCGCTGAGTGTTCACGATAAAAAGAACAATCCTCCATAACTGTTGTTAAACTACGAGATTAAACGAGCAATTGTTTTTTAGCGAAGACACGTCAAAGTATGTTGTACGCAAAAAATTCACGAAACAAACAGCATATTGAATGTGATAAAGTGAAGGGTAAAATGTACAATACGTAGATTAATTAATATGCTTGTGTAAAATACAATACATTCAACACTTAACATGGATTAATAATAGATAAACGGAATTTCAGTGGGCAATTCATGGATCTTGAAATTGATATTCGTTTCAAAATATCGAAATGTTTGCATCGTTACCAAAATTTGGTATATCCACGTGTAACTATCGTTATAAAAATGAACGATTATTGGAGAATACGTGAAAATTAAAATCATTATCGATCTCGTTTCTTTAGCTGGAACTAAAATATCTATTATTCAAATATTCATTAAAACGCTGTTAACGTATTTTCTTTGGAAAGCTACCAACAATCGAGCAGCGTCGCTTGAAAGAAAAGCTTAACTAACCATGGGGACGCATCGATTTAAAAGAAATACATTTCGAGCACGTGTATTCGCGTTTCCTCGAGGTAGCTCGATAAAAAGATGTCTAGAGCGAATCCGGAGGATTGATATGTCGAAAAAGAGCGCGGCTCTGTACTAATTCGAGAACCCGCGGTGCTCGTTCCTTTTGGTCCCTTTTCCATCAAACCCCTGGCACCGACGTTACAGGAATTCGTTCGGTTCCGCGCTAGTAGTAATTTCATTTCGTTCACACCAGGTCTTTTGCAGGCTACTGCTCGGGTCCGTTGATTCGTACGTATTACTCCCTGGCCCGTGGTCGACAGAATTGTTTTTACGGAATTGACTTTTCCCCAGACCGAAGGAACAAAGCACGAAGAAAGAAAATCTATTGGCGTTCCGTTTAATAGTGTCCCTTGCGAGAGTTTCTGCTCCGCTGGGAAATTTTATTACGCGTTTCGGTATTACGGTTTAATATCATTACCCATGATAGATAGAGGAGAAACAGAGGTTCATGGAAATAGCTGATGAATTATCTGTTGTACGTGTTCAGCCCGCGGACGTTAAAATTTCTCAGTGAATAAGTCGTATGATTGCGTGAAAATTGATTTAATTCGATTGCCCATTTAAATATTTTGCGTACGATTTGAGTAGTATTTTAACAGTTAGAGACAATTTTCAATTGGGGGTGTTTGTATTTTACTTGCTCTTGAGACCAATAATCTGCAGGATTTTTAAATTATATTTTTCTGAGCCTCGCAGTATACTCTCTTGATTCGTTTTAGTTGGACCCTTTGACACTTCTACTTTACAATTATACGCTTCACGGGCTCGTACAATCTGCCGTAAAGCGCGGCCATATTAAATGACCAGTACGACGCTGTCATAAAGTCCAGTATATTGCAGATTTGATGCAGGAACGTGTTCAACGACCAGTCAGAAAGATTGTCTGTATAGTTTCAGCTTAGAAACAGAATCATTAACTCGAAAATATATTTTTTTACGGTCAAGTGTACTTCTGTGTAAGATCGTCGAACGGGTCGTTTACTTCTGTGGGGAACACGATGAACGACAGGTCGAAAGAACTACGTATATTAAGCTGGCGTAGCCATTTGAAAAGGCCAAAGCAAAATTAATACGATATTTTTTTGCTATTTATTTGCTAATTATTTGCCAAAGAATTAATTTTTTTGCTCCAGCCGTTTTTGAGAAACAATGGCTACGCTACCGTAATATTAAGCTGGCGTAGCCACTTATTGTATCTCTGTACGTAAGACAGATATCAATACCATTCTTGCGGCATATTTTGTTGCTAATTTATTGCTCTTAATCCACTGAATATTAATTTTTTTGCCCCAGCCGTTTTCGAAAAACTGTGGCTGCTGTAGCTCAATATTAACCTAACGTAGCCACATGTTGTATGACAGTAGGTAACAAAGCTATCGATACCATTCTTGCGGCATATTCTTTTGCTAACTATTTGCTATCAATCCCCCGAATATTAATTTTTTTGCCGCAGTCTTTTTCGAGAAACGACGACCGCGTTGGACCAGCGTTAATCTAGCATAGCCACGTGTCGCGCCTTTGAGCCTAAGAAAGCTATCGATACCATTCTTGCGGCATATTCTTTTGCTAATTATTTGCTATCAATCCCCCGAATATTAATTTTTTTGCCGCAGTCTTTTTCGAGAAACGACGACCGCGTTGGACCAGCGTTAATCTAGAATAGCCACGTGTCGCGCCTTTGAGCCTAAGAAAGCTATCGATACCATTCTTGCGGCATATTCTTTTGCTAATTATTTGCTATCAATCCCCCGAATATTAATTTTTTTGCTGCAGTCTTTTTCGAGAAACGACGACCGCGCTGGACCAGCGTTAATCTAGCATAGCCACGTGTCGCGCCTTTGTACCTAACACAGCTATCGATACCATTCTTGCGGCATATTTTTTTGCTAATTATTTGCTATCAATCCCCCGAATATTAATTTTTTTGCTGGAGTTAATTTAGCATAGCCTAAAGGGTGTACAATGCTGGTTGTAGGTAAGTGCAGAAAAAGAATGAAAGATTTTGTATCATTTTATTTTATAATTTTATATCTTTCATGTACATCAATAATCGTGGCACGATTTTGTAATTTGCTTTTCGATTTGTGCTTTGATTTTTTAGGTCATCAAATTCTATCCAATTTGTTTGTGGATCGCCTTTTCGATATATAACGGCCGTGTAATGGCCTGTTACTGTTTGCAAAGTTTCTTCCGCATGCCTTGTCGGCAGGCCATGATACAAAATCTTTCATTCTTTTTCTGCACTTACCTACAACCAGCATTGTACACCCTTTAGGCTATGCTTGATTAACTCCTTTCCAGCGCGGTCGTCGTTTCTCGAAAAATACTGCAGCAAAAAAATTAATATTCGGGGGATTGATAGCAAATAATTAGCAAAAAAATATGCCGCAAGAATGGTATCGATAGCTTTGTTACCTACTGTGATACAACATCTGGCTACGTTAGGTTAATATTGAGCTACAGCAGCCACAGTTTTTCGAAAACGGCTGGGGCAAAAAAATTAATATTCAGTGGATTAAGAGCAATAAATTAGCAACAAAATATGCCGCAAGAATGGTATTGATATCTGTCTTACGTACAGAGATACAATAAGTGGCTACGCCAGCTTAATATTACGGTAGCGTAGCCATTGTTTCTCAAAAACGGCTGGAGCAAAAAAATTAATTCTTTGGCAAATAATTAGCAAATAAATAGCAAAAAAATATCGTATTAATTTTGCTTTGGCCTTTTCAAATGGCTACGCCAGCTTAATATACGTGAAAGAACTATCGTTACACCGCGTTGTGTTTTATCGTATGATAAATCGTTACGTCTGTAGCCCCTATTACGTGAAACACGAAGGGTTGAGTGGAGAGATAATATCAAAGAAAAGGGGTAGAAGTTTACCAGTTGCATCGTTGAATAATGCTATCTGTAACTAAGAAAAAGTTCCGTCGTTTTTCTTATAGACTCTTTACGACATTGTAGCGGGGACAAAGAATGAGATTCATTCGTATCTAAAACTTTCTCGTTTCCTAGACAGTTCCTGTATCTAATTTATTAAATTGTGTACTTTTGTCCATTATTTGCGCAATAATAGCCACAATGTAAATTGTGGAACGAAATTATATATCAGTTTGGAGAAGTATAAGCTTATCTGATTAACTGTTCGGTGGAATAAATATTGCGAATAAATCACTTTTCCGTAATTTTATTTATCATTTAGTATTCCCTATTCAGAATCGGATTCAATTGCAGCTTATCGCTAAATCTCCCCCTTTACATAAATTATAGTATAATTCACTGTTCAAACAGAGAGGAGAAATGTAAATATTAACGGTTATCTGCATACTGTAATGAAGACATATATCGTTGATATTATTATTCGAATAAAATTTTGATCATCATTGTTTACGGTTGTTCATCTTAACTCACTGTGTAATTACGGGGAAAAAATAATTTCATCTCAGATATACAAGCACAAGTTCCTTTGACGAATGTTTGAATTAGATGAAATACGGTTTTATTGAAACTGGTCCACGATTTGTGGTTACGTGGAAACATTCAATGGATTTCCATTGTTTGCGTGTTATGAGAAGGGATTAGATACGGTAACTTTGAAACCTCATCAGTCTGTGTATCTGGACATGATGATACTTTAAGCCTCTTTCCTCTGCATCGATTGCAGCGTCTGCTAACGTCACTGGCGTACCAGATATTTGATTTCCGCATGCAACGCAATTGCGGTTGATAACGCACAGCTTGTTTTATCGGGATTAAAATTCACCAATTATCATTGTTACGCGGATCGATCATCGCGATGCCTATTCATCAGATTTCAAATCTGCCCAACAGATAAGCGTTAATCTCGAATTACCGAGAACCACGACGCCGATACGTGTCGAATAAATAGCAACATTTTCAAGCCACCCGCCAAAGTGTAATACCGCGCGATCGTTGTGTTTTATTTGTCAGATATTCGCGGTTATCCGACGGTAGTAAAATCCATAAAATTCTAAATTGATTGATAGAAACTGGCAAAAAAAAACACTCGTTCGGCGATCTCTGTTTTTTATGAAATTTTTTGACGAATATTAAACGAATCTGTTTTATCGGTTAGCGTTTACGCGCAAGGAATAAAAGTTACTTTCAAAGTCACGAAATTTCTATTCGACGAAATATTTTTAAACTGAATACGTTTTCATCGATCGGATCGTCGGTTTATAAATACATTTTATGTTTTTGCTGTATGAAAACTGGTCGCTGAGTTTATAGACTAAGGTATATATTTTCCCAATATTCTGTCTGTTTGATTACAGAGACGCCATAGTTTGTATCGGAACCGTGTTATTCATCGTCAAAAATTAAACTCTTTTTGTACTCACGGTTTATCCCTATATCCATTAGCTTTCCAGGTATTTTCCTAAATAATTGGAGATCGCCATAATAGATTCTGATGTTGAATATTTTCAGTAAATGAAATCCTTGTCGCGAGCTTTTCCATCACACGTAGTACACGATTATTGTAACAGAAATTTTATCAATTTCCAATTAACCCGGCTAGAAATTCGGAAGATGCAAATGCCTTTTCGTCGTGTCTGGGGACCCTTTCGACCATGCAACCCTTCCCAGTCCCACGTTCAACACCCTGTGTAATAGCCAGCTTTGACGACACCGATATAGCGATCACGAACCCGAGGACAGGACAACATAATAACATTGTACGTGTCGTGTGTATGTTACAGTGACCTCCGAGAACGGAAGCGAAGCTTCCACGGCCGCCTGTTTGACGATGCTGATGCTGTGTATGCTCCAGCTGCTTCTGAGATAGTCATGGCACGCCTGAGGCCACGGAAAGGGAGCTCACGGGCGTCGCACGATAAACAGCGCACTAGTCAAAAGAAGAAGCAGGAGGAGGGGAAAGGGGGGGAAAAGTTTAAGGGGCAACCGATCTACCGGCGGGAAAACCAATAACACTATTGTTGAATCGGCATGAATATTATGTGTTTTTTAGCGTACCACGTTCAGTTTGTTCGAAATCTCGCGCGATCGGGGAACGTCGGACGCGACATCCGGTCAAAGAGTTCCACCATAGAACAATTCCGCGAAACGCTTTACGACGCACAGGTTTCGGGAGGACAAAGGGAATTAAACTCGCGAACGATCGCTCCGTCGCGATGCTCGAGCGATTTCGCGTCCGATCGGTAACGAGCAGCTGATTTGTTCGACGACGGTTCGACAATCGGCTTTGAAGTCGAGATCCACGTTGTGCGCCGTGCTTGCATACGTTTTCGCCTCAAAGGGTACTTTCTTCCGAATTCCCAGTTTGACGAACGTTGGAAAGAACGTGACCAGCGACGTATAGACCCGCAAGGATATTCCAGCCGCCATTTTGGGACGAAGATGCGTGCCGTGGCGCCCTTTGCATCCGTTCGGCCATTGTTTGCGGGCCAGGCGGAAGACTCGGGGATCGATCCTGCGATTTTCACGCGTAGAAGCTAGTCAAGAGGTGCACGGCCCGGATTTCAAATTTTCCCTTTCCCTCTTCTTGCGTCCTGCGTAGCCGTGGAAACGCTATCGCTTCGTTGCAACGATGCTTCCGTGCGAGAGTGAAACGCGCGCGTACTTACCACGTCCGTCGCGAACACGGGGGTTGTTTCTTCGGGGAACGTGTAATAATCGACGGTAGTTTGGTAAACGAGAGGAGCTAGTTTTAACGCGATTTACTTTTACGGGCGTTTCACCTAATTTTATTATCCGATATGCGATCAAAGTATGCGTTCATCTCGGAACTAAAACGAACGTTTTGAGTAAACCATATCTTTTCGTGACTCTCGGTATGGAAATATTGTATACAGGGTGTTCGGTCATACCTGGGAAAAACTTTAATGGGAGATTCTAGAGGCCAAAATAAGACAAAAGTCAAGGACACTAAATTGTTGATTCACGTTTAAAGTTCCGCCCGTACTGAATTTTTTTCTCGAAAATGCGCAGGATTTCGGGAGTATGTCTATTGACCAAAAATGATTATAATCGACCCCTGTAACCAAAAATAATTTTTTTAAGACGATTAGAAATTTTTTAATTTTGTCGAAAAATTTCACACCTACTCGAATTTTTTTCTCGCAAGTGCATAGGATTTCGAGGGTATGTGTATTAACAAAAAATGATTGTAATTGACCCCCGCAACCGAAAATAATTTTTCCATAACGATTTGAAATTTTTTAATCATACGCGTGAAATTTCAGGGAAACATGTCAATGTTTGGTCAGACATTATATTTTCGGTAAGGAATTTTTTTCTCGAAAGTGCGTAAGATTTCGAGGGTATGTGTATTTACCAAAAATGATTGTAATTGACCCCCACAATCGTAAATAATTTTTGCGTGAATAATTTGAAATTTTTTAATAACAACTTAACGAAGCCTCAATCAACAAATTGATATTCTTGATTTTTGTCTTATTTTGGCCTCTAGAATTTTCCATTAAAATTTTTCCCAGGGGTGGCCGAACACCCTGTATATGCTTGTTTCGTTTGCACACGCTCGAACGTTTCTGACCTTCAAATAACGTCCTCCGCGGATATACGAATAATCAAAAATAAAAATAATGTTAGAATTTTTTATGATTCTTTAGCACGTTCAATGTCCTCTGATTCACGCGTTAGGGGCAGATTACGAGTGTTATCTACATGTAAAAAATAAAAGAGTATCGAGGGTCGAAAACGTTCGTGTTTGTACAAACTAAATTACAAACGTATATACGAGTTTCGAAAAATCCTTTGTATCTGAAATGCAGCAACTTATGGCATTCTTGCCAAGTGAGGGGTAAGTGTCTCGCTTCGCGTAACTCCTCTGTTTAGCGAACTAAGGCGCCTAATGGCTGCGTGACATAAATGCGCAAAATCATTATATCGGCAACTGCATGGTGGAGAGGCTCCAACCTTTCGAAACATTTAACCTAAACGCGACTAACTTCTGTACCAAACGTTTACGATGCATAAAAATGTACAAATATATGAATACTTAAAACTTTTGTATAAACTGCATATTCTGGCATTCTAAACATTTAAATTTACCTTCTCTAAGGTGTTTTGCATATTCTGTACGATATAACATTGTGTTGAAAATTTTTATTTATTCTATTTCGAGTAAAATTTCTTGTATTTTATGCGAAAGAAATTGTATTTATAGAATGGTAAGTATAATTTTCTTTCATTGTTAAACGATTTAAGTTTGTCGATAATATTGTAGATCTGTGATTGTATTCTGTGTTTGAGAATTCGGTTTTCTGTTTGTTCGAAGTGAAAGTTCTCGTTTGAATTGCTTATAATTTAGCTTTTGTAAGTAGATAACTGTAAAATTGATAATATAAGGAATATTTGTATTAATTGCTGGTCCTGTGTATAAATGGACCGGTGATTACGAAAATGACACAAGTCAATAACTTTTAGTATTTTTTTTAATTCCATATTACTATGATGTAAATTGATGTAATACAGAATAAACGAGTTCATTCATGAACTGTCATGCAGTTCACGGTATAATGATCCTACACACCTAAGACGTGCATAAGTTAAGCGCCTTAACAAACTAAATCGAAATGCGTGACGCGAAGGAGAAGGGTTAGCAAAAAATCAACAATTTGTCCCCCAAATGGCAAGAATCACTGACATTCAGTGTACACATACTCGCTTCTGCTTTATACGTTTCGCAAACGATTTTCTTTTGACCCATTAGTGTAATATATTCCATGATTAAATCGAAAAACCATAAGTTCTGTCAATTTCTATTAATTTCGATTTCTTTTGTAAATTTTCGAATTACGAGCAATATCTTTCTAAAATTTTTGTACGATTTTCCATATTTTGTATAGTCTCCGTAGAAAACAATTCTTTTCGTTCGAACCCACTATAATCCAAATTATTTTTAACTTAAAGAAACTTACATAATAGTACACGATAAGCATTGATAATAGGATGTAAATTAAACGGTACATTATAACAATGTTCCAAACGTTTCCATTTAAGTGTGAGAAATCATAACTCGTAAGCTGTTATAAACAGATCCGTTGCTAACCGTACTATTACCTTAAAGCAACGACGGCGTATAGCGACGAAAGGGTAAAAACAGACTTTCGCCTCGATCGGACGAGGTTGTAGGGGGTTAACCATACCACCAAAGGGATTATGTCGAATAATAACGTTAGGTAACCACCCCCTCTGTAACGTTAAACGTAAGAGTAGAAAGAAGAAATCAAACAAATGCGAGTGTGTAATTTTAGTTTATAAACACGAGATAATATAAAGTTACGAATCGTTGCATAAAATGCATCAGGAAAACAAGGCTTGAGAAGTATTTTTCAGAAACGAGATATTTTCTTATATTTCTCCCACGACGTGTTTTCTCGAATATTTTCCTGCTTGCCGGCGTATGAATTGTGTCAACAATCAAGGCTCTCGTTCGCTCAAACGTTTTACAGAATACGAAAGTTTACAGTAAATATATATCTGGGCTAAAGGACGGGAGATCGATACTTCGATGGAGGGAAGAGGAAACTCGAGGCTGAGATACAACGTTTCTCATACCTTTCTGCCCCTACCACCCTTCATCCTTCTTTTATTAAAGAAACTGTAAAACCGCCGAAGGATATCGTGCGTCTATAAACCGGCCACGTGCCCCGTGTTTCTCTACTTTGGATAGAGAAATAGTTCCGTATTATTTTGTTGCGGTAACTTCATCTTTTTACTCTTCGACGCACGCGGCTGGGCGATGCCTGGTAAACTCGCGAACATTTACGCAGAACGTCGACGTAAAAGGGAAACTGGCGAGTTTCATTCCCCGTGCAGGTGTATCGACTAAAAGTTACACGTACGTCGTGTCGAACAAGATGGATCAACGTCGAGGACGTAAAGGACGACAGTGTTCGGAAGTGGTCACTTATGGTACTCATTGAAAAAGAAACAATTTTTACACAACGTCTGTACATCCTACAAAATCGAAAGACAACATAATTCTACGG
Source organism: Colletes gigas (assembly GCF_013123115.1). Taxonomy (NCBI): domain Eukaryota; kingdom Metazoa; phylum Arthropoda; class Insecta; order Hymenoptera; family Colletidae; genus Colletes; species Colletes gigas. Next base: position 9,069,155 of record NW_025106637.1, read on the forward strand.
TTCAGTACATTTTTCTAATGTTTACTGTGTAAAAAAAAATAATCCTTTTTATTTGGAAGATTAAAATTCTCAAACTCAAATTACGTTTATTCTAATTACCTCTTTTGTATTGTCAATATATTTTCTATTTAATTAAAATGTACAGATGCTGATAAGAATTTTCCTTCACCAAAGAGTACCAGACATTACTAATTTCGAATGTTCTTCCCTTCAGTTTAATCGCAAAACAGCGACCGACTAAGCTTTCTTAAAGTCGACGGCGAAAATACGTTAATGTCCTCGAGGGATGCTTCTCTTCTTTTTGCGACGCGGCAGCTTGCAAACATTTTTGCGCGATATTACGAGTCATACAGAGCCATACAACGAGAAAAGGAACTTCATAGCGAATCGTACAACGAAAAACTATTTATTTACTCGTCTCATCAGGGTAGAGAGACCCGGCTGAAACGACTTTAAAATTAAATTCATCGGATAAAAACCTCTTTTCTATATTAACGTGTCACGCTGCGCTTGCACCGCGCCGTTCTTCCTGTACTCTGTTCTTATTCGCACAATTGTATCTTTCATCTACTGCTGTATCACCGAGTCCGTAGAGATTACAAATGCGCGCCGTTGTGCAAGGATTCGGGACGTATCCTGGCGTGGTCTGCGTGTAGATATTTTCCCGCCGGAAAAATAAGAGAAAAGAATGGGGGAATGAATTTTCTGTAAGCCTCGACACGCGCAGCTTTCGAGACAAGTAATTTCGAACGCGAGACTACTTTAGGTTTACTGAAACACGGACAAAAATAGTTCCAAGTAAATAGCACATAAATACGTTCAAAAAAAACATTACTTATTCGAGCTTGTTGAAAACGTACTGTTGTGGATAACGTTATCTACTGGAATTCAATTAACACGTTTCCCAGATGCCAAAGTAGTTCGTTTCCGTTTCATTATTCGAAACTCGTACTTAATTGCCGAGTACTAATTTCGTTGTTGTTCGAAATTGAAAGAAAAAGAAACAAACGCATCTCGAGTAAAGAATTATAGTTCTTCCAGATAAGGTTAATCCATTGGCATCGACAGCGGTCCGACGGACGATCATAATCGTTTGTCGTACGATCGCGGTATCGTTATTATTTCTTAAAATTATTTTTGTCTCGTTGAAAAAATACCATGTATTATATATCGTTTTGTAAGTAATGAAACCTGTGTGCATAATTGATCACTTTTGTTGAGAAATAAATTAGTGTAATTTATAAAATGTTTAGATATTAATATTAGCCCACTGTTTGCAGAAATGATGCGAACTTTAAGGTAAAACTAAGAGAAGATGATTAAAACGATAATTTATGTAAATGTTTGCTACTAGTGTGTATAAACGATGTGGAGTCGAGGTGTGAATACTTCGGTTTCGAGAGCTCGGTTTTCAGGATGTGAAAAATGTATTTGACTCCTCCAACCGTTAAAACAAATATAAACACACCTGCTCTCGAGACGAAAGAATTCACACCTGGATTCTACGAGGAAAAAAGCAAGATGTCAATGGGTTAATTCATTCAGCGAACAAAGCAGTTCCCCAAACATCATCCCCGAGACACAGCTTTATTCCACGATTGCCGTTGGTCGCGCAGACACGCCCGGTATAAAACTGATTCCCGGAAAGTCGGTTCGCAGGCAAAGGCCGCAAGCAATTCGCGTCAAGATCCCTCTGTGCTCTCTAGACACGTCGAAGCTGCCAAAGTCTCGAAAGGAAGTCCGACGTCTGCAAACCCAAAGTTTGGACGACGAATACTCGCCGCCAGGTATACCCACCGCGGGAATAGCGTGTACTCTCCGAGCATCCACGGATGATTGTATATCCTCTGCAGTAGTACGTGCACCACTATCAGCCAAAGCCGCGTGCACGTGTGTATCTATGCAGCGGGTGGGACGGCTGCCTCCTCACACAAACGCGACAAAGGAAACGACCTTTCAGTTAGCTGAAACGTCGTCGCCGTAACAATTACCACTGCTTCCCCTGTGTCCTCTCGCCTCTTCAGCCACTTCCACCGCTTATCCCCTCTGCCCCTTTCTCTCTCGATCTTCTACACCCTCTGTTTCCCTCTCCCCCTATTTATCTATCTATTTTCCCTCCGGTTCCGTTTGTCTCTCGGTGTTCCTTTTCCTCGGTTTCGCTTCTGCCGCCCCTTTTCTCCCCGACGTACCGCAGATGGCGCCACTGCGGAGCCTGGCAGCGCCAAACGAGACTCCGTCGGGGTGACTGGTTCTAAATAAAGTTTGTTTCGGGCTCCGCTTAATATCCCTCCAGTCATCAAATACGGTTACTCGCGTCGCGTATACGTACTCGTTCCCGCGAGTTCTCTTCTTTGTCCCTGCAATGCCCGGGTATAGGGAAACCGCAGAGAGCTCTTGACGTTACCCGGTCTCGTTATGAATATCTTCAATGACATCGGCTGATACGTTGAGTTTGCGCGTCGCGAGTCGAATTGCGCGAATCGACACGCATCGCTGGTTCCTCCCGGGTTTCAACGGTTAGTTTCCAACCGGGAATAACGCTCGTATTCAGCCTCTTTCTCGCTTGGACGAACGGCGAGCGGCATTTTTGTCCCGCAAACTTCGGAATACCGCGCGTCGTCTGCGCGGACAGAGTTTGAACGCCTTTTATTTCCCATAATAAACGAAACGGGAACTCCCGGGCGATATTTTCCACGGAAAAGAGAAATTAATTCGGGATAAATGATTTACATGTTTCGAACGGCACAAATTTTCACGGACTCTCGAACCTGGGAGAGATTTAAAATCGAATTTTTATTTTCCGCGAAACGAATGAACCGCGACCAAATTTCGATGTTTAAACATTTTCAAACAGAAATCCCTCCGAATGTTTAACAAGAATTTTCAAAGCGTTCGCGTTTAATAAAATTATTCCTTCCTGTCGGGGATGGTACATTCGCGTAGAAATACATTCGAAATAAAGTTGGTTAATCGTGGGCGGCGGGGTTTCGGTCGAAATGAAAATTTTTCCGCGTTTCAAAAACGTTCCTCCCTCCGGGTAATAAAACAAGATAACGCCAGGAACGAATCGCGAATTTCCAAACGAGAACATCGGAAACGCGTTCGCGAGCAAAACTTTATACGGCGTTCGGAAGCGTTTCCTGTGTTCAAGGGCGTCGTTTTATGGACGTTATTTTCCAGCATGCAACGCGTTAGCCGCGAGAAAGACGACCGGAATTAGGTCGCGCGCGATCTTTGCGACGGATGCCGATTTACCGAGACAGAGTAATGGACTCTGCTTTATGCCCCCTTTACAACGGCCGATTCGCTACGGAAAACGACTACGCGGGATACTTCCATCGCAAACGCAACGTACGACCAGCTGGCGAATTGATACTACGCAGAGCAAACGTTTGCTCGGGTTGCTAGCGCGAGAAAAAAGTCGTTCGGAGAAAAGCTTCTCTCGATTAAAGGGGCGCCTGTGCGGGGCTGTGTAATAGAAAATCGTGTGTGCGCTGTATAAACCAGCGATCCGAGCCCGTTCGCCGGACCCCGATCACCTACCCGAGAATTTTCATTAATTATTATCGTCTCACACCCTCGTACGATGTGTTTGACCATTAACCGACGAGCAGAGATAGAAGTAATACTGTGTTACTACCGGATAAGATATTATGTTCCGCGATGAACGGAAAGGTTCCTTTGAAATCAATTGAATCAACCAAAAAAAAAATATTATTATAGATAGAAATCAGTAGGGTCAGTTGCTCTAATATGGAACACTTTTTTTTTTATATACATGTTTCACTTGCTTGCTGAACTTTTACAAAAACTTATATATTATGAATTTATAGGAAATTTTATACTCTTTTTATACTTCTATACTCTTGTTTTATTCTCTGTTGATTTGGAAGTCAAATTTAAAATATTGGATTTGAAAATGTTTACTTTTTTTACTGAGGTCCTCATTTTCCACATTAGGTTCACAGTGCCCGTTATATGGTATACTTCAGCAGTGTGTTCTATAAGTAAAACTAAGACTAAAATATTATTATGCATAAGAAAAAATCCATAAATGTTTTCTTAAGGTTCAAGATATTAGAGTAAGAAAAAGAAAAATCAATTTTTAGCAAGCATTCGATAACGTAAGTTTCTTTGCAATTTAGTGAACATAAAGAACAATAGTTCAAAATTGTATAACAAAGTTATTATTGAAGAAAGAACATTTCAACACCCAGGATAAATGATAAAAACTAAACTCTGGTAAAGAGAAGTTTAAGTTATCCACATAATTCTATGTAAAAACTATTTTTTCGTGCTTCAACTAACAGTTGCTCTCTTTAAACAAAATTTAGTAAATAAAAGAACATCAAATTTCATATTTTTGTCATAACTTCTTAACAAATCATTTATGAATTATTTGTTACATAACACTTCAGTTTTATTTTTACTTGTAGAACACGGTGCTAAAATATGTACGGAAAAATGCGAAATATACTATATAATTATATTAAATATATTTATATTTGAAGGAATAATCGAGCTAACAAAAAGTTGATGCACTTATAATATTAGGTCAAAGATCATCTTGTAAGAACTCAGACTGCGATATTTTCTTCAATATTCTTTTACGAACACGTGTTGCTATGAAATTCGGGCATATGCACGCTAATTGCAACAAATGACAATCGTAATCGATCGCATTCGTCGCCAGTAACAATATTGAGATAATTGCTTTAATATTGCGGTGTTTCAAATTAGGAACGTATTTCATATTAAGGCAACTGACCCCATATTTGTATTTGTCAATATTTAATAAATGGAGGCCCATGTTGGCTGTCCTGCTCCGTCTCTAATTATCAAATTAATTTTATTACGTCGCAGTTTGACAGACAATTTCAATTCGAAAATCGGGGGACCAGTAATACGCGAGGGAACGCTGACTGGGCGGTAATTCTTTTGTAAGCAGATCCCAGGAAAGTTATGGGAAGCATTCTTTTCAGATCCTGCGCGTCTCAGCTACTTTCGCGCGATCCTTTTCGCGAAAGCACGGAGCCTATTTGCTTGCCGAACGGTTTTTACTTCTCCCCGCGCTCGTAAATCGGCCACATTTCAACACCGTCTAAGGGCAACGAGCACGTAACCGTGTCCCGATAACAAAATAGCGGAGTCAAACGAGCCAGACGCTGCGGGACCACCCCGGGCTCCAGTTAAGTACCTGCCTATGGAAATTTAACGCCACACTTTGCCAGCGTGTTACATTTGTAATTCATCGAGCCGCCGCGTGTTACGGACAGGCCCGAACTTCGAGCCGTATAATAGAATGAATTTATATTGGTTACGACGAACACCCCTTTCTTTCCACCGTCGGCCAATTTAATCGCAAAAGAGGTTCGAAAGACTCGACAACGATTAGACAAACATTTTTCAATTTGTTAATCTAGTAACCTCAAAATTCTTTAAAATTCTCTTCCAACCCAATGGCTTGGAACACTCTAAACGTTCGTATATTTTAACCCTTTTAACACTAGACCTACTGGCACTTCATGTATACCCATTCCTACCATGACTGGTCAAATTACCACTCTTCCTTTTTCTCTTTTACGAGGCAACGTACTCCTAATTTTTGCATTATATGTATGAAAAGTTGTGTTTTGATCCTTTGATGATAGTAGTTAGTTCTAGAGGGAACAACTATAACATCCTCTATTTAAATTCATTTTCAGTTAAATAATCAATTTATAATCCATAGGAATTGCTGAAACTTCATTGGGTATGTAGCGGCAAAGTAAATGTCAAACTAAACATAGAAGATGGCATAAATTATAGTAGTTGGTATAATCATTCGATAGAGGATGAAATGCCCTTTAAAACGAGCGTTCGAACAAGTCGATACAAGAAATGTCATGAAGTTAAATGGCGCTAAAGTAATATTGTGTGCTAGAAATTCTAAACGAAATTTTAATAACGGTCATTTGACCGGTCGCGTTAGGTTTAGCGTTAAACTCGCAATCACGTTACGCGTTGTCTTCGCGCCAATATTTCCAACGTTCTCCACGCGATTGAATCGCACTTTCGCTTTGTTCCACGCTCGACAACCTTTTCCCGTATTTTCCAGCCCCGGTTTCTAGCCGCAACCCACATCGAGTTTACACGCAGATCCGTTTCTTTGCCCATCGAGACTCGACACACGCAAACTGTGGTGGACACGTACGCGGGAACGTCCGTGTCACGTGGAAAGGAACGTAATAGGTCTTCCTCTGGGTCCTCTATGTAAATTTGCACATGCTCGCGGTTACCCGACGACGGTCCACACGTCCGCGTACTTACAACAACCCTCAACCACGGTATTCTATGCGACCACTTTTCCCCCGACGAATTTCAGGAAAAATATATTCCTTCCTGCGGAAACAGCCGTGTCGCGACTTCAATCGTGCGACATCGAATTTTCGACTTCCCTGCGCAAAGTACTCGAGGGTTCCCTCCCCGTTGGCCCTCTCGTGACGAGGTTTCGCGTTCGATCGTCTTTGTCGCATATCGAATCGGGTTGGACGGAGAATCTCGTCGCGTTTCATCGGGTTCGCCGGAGGATTGGTAACGGTAACGATAAAATTTGATTTTTCCGCGTCTTCTTAAAGAGAGTCTAGTCTAGAACTCTGGAAAAGATTTCAGTTTTTGCAACTTCTGCGAGTCTGAAGTATATTCTGGTTCCCACGATCGCTGCAGATATTTCAATTCTTTTATCAAACTGTACATAACTCGGGAATGAGCAATCGATAAAAGAATCAAGAAGAAAATTCTCAGAAAAGTACAACAAAGCGTGATTCGCGTTACATGCATAAAGAGGGTGATTTTCACGGCGGTATAAGTCGAGAGCTCGAAACATCGAGCGTTCATTTCCATGAAAAACAACTTTGAACGTGGAGTACGTGTCCTATCGGTAAATGAGCCTCGATGGTTCTTCAACTTCCGTTTCGATGAGTACATAATATTGTATTATGTTCGGATCTATCTTCTTACATACCGTGTAGTGTTCGGGACGTTGAAGTTTCTCGAGCAGCACATTTCTAATTCACCGTACTCGACATTGTACGCGTCAATAAGGGGGATACATTAATTTATTCGTTAAACAAACTGAGTTACCAAACAGAATGCGTATAACCTGGATCTCAACGAAATACAATAACGTCTTCCACGAGGAACTTCTGAGACGTCATTAAACGCGTCTGCAAGATAAATTGTGAAAATTCATTTACTGAAGGAAGAAGACGACTTCGTATTAACAATGTTACCGGTAAATATCCTGATGAATAAGTTGCTACAGGTACATTAACTTTTTTTTATTACTTAATGTGGGAATATGTTTATCCCTGTATTAACTCTTATGTATTCCCCTCTCGAAAATTCGACAAATATTCACGAGATTTGTTACATAAATATATATTACGCTATAAAAGAGAATCCTCCAATTTTCCGACACCCTCGATTATGCGCCTAACCCTCCTATTAGGTCGGATAATCGAGGGCTACTGGGAAAATACGAAAGAACACTATACTCTGGTATCGAGTTGCTTGTATATCACCGATAATCGAATCTGTTCCGTTACGAATTCAGTTGTAGTTAACTGCAATCGTAATCAGTCTTTTCGATGGGGCTTAAAGTTAACTGAAATTAAAATCTATCGTTCCAATTGCAAGTGAATGCAATTTCAAAATTTCTCGAATATACAGGGTGTTCGACCACCCTTGAGAAAAATTTTAATGGAAGATTCCAGAGGCCAAAATAAGACAAAAATCAGAAATACCAATTTGTTGATGAAGTCTTCGTTAAGAAGTTATTAACATTTAAAGTTCCGCCCTGGATTAGTGGGACTTAAAGTTAACTGAAATTCAAATCTATCGTTCCAATTGCAGGCGGATTGCATGCAATTTCAAAATTTCTCGAATATATAATTGATCAATGCTCAGCACTGGATCGTGCATCGCATAGTTCTGGATGCGGCTTACGTTCGGGGGCGCGAAAGGTATTCTCGAAGTCGGTTTTCACCCTCGATTCCGGATCGAAACGATCGTACTTCGACGACGCTGGCCCGCAAGGAAGAGAGAGACGGGGGTGGCATCGAGATGGCTAGAATATATCGTCGCTACAACGAGCTTCGATCACCTCGAAAGCTTTCCTCAATGGCTCCCCGACCGACGCCACGCTCCGCCGTCAAGCCACGATATAAATCGTTGCGTCTCCTTCTGCCCGCGAGAAACCTTTACTCCGATAGACTCTGCCCGTACAATTTCTCACGCTAATAGAAAGGATGCTGTACCTTTGCACCTTTGTACCGGGTTTTCTTCGGAAACTCGCGTTCGCGTTTAAGCCCTTTACTTGTCAGAGATACGGGCAAGAAGTCGCTCCAAGAGGAATTTACGTTTGCATGTTCCTAAAATTATTCTCGCGTCGTTCTACATTAGCAGTTAAATCCTTCTGTTGCTATATAAAATCGTCGGCTCTGGTAACCGTCATTATCGGAATTTTATTTCGCACGCTCCAATTAATATTTGTTTCATCGATATCATTACCACTGACAAATTGAATGTATTCTGGAAGAAATATATCTTTTATTGAGACGAGGGTAGTTGAACGAAAGTATTGGTATAATTTCATTAGGAAAACTAAAATATAATTCGTAAAAGTTCTGATTATTCTACGGATCTTGAAGAGCCACATTATGCGGAGGGCAAGCCACGACGTTACAGTATTGTTGGTCGCGTCAATGGACGTTAATCCTGGAGAATATTGCGTTAAAAAGTAAGGAAGAACAGAAATAAAAACTAACGTTTCTCCGCGCGGGGCCAGGAGAGTTTCAAACACTGCTCGCGTATGGAAATTAACCAAAGTTCACAAAGCCCAGGATCACAGAGATGGCCACGTTGGTTCCCCCGGCGACTTGTCCATGAAATTGACCTGGCACATGTTAAATTAGAGTTTAGGTATTACGAAACACCAGTGTGCGATGGATCTAACGTTTTCTCGTGATCGGATTCGACTACAAATAGAAGACCAGAGGGATCGAGGGGCGGCAGCGAGGAAACGAGATAAGAGAGCGAGCGAGCGGAGGAAAGGTTACCGAGAGCAAGCACATCTCAAGCTTTAATTAGCCATGGATCAAAGGTTCGCTTAATGGAAGCCAACGATGCCGACCTATGATGAGCGTACTTTAAGAAAAAGAATCAAAAGCGATGACGTGGATTCAGAGGGAAATCGCGCCGTTTGAAGATATCAGGCCAGCACGCGGTCGTGCGACTTCCCCAGCCACTGATTTATTCATTGCTGTGATCGATTACCGACGAACGAGATATTCGTTGCGCGATTGGGCAAATAAGAAGCAGAAAACAGCCGACATTCCCCGAGCGTCACGCTTTCGGAGGAACATTAGCGTCGCCGTTCCGAGTTCCATGAAATTCCAAAAATAAGGGACACACATTTTTTTTAGCGGCGATAACTCAAGTTTAAGGGGTGAAACTCTTCGAACTTTCAGCCCCGTAACGCTACCTTGAAAACTATCGGAGATAAAACAAAGTTCCTTTCAAGAAATTCTTTATGGACGTGAAAACTATCGTTTCTTCGAGCGGTATTTTTATTTTATTATTTTTTAGCAAGCAAATGCTTTTAACGTCGATCTAGAATCGAACGAAGCGTTCTCGACGAGTCGATCAGCTTCGATTTTGTTATTTCATTTTCCAGTCCCAGAAATCGGCCGATTATTTTTCCCTGGATCACCGTGCGACAACGTGACCGGCCGGAATGAAAGACCGAGGATGTTTCTATTCCGCGCAACCGTCCGGCCACTTTAGAAATCGCCTGGCGGTTTTATACCGGACGAATTGTTTTTCACCGGCCGTAAAAGAAGCTGGTAAAAGGGAGAGGAACGTAACCGGAGTTCGTAAGAAGCCATTCCGACGAGTCGGCCCTTTTCATGGATCAGACTGGTTGGCTCCCCGTGGCTGGAAAGGGAGGGTTCCTCGTTACTTGTGTACTTCTTTCACGACTGTGGGTTCGAACTTTACCACTGAATCAGCCCTCGGCCGGAAGATGTTCAATGTTCGGGAATAGAATCGTTGATTCCCCGGGCGAAATTTCGCAGTTGCGAATTCCAGTGTCGATAAAAGTACATAAAGCCTAGAATCCTCTTGATCGGGCAGGTGAATGAGAAAGGATCGATTTCAAAAGCAACAGAAGCCAGGGGAAATATTTACGCTCTCGCTTATATCGCTTTTCGAAGTGACATTGTTCCCTCGGCGATACGCGATGCTGGATTTTCGAAAATAACAGCTCCGACGAATCGAGCGCAACGGAAAACATTGTCTTGCTGCGTTTTTGCAAAATATTGTAACGTCTGTAAACTTGTCTGATTGATCAAAGATAAACAATTTATACAACGTCGAATCGGAATAGAAGAAGAATAAAGATAGCAGCGAGGCTTGATTACTTGAATTTTATTGGTCCACGCACGGAAGAACAGCAATGACTGTTGGGATATGTTTCTTATTACGTCCTCGGAAAATATTGGAAGTCTGTAAACTTATATCTGATGATACGACATTTCTTACGATATGACTGCTTTGATATTCTACAAACTAATATTGGAGTAGATCTACGTTTATAAGAATTTCATGATTGACCCAGTTTTAATCAGAAAAATTATAAATCTGTATTATGGTTTTAGTCTTGATGAAATATAAATATTCCTTCGTGACAGAGTTTCAAAGAAATCTGTTTATGAACTTTGAGTAATTCGAATTTCAACCCGATGTTTAACGAGCACTTAAATCTTCGACATTTAGAACGAAAACTTACCGAATGAAATGGAACATGGTCTATGAAAATATTGATTCCTCGTTAAAGTCAGACCAGACGATTGATTACATAGCAATTACACTCTGTCTCGTGATCGTTTTAATGCAAAAAATTGGATTTCGCGTTTAAATTGTATTTGATTTAAAAACCCTACGGGTGACAAACGAAAACAGAGATAATCGATTAAGATTGCATATTAGTCTTTCGACATCCATCAAAATTACGCGCGTTACACGAAAAAACTCCACCCCAAGACCAGATCCTCCGTAAGTTCCTAAAGATCTTCGACAAATTGGCCATGTTTTCTCCCCGAGCGTCACATGGCATACGACTCCGACATAACACAGAGTCAGGCTGGTGTTCCATTTCCCAGCAACTCTTCTTCGGCGAGTATTTGCCATTTCGCCAGTCAGTCGTCGGCGAACGCAAGTATTGAAAAAGTTTCGCCCCTAATAACTCCCCCTTGACCCGACGACACAAGCTATTTTCTTGGCTAACAGTTCGACGACTAGCCGGTCTCCCACGCAGGGGGGCGAATCGTTTGACTCCACCTATGACTGGTAGATCGAAAATAATCGGAATAAAGTGATTCTTCGGAATAATAGCGAGACGGCCCGCCTTCTCTAGCCCGGTTAGTCGAACATAAACCGGGGGTGAGGGAAAAGGAAAGAAACGAGGGGTGCAAAGGAATGGAAAAAGACGGGTCGAAGAACGTCAGCGCGGAATCACATTGTGTAGCACCCGGGTCAACAATATATACCCTTCCGCTATCGGGGAACATAATGGAGCGACGAACAAGTGGGTGCACGCAGCGTGTGGCGAAGACAGGAAAATGCCAGTGGGATTTTATTTTGCAGCGTCATTCGTCATAGATTATATACCCCCTGTTCCCGCCCTCCTGCATCCTATCCGGCCAGCTTCTACTTTTCTTGCTCCGTCGTTCGTTTCTGCGGCTTTTGCATTAAGTACCGTGTCCGCGAGAAACTGACTCTCGCGATGAAACTCGGTCGAATCCAGCGAAACTTGGGAATAATATTTTTTCGCGCGCGAACGACTCGAGAAAATTGTCCGGGGCTCTCGACTATCCGCTGCAAATTAAATTCTGTTTGCGTTCCTCGAATTGTTATTCGTTTCAGGTTCCGTAACAAAATAGAGAAGGTAAAAGCATCGTTTATCTTTACTGTAAAACAATGAAAGTCGATCACATATCACAATGAAACAGCAACGTTGAAAGCACGCGTGACAAACGATTTATTTTACTAATTTAAGCAACGATCTAAATGAGACAAGCTAGTCTCGATCATTGGGTTCACGGCTGGGCGATTCGCGACGTGCTTGGAACGATTCGCGAGCTCGATACTTCGGGCGAATATCTCCTATCGAAAGTACACTCCACATACGTCGTTTCATTAGACGGAATTGGCGACGACGAGTATACTCGTCTCACCCCGGTTCCGGATTAAGCGCTATATCCAGCTCTCAATTATTATTAATGCGGTGAATTATTCAGCGAATTCCGCTGCGTGCTCTCGGCGCTTCGGTCTCTTTTGTTTCCACGGTATTCAAGATTTCCGGCGCCCATCTTCCACGCAGGAATTTATACCGCGGCGAAAAACGCCTTCAGACGAGAAGGGAGCGCTCGTTTCACATAATATCTCCTGGATGCTCGCGTAAACCGAGGAACGACGGTCTTCGTCGCTCAAAAATGACAAGTGATGCTGACTGATGCTCGCCGTGGCTCCGGAATCGGCTCTTCCTGGCGCCCGATGCCCCTCTTCGCGTGCGAAATAGCTCCTAATGCAACGGCGGAAAAAGTTGACGAGACTGAATCCGAGGCGTTAACCCTAGAAAGAACGAGCCATAAACCGTTGCGCAGACAGGCGTCGACAGAGCTCGTCGAGTCCGTAATTTTCATATTTTTTGGTAAGAAACGACCTTTAACCCAAGTATTAGTTGATGAATTAAACACTCTGTGTACCCAACTCCTCGTTCTACGCGGTCAATATACCGTCAGACTTAGCTTTCCATGTTTAAAACACTTCTAGCTACGAAAAGGATTTAATGCTTTATCAGATTCAAATCGAATTTTACATCTCAACCTATTGGTTTGGCAAGTAATTGCGGATTTTTTAAATACAATAAAAGACAATTCTTTATGGAACGAAATAAGCTTATTTAGTAACGTATTTTGCAGTTTTAACAGTGACCTTTTGCCATCTTCCAGGCAACATTATAATTCCACGTTCATAAAAGGTCTGGTTTTTATTGTCAAAAAACTGAACCAAGCGTGATTTTATATCAACACCATCATTAAAATTGTTATCATTCAAGATGTTTTGCAAAGAACCAAGCAAGCTCCAATAATTTTTGCCAAGTGGCCAAAGATGTGTGTGGCTTTGTATTATCATGGTGGAACGCAATATCTTTACGATTTACCAATTCTGGTTGCTTTTCTTGAATTGCACTATTCAGTTTGATTAGTCGTTGAATGCACACATCCGAGTTGATCGTTTAGGTGCGTGGAAAAAGTTTAAAGTAGACGATTCCTTTGTAATCACACGAATATCACCTTTAGTCGTCGTTTGAGCTGGTTCATCTTGCTTGCTCCACGATCTTTTTCGATCGATATTGTTGTAAACAACCCATTTTTCACCTCCAGTTATCAACCTTTTTAATAATGGATCATTTTCGTTACGTTTCATAAGCAAATCGCAGATGCTAATGTTTGAGCTCACGAGGAACCCATACATCGAGTTTCTTTATGTAGCCCAGATATTTTAAACGCTTTTCTCTGCAATCTCACGTGTTGTACTACAACGATTCGAATCGATTAATGCTTTGATTTGGTCGTCATCAACTTCAACTGAACGGCCAGAACGTTGTTTATCTTTCAGTGAAAAATAACCGGAATGAAATTTAGTGAACCAATTTTGACACTAACGCAACAAAATATGACGAAAACGCTCGTTTCGAATTCCCATCGTTTAACCGACGCCAAACAAAAAAAAACTACACAATCGATCGATATAATGTTTTTTTCAAATGTCAATTAAAGTACTGGCTATCAGATAACAATATTGGTTTGACGTTTCGAATACACACAAATACCTAACAATTGAACTAAAATCATCTATCTATTTAATTGTAGATCCAGCTTCAATCTACTCTTCCTGAACTTACCCTAACTTCCGAAACTAATGCATCCTCCGCAACTTGGTCTTGCTCATCTTTTTGTTGACCTCATATTTTAAAGAGGGATCTAATGTACAGCGTCGGACGATCGATTTCCTACGCAACCAGGCCAAACTTCGGTGAAAGTTTCACGAAGAAGTCAGTTAGAATACTATTTCCCATGAATACGACACGCGCGAAGATTGATAACGATCGAAGCAAATGTTATTCGAAACCATACATTTCCTTTTTTTGCCTAACAATCAAATTCGTGATCAGAGAATAGTGAAACTGAATTACGTTCCAGTTTCAGGGTTTTGAGTAGTGCATATCGATAAAAAAAAAGATAGAAAAAAGGGTAAGTAACGAGTGGAAAATAGACTGGGCGTAGTATTTCAAGTGCAATTGAAAAGCAGACTCTGCCGAATTGAAGGTCCCAACCGGAAAGTGCAGGGTTTCCGTTCCATGGGTTCGGAGGTTCGTACTTCACGGGGAATTCGATTTCGACGGAGATTTCAGAATTAACAATAGACATTGGGCGCGCGTATCGTGAAAAATAGCCGCGCTCTCGATCAATAATTCGAACGAGTTCCTTCGACACTGGGCCACTGATTTTCAAAGCGTAAATGCAGCGCACAAAAGCGCCGATCGCGGGTTGCATTTTAAGTATAAATAATCCGGCCGATGAATAACAGTTCGGTCGCTGTTAGAATATTCGATCACGCCAGTGTTCGTACGTGCAGATGATGTAAAGAGTACCAATTGGATCCAGCATATCGCAAGCGGTCGCGAGACTTAATGGAATATATTATCCCATATAGGTACTTTGAAAAATAATATCGCTTCTAAAGAAAATAAATTGCTAATGGCATTGTAAACGTCGATGCGTTTCTACGTGTAATTCTGCCCGCTATACGGTCCTTTTCAAATATTCAAATGAGCCGTTTATTCTGAAAGTGGCGTAAGTCCATTTTCCACCAAAATCGAGTTAGCTACCTTAACAGTTACATGACCTTTTCATTCGGAAGCAACTTGTTACTAATATATTTAAAATCATTAAGATTTTGTAACACGAAAATTTGCTGGTTAATGGAGTGATGAAAAAGTTTATTTTGAAAATGGCGTAAGTCGAATCATAAATTTGACACCCTTAGAAACCCAAAAGCATTGTTACCCATATTTTTAAATTTAATCCAACGCAAACCCTTCAATATCTCGATTCTAACATAAATGAACTTACACCACTTTCAAAATATGATGTAGATCAACAAATAAAACTCGTAAGGTACAGAAATGAACTAGTGAAATTTTCGCTAACAAAAATCATATCACTTTTACGAATATTGACTGAATTCGTATATTCATATATACAGATGTAACGAATTCCTTTCTTACCAAAGGGCCCTGTATTTTCTACGCCCCTGGATGAACATATTTCACGAAGAACAATGCGTCGCGCGAATGTCACTTTCTCATGGATTAATATCCGAGGGGTATTGTTTCTCTTCGTTTGAAATTAATCCAACCCATTGCACAGTGGTCCCAAATCGTGAAATCGTGGCCAAAACCCCAAAAAATAATTTTTCGGTATGGAGGTTTTACCTGTTGGAATCGGCAGTTTAAGGATGTCTCTTTAGGGTAGGGAAAATGAAATGAGTCATATTTTTATACCTGGATGGCAATTGCGATCCAAACTTCGGCTTCGTTAGTCAGTCGTTTGTCGAGAGCGTAAGCGTCAATTCGTACCACAGAGTGAAAAGTGCATAAGTTTTTTTAGAAGACATCAATTTCAATTCTGCAAAATGGATGCTGTTCCTGGAAGTAAGTAGAACATTTCTGAGTACAAACATATTAAAAATTGTTATCCATTAATTTTTTAAACCGGTACATTCATTACTGAAAATAAATATTTTTCATTTTTTAAAATAAATAATGTATAATTTTGGGTGGACTTATTATTAGATTTAATAAATTTTGAAATTAATGCATAAATAATTTTTCATTATTAAATATTGTATATTTTTCAATGAACCAGTTGATCTAGTTCATTATTGACTATAAATTTGCATTAAACTATTTACATGAAAAATTATTTATTTCGAAAATAGTCAATAAAATTTGAGAATTCCAAACTAAAACATTTTTTCGCATTTGCCATGTAAAAGCACTAAGAATCAAATAATATGAAGGCACTGCTGTAAGCTGTAAATTGTGCCTTATACCTGCCTTACTTTATGACAAACATAAAACATTTGTGCGGTATTGCCTTCCGTTTTCTCTTTCTTTCGTTTTCATTTAGATTTTTTACTTATACAGGGTATTCGGCCACCCCTGGGAAAAATTTTAATGGGAGATTCTAGAGGCCAAAATAAGACGAAAATCAAGAGTATCAATTTCTTCACTGAGGCTTCATTAAAAAGTTATTAAAAAATTAAATTAAAAAATTTCAAATCATTCTGAAAAAATTATTTTTGGTTGCGGGGCTCAATTATAATCACTTTTGGTGAATACACATACCTCCGAAATCCGACGTGTTTTCGAGAAAAAAATTCTTTACCGAAAATATACTGTGTGGCCGGAAATGTTTCTATAACTTTTTAACGAAACCTCAATCAACAAATGTTAATAACAGAATCCAGCACAGAAAGCGACATATCTGATAATGAATATGATTCCGATGATTCTGCTTGAAACTTAGCAGTATATATGTAATTGGCGTAAGATGTTTTGGAGTCACTTCATTTAATAAATGCAATTGATTATTTATTTGTAATTTTTCCTTTAATTCGTAATCAGCAACCTCGATAGTAACTATGTATCAAATTTCAGGTAATTCCGACATTTCTTTCGCATATGTGTGCGCTATATCGGAGCCGCCATTTTGTTTTTTTAAATTATGGCTTTTGATTCGTAATCAGTAGACTGCGGATATTTATGCATTTATGGGAAATTTAGATTGTCAAAAAACAATAGAATGCATTTAATATGCAAAAATATAACAAAAACTCAAGTAAGATAAGAATTATTGTATTTAGGGGTTGAAAGAACCCTCTACGAAGCTCTTATTTTATTAATTTTATTAATAAATATATGAATTTGCATAAAAATCCGCAGTCTAGTAATCAGCAACCTCGATAGTAACTATGTATCAAATTTCAGGTGATTCCGACATTTCTTTCGCATATGTGTGAGCTATATCGGAGCCGCCATTTTGTTTTTTTTAATTATGACTTTTGATTCGTAATCAGCGACCTCGATAACCCCTACCTACAAATTTTTAGCTAAATTGAAGAACTCCTTCATATTATGGCCAACTTTTCGGCATTTGGGACCACTGTGCATTGCGACGAATATTCCTCTGATGATCTCTGCTTCTATCCAAGAAACTTTTATGCAGGGTAAACTTGACGAGTGGCGCGGAATAGTATTTACAGTGGCATTGTTTAATTAGAATTATCGCTTCCGGGTTTGCTATGTTTCAGGTAACCCCGAAATCAGATTGAACAAAACCGCTTAAAAATAATTAACGTCTGAGAGAATTCTGAAATTAATAATTCTGAAGGTAAAACGGAGTATTGTTTATTTCGATCTCAAGATGAAAAGTAACGAATTTAATTCCAGAGATTATTAGTTTCTCTGGCAATCTGCACGACGATTTTGTCTAAAAAAAATGTTTCTCGAGCACTATGAATTTTTATTCCAACAGACTATTAGAAAATATTCACTCGAAACTCTACAGAGTTAAATTTAATATTCTATCGCTGGTCTTCCTATAATTAATATTTGTCCACGATTAAGAACCATTTCGTGCATATTGCTGGCCCTCAAGAAGCAAGAATGATATCGAACCAACGATATTGCACACCGCCGTGCGCGGATACCGTTCGATCGACTATCGGGCGAACTAAACGTGTGCCTAAAGCTCCACGAAAACGATGTAATCTCGACGCAGTGGGAGGAAAAAATTCTCGAACAACGGGTGTGCTTGTCGTGCCGAAGAAATTCCTATGCGAAGTACATACACCAGAACCGACAACAAGGTGTGACGGGAAAAATATGTTCGGTTCTTGAAGATCTCTCGCGATTTTCTTCCGCTGGCTCGTTCCGCGACGCAATATTGGAATTCAGTTCTGTTTGCCAGCGCTATACACTCGCAGCGCGTAATTCGTTTCGCGGGGAATTCGTTCGTGAAACGCCGCGTTTCCCGGCGTCGTACGAATTAAATTTTCGTACTGCAATGCCTCGAGAATGATCGAACTTCCTCCCTTGGTGATCGTACGTTCCGATTCCTAGTTCGTCGAAGATTTTACGCGCCGAGCAAGCTTTAGCTCGTAACGTTCTACCCTACTTAATATTTCGATCAAAATTAATAATTATTCTATTTTTAAATATACAGTAGCGTGGGTCATAAATAACCCAGGATTAACCGAGCGTGTTGTTAGTGGGCTCGGCTTCTCTGTACACGTTTTTACAGTCTCGTGTCTTTCATGAAAACTAAACCGGAAATGCATCCTCGCAACCGGCAACGGCGTTTTGCTGCCAAGGCCATTACCCGTGCCGAATAATTAATAACATCTGGAAATACATTGCGCTCGCTCAAAGAACAGAGAGAGAGAGAGAGAGTAGAGTCAATGGCTGGTCAACCAGTGTCGTGTGGCCTAATAAAACTGAGATCGTTTTATATCGAAACCGTAAGCCCCCGCTGAACCGCGTCGATCGTTAAACGGATTATTTAACGTATATATAGTCGTGAATTTGCTACGCTTATGCGGCTGCGGTTCCCGTTGCATAATAGCCGCAACGAACGCGACCCGCCAATTAACGTAATCGATGTTTAACGTTTACTACCACGGCAAAACCAAACATCATGTTCAGCGTCTGATGGTCGCGTCTAAAATCGCGGGTATCGATAAGATTGCAGTCATTTGCACTTTGAACCCAAAAGAGACACCCCGATGGAGCAAATGATCAGAGAAGCTTTCCAGTAAAAGTATTTGTAAATGTTCGAAAGACAGGTGATAGAAAATTTATTATTTTCGGGCGTAATTGTCGAGGATGAAAGATTGAAAATTTTTCGATTTTCAAATTTGAAACTCTGTACGTAAAGTATTTGAGTCATATGTAATATCTCACCTATGGAGGTCTGGATGATCCGATGTATCTAATCCACGCCTAATACACTTAACCTGCTTCAATCTGTATCCAACTTCTTCACTCACCCAATCGACTGTAATGCCTTAACTTACGTACTCTAAACTTAGTTTTCCAACATATCTAATCTACTAATAACATCTTCATTAACAAAACTTTCTAATCTGTGCAAACCACATCTAATGCCCTGACTAAATCGAAATAAATTAAATATCTTAACATATTTAATTGAGATCTACTGATTTATAATAAGCTGTACTATTACAGTGAAATGTTATAACTAAACGTAAAGATCAGTCCTGCTTATGGTCGATATTTGCCCATTCGGGATTTACTGTCGACGCACGACACGATTAACTACTCCGTCGAAAAGCGAATGAAATCCCCCAGAGTAACGTGATCTTGGGAAATGGTTCGCTAAACGTAATTCTCGAAACCAAAATGGTCATCTTTCAATAGTAAACGTAGAATAAGATATTATTCGTTGGGAGAGATAAATTTATTTGAATCTGTATTAAATATATACTAAATATTTACTAAAACACTTTGTGCTTCGAATTAAAAATCTAACCAGAAGCTCAGTGGTCAAGTTTGCAGGTATAATGTTTGCAAAAATGGTTAGTTAAATTATAGATAAAACTTTTGCGAAACTCGTCCGTTTTAATTCACAAGCAGATGGCCCAACGCGTTATACGTTTTCTACCGTCTAAAATTATCGAGATCTCGGAGAAGGCAATGATTCATTCGCGAAATTCCTGGAGCCTTTAATCTCCATACATTTAGCCACGGTGCATTTTAATTTGCCAGTCTAAATGCAAAATTGTATGCTGTGCGATTTCTACAGTAGAATCTCGCGTCATCTTGCAGGGACAGAAGACCTTTTCGTTTCATGAGAACAAGTTTTGCTTGAGCAAACTCATTTATGTTATTTATGCACGTTTCTGATCCAATTTAACACGATCTGCATCTCGAGTAAGACTAATAATTGACTCGCGTAAGAGATTGTTACTCTATACAGGGTATTCGGCCACCCCTGGGAAAAAATTTTAATGGGAGATTTCAGAGGCCAAAATAAGACGAAAATCAAGAATATCAATTTCTTGATTGAGGCATCGTTAAGAAGTTATTGAAAAATTAAAGTAAAAAATTTCAAATCATTCTGGAAAAATTATATTCGATTGTGGAGGTCAATTACAATCATTTTTCGTGAATAGACATACCCCCGAAATCCTATGCATTTTCGAGAAATAAATTCCTTACCGAAAATATAATGTCTGACAATCCATTGATATGTTTCCCTGAAATTTCATGTGTATGTTTAAAATATCATAACTTCTGAACGGATTGGAGGATTTTAATGTTTCGAAATGCAAACGACGCGTATTTTGGTGAAGAATATGTAGAAATTCTAAAAATCATCAGAAGGCTATTTCTTAACCCCGTAAAGTGAAAAAAACCCCATAAAAGTTGTCCAATTTTCAAACGTCCATAACTTTTACAATAGTCAATGGATCTCATTGAAATTTAGTATGGAAGTAGAGCTCATGGATACCTACAAAAAAGTATAAAACAATTTTTCCGTACAGCGTCAAACAAATTTACCAAAAATGAAAAACTAATTTTTAAGAAGAATCGGCAGGGTGTAGGTGCTAAAATTTTTCAGCGAAAAAAAATTTTTCCAAATCGTGATAGAAAAATTATTTTTAGCTGCAGGGGTCAATTACAATCATTTTTGGTCATTACACATACCCCTGAAATCCTACACACTTTCTAGAAAAAAATTCCTTACCGAAAATGCAATGTCTGGCCATACACTGACATGTTTCCCTGAAATTTTGCGGCGAAGAAAAATTTTTTCAAATCGTTCTGGAAAAATTATTTTCTGTTGCGGGGGTCACTTGCAATCATTTTTTATGAATAGCTACACCCCCGAAATCCTACGCACTTTCGAGAAAAAAATTCGAGTAGGTGGTCAAATGTTTCGACAAAATTAAGAAATTTCAAATTGTTCCAGAAAAATTATTTTTGATGCAGGGGAGAAAAAGAATTCATCTTCGAAAATATACTGTGTATATTCTACGGGTGGAACTTTAAACGTTAATAACTTTGTAACGAAGCCTCAATCAACAAATTGCTATTCTTGATGTTCGTCTTTTTGGGCCTCTAAAATCTCCCATTAAAATTGTTCCCAGGGTTGGTCACCCTGTATATTTTATGGGTTTCTTCGGTTGAAATTTTTTCCTCGACCACGCCGCGCAGAGTCGGTGCATACGGCGATGGTAAAAGATAATAAAGTGATCGAAAACTTAAAAGCTTCTGCGGGGCTAGGTAAGGCTGACGCAGAACGAAACGATATACCGCAAATGCTGCGGGTGGATGCATCTCAAGAGATCGGATGGCGGATCCGAGAACAGTGCAGAAGGCAGCACGACGGAGAAAAGAGTCAGGAGTAGGTGGAGAGGGAATCGGAAGAGAGCGAAACAGAGAATCGAGACTCGATGCACTGCGGAGACAGCGTAGCCATCGGTCTTGCCGCGGTTTTCCAAGATCCTCGAGTTTATCTCGGGGAGTTTATCTTCGCGAACGGCGGGGAAGTGATCTAAGTTTCATCCGGTCGGGGGACCGTCAGACTCGAGGCTATTCGGCTGCTGGTTATCTTTCAGTGGTGTCAAGAGCCTTGCCTAACACAGCCCTCGATAACGTCCTTTTCGCGTAGTTACACGCCGATCTATCATGCCACCAGGAACAGTACTTTGTATCGTGCATAATGCACGCGAGGTGTGCCTAGTCGTTCGGTTCAACGATCGAGAAGAGAAACTTCATCGAAGTTGAAGCGCAAGGGCAACATCATTTTTTCGGGGATGAATAAATCTATATTACAAAATCAGTTTCTTTTACAGTTTTAAAATGTCACGAAAATGTGTTCATCTTTCCTTCGTAACGCTGCACAGTTATATTTATTTTTCAATTCTTCTAAAACATATGTGTTCGTTTTTCTACACGATCCTTTTTTTGCACGCGTTTTTTTCATCTACCTGAAAAATTCTTTCACTGATAAATAAAATTTATTTACCGTGTATTACAAATACTGCGATAGAAAACAAACGAATTCGGAAATCTAACTGACACGTGCATGTAAATCATCTCATTGCTTTAGATAAATGACATATTATTATTGAAGAATTAAAACGAAAAATAGCAGCGCGGGAAAGCACTTCTACTGTGATACGTCGATTACTTAATGTCGTTGAAACCAAACAAGAATCTTCGATAAAATATTTGAAAACCCCACAGAACAGAAATATTCTGCACAAACCATTTTTCAAGGTATGCATCGTATTTTTTCACCGAAGCAAAGCTTGATACGTTTCATGTAAAATAGTTGCATATTGGAATTGCTCGGAGATATGATAGGAAGAAAAAAAAATGAGAAAGAGAGGCTTGGATACTCACGCCACTATACATACACGAAAATAGAGATGGGGTGTCGACATTGAGATGAACCGACAGCGGTTTAGAGATTGAATATTCAACACAATGTTGACGCAAGAAAGAAGTGGCGGCAGTTAGGGGTGGAATGTTGTTTCAGGAAGGGTAGCTTGGGATTTTTAAGGGTTTTAGGAGCGAAGAAGACGAGGCAGCCAAGTTTGTAAAATTGTGCCTCAGAGTACGAAGGGAGTGCTCGATGACGCGGAACTAAAAGAGCACTAAGTTACGTAGGGTTCGAATGATGGATGGAAGGCTTTAAGTTAAAAATATTTACACAAGGAATCGATGCATTATAATACTATACAAATATTAATATTCAATTTCCTGACCCAGTTTCAAAAAATTCTGTATACGTACTTTACTTAAAGAAAATATTAATCGCTCAAGGGTCGAATTGTTCCGTTCGATCTATAATTATTCCTTCGAAAGAAACGATTTTGTCAGATGCAATACGAAAGCCAACAAACCTCCATAAGCTGATCTCGTTCGACGTTTCCCTGAATTCCTCGCTTAAACCAAAGCTTTGCGCTTTAACTCGGTTTCAGCGACAGAATCGTATTTCTCGATATAAAACCAATATCATGTTGCGCGATAACCGCCACAGTGGTAATGTTAAATATAATGCACACCGAATGCAGTCACCCGGTCGATTTTTACTACCGATTTTTACCAACCGTGTTCCTTTTAACGCGTCGATCAGTTTGCAATTAATTCTCGCTTTGCTCTCGCTTTATCCGCGATTCCTCGATGTATTTTAATTACCGCGCCCCGTGAAATAGAATATTTTCCATTTCGGAAATAAAGTTACGTACGGACTGGCCCAAGAAAAAATTACGAGCACGCTTCGACGACAGAGTCGAATGAATCTTTTGTAACGACGCCCCCGGTACGCAGAATTAAAATTGCGAAGAAAAGGAACGGAGAGACGCGTAAACAATGATTCTTTATCGCGGTACTGGTGAACCAGGAACAATACGAACGGGCGCAATACACATTTAGTTCCAGCGACCGAAAGCAGACGCACGAGTGGAACGGTCATCCGCCGCTGCTTGACCGGGAGACCGCCAAGGGTTAAATTTGCTTTCTTCGTCGTCGTCCCCAAGCCCCCGTTTCATCCCCCGTTTCGCCTCCATCGACCCCGTTAGGCCCGAGTTATTAGTTATCAGCCGGTTTCCACGGCGTTGTCAATGTTCTCTCTCCACGGTCCAGGTTATTGATCGACCGTTCAGAAGATTCCTGGCACCGGGGTCACTTCTGCTAGACTGCTCGTCTAGCAGGAAGCAGAGTGGCAGTTATCCACAGGAAAAGAAGATCGGCCAACGAACTTATCGATTGTACTTTTCGAACTCGTTCCATCCGCACGCGGCGTCTGCTGACTGTTGCACCCCCCCGTCGCGGATCAAAAGTCCTCCAGCCGCGTGATCCTACTCAAATTTCGTCGCGTTTGCTGATTCCCCCGCGCCGTGAGCCCTCGTTTCCCCGCTTATCGTTTTCGATTTGTTTGTACAGGTTATTCCCTGCGTGGAAATACCGAATATTCCGCCAATAGATCCTGGGAACCACGGTCGACCGGGGGAGGGCGGGTCCGACTTTGAATCGGGATAAAAATAACCTAACGCGAATTATGTATGCGGGGTGCGTCAAAATTCGTGGCCCAAGACGAAACAGGGGAGGATCGCTCGTGTGAAAATAAATCGTTGTTGAAAATGAAATTCGTAGGACGAGGGAGGATCTTAATCGAGAATATTAAAATATTCGATGGTTCATTCTTCTCTTATATGTTTGAATTTTGATGGTGTGGTGCTGCTTCGCTGAGGTGTGGGCAGAAAAGGAAAGGAGGGGGCGCGTTTCGTCCCGGATCTGCTAGTGGACTCATCAGTTAGGCTTCCTAGCAGGCCCTGCCTTAGACGACTGGGATATTGGAAAGTTTTCATTTTTTTTTTGTTATTTCTCCTGATTGGTCACAGTACCTGTGGCTGGGGTTCTATAACTTGCACTTAAAATGTTTGTTAGTGTCTATAATGTTTACGAGGATGTGTTATTGTGGTTTTCCTTGGGTTAGGGCTCGAGGGAAAAGTTTCAAAAACCACGTTTACATGCATCATGCGATGAGTGTGGTGCTGTGGATGATTAGTTGATGATTAGTCTGGGAGTTTGTATTCGTATCTTTAATGGTATATCTTCGGTGTCATAATTCCCTAGTGTCGCTACTAGGAGGTTTGGACGCTGGGAGTTAGTAACTTGAGCTGCGATATACTCGATTTTTGCTTCCTCATGCAACGAAGCGATTGTGTGATAGCGCGTTTTGTTTAGAATGATGCGGAGGTATCTGTTTTGTACAATTTGGATTTTGAATATGTGTGATGCTGCGGTGCACTATACTGGAGCCACCGTACGTGAGGATGGAGCGGATACAGGTTTTGTAGAGCCAGATTTTTAGTTCTGTGGGAAGTGGGCTATTTCATGCTAGAAGTAGTGGGTATAGTGTGCGGAGTGCTCCCATGCCTTTGCAAGCCTTATCTTTGGACTTGTATTGCCATTTTAGTTTGTTGTCGAACCATATGTCCAGGTATTTAACTTTAGGGGGCCAGTTAATGGGGTGGTTATCTATTGTGAGAGTGTCGGACTTGTGGAGTCTTTTGGGGGTGAAGATAGTAGCTTCTGTTTTTGTGGAGTTTATTGTCAGTTTCCAAGTGGAATTGTAGGATGTGATCGAGGTGGTTTTGAGTGTATTTGATTGCCTGGTTTATTTTCCACGAGGAGGAGTATACTACGGCGTCATCTGCGTAGAGGGCTAGTTTGGTGTTGGGATCTTTGGGGATGTCGTTTATGAATATATTGAATAGGATGGGTCCCAGGACTGATCCCTGTGGTACCCAAGTATACAGGGTGGTCCACGCAATTGTTACAAGTCATAACTCCGTTATTATTGCATTTACGCAAAAATGCCAAAGGAGAAAGATAAATGGTTCGAAGAGCACTACATCTGTAGGCCTTTAAATTTTTTTTAGATGCAGCAGTGCATGTGCAATTAACAATTGCATCATTTCTTTAAATAGAAATGCATATTTTTTTTTACACAGATCGATTCGTCTGTTCACTCTACGTAAAAAATGATTAGGGTACCATGGCAGAAAAATTATTAGATCTCGAGATATTTTCAAAAAATGTCTTTATTGAAGAAGATGCTCAAACGCTTCTCCATTACATTCTAAACATTTCTGATAACGTTTTTTTATTGTTTGCATAACTGCGTTTAAATTATCTGCAGTTATTGCTGCACATTCCAGTATGATTCTTTCTCTTAGAATCTCTACAGAATCTATGGGATTTGAATAAATTCTATCTTTCAAATAACCCCACAGAAAAAAGTCAACGGGACTTAAATCAGGTGAACGGGCTGGCCAACGTATTGATGTATTTGTTGTGATAACGTTATTGCAAAACTTATTTTTTAGAAACCTCACTTTTTCAAATTCTTAGTTTTCGTACTCGAGTTACGATATGTGAATTGCTACTGAATGATGAAATGCTTATTCGTACAAATCAGTTTCTGTTATGATAACACTGTCGAAAGGGTGTTTACCTTTACAACATAGTCATGAAGTGTTTGAGTATCTTCTTCAGTAAAGACATTTTTTGAAAATATCTCGAGATCTAATAATTTTGTTGCCATGGTACCCTAATCGTTTTATACGTGGAATGAACAGAATAATCGATCTGTGTAAAAAAAAATATGCATTTCTATTTAAAGAAATGATGCAATTGTTAATTGCGCATGCACTGCTGCATCTAAAAAAAATTTAAAGGCCTACAAATGTAGTGCTCTTCGAACCATTTATCTTTCTCCTTTGGCATTTTTGTGTAAATGCAATAATAACGGAGTTATGACTTGTAACAATTGCGTGGACCACCCTGTATAGTAGTCTGGGAGACTGTAATGTATCTGTCAGTGAGGTAGCTGTAAACTATTTTAATTAGATGTGTGTTGAGGTTAATTTGGTGGAGTTTAAGGAAGAGACCATTGTGCCAGACTTATATTGGGAAGATATTGGGAAGTCGTTCGAGGAATGTATACATGGCAACCGAGGTGTTGGTCGAGCGCTTGTGAGAGTGCGACCCCTCTGGTGGCGAGCATGGGATGCGACGCCAGAGTAGTAATCTATGAGGAATTACGCCAGTAGAAACGAGGAATAATGGTCAGGCAGAGTAGAAGAATCGCGTTCGATCTACTTCATAAATTTTTTATATCAATTTTCTCGAGAAGTCCGATGTATAGAAATTGTGTTCCACTTTTGTAAAATCAAAGGTCAACTGTTTTGGTAGATGAAATTCTCGTGAGCAGCAGTGTACGCCTAGAATTATATCAGACACGGTTATCACTTTAATACTGCATAAGCTTGGCTTTCCGTTTCAGAGATACAGCATGTGAGTTTAGGTTTATACGATAAAAAGAGAGACTCAGCAATGAGATACCCAAGTGGTACGGTAGGAATACCTCCTCAGTGGCCCTGAGAGGCCATTTATGTTTCTCTGGCTATACCGCCATTCAAAAGTTTAGAGCAACCATCGATCTTTATAGAAGTACAGAATTTTTATATTCGTACACTTGCAGTGAAAGAAAAAAATTGCATCTCAAGTTAACACGAAGCATCCAATTTGATCATTTGCTAAAATAACATAATAATTTTTGAAAGTATCAGAGTATTGGAAGTATTGTTCGAAACATCATTGCGATTCGTGGTTATTGCGCGTATCGTTTGACATTTATCAAAAGCTAATAATTTTACGATAGTTTCGAAAGAAGAAAGTTCGCGAAGTACTATTTACGAGCACATGTTTTACCGAAACTTTCCCACTGAAAATACCATATTTTACCCTATTGGAAGCCACTGTTCCTTCGATTGAAGAATATTCTATTGGAGACCCGGGGATGCATTTCGGTGAAAAGTTCAAAGCAAAATCGTTTCTATTTTGCCTTTTCCGGCGAGGACCCAATGATTTATAGACGGAACGAACGATAACTTCGGGAACTTGGAAACATTAACGTTCGCGAAAAGTTCGACTAACTGATCAGCGACAATCGATCGACCCGCATTGCTGTTCCACGTCTGGCGACGACAAAAAGGCTCGTGGGTTTTTCGCGTTCGATTCGTTAACGGATGGCACGAAACGACGTCAAAGGAACGGAAGGGAACGCGAAACTCGATTTACATTCTACAGATATACATGCGTAAACTATATTAAACGGCTGAAATAAACGATACGACGTAAATTATGTTTTCATTACGAATTGTATAGGAAGAACAATAGCTAAAAAACGAAGTGCAACACGTCGAACGTATTTTTGCCAGAGGACCAATTTGCACTTTGACGTCATGCCACGAGTTAACGGAAATGCAATTATTTTAGAACACTCAAAAATATTGTATAAACCATTTCTCTGTTACATCGATGAAAGTCTTTACACAGTCAAATTCAAAAGGAAACAATAATTTTTGCGAATGTAAACAGAATAGTGAATTCCTCTATTTGTATCGTAACCAGCCTAATCTTCGAATATTCGAACAGTCCCAGCAGTAATCGTAACGCTAAATTCTCGAATATTTCATACAGCCTCGAAACTCAGCTTCCGAAAGGTGAAATCCAAAATGGGATTCCATCTAGCTCCCGGAATGGCTTATTCTGCGTTTCTCGACGAGACGATTTTCCACATTTCTGAGCGCCTCAGCCGCGTACAGGGGATGCGATTATTATCCTTAAATCGCAGACAGATAGTTTCGACGAGTGCTTCTTGGAAATTTACGAGTGCGCCGCGTCGCTCCAAGTACCGACGAGTTTTCGCGGACGCGTTCGTTCCGCGGAGTGGCCATGATTTACGCGGTTATTATAGATACAAGACGTAGTCTAATGTGATATTCATACGCTGTAAAAGTTTTTACATTGCACCCTTACCCCCCCTTTTCTCCCTTTACCCCCTTTACGCTCGCGTCTACGTCGACGGGTGTTTCCTCTTCCTTTATCTTTTTATACGACGCGCGATACGAGAATGCACACGATCCCAGAGCGTTTCACTGCGCGCTTTAAGCAGGTGTATATTATTATACGAATGAGGTAAATACTATAGCTGTACGAGACGAGGCGCATTTGAATCGCGAAAGTATAATAAAACGATACGTTAACGACGACCGCGGTCTGGTAAATTGTGACAACTAAATCCCACTTTTCGCTGCTCGGCTGTCGCATATCGGGCCAAGATTGAGACGCTTCGAATATTTCGTAAGTATTCAAATCCCACAAATATATTTTCGGTATTTGAATAGCAATATTTAAATATTTTAATATCTGACCGTCGCTATTCGAATATTATTTGAATTTTATTTTTACTCGAACAATTGACATTAATTGTCACGGTATTGAAAAGTATACATTATACTGTTCAAATACTTTCTGCAATAAATATTCAATATTCAATATAAAAAAAATCATTATAGACCATAATGCTGCCATTTGTGGTACTGTCGCGTACCACACATTAACTTGGGACTAAAGTAAAATGTTTCATTCGCCTACTAGAGTAGAGGCGACAGAGAAGAATTTCGATAATTTGGAAAGTTCAAGCAAGGAAGAGTGTACTTATGTTCTAATTTATTACGGCTACAACCTCAAACCCCCTGGTGCTAAAACGCCCAAGTTTGTCGTGGAATAGTTCCTTACCTTCAACGCTAGATGGCGCTTATTTAACGACCTTGTGGCGACAGGTGCGTTTTCTGTCGCGAGGTTGAGCTCTACTTTACCGATTAAAGGGTTGAAGTTAGGGTTGTTATAAGAAAAAGTTAATGTTAATGTTTTTTGTTTTTGATCCCTAGGAGACGGCCAGGAGTTTGTTTAATAGTTATAAGAATAAACTCGGAGTTCTCAAGATATTCAAAAGAGTCGTACATATGTTCTAATTTATTACCTAACGTCAAATATGCACGTTCTTTTTTTTCAATATGTAAAATTGACGTGTCGGTTTTCAGTTGTTCAAGAGCGAGAAGGCAAGTGTGAGCCTTCTTCTCTCGACTCCCACGAGGCGGTTCGAAATTACTTCGGGCAGCTTCGGAGAATCGAGAAAGAGGGCATGCGTCAGTTTGTCTTTGTCGACTTTCCGAAACTCCACGAGCTCACGTACGCGTGATCTGGCATAGTGTGAGTAGTGCACCCGGTGCTCAATCTGGCATCACTGCCCGGGGCTCCGTCTGTCATGTTTGTACAGCCGGGATCCTCATTCAAAGTACGTTTGTTTGGTTAGTTTGTTTACAAGTTTTTTAAATTGTATATAACGCAATGCGTTTTATTAACGAAAGGCCAAGAACGCTTTATTGCTGTGTGGGAGTGTTTGTGCGTCGATCGCAACGTTAAAGTTTACGTCTTTCTCTCAGTATTAAATGACAAATGTAGCAAACCTAAAACTGTAAACTGTCGTTTAGATCGCTTGCTTTTTTTAAACATGTGGAGGGATGTGTAAATACTGTGTAAATAGTTGTACATTTCTACGAAACGTACGATAATTGGATTTGATTTGCTTTGGGTGAGAGAAAATTCAAATGGATGATGAGCGATTCTGATGATACCGATGTTTTACTCCTAATTCCGCCTGACCTATTCCTTGTACCATCATCAGACTCTGATGCCAATTCTGATCGCGGGAAAGCAGATTATAGCAGTGGGAAAACAGGAGTAATATCGGAACTTGTGGAGCATATGCAATCGTTAGAAAACAGAATAACTGCTATTGAATTTAAAGATACTAGCTTAGATGATACTTTGCTAAATAATTCGTTGGAATCACAAATTCACAATAACCCAGTTGTCAAGTTTAGACAGACATTACCTAGAACTAATCTCTATGTAAGTCAGAGCTGTAGCTTACAAAATACACCTGTGAAGCCTCGAAAATCCTTGTCTGTTCCAACAACTCCTAATAGTTACTCATTGTCAAACCACACTAATTTTAATCAGAATGACATGAAATTGGGGAATTGTTTTCCTATGGCTACTGGTACTAATACATCTAATGTTAATGATCATGATAAGGATAAGCACGATCATCTAATATCCCATTCTGAATCCTCTGTGGTATTACCTTCTGATTCTCGCAGTGTGGGTTTCTCGCATGCCACTGGTACTTCTACCAAAGGGGAACTTTGCTCTTATCCTCTAAAGCATTGTAAAACTACAAGTAATATGTACGTTAAACCTTCTACCAATCAATTACATTCAATGCCATCTACCTCAACTTTATTTAGCGTAACGGGACAACCGCATTTGTGCTCTAAAACTAGTATACAAAATATGGAGCTCTCTGAAGTGAATGAACTACTTCAAGAAATGGAGGCTACCGAATTAGAGCTATCAAAACGAATAAATAGTGTCTCGAAACATCAGTGTCGCAGAGAACAAAGTGATACGTTAATATCAAACCACAGCAACAATGCTTCTACTAGCAAAATTAACAATGATACACGTAAAAATTCTATTAATCGAAAATTGGAGTTTGAATTAGAAGACTCGAATGAATATTGTGATATCAGACCAATTGTATCCAAAAATATGTGTTCAAATGTTTTCCCTGATATATCTCTACCATACAATAGTTCATTTAATTTTGACGAGAGTGAGAAAATAATCTCAGAATTTAAATTATGGGGACAAAATGGACAGAAACCAACATTAAAAACTGAAGAGGTAGAAAATATAAGTGCATTAAAAAATGCAAATAATATTGATAAATTGATTGTGAATGGAAGTAATATAAAAAGAAAAGAATCAGTTATTAAACAAATTCCCTTGTGCGCAGATGATGTAAATAGTGTAAATGCAACTGCTGGTTATAATGTACAACCACATACTGCGCATAAAAATGTAGAATCTTCGTTGCTTAGTGATTTAGCACAATATACTAGTTCTCAACAAAGTAACAGTGTACAGCAAATGAAACAAATGCACAATGGAATGTGTACTAAGAGCATTGCTCATGCTTCAACAAATACAGACTGTTTTCCGAGGTATTTTTATTATAATTATAAATGAATTATCTTGTATGATGTATATCTATTGCCCTACATTTATGAGAAGATTTTATAGCTATTTATATTCTTTCCAGAAAATCACAAAGACTTTTGTCATTATCAGATTTCTGGGATAACAATAGCAATAAATCGCAAGAAGAAATGCGTCGAATTAAATTAGAAGAAGAAAAATTTCGCCGAGAGGTAAGTCAAATCTATATGAACGCGTTTTCATTACTAATCAATTTACGTAATTAGTAATATAAAATTCTACAGCATTGCGAACACTTAATTCAAGAGCTCCAAAAACGATTGTTAGAGCAACAAGAGAAGGTTGCAGTAGCACTTAGAGTAGACAATGAAAAGAACGAGTTGATCGCGCAATTTAATAATGCATGGTCAAAGCTGAAACAACGCGTTCATATTTTAGAAAATGAATACAGTGCTTTACAGACAAATATGAGAAATACAACAGAGAAGCATCAGTTAGAAATTTCAGAATTGCAATCACACATTAAACGTTGTGAAGGGGAATTATCAAAAGCTTTAGATCTAGCAGCTGGGTACAAAGAAAAAAGTGATTCGGTGATGAAGGAAAAGGTAGAGTTATTAAAAAGTCATGCTGATGAATTAGAGAATTATAAATCATTTGTACTAGAAGCAGAAACGAAATGTGAGCAAATAAAAGTGGAGAACAATAAAATATTAGAGGAAAAGAGGCAAATTGAAGAAACATTAAAAAGTCTTCAACAAGAATTGGGCAAAGAGAGATTAAAAGGTGGAGAAGTTAGAAATGAAATGAATGTTATTCATAAAGCATTAGATACTTGCGAGACAGAACTAACTGTACTAAGGCAAGTGAAAGAAAGTTTACAGTTGAAATTGAAGGAAGAGATAGATAGGAATGCAATTTTACAACAAAAACATGCTACACTACTTTTGTCAGTCGATGATGCTAAAAAAGCAGAGGTAGTTTATTAATCAGCGTTTCGTTGCATCCATGAATATTTTATTTATTGATTTGCCAACTATATTTTGCAGAAAGAGGCCAAAGATGAAACAAAATCTCTTGTGGAAGAGAAAGAAAAAATTAGGTCAGAATTACAAGAGGTTTACCAAAAACAAGTTGATGAAGTAGTGAAAGTTAAGTTAAGAGAATTTCAAGCTCAGCTTGATGTCGCTGAGTCTGAATTTCTTGAAGAATTAAAAACTCGGCAACAAGTTATTGCTGAATGTGCAGCCAGAAAAATTAAAGATATTATAGATAAGTATGTTCCCTCTTTCTTTAAGTATACCTTATAAATGTGTATTGTATATAAGCACCGTGTACAATACAATTATTAAATTATCCAGACATCGATTAGAAATAAATTTACTAGAAGAAAAACAAAAGGAAGAGAAACGGCTATGCGAACTTCAGTTAGCGCAAGCTTTACAAAAATCGTCGATTTTAGAAACGGAACTTCATTCTCAACGCGCTACTAAATCTCAGCTCGCAGAACAGCTTCATTCTGTAATGCAGAAACAATGGCTTCAAGCCTTACAAATTATATCAGGTGAAGTCATCCGATCGACTTTTATTAATAATACGATACTTTGATTAGGGTTAGCTCTACTAATAGCATAACCTCTCAGGTGGAAATATGGAAGATTTGACGCCTCTTCAAAAAATTCACGCTGAGAGATTGTTCAAGGCCCCTAAAAAATCCGAATCGATGCCAAATTGTTTCGCAAAGGTTTTTCAAGAACCAAGTAAATTAACATTGCAACCCTCGGATATAAAAAATTTTCACGATCAAGGCGAAAGTATGAGTACTATCACCCCGATCGACGATACTCCACTAACAAGTAGAAAGGAGTTAAAAGATGATCTTCGTAAATATGTAAAAATGGTAAAATTTGTTTGAAGAGAAGTATTATTTCGCGGTTAATATAAAAACTATTACGCTACTGAGATATTTTGCAGATCGCCGAGATGCAACAGTCGAGGGACGAATATTTAAAAATTAGAGAAAGCATTTCAAGCCCGCCATTGATTTGCAGAGAGGTACCACGGAAGCACTATTTGAAAAAAGAACTAAGCATAAAGGACGAAGACAGTATTATGACATGGCAACCTGCTCCATCAGAGGTAATTTGATCACTAATAATTTACGGTATGATTTTAATAACATAATAGTATTTTTTAGACTACACCGGACACTAGCGAATTCATTCCAGCTTCACAAGTTTGTACAAAGGGGGATCAACTGAAACATAAACCACCGTGGAAATGACCCACTACTTCTAGTTCGATAAATATCGATTACGGTATCGATGAAGTGGACCATATCGATATATTGCATTTACTTAGCCATACTTAAGATATATCTACGACACATATTTTTTATTCGAATAAAGTGAATTTTATACATAAATATAATAAAATAAAAAATGAATATTGTTGTTTTTTGTTATTTAATCCCATTCTCCCATTCTCTTAAATAACTGACTAAACCATTCATTAGTTCGTTCTTGTTACTACCGCATAGAGGAAAAGGATGTTCGATAAAGAATGATAAGCGGTGTATCTGCTTTTTTAGATTAGACTTAATTTATGTATGCTCGTTTTGGAACGCTTCAGACGACGGCATTACCTCACACTGTACGCGATAAGCGTATTTTTATGAGCAAATACAATTTATGTTACGCGGATGCAATGCAAATTATTAAGATAATACAGAACAAATGAAATTTGAACATTTTGAACTTTTTACATTTAAGAGACGTTGAGTCACAGTTTAGTCTTATCTGATTTCCACGATTCGTCATCGTATTTAAATCCTGAAAAATGAATCACTATTGTGAGAGTTCCTCAAGACTTAGAATTATCTGAACGCAAACAGCACCCCGAAAATAGTATTCTACGCTATGAATTCTTGAATAATTGCATTTGGACAAATATTTCCAGTATTGCGTCACATATCGTGAATCACGAAAATGATAGGATTACTTACATATGTCGAACACGTTTCCGTGCGGCGAGATGGAATGTTGAAGTTATTCAGAGAACTGTTACTGAAATGTTTATCGATAACGTTTCCTGAATAGTAAGCGCGTGAAAGAGTAGAGAACATACGGCATTCGACTCTCAAGGCGCATACTAATTGCATACACATCAGTTTAAACGACAATTATGGCGCGTCTATCTCAATGAAAATCTAAAATGTCACGATTTGTTAAACTAAATGCTGTAGAATCTTACACATTAAATCATTAAATTCTAAAACTATTGTTTGCGATATATGTCTTGCAAGAGCTGGACGCTGTATTTTCAATTTATTGTACATTTATTATTAATAGGTAAAAAGGGTTAAGGACCAAATGGAGGCTTTCAAACATGCCTTGGAGCTCCATCTTTATCTAGAAATTGAGATTTCCCTTACAATTGTCGTAAAATATAATCGATCCAACTTGTTTCTCTCAGAGACCACATATGCATCCATTATTTTAAGGCATGCATATAGTACTGTAGCATGGTCGACGTTTATCTGCGAGTTCTCCAAAGGTTTTATGTGAATCTGACAAATCTAATACTTTATATACGTCTATCGAGATAAAACTTCACCTCGAAATTTTTATCTGAGCTTTTATTCGTGACGGGCGAGCACGTATGACGGATACCAATCGCTCTATCTAGATGATGGACCGGACAAAGATTTATTCGAAGTTGTTCGAGCGACGTCGAACTGCTAGCGGAATGATCGAGGCCTCGAGAGACAGCGTTTATCGATCACCGTTCATGGAAATAAACCTCGATGGGACTCCGACGGCCGTGTTCGTTCCCTTTTACCTTGAACGAAATGCGCGCGCTCCGGTGTGCAACGGGGTCTATAATAAAAAAAAGCCCAGCAAAGATACGAAGTCGTATGCACCGAGTGCGAGCGGGAGACGAAGCTGCCTAACAGTCGATGCCCTTCTTTAGCCGTGACAACGATCACGCCTACGATCCCGGGGCCCCGTACCGAGCTAAGTCCGGCGCCAGTTATGAGGATTCTACGCGCGACGAGCAGAACAAGTTGCCGATTGAAAACGAAAGAGCACCAAGAATGCAAAGGGAGGAACGTGATAGTGTGGCCGCCACCCCCTCTACGCTCGTTGCGAAGATAGTGGTAGCCGTGAGCGCGTCCGCTCTTCATTCTGCCCGGTTCCGTGGCCTTTAGTCACCCGACCGAACCAACCGGGCAAAGAGGCAAGAAGTTCCGCGTGCGCCAAGTGGCTGTAAGCCTGAATGCAGCTAGGAGAATGCAGCCCGGAACGAGATGTTCGAGATTCTGTTCGCCGATAATAGTGCTACTGCTGCTGGCCTGCGTGATAGACGATACTGGCGGCACTTGGAAAAGGCGGGAGGACAAGACCAAGTGCCCTAAAGTCAAGGGCATACGAAATTTTGACATATCCGAGGTATGGCGCGCGCGGTATTCAAACGATTGTCTCGCTCGGCCAACGTTTACATCAGTGTTTTCCAACGCGAGGTCTACGACCCACCAGGGGGGGGGGCAATTTTTAGTACTTTTTTGGGGGGGGGGAACAATCGATGAATTAGCTTGCATTCGTAGTACAGTCAAAAAGTTGTTTTTTTTTATTCCAACAGGCGTTACTTTCTTTGTGTCGTCAAAATTTTTAAGGTGAAGCTTGATTTTATAGTCTTAGATCACTTAATGTTATTGTTATTGGCCACAATACATTCGTGACAAACACGTTGATTTTCTGTCTCGTCAAAATTTTTCAGGGATTACAGATAGAGCTTGATTTCAAAGGCTTAGATCACTCAATATCATTGTTATTGGTCACAATAGATTCGTGGCAAACACGTTGGTATTCGCGATCGATTTTTGAATGTTCTCTCAACGATTCGGAGAAAATTTCTATGCAAAATCGAAATATGTATCGCTCGTTAATATTCTGACGTTACAAATAGACGATCACAACGGATATCCGATCAATCTGTGCGCTGAATGTATAATAATAATTGTGGAGAGCGCAATTGGAACGCAATTGTTGAATACTCTTCGCGTATTGCCGCGATAACAGAAATTACTATTTCCACCTCGATATCTGTCCAGCTTCCTTTGCATCTTTGACACAATTTTCGTCATGACTATTAATTTCATACGTGTAATTATTTTATAAAATTCGATCAGAATATTTGCCAAAACGTTATGACGTCTTCTGTCTAAATATCGATGCAAACTATTGTTTCGTTCAATACTGTAACGCCTGTACGACAGACAATGAATTTGCATAAAACATCGCGAACTTTATTTCAAAGGAAGGCTCCAGGCAACTTATTTTTGGCTCTTATGCGTGTTTAAGTGAAGGCTATTTCGAACTCTTACCTTCTGTGCA
The DNA here is from genome assembly GCF_013123115.1 of Colletes gigas. Classification (NCBI taxonomy): domain Eukaryota; kingdom Metazoa; phylum Arthropoda; class Insecta; order Hymenoptera; family Colletidae; genus Colletes; species Colletes gigas. The sequence goes on from NW_025106637.1 coordinate 9,106,235, forward strand.
TATAAAACTACTTGGTACCATCAAATACCTTTGTATTTCTTAATTTAAGCCCCGTTCACAGTCTTTATTATTCAATGGAGCTTGAGTACTGATTGATCATTTCTTTAGTGACTCATTTGTGTATTCAAATTGTTTCGTCTCTTTTAATTTTTAATCGACAGCACGTTTAAATTCGCAGTAAATAATAGTACCATATTTGTCAACCTTATTTCTGTTTATTCCATCTCTTTTTTCTTTGTATTTCCCATTTATTAATGTCTATACGATTTCTAAATAAAGTAAAACGTAAGTGACATTATTCGAACGAAAGTAATTTCTTGTTAAATGCTGAGTTACGTCTAAAAGCTTCTGCAGTCAAATCTATTAAAAAGTAATCAACAAAATGAAATTATGAAATTACTTATGCATTAGTGGAGGAAATTGTATTAGTACATTAAAAACTTATTTGCCGAAGAAAAAGGTTTAGAAAGAAAAGTTTTGATCGCGTTTAGTACCATCTTGGAAAAATGGCTTCTACATTCAAATGGAAATATTTAACTAATATCGTTAAAAAGTTCGTTTCACGTTTATTGATCAATTTTTCAAATATTTTTTTAACCTTTCCGCTGCCGAATTAATCAGTGGCATTTAATTTGTATCGTATTGGTACGTATTACTGATGTGATTAAATGTGTCAGATTATAATATACCAACTAGTTGCTGCTTAAGTGAACTTAAATGAGACAGTATCTACGATGACCATCGACAACACAAAACGATCGTTCATTCTTAATAGAGTGTAATCTTGGTCGACTCCTTTCCGATAATATGTATATGAACCGAACCGTTTCCATTGATAACCCAAAAGCCACTGACGTGATACGTATTCTTAATATGTTTTCGGAGCTTTGAAAGATACATATGTTATTTTGGTAAAATCTTACTTGTCATTTTATATGTAATTCAAATTATTGGCTCTTCATGGCTAGTAAAAATTTTAGAAGTACATCCTTGGAACTTATTGAGTTGCATTTATTGAACAATGAGTGCTAGTAATATGTAATAATATTGGTGACTTCACTTGTGATTTGTGAAATTGTAAAAATCAATTGTGCATTAAAAATTTACAAGATACAACTTGTTTAATGAAAATTTCTGAATTAATAGTAAGGTTGGTGAAAGATTTTGAGAATAAGCAAGATAAAAAATTAATAAAGAATTTTTGAAGTTATAACTTCTTAGCTAGGAAGCACTATTATTAATGCCCTATTGTTAGACGGAACTGATAACGGGAACGGGCTCCTAGAATCTCGTCACTTCGAGAAACAGCAAACTATGTATAGTTTACACGTATACGCGTATGTATACACGATGTGTGACATGCTACTCTAGCTAGTCTACCAAAAATAACTTCAGTATATTTCAATATTCAGGTTATTAGAACTTTACGTATGTCGAGTTGTCGAATGGTCAGTAACGTAATCATTTCTCTTTATAAATACTATATTATATCAATTTATAACAAAGATTAGCAGAGTCAGGAAAGTACATACGCGGGTTTAATATAAATTGAAGATTAATTTTTTAAAAGCAACTAAACGAATGAAATGTAGTTTCGTCGATAATGTTGGTGCACCCATTTCATAAAAGAACAACGCTTGCATATATCGATTTATATTTTGCTTCCGTGTCGTACACAAATGCGCGTCATTAATAATTACGGACTACCAAGCATGTAGGAACAACGAGTATATTATATATACATATGTACAATTTTCATTTAAAGTAACTAATACAATTTTTAATTGAATCCCGTCGGGATTATGGCTTAATGATTGTTTCATATTCTCATTTGCATATCCCCCGATATATTATTAAAATGTTAATGCCATAATAGGATTTCAAAATTATGTTTCGCGTATCTGCATCGTATAATAAAATTTCAATTTACCACGATCTCATTGATAACTCAGTATGTTTACTCGAAAATTGTACAAATACCCTGAACATTAGTTCGACAAAATATTGGAATAAATTTTTTCAGAAGAGTATTTTCGAACGTGATAAAAGGGGATGGTGTAGAATCAAAATCATGTGAATTTAGCGTGACGAAATTTTCGAACGGTACCTATTTGGAAAAATATGTTACCAAGGTTGACCATTGATTTTCTCGTTTATTAAAGAACGTTTAGGATGAGTTCTCAATGTCTGCATCGCGGTGCAGCAGGTCGAACGTACCGTGGATGTATCGATTAACGTTTCTACGTGAACAACGGGACAATTAGGCGCGAATACCTACGCGGATTTCCCGTGAAGTTACCGTTCCGCGTTACAGCAACAAATAACATCTATTTCTTGCAGTTCCTTGGGTCGTGGTACATAGTGCAGTATTATGCAAGCTCAGAAGAGGCACTCGCGTACAGATGCATGCGAGCCGAACTTTCAATTTCGTCCGAAAGCACGGAAGTCACGATGAATTTCACTTACAGTTTTACGGACGATCCGATCAACGAACAACTCGTTGGTAACATCACCTGGAAAATTCCATCGTCCGAACTACCTGCCCACTGGGTGCACGCCGAGTATCCATGTAAGTTCTAAATATATTTTCAAAAATTCTTACACGATGTTCGCATATACGATCATAAGTGAATTTCAAATTAATATTGAATTGTTACAGTGATGATAAAAAATAAACAACAAATGAGGTATAGTCCTTGCAAGCATACATGTATTTCTTTAAAATAAAATTATTTTCGTCTATCTACACGAAGTCGAAAATTTTACGTACGAAATTTAATTTTAATTTCAATGTATACGTGTATTATTGTAACACCTGTACTTCATTTGTATTAAAAATGAAAGCAGAATTGCTACTGATTTTAATTTAATAATAATTTACTGACCGGTTGTAATATTCTAATAAGCAGTCTAATAACGCGTATTAAAAGTATTAAAACTTTACACGCGTACAGTTCCGAAGCTAATTATGTTTTCTACATAATTGAGCCACTGTTAGAAGCTGCAAAGCTTCCCCTTTGAAACGGTTTTTGGTTTATGTCGATCTGGCTTTTCGTTTTGGAAATATCTTAATTGAAACGAAGGGGTAATTTTTTTAATTCGACTATTTTTGTCTCCGTCTAACGCGTCGGACTTCTCTCTCTCTCACACGTGAGTCGCGACAGTCGTGACCAGGAAGTTGTAGTATTTCCAAGAATTTACTATTTAAGCGTGAGGTCAATGACCTAAGGAATGAAACGTAAACAAATGTTTCAAACCCTTATATCTCCGGAACTAAGTACGCTATAGACTTGTATGGACACTCGTTCTAAGAGGTATTTCACCCCCTAATGAATATGACTACTATAATTTATGCTGTCCTCTATGTTTATTTTGAAATTTACTTTGGTGCTATGTATCAAAAGAAGTTTTAGCTATTCCTATTAATTATTGTAAAACTAATTAACTTTATTGGATTTTGATTCAATTTTCAATGATGCTCTTAGAATATTATCTCGGTAATAATGTCACGTAGTCTTGGAATCATGCTGATCGATAAATCGGTAACATCTTGATTCAGTTGCTTTCAGTAAGCAAAGAAAGAAGTCTGAATTATTGAATAGAAGCTAATCCTGGCACATACAAGGTATAAAGTAGATTTAGCATCGAGTCGAAGTTACTGTCACATGTCACGGAGAACTTTAAAATCCCTTACTATTTTCGTGTTTCATTCAATATTTCTGATTCGGTTTAGAAAATGATTGCACCGCTATTAGTGATAAGACTTAAAGTTACGTAGGATTGTTTTGATAGTAATCAAAATTTGAGATATTATAGAGATATATAGAACATAAAATGTTTTTTAGATCACTGATATAATTTAAAATTTGTTGTATACGAAGACCCATCCAATTAATATCTTATCCACCCTCCGTTTATAGAAAATTTTATTATCTTTAACCTACGTTTAAGAAAAACCTGCCTGTAAAAGACTAACCATAACGAAATTCTATGTGGACACGATTTACATAAATTAAATTATTCTACTTAAATGCTAATTACGCCTGCCTATACAAGTGCTCGTAATTTGTAATTAGTAGCAGCCTGCATGAAATGGTGCATGCACGCAGCCTGCATGTGATTGGTAATGTACCTAATTAAATACCGCAGTGTTTATTTTCTATCCTATCAAAAACTAAAAGGCCACCAACCTGTTTAAATAAATACTTAATACTACGTGTGTCTTTCTTTTTTTTATAAAAAACAAAGATTTAAATATATCAAGGTGGTCTAACATCTTATGTTGGCATTTTTCTACGAGCAAATTACTTGCGTCCAGCTCGTATACTCCGAACATTAGCATCGCAAGTATCGTGCATCAAACAGTAATTAAAGTGGTTTGTTCTCATTCAATTAGATACATGTCGTTTATTAATTGGCTCTCAAGCGTCTTCTACTTATTAATTATGACTGTGTCTGGCGGAACAAGCAAGAAATAATTAATTACGAGCTTCTACGACCCACCTAAACTATCAATGCTCATGATTACCACCGGTTATAAAACCAAGTGAATAAATATCTTATAAAATTATGATAGTGAATCGTCTACAAGAAAAGGGTCCCCTTTTAGAGATATTTTAGTTCACGTGACACAAACTACCATAAGATGTTAGGTTTGTCCTATACCTCATTTGTGTATTCTCTTTTTTACAGATGAGGGTGTGTACAATACGTACGTATTAGACTCAGATTACAAATCATGGGCACTGCTCATGCACTGTGCAGAACAGAGCAAGAGTCCTCGATACTTGTCCAGTTTCATCATGAGTAGACAACCGAGTCTCGGAGCTAACGTTATTTCTTATCTTCGTGAAAAGTTACCCAGGTGGATAGCAAATATAGTAAAATTCATTTAATTATGGGAAATATGTCTAATATTATATTTTTACGCGAAGGTACGATATCGATCTGGAGTATATGTTCCCCATGGATCAGCAGCAGTGCAATAAAACGGAAGCTTCGGAGCTAGATCTGATAATTCCACCATCTACGATGTTCAGGAAAGATTACGCCTTGCGAAAACACCCGTTAAAGAAGAAACATCGACGTCTTTAAATCGAATTTTTCTATTATTATTGTCGATAGGAGGGAGTTTAGTGTGTTCTGTTCATCGCTAGAAAATCTTTTTAAAAATTGCAATTCTAAGGAGTCGTTAAATTTTTCCTGACACCTATCGAAAGTAAATTGCGAGCATATTGTTAAATTTCTGGCACATCGATTGAATATATCTCAAAAAACGCAACACACGATGTGATAAATTATGCGTTTACGCTATAATACTCACACATTACGATCAGGCTGTTAGGAATGATCACGAACTAGTCTATTAAAATATAAAGTACCCGGGTATCTTAAAGTTCAGATATGTATATGATTCGAGCGTGTGTTTATATAAATAAACTTGTGATTGAATTATGTGATTAATTTAGGTACTTAGAAGTTTAAGATGTAAAGAGTATGGCATACTTCGAGTCATAAGAAATGCATTATACGTAGCTATTAACTAGATTGTGACCTCACAGGAGCTTAAGACAGCAAGTATTTAAGTCATAATTAGGATTGCTGATACGATGAGACGTGAACTGCGAACAAAATATAGTAAAAGTTATTCATTCCTTATTTTCTTTCTACAAAGTGTTCATATTCAACCTATACTTGTATTAATAAAATATACAGTCGAATTGTAACATATTATAAATCATATAAGAAAAGTATTATTGAAATATATTATTGAATTAATCCATATTTTCTAACTGGATCTTCCCTTGTATTTATATCCCAAATCGCTAGTAACTTAGTAATTACTTACCTTAAAAAGGGGGAGGAAGTAATTCACAAGTTGGATACCTGAAAGAAAATTAATTATCCGATTTGAGTTATTAGCCCAAAAATCGCATCAGTCGTTGCGAAGAAAATCCTTAAACAGCATCGATCGTCAATTTTGTCTTCGTTTCCCTCGTCTGGTTAATCCTCGTTCTGTAACTAGAAAATTAATAACGTGGATGACCAAATGAACGTACATTCGACACTTTGGGCTAGTTTTATTAATTCAATTAACAACGTGTTATAATACTCTTCGTCTCTTCCTCTTATTTATAATTACATAATTGTAATGAACTGTTATTGTTTTCTTTAGACCCGTCGTCTTTCAACATCTTAGCGTAATTCATTCAAAGTCCACGAACACACACTTGCAGAAGCACATAGGATCATCACGATCATCACCACCACCATCAGAATCGTTATCGTAACAGTCGTCGTCAGATAATCACTCAGCGCACCTAGTACTTAGTTTTTACTGGATATGGCAGCTACAACTTATAAGAAATATTACAAAATCACTGAAGATTCGTCCTTCTTGCGTTTCGATAGTTTCTCACTCATACAACACGAACATACTAGTACGAGCTCCCCTCGAATTTCTACGCGGACGATCCTTGTCACTTAACGATTTCAGACTTGTCTTCGTGTGAATTGGGCCTGTTCGGAACATTGTCGACGTTTCGTGGGTGTTCCGTACGAGTAACCGATAGTACGTGCGCGATAGATCGTTTCTACCGTATCGTCTCGTACACCCTCATCGAAGTTGTCGCGTTCAATAAACGATAATAACGCTCTCGATGATTAATATCGCGTTTTTTGTCGAGTAGGAAGCACAGAGTAAAACGTGTGTGTACACGCGCGCGCACGCGCGTGCGTATGCGTGTATGTGTGTGCGTATATTTTGAGATCTTTACAAGTAGTTGAGCTGTAATCGAACAAGTTCTGAACAAAGCCGCGCGAGTGCCGATCACAATGTTTGATCGCGACTGCAAGAGATTCACACCATACTCGTGCATACGCGCATTCACTCCTTCGTTCTATGGGCTGCATATGCAAATTTTCTATTAGTCTTCTAGTAATTCAGTATTAATTAGTTACACAATTAATTTATTTAATCGCTTGTAATTAATTACCTAATCGTTAAACCTGTATCTCGTGAATCCGCGTTGTTTCTCCGTGTACGTATTCGTGTTCGTGTGTGTGTGTACGTGTTCGCATATAGATGTCCGTGTACGTGTACGTGTGCGTATTCGCAAGCGAGCGTGTAAGCATGTAAGCGTGTAAGTGTATACGCGTGTTCTCCGTGTGCATGTGTTCTAGAATCATTTAATGCGAGACGGTGTTTCGTATTATTTCATATATCTGGTATATCTATCTATTTACTTGAGTTTACGTGTTATAAATATCGTATAGTAAACCGCGTTTTGTTACTTCGTCATTCAATTATGCGCTTTGTACAAGGGTGCAATGCGAACCGAGTGATATTACCAGTTGACGTGTGTACGTGTGTCTCGTGTGTCAACGTAATCGCGGGGAAAAGTAGTCTGGTCAAAATCGGCGTCGATTCTAGGACGTCCACCTAACGCGTGTACCTACGTTCGCTCGAACGGAACTGAAACTGGAAAGAAAAAAGCGATGTCGTTGATCGGTGTGTTTCGATGAACAATCGAGTCTAGAGTAGGTACGTTCTGAGAACGAAAGGAACAACATGAGAGGATATTCGTAGCTGGACGTCGCAGATCTGGGCGAGAAGTTGAACGCAGCCACGTGGAAAGTTTGCAAACGGCGTAAACGGAAGTTAGACACGTCCGAATCGGAGACAAAAGATACGATTACCGTTCAAAGAAGAGTTAGCGCTCGCGCATATACGCGCACGAGGGTTCGTCGAGGACGAACTCCCGTCAGATGTTAGAAGTACTAGACGAAATCGGCGAAGTTTCCCCTACTGCTTAAAATTACAAGTAAACGACTAGTTGTCGATAGTCCAATTTCCTTCAAACTCGAACAAACAGATTGACTATTACGATGGGATTAGCGTTTTAGACTATCGAACAGCGCTGCCCTAGTATTTTTTTTCATTTCGTGTAAATAGTTACAAGAGAGTACGATAGGAGGCAATAGTAGGTTACGAATAGTCGATTGACACAATTTTGGAATAACGGTACAAGCGTGTCCACTCGGTCAACATTCACGAACAGCACGAACGACCGTTCCCTTTTGTTTCTAATCCTCTTCGGTGTAATTCTTCACAGGTGTATCGCGGACTGTGCATTTTTCTTTTCATTTTATACTCTTTGGTAAATACTCCCATTGTATTCCATCGTATCGCTACGTACGGATCGCACAGGGTGACGAATACTGTGATAAATTCGTGTCCGCGCACTAACGTGGCGCGAGGAATGTCTTCGAGAAATGCTAAAGAAAATAGCGGAATAAACAGAGAAAGAGAGACAGACAGTGAGAAAGTAAAAGCAGAAAGGTGGTGAAGAGAAAAAGAGAGAAAACCATGTAATCGTAATAATCGCGAGGAGACTGATCCGTTGTCGATTACGATTCGTCGATTCGTATACCGATACCGTTCGAATAAGTATGTAGTTTTTTTTTCTTTCAGCTTCGAGGAACGCTGATTAACCTTACGCATCGAAATCGAAAGTTGTGATCTCTGCTTTTTGATTGTCGTGTTCTGCGTCCCCCCCGGGGGATCCACATCGTTCAAGCTTCGTCTCTTTCTCCCCAGGCGACGGTGATAGCAATGATAATAGTAATAATAATAATAGTAGTAATGCAGCAGCAATGATAAAACTTGATGAACACACGGCCAAAGTCACGCGTTTGCGTCGACGTCATGCCAGAAATCGGTCGAAGGATCGACGGCAAGTTGTATCATTCGTTTGTTCGTTCGATTGGTCCGACGTGTATATACGTGCCTGTCTGTCCCGAATCGGCTACGACCACGATCTGCTGCGAGCACCGCGAGTTCGCGCGGCCACGCGCATACGGAGTTACCATGGTCGCAGCGAAACGATCGCAATTGGACCGGTCGTTCGGTGAATAGCGATCCGACGATCATTGTTTCACATTCGACGAGCCGTTGCAATCCGCGTTGGTGTTGTAACGAATTGGCGTGGTTCGCTGTCAGTAGACCCAGGAGACGGGTACCCACTGCGGTGTCGTGTGGACCCGCTCAATAGCTGCCTCTAATTGCGCGATCGTCTCCTCGATGTCGTTGTTCACGATCGTCAGATCGAAGAAGTGCCCGTACGCCTGTTTCAGCGAATCCGATTCCTTCGCGAGCTTCTCCAGGCTCCCGTCGCACTGAAAATCAAATTCCAAATCGTTTTCAACCATTCGAATTTGGACTTCCAAACAGTGTTATTGTCGAACAGCTTAGGACATTCTTTATTCTTTGTTCCTTTCAAATATCAATAGCACTGCCTCACTCGACAATAGGAAATTTACATACATTAAAGCCATTTACGCGACGCACACAATAATTAGTTTTCAAGGGGTATTTTGGGCCAAAAATGGGACTTAAAGCTTCAGAAGGACTGACTCATACGGGATGGGCCAGCTTCGATTTGCCAATCAAGACACCTCTCATAATTGAATTTTTGGTAGGTAGGTTTAGTGTTAAATTACGTTTCAGCTTGCACCAAATGTTAGCTCCTATAACATATGTATACAAATACGTATATGTATAAGAATACGCGTTCGTATAACTAAAAGTAACGTGTATTATATTCAACAAATAAACTCAATTTATGAAAGGGTTCGAGCACAAACGAAATCCAAAATATTATGAATACCTGTTCAACGCGGTAATGATTCTTAAAATGAACACGTGATTCGTAAGTTGAACATTTCTATTCTTTCCAACTGAGAGGAAGATTTCCCTTGGGGTCAGTGAAAAATATTATCATCTTCATGTATATTAGAAGACTTTGTAGAATTAAAACTTGGTCACTATTCTTTATGTTGCAGAAAGTCGAACGTAGAAAATTTGTAAATTGTAATTCAAACGTTGAAACTGCTGTTTAGACGACTCCAGCCACGCGAGCTGTTCTACGTATTTTAGTAGCTTGTGAATTTCCAATTAATCGGAAGTGTCGAAGCCTCGTGATCTCGTCAATAGTTGATTAATCGTTTAACTAGTTAACCCCGTGGTAATAGTTAGCCCCATTCCCAGGAGGTTAGCGATCAATGACTGAAACTTACGTCGGTAATATTCTGGAACACCGGAGCAGCGATGAAGACGACGTAAGGCGCAAATTCTGCCGTGCGTAGCACTTTCAATGCTTGCGGTTCGACATCCAATATCGCCACCCTCCCCTCTTCATGAATTGTGCGAATCGTTTCGAGCTTTGTTCCGTACATAGCATCTTCGTGTGTACCTGCATGGGGGGAATTAAGTCAGTACAAGATTTCTAATTCCAAATACAATCTGCGTGAGATTATATTTACCGTATTCAAGGTACTCGTTAGCGCCTATGTCTGACATCATTTCGTCGTGCGGTACGAAATAATAATTGCGACCATTCTCTTCATCGTTCCGCGGAGGCCTCGTTGTATCTGAAAAATAAGATTCGAAAAGGTCAATAAAAACAAGGATTGAATTTGCTTGCTGGTTTATAAGTTTAAAACGAAAAATTGTTTATACTCACGTGGAATAGGATAGGCATATTTGTCGGGATGCTTTGCGATAATTGTATTCTTTATATGCCGGCGACCAACGCCGTGTGCTCCTAATAACACTAGTGTTTTTCGCTGGAATGCAGGATCTGTCGCAGAAAATAATGCAAAAATCGTTAATAAAATTAGTTTCCCTGTTTTTTTATTTTAGTAAATAAACTGTTGTCAAAATAACTTACATGGAAGCTTAACGACCTCCTCGTAGGTGACCAGATCCAGCTGGTCGAACACTGCGTTGTGTTTCGCGAGATACTTATCCTTGTTTTGCTTCTTTTTTCGGCCAAATATTGAGCAATTCACTGGAAATGCGAAAAATGTATTAGTCGTACCTGAACCGATAGAGAACAGCTAAAAATCGTCTATCCTGCAAAGGAATAGGTCCTTTTTCATTCAATCGATTCTCTGTAGAGTTTGTTGCTTACGCTATATCGCGATATGTAATTGAGAAACGCATTTTAACTCACCGAGATCGTATTTCATTAGTAAACGCCGATATCAATATTTGTATTCGTTAATCGAGGGACTGGAAGAGTAAATTAATGTAATTAAATTATTAACTTTGTTTTCGGAATTCGTTTCACGGTCTCGATGGGTTAATTCAACTTACTAAAACGTTCTAAAATTGATGATGAAATTATAACATTTGCATTGTTCATGATATTTATTTACATTAAAATTGTGTGATTATTCAACTCTAAAGAGAACGGTATATACAGGTTGTTTTGTGATATGGGAATACATCGCAAAGATGCGATTCAGAATCAAGAACCAAAGTTAAGTGGCGATCTATATCAGTTTTTCACGCGGTAACAATTGTTTAATGGGTCGAAAAGGCTTGAATATTATTCAGACTTTTAAAGACAGTTGCCTCTTTATACTTTGTTGCTTACATCTCAAATCCATTCTCGCAATGTTCGCCGCATATCAAGGCACACCCTGCATAACGATAAAAAATATTGGCCCCGAACGGGTAAACAATATAGTATCGACGATAGAAATTACTTTGAAAACATGTAATAGATGAAAATAAAATAGAAGAAGTAATCAGTATTAACTGCTATGACATTCATAACGCACGTTCCTTCAATTCGATCAAAGTGTAACGTGTGGTAGGCTGTGATTCAAACACTTAGCGGTCTATATGCTAATCAGCATCCTCCTCGAATGTCCGAACAATCAGCATGTTACGCGCAAGAGAAGTAAAGAGCTACTTCGTAAATGTAAATCTCCGTGTAAGCGTATTCTTGTCTAATGGTAAAGAGATTTTCATTCATTCAGCCAGTTTACATAGAAGCCATAACCATAAGGAGGGAGTGGGATTCCCACTGTGTGATGGGCGTTCCAGCAGGTCACAAGATGAAAAGAGAAGGACTAACGGGTAGTTTATGCGTAAATCTTGAAAGTCGGTGTCACGATCATAGCATGATCACGATGAATATGAACGGTTCTACTATAAGAACTTCAAACAATTTATTAAAAATTACCTTTATTTTTAGATAAACTTTGCCTGGAAAACGAACTTTAACATAAACGAAGATTCTCTATCGTTATCTATTGTTTTGACAGTTGTATCTTCCCGATATTAAAAATTATTCTATTCTGTCAAGATATAGCTATTGCACATAAATAATTAAAAACTGAAGCTGATAATCTAACTTCGTCTTCGATTGTATTCTCGAAAAATACATTCGCATGAGAGGCTTTAATATTTAAACTTGTATTTTATTTAAACATACTGCTAAATTTAGAAGCAAAAATCGGGCCAGTTCTCGCGGAAGTTCGCCGTTCAATATTTCATCACAATGATGCTGCGATAGTGTGCCTGCGAGTGGAATCGTGTGAAACAAGCGTAAGTGCATGAAACGTAGCGAGAGCATGCATCGAAGCACGCCGCGTGAAAACATGTTCTGTAAAGTAACTTACTGTTCATAGTATTGTACGATATCAAACAACAAAACTACCTCGTCAAAATTCATGGAAGCAAATCTTATACTTTAATTTAGCGGTCTACCTTAAAAACGTGAACTTGTAGTATTGTGCAACTTTTAACTAATAATATTGCACGACGTATCCTGAATCATCTATTTTCATTTCATAAGGAAAGATTTCTAAAGTTCTGAAAGCCTACAATTTTGAAAATATATACAGTACTTTGATAAATAAAGAGCTATTTCATTCCTTAATTTTTAAAAAACAGTAGGACGATAGAAGAATTTTAATTTATTTATCGAGTTACTTGCTATATATTCCCAAAATTTTGTAATTTTTAGATTATTTGATTCCGGAATCTTCCCTTGCTGTTAAGGAGAACATTGTAAGAAAAATCAGTAGATTCGTTCTTATACTCCTCTAATGTGTATATCAGTCGACTATTCAAATGGCATTTGAACAGAAGTTTTCTAGCACTGCAGTTAACTCTATTAGGATCAGAAGGGACGCTAATATCGTGAAAGTATACTCTCTAACTCTAGCAAAGCTAACTCTAATTTCGTGTGCAATTACTATAAACCTCGGATCGTAATAATACCGATCGCAAAGACCTGAAATGTTCATATCTAGCTGCGTGTGAATACATATGTGAAAAAAAAAGCCAGTATTCGCGTGAAATGCTCAACGAGAAGTATCTGAAACGTCTTATGCCAAGTCCAGGTGTTTCGTGACGATGATGTGCACCGAATGATTTGATACGCACGTAAACTGTTTTGTTTTTCGTTACGAGCTATCGAACGTATCGTTTTTGGTCAGATTTAGCTGCGTGTGCCTCTCGTTTCCAGGTGGCTCAGAGTTCCCGCGCTTTTTTGTTTTCTGTCAAAGTAATGGCACCAAGTCGTTCCTCGTGTGTTAGTTTCTACAATGAAGCGTTCCTCTGACCTCCGGTCAAATTAATGCGTGCATCGAAAGCACGGAACGAGTACTTTGTATTTCATGCGGACTACACGGTTCTACGTGACTCTACGCATTGTGTACCTGAAGGCAGAGTCATACCTGTCGAACCGTCGCAGCCTTCGGTGTGAGAAGAACATCCTCCTTCTCCTTCAGCATCTAGCCCCGCACAACACACAACACAACAGGTGTATCACTGCAGCTAATCATTTATCTTCGAACTAACGTTCCTCTTTCTTTTGCTACCGAATTTCTGTTTCAGAAATTTCTGCTCTCTATCTTATTCTCAGACGAACGATTAACGCTATTAGCTTGTTGCATTCGTTTCAACTGTCGAAACCTCTTGGTATTCAAAAGCTGAGTAAACGTGGAATACTCTATTCAGTTTCAGTGTTAAATAGATTTTAATCTAGTAACGAATAACAGCTAAATTTGTGAGTATTTTAGTGTCATTGTGATGTTTCCTTCTTAAATTTTGTGTAAATAAATAACTTCGTAACGATATAAATTTCTTCTTGTATTCTCTGCTAGCTAGTCTTCGAAATATGTATATTTAATTTTTATTTATGGACGAGTTGCTGTCTTCTTTTATGGTACATGAAATTAATTTCTCTTTAATATGACTGTATTACAGAAATGTAATTAATGAGTGATCGAGTGAATACATATTATATTTTCAATTATAACAAGATTCACGTAATTTTATATCTCTCATTCATACTGACTCTTTTGGTGTACGTAAAAGAAATTAATAATAATTTTACTTGGGTTTCTCGTACCACAGATAAGTGTGTATCGACTAAGATAAATTATAGCTCTCAGTTGAACATTTTCTAGCGTCTGATCTTATACAGGGTTAATCTAGAAATAATACCACCTCGTAATTTCTTACAAAGAACCTAATATGCAAATAAATTTCCACGAAACAATCCATTTTCGATTCGCTAGGGTGATCGAAAAATTATGGTCTGTAGTGTGAGTGTAGTTTAACAGAAGGAAAACCTGGAAAGTTCATTCACGGATTATCCTCTGCTTCGAGAACTAATTTGGCACGTAAAGCATATCCGATGGAAATCGTATGGATCGTGATTTAGTCTGAAAACATTTCGGTTAATACAGTGTTTCTATGAAATGTAATGACTGATGTCGATAGAAAATGAAGCTGATATCCGTTCGATCGAGGATTGCAATTTCATTATCCGTAATCACGCGATCCACGACTGAAACTTCCAATTTCGTAATTACTCGTTTCTTTTGAAAAAAAAACAGCACGAACTGTATGTTCCTAGGTAAAAGTGGCTGACATCGAACGATAGTACATGCTCCATTGAAAACCTGCGCACAGCTAACAACACATACACGACATCATATTCACCAGCACATTCGTTTCATGGCAGCAGCGAGACTAGTGGATATCGATCGAAGAATCAAACGTGACAGGATTGATAATGGATAAGTAAGGATGATGGTAAAACACGACGGACGTTTCATTGACCGATCTGAATGTAAGACACAATGCGATCTGCTGGAACCTATAATCATCCTGAACTCGTTCGATGTATTCTTTCCCTGGTCTAATCTCGTGAGAATTAATTAAAACGTCTGCTCCTAATCGTACACTTATTCGTGGAATCAAGTGTACTATTCTTGAAATAAATCTAATCAAGTTCTGACACTACCATCCTTTAGAAATAGGGAGAAATAATTTATACAATAAGTCGTGTACGTATATTAAATCTCGTAATGTATCCCCGTCGAAACAATCTTGGTAGATTCGCAGGAAGTATTCTAAAAAAAAATATTTTCTAATTTTGTTTCGGTGACACTGACGAGACTTTAATCGATCTCGAGATGAAAGTCTCCTCAGAAAAAATTTCATCACGAGTACGTTTCACTTTTTCACAATCGTCTTTCGTTTACGCTGTTTCTCTAAACGCCAAACTCGGTGGACTGCCAGAACAGTTAATGCGAATTGTTTGCGAATGGTTCAGACTCGTGTAACTTTTTACCTTGTTCCTGCTTGTTCTTCTCCACTGCCATGTACGCGATACGTCGTTCCTGAAGTTCAGGCGAAGGTATCAAGCCCGCGGAACCGGCCGCGTTGTCCTTCTGCGCCTGCCACCAATAAGGATCATCCTTGCTAATGATCTGCAAGATGTCGCCGGTTTTAAACGCGATTCCAGCTTGCGCGCAAGGTATCAGCTCGTCCTCCAACGGATCATAGTCAAATTGCGCTCGAACGAAAATCTGTTGGTGCAGAAAAATCAAACTGTAACCTTCGACGAGTATCGCGGAACGCGTCGTACGTTATATTAGTGATTCTGTATGAATTCGGTAAAATGATATTGAAAATTCTCGGTTAACGTCCGAAAGAAGTGTAACAAAAGGATGGCGGGGGAGGAAACGTAAGAACGTTAACAGTGCAGAAACATCGGTTCAGTGGTATCGTTGCAACGTCTGGAAGGGGGGTGAGCGACATCACAATTTCGCACTCAGATCACCGAAATCATTTAGGTTAATAGAGAATCACGTTATATGTAATTACTCGTCGCCCTAAAATACGGGTTGGAACGTTCGTTCTACGATACCATCGATCGCTGTTGTTATGCTACTTACGTCGAGCTAGGCTAGCTATTGCAAATGAATTCGATCACTGCGTAACAAGCGGAAAATGCAACATACGTAAGCATTAGCTATAGTTCTTGCGAAGAGCGGCGTTAAGTATACTCTCGTAAACAAAAGAAAAAGATACGATTCCGAAGTAAATCATCTTTCAAGAATATATAGTCTTCTCGTTCTTCGTTTCCTTCTTGATAGCATGATTTTATCGTTCACAGCAAATAAACAAATGTCCAAAGTTTATGTTCGATGGTGTAAGATGATCAGCGATCGATGCGTAGTACGAATTCGCCACGTTGTCGAAGCATCGTTAAAAACACTTTACGAAAGTGGGCATGCTTGCTTTATTCGTTTGCAATGGACAGAACGTGTAAAGATACATCGAATGTGGCAAAGAATCGGGGCTGGAATTATAGTTCGACGGAAAAGGAGGCGATTTTTTGTATGAAAATAAATTCAAAACGGGGAATAAAATTTTTCGACGACTTCCAAGGTTTCGTTTTTCGAGAAAATCGATTCAGAAGATCTTTGGAGCACTCGTGTATTTTTGGGCGACTGACCATTGCTTGGAAATTCTACTTATTTCTGCATTTCTTAAATATCGAGAGTAGCGTAAAACAGTAATACTGCCATTAATATTTGCAAAACGATGACAAAAGTAGACGTAAGCGATACACTTGTGTCCCAAGTATATTTAAAATCAATTTCTTCCAGAACAGAAGCTTCGTAGGAAAAAGATTCATCACAAATTTTCGATTTATTTTTACACGAATAACCACCCTGTTTTCGGTCGTACTACGATTCCATATTTTAAATTATTTCAAGAAAAATGTTCTTCGCCGTGAATTACGAAACAATAAATTCACGACTTTGTGTGGTATTGGCTCGTTCAAGAAAAGTAAACCTCTGTGAATCCCATTCGAGTACGTCCAATAATCAAAGAACTCGAGTCTCCATTCGTAAAGCGTTAGTTCGATCAGTTCGCGCTTCGAACAATCCAGGCGAGGGTGAAAAAAAGGTACCGAATCGACGGTTTCCAAAGATATTTTAGTCACCACGAATAAACGACCGACAGAGGTGTCATTCTATTTTTTACACATTACAATTTATACACAGATCGAATTGGAAAGTTCGATTACACCAGATCGAAAGTAATACGATCTCGTCGTAATGAAAATCAGTGCAACGATCGTTCATCTAGCGATGCATGTACATACAAGAGTGGTTCGTCACTTTCCGTACAGTATTCTCGGACAATAAGCTGAAAGCACTGGATGCTGCACAGTACGTACCACAGCAGACTGACACACGCACGCACATACGCACACGTACACGCTTGAAAAAGGCGCGATATGCAGATTATGCATTCGGGCACTACGTAAATGTGCGAATAAGAAACGGCGTATGAAGGAATAGAATAATGATGCACAGTGACGATAAGAAGTGCCATCCGACTTGCGCACGCGCCATTCGCAATGGTAACAAGTCGACAATGATTTCGTAATGAATTTAAAGGGACGTGATATATGTGGTGGATGAGGTTCGTGTTCTGTGAGACCCAGCTTTGCACGAATACTGCTCTCGAAATTTTGTTCGTCTCGATGGGTCACGATTTGATTCCACGCGACAAAGATTCACAGCTTCACTGTGAATCGTCATGGATCCCGAACATATTGGTAGCGTTTATATTTGTCGGGGTGAAAAGCGTCCAGTGAGCGGTCGTAGCGCTTATGCGACCAATGTATCGTATACTTCGTGGGTCGATGAGAAAGTCTGTTTGGTTTTCAATCGTTTAAAAGCATTGGAAATTATACGCGATTAAAGAATGAACGATTTCTTTCGAATTAATTTAAGTCCTTTATCAAGTGTAACACTATAAAAAATATATCTCGTTAATAAAAAAGTTATTTTCACACGGTAGTTTTAGATGGCCCGTATGTAACGACACGAAATGAAAATGACAGCACTAAAAGTAGCAAAGCCTAGTCCGCACCAAAGGAAGACTACACCGTGATAGTGTTGGTAATGGAATATGGCGGGTGTGAGGTGTAATAATAAACTGCAAAAACCAGAAAGAAACAATAAAACAAACGTACTTCATGCTGAAAGGCCAAGACTCGGTGGAGAAGGGATGCAGTCGGACGTGGCACCATCGGATCGTTATAGCTTTACATGAAATTAATTTTGTCAATAACGATCCGATGGAAGCGTTACGAGAAACAATAACGACGACACATAATAAGAGTCGGTTAAGTAAACAAATATTGTACAAGATACCTTTCTTGCGTACTTGAAAAACTGAAAAGACTTTCTCACCACCCAAACGGGATCACACGCTATAAAAGTTAGTTAGAATGATTCCTTTTGTTCGGGGTAAATGATTCACGATGACGATGATGTATAAAGAAGGGTCACGATCAATGGAAGATCAGGAGGCTGATATATTCGCACAGGCCTAGTCTCTATGCTAAATATAACGTGATAATTTTATAGTCCCGCAGTCATCTACGTCTCCCAATGACTACGAGGCTCGCAAATAACCACGCTTCCTGGCGATTAACGATCAAAGGATTTGCCGCGAGCATCGTAGCCCCATTGTCCCGTTGCATCGGCAGTAAAAGAAGGACTCTTGGGTGCGTTAAGCACTTGCAAGCGATGGCGAGATAGAGGCAAATAGAGAACACCGTTCTCGTACGTGAATCGCACATCGATCTCGTTTAAACAATATATCCGGCAACCTGGCAAAATATCGGGCGTTACAAAGTGAAGAAAAAACGCAGGATAACGGGATGACAGTCAAAGTGGAGGCCTACTTTTTCTGCGATGGTGTGTTGATGTGGCGGACGAATGATAGTGCAGCTTGAGCCCGGGTAAATTTCGAACTTTCGGGCACAAACGTTTGCATGTACCGGCGAAATAGTTTGCCCCGTAGCCAGTTACGACGTGAGTTTTAACGACGTTAGGCCAATGGAATATTTTAGCCGGTCATCGACGATAACTCGCAACCGCCAACGCGGGTAAATAAAAGGTATTGAAGCTGGTTAGCGTGTCAACCCCTTGCCATACAATAACGTGTCTGACTCGTTACAAGTTCTTGATGTCAAGTTTCACAATCATGAGGCTACTCCTGGTCATCGAGTCTTGTATATTAAAATCAACACATTTTTCGTCGCTATTCATTGTACACAGAAATTTAAACGAAATTAAATAGTATAGGTTTGAAATTAAATCGTATGCCAAGGGGTTAAAAATATCATAATATCATCGTCCGTTTACTCGGACTCAGGCTGCACACGGTAGACAATATGCGTGTGTTAAAACGTAATATATGTATGTAGGTATGTATGATAAACGCATAGCCTTCTAACTACAGCAGTCCAATCACACCAGATCAAGTGGCGGTACTTACTAACACTGGCAGAGGCTTAATCCTGAACAACTAGAGCGTTGAAGAAACAGAAAAAAGGAAGATCGATTAATTAACATGTTCATCAACTTGATCTCAAGCGAATGTTCGAATTCTATGTTCTTTTTTCTTTCCCTTTCCGGTAATCTTTTTTTCTCTTTTTTTTTTGTTTTCTTTTTTCTGATAAAATCAACGATAAAGAACACCTACGTTGGGATGTCGCGCGCGTCAACGCTTCCGAGATTCACGGCGCGCATTGCTGTGACACATGCAGCTTCCTTTCTACCTCTCCTCTCGAACTCGTCGAGCCGGTAACGGTTCGTACCCTCGATTGAAGCCGATTGTACGAAAGTAATCGAGCACGTGGCTATGCGACAGCTAAAAACATCGCCAAGCTGCGAGTCGGGAGAACCAAAGACACGATACGTTTCGTCGTTTCGCAGGAAACATCGATTGTTGCTTGTCGAATCGTCGACGTCAAGAACGCGTCCGACGCGTCACGGGCAAAAAAAAACGGTTTGAAAATTTCTTCGAGATCGTTTATAGACAGTCAGAATCGATTTTCCAAGAAAACGATCGAGCAATATCCGTTTTCACAAGCGTCGAGCAACGTCGCATTTTACTCACGTTCAGAGCTACCGGACATTAGGCGGTAATTTACGAATTGTTTCGGCTGGTCACGGACTATTAACGTTACAATGCGGCCTGTTGGATGGGATCGCTTCGCAGACGCACATGGTTTCGGACTATACAAAAAAATTTCTAACAATACAATCTCTACCATCCACATATAGATACTTCTATAGAAGAAAAGGGGAACATTAAACGGCTGGCGTGTGTATGTGTGACGGTGAAGCATATAAAGACGGGGGGAAAAAAACATCGAAGCCAATTTAGTCGAGGGCCAGGATCAGCTTCACGGCGAAATCCACGTTTACGTACATCATCTATAAACGACACGCGTGAAGCTGATCCGCTGTGGAGTCATTGAGGCAGGGATCCTCCAAAGGTGTTTAGGCCGCACTGTTTCCGCTAAAGTCATCGCGTATAGCTTCGGCCAGCCTCTCAACAATGTCTCGAAGGACAGTGCATGGAAATGATGGTCGAATGGCTCCCCGCGTGCATTGGAAGCTACGTTCTACTTTAAAAGAGAGCTAAAGAGTGGAGAGAGTAGGAACGATTGACGATTGTAATGGAGATCCAGGGACGAGGGAGGATACGATCATTTCTACACAGTGACATAGCAGGTACTGCACTATCGACAACTCGTCTGGTGGACTGACTGCTGCTGACGCTGCTGGGTTCTCTGCTCGATTTCCGTCGAGGACTGCACTCTACCCTCGAATCTTGGACCAGAAGGTTCCCTGTTATGGTCACGATATTCTGGCCCCCCATGTCCCGCAAGTGCACAAGCAAAAAAGGAAGAAAAACAGTACGCGTATCGCAAAGCAGTGGCGTGGAAATGGCAAACTTCGAGCGTCGAAAGAGATCTCCATTTTGAGAAAAATTGCTGAAACTTTGTGTTCGCCGTTTCCAGGCCAGGTAAACCGATAAAGCGTTTAATCCGCGAAAAATTTCCCATCACTGATCGTGGTTTCGTCCGTTCGAGTCGTCCCCACACAAGGGTCAAAGTTGTTCATGCTGACACGACGACGGAGCACAGCGGGCCAAAGAACATATACAAATACCTAATTGGTCCGCGCATACTGCGATTACGTGTGTAGGGGGTAGGAGTTTGGTAATTTACAAGGGATCGTCGTGTGTGCTGGTGGGGGGACAAAGATCGTCAAAAAGTTTACGGCACGAGACACGTAACCGATTTCGCGTTTCTGACAAAACGTAAAGAAGATCTTCGGGCGTTTGAGAAAGAAAAGTTTTGCAAATTCGTCGAGGTATCGCGAACACGGTTGCCGTAAACTAAGAACCATATGGACGTTGATCGGTGCAGAGGGACGACGACACGATTAATCGTGTGCCGGGTACATGTACGTGCGTAAACGAGAAATCGGACTCCGTATAGCGGTTGTCGGCTATGTCTACGACAAACAGAGAGAAGAGAATTCACGTTGGAGGTGATGTGCGACGAATCATGGTGTTCCAGCAGTTCGTGCTTTATTATATCTTCGTACAATGCACCGCCGCAATAATACCGCTGGCTCGTTTTGTTTCCGCCGATGACGTTTCTGCTTTCGCGTGCAACACTACGTAACAGAGAAATATCACTTCCCAGATACAACGTGGTACAATTCGTTTCTTATCGTTATACAGGACGTCCAAACGGTCGAAACACCAGGGGACACCTACGTTTCGCTAGAACGGCCGTGGCGTCCACCGTCGATGCGTTTACTGGGACTTAGAGCGAGACTTAAGCGTTATCTCAAGCGAGTATGCATGGATTTTGGTTTCGTAAAAACAATGGTCGCGGTACGGTGTCTATATACCGTCGGCACAAAACAGGAAACGATCGAGTCGAGCACGAAATCCTCGATGTCAGATTAAATCCTTTATTTTAAATTTAAATCAATTGCATCCGCTAAAACGAGATCGAAAGATATTTTTAGGTTTGTTTTCTTTGTTGTTGATGTGTGCCTGTTTTGTGCAGTTTCGTTCACTATATAGCGTAGTAGAATCGTTAGTAATGTGAAATTAATCGCACATACCAGATAGTCCATTACATTATTCTACTTACATATGTATATATATATAATCGATAAACCTCTAAATTTCGTGTAACATTCACATATACTTCTCTTCGACATATTTTACAACGCCTTACAAAATCTAAACACGCCTTACTAAACGCTAGTAGACACGTACCGAGAATGTGGATAGTTTCGCGGCGTCACTTTGTCGCGATTCCAATTTCTACGTGTCGCGCGATGAAACGGAACGCGAAACCGCCGAATCGAATGTCGAATGGCGCAAAGCTATGTACACGTACAAAATTATGTACAAAACGGGACGTAAACGTCGCACTTGTACCACGAAATCAGAATACAAATTGAACTGTCTGGCCAGGGAATCTCGGTAAACGAAAAATTCTGATTATTTCTCATGCGTTGCTGATTTTTAAAAGGATTTGATACAGCAGCGGTTGGCCTGCTCTCAATTCTCAAGACTGAAATTACAGTGTATAATTACTAACATGAAATAAATTTTATTTACGATTTGGGCCGGATTCGAAAACAGCTTTGCTCGCTGAACCTAGCCTATTCACCCTGTTTCAGTATTCTATCTTTATGTACACGATAATTTTCTCTTTCTACTTGGTAAATAAAAGAAAATAAAAAATAAAATCAATATAGTGTAGTAGGCCATTGCAAAAATTTATTTCGAAAAATAAGTCGTTTAATAAAATGCCTCAAACTGTCAATGTAAATGTAGCTCGTACTTTGTCGTAGAAATAAATTATTACACTTAATTACTACTTTTTATTATAAGTGGTCGTTTAAAAAGTGTGGGGAAAAAGAATGCAAAAATATTCAAACATTTTTCTTTTTACCTTATTACAACCATCGCCGTTTTATGGATGGTATTTCTCGTAAGAACGTCTAAACACAAACACTTCATGCGCTATAAGTATCTAAGAAATGCTGGATGTGAAACTATAACATATGCAAAATTTTAGAAGTATCGTGTAGGAAATGACAAATATTTTTTAAACGTGCAACAGACTTGTTATGTACCTATGATCAACAATAAGTAGTTTCTATTGCGTGAATTCTATCTAATAGTACTATATCGTACAAAACATTTTTCCAAAATGAATTGTTTAATTGTTCGTTATTTTTTCTAAGAAGGGTACAGAACATCGGATCACAATTTTATTTTGTTTACTCGGTGCCCAATTACTGCGTTCCACATTTCCGTTTGCACATTAGGAGGAAATAATTTGCTTCTACGTACATAACTGTGTTTATTAATTAGTGAGGAGCTCCTAAACGTACCTGCACGAAAAAAACGGGCCCAATAAGTTTTCGTAGCACGACAAATATAGTTAAAATAACATTTTTTCTTCCTCGCTGCTTTCGTACCTGGAAATGTATTTTTCATACACACCGGAAAAGGTCGAAGAAAACAAGCGTAGCATAATTTTTACGTAGAGAAAGGTACATATAACGAATCACAAAATTCTGTCGATTCATAAAAACGTTAGAAAGACGTAATTTATGTAACAGAGGATCACAGATAGAAATGTTTGAATATTCTTGCGTCGTTTCTTAGATGATCGAAACAGACAATTTGTGGAGAAAGGAAATGATATTAAAATATTATCTCGATAAAAGTCAAAGGTATATTGAATAGAATAAATAGAGATAAAAGTTGTGCATTTGAGTGTTGGAAATCATGAATTCAGTTCATTTTTAGTGACTATCATTTTCTATATTATTCGAGTAGGCCTTGAGAAGTTCGCCAAATATTATACGAAGCATATTTCACCAACAAAATCTTCATTGTTATCATCTAAACTAGAGAGTGTCTATACAAACAGCTAAGCACGAATCAAATATTGTTCAGTTCTCTAGCGACTTACGAAGTTTCACTAAAATCGATGTGTAACGTTACCTTGTAATTTCCTTATTAGTCTACCTTAGGCATAACACTAACATTCTGTTCTAACTATTTGTTAAAGTTTCTTAGACTAATTTTCGAACGGTAGAAGTATTTTTCAAGAGGTCGTTTCACCCTTAAGAACCGAAAGTTAGCCAATAATAACATTCTGCTTGTATCGAATTAATTTATAAATTAGTAAAATTCCAAAAAAAATCAGAATATAAGATTACTGATATTCGTAATGCACTGTTTATTTTTGCAAATTTAGGTTAAATGGAAAGTGAATCGAATGTTGTTTCGCGTGACGATCGATTGTGAAATTAGCGTCACGATCGAAGATTGCTTGACAGTTTTTGATCACGTATCGCGTGAACGATTAACGTGTTTCAGGTACGAGGGAAGTAGAACGTTTACATTACAATAATTGTTACAGCGATCGTCGTTGTTGCATCCGCATGAAAACGACTGGTCGAACTCCCTGAGAACGTATTAACGTGTAGGCTTGCGAAACATAATCAGTGCGAACAAAGAACGTAGGATTCATCGCACTTTGCTACCCTCAGCTGCATGTTAAGAGATATTTGCAAATTCGGTGACATTCGTCGTTGGATTCGAAGAAATTACGCTCGAGGATGCACGATGCCCGTGACTAGATGCGTATGATTTTAGATTAAACAGGGACACTCGT
Organism: Colletes gigas; assembly: GCF_013123115.1. NCBI lineage: Eukaryota > Metazoa > Arthropoda > Insecta > Hymenoptera > Colletidae > Colletes > Colletes gigas. The sequence goes on from NW_025106637.1 coordinate 9,130,936, forward strand.
ACGATACTCGATCGTTTTGCGAAAGAAAAGACAAATTGCATTGGAAAGATTAGAATACTCGATTGGATTTATGTTTAAGTTTACCGAATGTTTTCTTCTATTCAAAGTTGCCAGGTGTGATTAAAACTTTGACCGTTTGCAAATTAAATTATATGGGAATATTGGAAATTTAATTTTTATGTGGAAGAAGATAGATAAATAGATTTCATTGAAAAATAAAAAGTTTGGGAAGTAAGCGATCCTCGATGTCTAATAAATTCTAATACTGTGATATATAAGTGAGTAGTTAGTTATCTATTCGTGTGGTTAAATTTTGAATGATTAATATTTGTGTTTAATTGTATCACTAGAGAAATGAACGTTTCTTTCCCAAAAAGTCGATCGAGTGACCGATCCGAGTACGCATCGCGTCGTGCAGGAGATGAATATGATCCATAAAGTCAAAACTCATCCGCGTGTCCCGACCAATCGGTCGATCGACAGGGAATGCGAGTTATGCATTGACCAAAACCACAATGCAAGAGAACTAGTATATGTGTGTCGGTCAAAAAGGAAAGCTTCAACGTTTGCAAAGATGTCCTTCATGCAGGTGAGGGTATAATGAGGGGTGTAACAAAAGCTTCTTTACGACAAAAAACAGCAAACAACATTCCAACACATGTTGTAACGAAAGGTGCATTCCTTACGTAACTCGATCGCAATATTACTGTCTATCAGTACAAGGTGACCAACCCGGCGTGAATAAATAATAAAAAGAAATAGATAAATAGACAGAAAGAGAAAGATAAAGATTACTTAAAGAAAAGAAAACAGAATGAGAAGGAGATACACAAGTTGTCCCACTTAACTTGACTCGTCGACTAGAAAAGCAACTACGCAAGGATCACGAAAGCATTGTATGTTGCATGAATGTTTATTAACAAACATAGATATCTTATATTTCATAGAGACAAATTTAACGTAATGTTGAAACTCCACCTAATGCTAGAACGTTGAATGAAAATACAGCGTGTCCGGTAAAACGTAGTATTAACGGGCAGAGAGGCTGATCGTTCGTGAAAAAGTAAGTCGAAAATGTGGAATAAAAGTTTTCTGTGGGAGGCTCCGTTTCGGAGAAAAATGATCCTGAAAAGTTTTGGAGCTCGCGTACGATTTGGCTAACTTATTTGTCCATTACTGATTGTAACTATCTAAATAATAGCAACGTTGACGATCGTACAATGTTTACAGATATCAACACAAGTAGAATTAATAAGCACCGAGCGTCGAGTTTTACTCAATAGCGCGCCCCAAACGTTTTCAAAATCGAGTTTCTCCCAAACGAAGCCTCGCACGAGACAACTTCATTCTACATTTTGGTTTCATTTTTTCGCAAAGAATCGTCCCACGATCGTCGATCCCGCATTCTACGGGACACCCCACCTACAGCTCCATTTAAACTTCAAGATCGATGGTTTCAGGTACTCATGATCTGCGTCGCAAGTTCGATATCATTGTTTCATCGTAGCAAGGGAGATGTATCGGGTGTTCAAGTGAAATGGGGCACCCTTTATACGTTCAGATAGAAAGAGATCGAGAGAAATGTAAAAAGAGGGGAAAATAGAGAAACATGCATACGCGCCGTGGACTCGAAAGCGCCGACTAAAGCGTTTTGTTACACCGCTCGACTACTCAACTCCGCCTTCTTTTTGTCTGTTTTGTAAATCTCACGTGTACAGATCACGCGATTGCGCTTAATTATCCTGCCGGCAGTGGATCTGCCCCGCCTTGTCGTTTCGCTGCGTTGCACGCGACATTCGTGAAACGAAACAAGTCGCAAACTTCGAAACTCGTCAGCCGGTGATTCAGAACTCACGTCGATGTCGAAAATGCTAACGGGCTCGTATTGACTGTCTCGACGTGACAGTATCTGCCGCGATTTCCGTGAATCGTGAATTCACGGCTGATTAAAAGACAGGTAACGAGCAAAAACGTGCGGGTCTACCTGTATCCGTGTTCGTGTTCGTGTTATATCGTTTCCGTGTACGTGTATGGTGTTGCATTTTATACGTGTTTATAAAGAACGCAACAAAATTTTATCGTAGAAATAAAAATGAGGGAGTCGAGGTGATTCTTCATGAGAAGTCAATAATGCACTGGAAAAGTTTTCTCGCGAGTCGTTTCCGTTTCGAGTAAATTGATCATGAAAATCGTTGAATCGATAAAGAGTTTACATGGATCGTCATTATTTAATAGTCTGGTGTGTCAAGTTAACTATTTCGTTAAGCGATAAATTGTTGAAAGTATCGCGACAGGCTTAACATCTAATTTTGATACGACAACGACGGAAATACTTTCAATAATTTATTAGTTAATAAAGTAGAATTCAATGAAATATAATAGTTAGCTCGAATCATTGTTGTAGCTGATGTTGGATTTTTGAGGTAATTTTCTTGAAAATGAAACCTCGTATGGGAAAACTTTGTCCTATAGTTTTTACTTATTTTTGAATGGGGAATCACGTCCAGGTCGATTGTACTACGAGTCATGTCACATCTTGATGGGTATTGCTATGTTACGTGAAATGACAATTCGGTTGACAACGTATTTTTATATCCTTCGAATTTGCATTTATTTGTAGTATCGAGAACATAAGTATGGAATTTTAACTGTTTCAGTTTCACAAATTTTTGAAGAATATTACAAAGGAAATACATTATCTTGTAAATATGAATACATACACAAAAGATGTTGTTTTTTGGTGAAAAATTCTAGTTTCAAATTTAGTAAAGTGAATTTAATCTGTCTTTTATTAATATTTTGGTAATATAGTCAATGTTTCAAAATTATTAAATGGGAGGTAATTGAAATTCTGAATAATATAATAATAATACTCTGAATAATTCTTATCATATCGATATATTATTTACCGTTAAGGTGATAAATATTTAAAAATATGTAAAACTAATTCAAAATCTCAAAAATCATTGACAATGGATTGTTTAAATGTAATACAAATTCGTTCTCAATATTATTAATGAATGCCAGTATGTTCGAAAAGTAATAAAAAAAAAGAAAATAATAGGAGGCGTTAAGGCGAGCAGTTTGATATGGAACAGCTTGCAAGCTAACGCGCGTGTTATGCAATGCTGGGTACTGTTTGAAATAATCGTCTGTGTGGAATAATTTTCACAATCGTATCTGTCATGTATTTTCAGTATTTGCAAATGTGAAGGAACTATTTATTCGAAAACGAAGCCAACGAAACTTGATAAACATGATACAAAATAAGTTATTGAAAATGATTCTGTGATATAAATATTAAATGTCGAGAGTTATCAAATTTTCGTTAATTTACAGTTTTTTAAACTTCCGCATAATTTTCAATGTATTGGGCAACTAGAAGGCAAAAAGAACATAGCTATTTCAAAAATGTACAGTCCATATAAATCATTATTCGAAACAATTGGTAATATATACCGTCTGATAAAAAAAATGTGATTTTCATATTTACACTGCTTCAATTGTATCCATTTACCCAGCACCGACATTATGTTGCTACAAAATTCCAAATAAAATATATAGATCGTTTCATCCGTATATATCTTATCACAAAATCATCTTTTCCCATGCTACTCGAGATAAACACATTAAACAACGAATATATTTTATGTAAATATATATACATATATAAACATACGTATACGTGAAGCGGAAGAGGGGATGGTATACATCGTGTTTGTGTGTTTACGTTTGTGCGTTTAAAGTTTTCAAATATCTATAGAATATACCGGATTATATACATTTATATATCATAGAGAGGAACGAATGGCGTTAAAAAAAAAAAGAATTGCAAATCGAAATCCGGGTGAACATTCCCATGCGCGAGTATCTATTCCGTTCTCGCGAGATGCTATTTCATTAACAATTTCGTAGAAATGCCGTTTAAAACCAATATAGCAAATTCGTGATAAGATTGTTCGCTTCGCGTCGACGTCACGAATGTAAATCGTGTCGGTAGTTTTGTTTTAACGATAAAAATTAATGTCCCACGGTAAAAGTTCGCGCGAAGCCGCGTTTCCACGCGTAGAACGCGCGACGTAGAACGCACTTGAACCACTTCAAAAATGGTCGCTTTCAATGGGACAGCGCGGACGACTCGAATGTTCGCGCAAGTTGTTTGAAAAAAAATACCTATTTGTTATTCTGTGTGTCGCGAACATTAATCCATCCATGTTTCAAAACGTACGAACGCGTTATGTCACCTGTATGAACTATTCAGTTTGAAAATGGTACGAATCCTCTTCTCGATTCTGCACGTTGCCTACATATTTAATACACTTTAATTTATTAGGTGCGACATAAAGCAAAAATTTTATGAATAAAAAATATTCCTTTCTTTGCTTCGTTTTATCGATTTTATCAAATGTCACATCAATAGCAACCATTTATGAAGATCGATTTGTGTTCTACGCCGCGCGTTACGCGAGTGGGAACGGGATTAAGGCCAAAAAATGGCGCTCGATTAAATTTTGTTCCGCGCGTTGCACGTGTGGGAACGTGGCATAACACAAATACATGGGGTACTGTGAAACAATATCTATATTAAGCTGAAAAATGAATAATTTTGATTTTTATATGCGTGACTGTTCAAGTACAGAGAAAGAAATTCAAATTCACTGTGGAAACAGAAAATTTTTCATCCTCTCCGCGAGATTTCTTTCCTCTAAATTCCTATTTCTCTCCTCGGTACGTGAAGCAGTAAATCAGTTTGTGAATTTGGTTTCAGAAGTTGTTTGTACTTGTAATTGAAATTTTTGTATGTGTTTTCGTTATTAAAGTGTGTACGTGTGTGTGTGTGTGTGTGTACGTGTGTATGCCGGGAAACGCGTGAAAACCTTCTTCTATTGGCTTTGATTGATTGAACATTCGATTAACTTCTAAATGCAAGCTGATTTTATTGAACGGAAACTTGGTTTACACCTACTGGACATGCAATTCAACATGATGTCGGACTATTACATACTGTGTACTCTTTAGAGTTCGTTAGCGAGTAATCAAAAGATTTTTTTTGCAGGTAGACGCGGCTCGAATAAATCGTGGCTGGCTTAATTTCAGAAGTCTGCATCTTGCTCCGCGTTCTGGTGGATTAGTCGCTGAATTTATAGCGTTATCCCATACTCAGTATAACATACTTCGTTATAGAATTAATAATACTTTCCGAATTAAGAGAATTCCCGACTTAAATTTTTAATTCCTTAATTCACGGCTATCTTCGCGCTATATTCTGCTGGATAACGTCTGCGATAGATGTTTGTATAATTTATTATATAATTCAGATGTATTATATGGTACGTAAAACGCTTCAACGATAATTAACTTCGCGTTGAAACAATTTCAAGTGAGTATATATATATAGTTATCAACGGAAAAATTGGGTTTAAATAGACACGTATTTAAATAATTAAGTAGAAATACATTTCAATGTTGCCATGTTGCTTAGGCTGCTGTTTTATTAGTAAATGAATTAGTATCGTTATCGTAAGAAACCAATACTGCACACAATAACTTTATAAATGAAAACGCATAATGAGATAACTATCGCTTACAATGTAAATTGGTGTTTAATTCTTCGATCGTCGTCTCGATGAAGCGAATCGTGGGATCCTTCATCTTCCGAGACATCGAAATTAAAGAGACCCTCGGATAAACTATCTGCGTTGACCCAGTTTCGGGTTTTTCGGTAATTCAATTCCCAGTACATCGACATTCGATAGAATTCCATCATTTCGTATTACTTATCGAGATTCATGAAATACCCTATTTACTCGTATTCTATTTTAGGATGATTACGGGATACCGAAAGCCATGGAGTTCTGATGCCAATGAAACTACAAATCTCAGTCAAAAGTAACTTCTAATACTCCTTCCACATCGATTGGTATAAATTAATAAGAGAAGACAATTTCGAAAGACAAACCTACTCGTACGAATTAACAAAGGTTCCTTTTACTAGAGAGCACAGGATGTCACGATTGCTGTGATCGTAGAAGAACGATGCAACGAACGAATTTAGGAATTGTTGCGGAAATTAATATTTTGTATCCTGGCGCCAAGATATCGCCCCGTTTCAAGTCGTCACACAAACATCTGGACGGAGAGGGTTTTCGAAAGGGATTTATATCCTTTAAATCAGTCACAGAGTCTACATCATCCTAGACTATTTACGTTCCGCCTACAAAACTTTTATAAAAACAAGTCACCTTGTAAGAAGATGATAGAACGAACTAACAATGTCGTAGATAATAATGAGCGTATTTGGGAACACGTGTTGATGAGAAAGTCAGAAATTACTGTCAGATACTATGTAAATTTTTCTTAATAGATGGAGAATACGAGACTAACTCAAGAACACAAAAGGAAAAAAGAAACTATATGATAGATTTATAGTCTTATGTTCCAACAATCCCTTGTAGCAGTAGACCTATAATACCTATATAACTACCCGTTTATTTAATAGTATAGAAGCAATAGCTAGACAATTTAATAGAATCTTGACTTCAAGATTAACAACACCATCCTAATGCAATTTTTTACAAAATCATTAGCAAGAGCCACTGCATAGTGTTCTAAATATTGCACGATGTACGCACGTGGGCTATAAAGCTTCAACTACATTTATACAACATATCCACGCGTTAATAAACATTCTGTATGAACGTACAATCAAGATTTTCGTTCCCTTAAATTTAGGCAATTTTATTCATATATCTGAGAACACTTAATCTACATAATTGTAAACACATCTTAATCTACTCGTAAATTCCCAAAGCATTTTACACAGGGTGTTCGGCCACCCTTGGGAAAAATTTTAATGGGAGATTCTAGAGGCTAAAAAAAGACGAAAATCAAGAATATCAATTTTTTGATTGAGGCTTCGTTAAAAAGGTATTAAAAAATTTCAAATCATTCGGGAAAAATTATTTTTATTTGCGAGGTTCAATTACTACCACTTTTGGTCAATAGACATGCTCCCGAAATCCTACCCACTATCGAGAAAAAATTCAAATAGCTGACTAAATTTTTCGACAAAAAAAATTTGTTCAAATCGTTCTGGAAAAATTATTTTCAGTTGCAGGGATAAATTGTAAACATTTTTGGTGAATAGACATACTCGCGAAATTCTACGCACTTTCGAGAAAAAAATTCAGGAAGGAACGCATTTCGGCGAAAAAAAAATTTGAAATCGTTCTAAAAAAAATTATTTTCAGTTGCGGGGGTCAATTACAATCATTTTTTGTGGATACATATACCCCTGAATTCCTATGCACTTTCGAGAAAAAAATTCTTTAACGAAAATATGTCTGACCATACGTTGACATGTTTCACTGAAATTTGATGCGTATCTTTAAAAAATCATAACTTCTGGACGGATTGAAGGATTTTAATGATTCAAAATTTAAATAATGCGTATTAATGGGGCTCTAGGGCCCTAAAAAAATGGGGCAAAAAAATACATTGGATGTAAGGTCTACTCTTACTTTAACGTTAATAACTTGTTAACGAAGCCTTAATCAAGAAATTAGTATCCTTGATTTTCGTCATAGTTTGCCCTCTAGAATCTCCCATTAAAATTTTTCCCATGAGTGGTCGAACACCCTGTATAACAGTATCTATTTCGGCAAGTCTTGCATCGTTCGATTACGCTAGTTGAAGTTTCGCTAATAGAAATTTTAACAATTGCAGAGCACCGAACTAAATCTCAAAATTAGATTGCAATTCCTCCAGGTCTAAGCGTTAATTTCCAATAATTATAAAAAAGGCCAATGAGCTAGAGTTTAATAGACAGGTACACGACGTTGAACGTTGCTAAAATTGTAGAATTGGAAAATAGTATTAGAAAGCACGTCGTCTAAAATTCGACGCAAAGACAATGGCCAGCAAGGATACAATTACCATGGAACTCGTTGGTGAATAGAAAATTCGAATGCACGGCTATTCTATCAATAATGCTAACGAATCTAATTGTTTAGGTAAACGTTCCCCGATATCTGTACAAAGGAACAGTTTGAAACTGACTAAATTCCAAATGCAAAGCTCGACACCGACGCGGCTGAAGTTCGGAACGATAACTGGGATAGATTTTACAATCGAAACTTGGATCTTAAATTCGGGGACTCGGAGTCGGGGCTTATAAGTTGAACTATCGACAGTTCGGAGACGCTATCTAATTGTTTAACTACGTTACATCGTGACACCAAATATATTCCGCCATGAATCAAAACATCAAGGCTCCTCGCAAAGTACACGGTAAGCCATCGTACGAATCGTCTCCTTCTGTGTTAAACTTTCCGTGAAACTTTGTGTGAAACTATGTATATTTTACAGAACTATTTAGACGACTTGCTGAGTTCGAATGTAATTCCATTCGAATCGTTCTCGGTCGCCAAATAGAAGAGTAGATGCATGAAACGCTACAGAAGCTTCTCGAGAATCGGGTACATATGAGAAATTGAGCGTATCTGAAGTAAGTGATCCACCCATAAAGTGAAATTTCATGCTTGGTCTTTGTTAAAAGACGACTAGATAATTTTTAAGTCTTGTCGAAGGTTGTACGCAAAGTATCGCGTAATAAATAAATTAGAAATATCAATTAATAAGGATAATATTTAGGGAAAATAGTTTCTTCAACAATGACCCTCTAAGGAAGCATTTCCAGGCATGTGTGTAATAGAATTTGCTTAAACTTTAGTTTGTTATATAATCTCAGGTTATATAATATCATTGGGAAGTAGTAAAGACTAGAGACCAAAGATCGAGTATACGGAAATTGGAGAAATGGATATTTTAACAGTTTAACAAACGATAAATATGTTTATAGGACTTTGAATATTGTTATTCTATACTACTAGCGGATCTTTTATACCGCGTTTGATCATTCCGCAAGCTGAAGCATCTATAGATCATCCAAATAACGACCATATTTCGGAGGATAAGAAAAATATTAATACTAACAGAGATATCTTTCTGTGGCAAGTTTAGTTGCAAGTAGAAGCCTGAGGAATATTTCCAAGTTACTCTAATTTTGTTTAAACTGTTGCTATTAACTTACACTGCATGCTCTCAAGATTTTTAAGCAGACTATAAGAGTACATTGTTTATAGATCACAGTGCGCTATGATAGAACCGACAATATTAATATTGTTGTCAATGAATTGTACATTATTATCCTATGTAGTCTTCTAAGAATTAAAATCAAAAGTGAGTCTGTATAGAACTCGACTAGAAAAGCATTATGTACACGATTCGTTGGCAAGAATAAAATTTACGTAAAATAAAAAATAATAAGAAACCTAAATTTTAAAATATTGTGTACATCAGTGAGTGTAAAGTGTCTTGTATTACACTTAAATAAATAATTAAATTTTCTTTTAAACCGGAATTCCAAGTGAACGAAAAAAAATTCTACAAAAAAAAGATATTTTATATACCTCGCTATTCAGCTATTATATTATTTATTTAGAGTTATATTGACGAAAACATTCGATATATAGCATGTCTCGTTTAACTATACACGTACAATTGTTTCTGGAATTATCGAAGATACAAAAATAGTATTAGAAATTATACGATTTTGAAATCTTCCATAGTTTGAGAAATAATCGTAAGTATTCATTAAATGTTTCCAAATAATAGAATATTCATCATAAAACAATTAATACGTCTCCAATACAACTATTTTCGAACTTCGTATTCTAATCGATAACAACGACACGGCTATGCACTACCATTTATTTGCGAATGTTCGGTACGTTTGCCAAGATTGTCAGAAAGCTTCGTAAGAAAAAAAAGGATCGATATATCTCAGTTTGTAACCAAGCATTAATGTCGTTAAAAAAATTGAAATTGCATTAGATACCCTAACCGAAACCTCGGGACCGGTGTATGTGTCTAACAAAGCATTCCAGCTAAAAATTATTCATAACCATCCAAGGGCGTAAAGAAGAACGACAAAGCCTACCCAACAAATCAATGTCAATTTCTACTTAAACTGGCGCCAGGAAAACTATGAAGACCTATCAGCGACCTATCAAAGTATGTCGTCTATGATTTACGCGACCTGAGCGCCGATAACGGGTTTAACCGCCGTCTGGGCGTGCTCTCGGTTGAAGAGGCGGCGCTTTTGTTTTTAGAAGATTTAGACTTACTCTTCTCCTTGCTCGTCGTAGCCGAAGAGGTTTTCACTGATTTCCCGGACTTACTTGCAGCAGTGTCCGAGCTGGTGCTCGTGGACACTGCCGCGGTAGTGGCTTTATTTACTGTAGTGAGGTTCTGGGATTGGGTTTGGGTATTAGGGCTTACTTGTACCTCACAGGGTGGTGGCGCGCTCCTGTAAGATGGCACGATTTTGAAGGTCACTGATCCTCGTGCTTCACGCTGCAACAAAAAGCGTAATCCTTAACGACGAAAAGCCACACGAAGAAATTTCACGTAGAAAAAGTCTTGGTCGAAAGTACTGTCTTTATTTATAACAAATGTGCAAAATGGGGATGAATTCATGGTGCAAACAAATAGTTGCGATTTTTCGTGAAAAAGTGCATAGAAAATGTGGAATAAACTTTTCTGATACGAGCGTTCATTTCCGAGAAAATTAATTTTGAAAATTCGTGGGTAAGTTGCCTGACAAATACCAGATATTACTACTTGCATTGATATTTGTAGATACTGGCGGTGGCACGTTGATTACGTTTATTTAAACGTGAATATGTGAAAAATATTAATTTTGAGAAACACGTGCACTAAAAATTTTGGAATTTGATTTACTCGGAATAGGAACCTCGTAACAAAAAGTTGTATTGCATATTATTGATGTATTTTTGCACGGGGAATAAGTCTATGACTGATTTTTTAATTATGAGCTTATTCTATATAGGTTTGAATGATTAATTATACTCACGAGTATCTTTTGCAAGGCATTGACAGATTGATTGGCCACTGGTATTCCGTTAATTTCTCTGATCTCGTCACCAACATGGAGAGTCGCTTGTCTATGTATCATGCCACCGTGCATAATTCTTGCCACCACGCATTTTCCATCCTCGTTCATTTTTAGCGTGATTCCCTGTAAGCAAACAACCAATTTCACACTTTCACCGTGTTCTATTTTCGTTGTATTCTGTATTCGAGGTACATAAAAGGTGTAAAAGACAAACACAGAAACGAATGGCCAACGAATTTCTCTTAGAAAAGCAAGTGATAGTTAACTTTCCCTTCGTATGAGTTTAGATAAAGTTTGTCAGTTCAAGTAGTATAACCAACAATTTCTGAAACAAGAAGTTACGCGTTTTACTAAGGAATATCCACGACACGTCCGACACCGATTATTGTGAAACTTTTTACGTTTGCTGAGCTGCCAAAAATAAAGAAAACGTATTTCTCTAACTGCGGGAACTCAAGTTTAGGGGCTGAAACTACCTTCGAAAGTTTTACCCTTCCAATCCTGAAACATATTGGAGATACAGGGAAGTTTTTTAATCAAAGTCTTCGCGGTCTTTGACGGAGTATAAAATGTTTATACATCGATACAAAATTTCGCTTTTACAACATTCATTTTTAATATTTCAAACTTCTATAATCAATGCTTATCACACTTATAAGCAATATTCCTGAATTCGATCAATTTGAAACACGTGCAGAGCAATACCGCCATATCACAAAACCACTTTTTCATAAAGGGGTGAATAACCCGCTGAAAAAATGCAATTTCTCTCGCGGATTCTCTCCAGAATGGGGAGCAATATCGAAAATGAATTTAAAAAAAAATTCCATCCTTTTTTCCATGTAAAACACCATGTATGAATAATTATCGAAATAAAAACAAGCCGAAAAACATGAATTTTTCGTCAATCGTTCGTTCGAAATTTTAAAGAAATTACAGAACAATATAATTTTTATTGAAACATTTTTTTGCTACCTATTATCGTTATTGAAATATTTCGCGGAAAGAAATTTCCAGTTTTATCATATCATGATTTTACTCTCTCGAATTGTGCTAAAGTTCTAACAAAAACGGGATTTTGTAATACGGATAGAATACTCTAATAACACACACGAGATTTCGAAATTGTCTGAATATTCAGAGAATTTAAGCTGCGATTCCGGTATGAAACGTTAAAAATTATGAAACTTAACAGAATCATTCTTTTAAAGGAAATGAATGAACGTATGAATATGTAACTTTCCAGAAATATTTATATATGACTCTTGCAGCCATATGAATTTTCGTATTACCAAATATAACATGATGCAGTAGTTTCGACTAACGCTACCGACACATTTAGGTTACGAAGCGCAAATATAATAAATCAAAAGATAGGTTTCTGGCAAAGCATAGGCACTACAAATCCGTTTACGTCAATACTTCATAAATTGACCCTAGTATATCGTGTAATAATTATTATTTTTCTGTTGTGCAAAATATTGAGATGTCAAAAGGACAACACGAAGCATTTAAGGGTTGAAGCGACGTTTCACTATACAGGGTGTTCGCCACGTCTTGGAAAAATTTTAATGGGACATTCTAGAGGCCAAAATAAATCAAGGATAACAATTTCTTAATTGATGCTTCATTAAAAAGTTATTAAAAAATTTTAAATCAATTTGAAAAAATTATTTTCGTTTGCGGGGGTCAATTACAATCATTTTTGGTGAGTAGACATACCCCCGAAATCCTAACCATTCTTGAAAAAAAAATTCAGGAAGGTGGACTTTTGCGGCGAAATTAAAAAATTTCAAATCGTTCTGGAAAAATTATTTTTTGCTGTAGGGGTCAATTACAATCATTTTTCGTGAATAGACACATTCCCGAAACCCTACGCATTTTCGTGAAAAAAATTCGAGTAGGTGGATAAAGTTGTCGACAAATTTAAAAAATTTCAAATCGTTCTGGAAAAATTATTTTTGGTTGCGGAGGTCAATTACAATCATTTTTGGTGAATACACACACCCCCGAAATCCTACGAACTTTCGAGAAAAAAATTCTTTACTGAAAATATACTGTGTGGCCGGAAATGTTTCCATAACTTTTTAACAATCAACAAATTGCAATTCTTGATTTTCGTCTTATTTTGGCCTCTAGAATCTCCCATTAAAATTTGTCCTATGGGTGGCTGAACACCCTATATGTATATTCGTCGCTGTTAATTTTTCTAGTTATCGTCTTACCATTGGCTCATCGGTGTTCTTCTGGAACTGGACCAGCCTGACGCGCGTGACGTTTTCGAGGTCCAGGTCACCGTTTTGTCCCTCGAGATCGTCGCCACCGTTCAAATAAGGAAGCAGAGGCGGCGGCGTCACCCTGGTGGCTTCTTCGCCGTAAACTTCGTGTCCAGCAACGTCGTGCGCTTGCAGAAGCGCCTGTAACAAAGGACAACAAAGTTCCGGATTACACAATGTTGCTGACGAAACGTGACGTATGTAATATCCAGAATATTTATTAATATTTACTGTAATGTTGAAAAATAAATTACTGTTCCGCTGGTAACGGTGATCAATTTTAGAAATGCGTCAAATGATTGTAACGAACGTTATTAAACGACGAACATTGTTCAACTGAAATGTGTTTTTGGTAAAATTTCAATGATTGGAACAGAGAGAATTGAATTTGCGAAAAAATAGCATATTCGAAAGTAATTAAGTATAAATAAAAGTGCCGAGGATTATATTTGTCGACATTACAGCTGAACGAAGAAGTTAATTTGCAATTCTGATACGAGACGCGAACTTGTCGAAATTTCGCAACGCGCAAGAAGCAAACATTGACGATGACACATTCCATCAAACTGGTCCCTTGATTGCGACACATAGGTCGCCCTTCTATCGCCTGAAACAAGCTATTTGCACAGGACGTTTGAATTTGTGGTCGGATCCTGACCTTGGTGCTCCAAGTTCCGACTGCTGTCTGGACACGTTTCAAACCGCAAAGTTCTGCAAACTGCCTCAATTATACGACCAAATTCAACTAGTTCTTGAAGCAACTTCATCAAGGTCTCAGTTACACGCGTCACCGAAAGTACCGGGCCAGCCGCGACAGCATAATCCCGCTCCCAGAATTAATTCCGGATTTATTTTCCATTGCTCTTCGACGGGCACGATTTATTGCCACGGCGTTATAAACCACAACGACGAAGAAATAAATCATGAAGGCACGACGAAGATTTGTATCTTTGTTTCGACGAACTTTGCGCGTCCGTAAAGTTCGGGCGTTCGAGCCTCGGTCTTGAAAAGATTGGAAACATTCCAGACCCTGAACTTCCGAAGCGCTTCGAATAGTATTCGAAACTAGAAGAGTTCTCGAGAGTCCCGAATAATCTCGAAAATCTTGACTTTGTTCGAAAGTCTTGATGAGTCTCGAATACCTTTGTCGGGAAACTCGATTCCTAAACGTTGCACCTAGGTATTACCAGCAACAGCTGCTGTTTTCCTAAAGCTATTTTTCCCTCCAGCGCCAGCGTCTCGAACGTCTAGATTTTGACGCTGCGTCGTTTCTGAAGTGACAAATAGGATTCGAATTCGATATCGCAGATTTTGTAAATGTCTAGAGTTCCAGTAAGACTGTAGAATTATGCAATGGCGTGTACAGTTCTTGGTATCCGATAAACCGTAAAAGAGAAACAGAACTAACTCTCGAATGCGGTAAGAAGGAGAACTGGTTCTTTACGCTATCGAGTTTCCAGTCGTCACGTTCGTCGAGTTTTTGCCAGCCCTTTGCAATCTCCGTAATGAGAGAAAAGTCACGTCGGTTGACTCGAAAGCGGAAGAAGAAACTGGAGAAAAGTGGCGACAGCCCCGTGCAGCTGCATCGACACACGATACGGCATGTCGTGCGAGCTGGTACGCTGCAAAGTGTCGGGATAATTCGTTGGAACGACGCCAGTGTCTGAAGAGCATGGCTGATGGCGTGGACGACCGTTCGGATTCTTGCAGCGATGGCGGGTCAAGCTGCGGGAGGTCTTCCTCCGTGTGTGGGGGGGCACACGTTTCACACGGGAATACGCAGATACGTGCGTGCACGCGACCGAAACCCCTACGCCAGGGGTGCACAACTCCCAATAAATTCGATCTACCAATATTACCTTCGTGAATTTTCACTCTATTCAATACAAGAATTTTAAATCGTTACGCAACGCAGTTCAAGAAATTCTGAATCGCATTACTGTAGAATTTAACAAAGAGAATTGTATTTGAAACACACCAAGCACACAATCTTCTTACACAAATTAATATCATATAAGAATCACGTCTGTCGTTCACAACCGCTCGTTTCTGTTCTCCCTAGTTACCCATTCCTTCACGAACAAAGCACTTTCAACCCTTTTGTACATAAATTACCATTCAACAAAACTACACCGCGGCACAAACATTCAATACAAATCTCCTACATTATGAAATATTTGTAAATTCACTTATTATTATTATCAATCCACGAGCAGAATCAATTCTGTACTTGTAGTTGATTGAAATTTTTTATTTTTTTCAGCACTGAATTTTTGCCACCAATTATCTAGAGTTCGATAGACGTAATTTTATGCAATTATTTCTAACGTGAAATGTTGCTTGAATGTGAACAGACACGATTCAGATTATAAATTGAAGATTCGTGCAAAGGATAAAATCTAATTTCTTTTGAATAAATCTTGAACACATTTTGGTACTTAAGGGTTAAATTCTGTGGACCATATGTGGTTCAAGGGCCACAAGTTATGCACCCCTGTCTTAAGTTGTCACGCGATAGGTTGGAACAGAAGGAAATGTACGAGTGTGAGAATACGTTCGTCCTGGCGGTCGCTTGAAATCGAGCCAAAATCGTCGTACGGCTCGCATTGATAGCCGTGCCACGTTTCTATTTCCCGTGTCCCACGAACGCCTAATCTATATGTAAATCCTACTTGCGCGGAAAAGCATGTGTGAAGTGAAACACGCGAGAGTGGTCCGATATCGGAGCAATTTTAACCCCTGATTCCCGAAGATCTACAACGCCTGGATCACACGAGCGGACTTGGGCAAATATTAGTCACGAGTATCGAATACAAATTTCGAACTCCCATTTAATTCTCTACGTAAATCAGAATTCATTAGCTGATTCTATTAATCGATATCAAACTAACTTACGAACGAATCTAGAATTGTAAAAATGGACACCAATCGTTTTTCTATCAACGAAATAGTATTTTTAGATAAATCGAAAGCCAGTTTCGTAGGCAAGATATATATTTAGCGCAAAACGTATTTCCATTGATGGATTCCAATGGAAACTTTGTGTAATTCGCTGCTGATGAAAGTAATTTAGTCACCGTGAAGATATAAACGTTGAAGAGAAGATTAATGGTTCTAGGATAAGAAACTGATATTTTTAGATGGTGATCCCTTAATTAAAGTTTCGATCTCCGTTCGAAATCTTCTTTGGAAATTTCTTTGGAAAGAATAAATGAAGTGAAATTGATACCGCAAACAGAAATAGGTCGAAAACGTGAATTTCGACAAAAATGTACAATGAATATGTCTAGAATAAATTCTGCAATAACGAGTTGTTCCAAAGGTTTATGAAAATATTAATGAAAATTGGGAAATTGGCAGACAATAGATGTAACGAGTATTCATGGAGCTTCAGTTTCACAGTAAATATTACGAATTTTAATATCGAAGCACGAAAAGAATACGCGATTTACATTCATATTCAAACGGATTGTTTTTTATACCTTTGGAAAGACATTTTCGATGAAATACGATGGGACTGGATAAATATTTTACGTGTCACACGTGACGAAATTATTATTTGTTAGATGCATAGTTTAAAATTGAAAAAATAGCGATTCTCAATGAAATTAAAATTACTTTGCCAAAACATTAACAAGTCTTAAAAAAGTAATGAAAATTAAAAATGTGTTCAGAATATGCTAAGAAAGATTCAAACCGCAATCCACTTCAAAAGAAGTTCTTGTAAATACTAACATGAATTCAACGATCTTTTCTGTAGTATAAATCATTTTTCATATATCGAATTCTCATTTCATCTGTTAATTTCTATGTTTTGGTTTAGTGTTATATGCACGTATTTGTTTGTTAATCGCTCTTGGTACAAATTTGCGTTGAATTGGCGTAATCAATTCTGAATTTGATCCAAAATGCGCATTGAATATAAAAGATGTGTGTCAAGATATGCCACAAGATGCACTCATGGTTTGCGTCTGGAAAGAAAATTTCGTGCCAATTTCGATAACATTCGCTAGTAGTGTTAACGTCGTTAATTACGCCAGCTCCGTCGAGTATTCATTAATTAGAGGCTGCTCGTCTGTCAGGGGTGCGCCGCCCATTAAGCGTTTTTCCGGGTTGAAAACCGAACTCGAGGAAGAAAACAATCCGCACCGGTCCAATTCGATCGCGCTGGATACGTACTTTCAGTTGTTCCTCTATGAATTTGAATGTACTCCACGATCACTATTGGACATACTGGATCCCCAAAACATTTAATCTACCAAATTAATTTTTTAGCTGGTAAATATATGGTAAAAATTGCACTTGGTCGTTAAGAAAGAATAATAATTTATTTCCGATCACTCTTAATTTCAAATCAAATTTCGAATGAAATTTCAATATTATATTTGTCTTACGATTATATAAATTAAAGGGTTAAAATATCAGTCACACGGCGCACGCGACAACCATTATAACTCCATGATTGGTCAACGGTCTTTGCCGCGGTTGTTCACGCGAATTTATGTGGATCTAAAAGTATAAATTATCGTAATTCTGGCTAACGTTTAGGGGTATTACGACCGGCTGAACCACAACCGTTCGTAGCCGCGTTTGCATGCCAATGAGCCAGTTAGCGATTTTGAGGGTAGAATAATATTGTTCCATGCAAATGTCGACTGGGTATATCTACCACGTGGGCATTGGGTCGCAACCGGAAACCATTGTATTGGTTCAACGAACTAAGTCATCAATCCGCGAGATCTTTCGATCGCCGCGACTCTATGCTTTAATACGATGCAAAATACTCGGTGTATCGTGAAATCTGAATAACTGCGGTTAAAATGCCAATTACCCGTTCATTCTTCACAAGCTTGCATGCGAACAAAATTTCCATAATCGCTTTTACACATCATTGGGTTCACTAATTTGTGAAACAGGAACTAAGAAAAGGAATTAATTTCAGGTTGATGAAATTTATATAAACGACGAGTTCTACTAAGACAAAATAATTTAGACATTCAGACTCGAATCGTAGAAAAAAATGTTGGAAGCTGGGTTCTTTCGATCGCGTTAGATCCTCGAAGTATGCAGATCGATTTCGTTTATAAACTTTGAGAGTTCTATTATGCGAATCACGTGCATTAAGGAACGCCACGAGGAACGAACGTGGAATAACGATAGATGTCGAGCAATATTGTTCCTCAGGCTATAAAGGAAACACCGAGACGGGAATGGTGCTACGAGGTCGCCTCGACGTACTCGTAAAAATGGCGCTAGCGTGCCACGTGACAAATGGGTACGATTCGCATAGCCAAGGACCATTGATTTCCCCCGATTTATTTGACTAAAGCCATTTCCGCGGGGTTCGACCGAATTCTACGCGCCAACCTCGTGCGTAACATAGTTCTTTCATGCAAATAATGTGGTATTTGTTTAACAAGGTTTTTATTTAATATTAAAAGTGGTTAGGAACTGATTAAAAGAAACTATTCGAATTATTTCTACGATTAACATCCCTTTTTAATGCTTTCTCCCGCCACTCAAGCTTCTTTCGGGCGCGTACATGACCAAATATAGTCATGTTAACCTTCGCCTTGCATTTCGCACCCCTGTTCGAGAGGACCTCGAACTCGTCACTGCAAGTTGCTTTCTCTTTCAACGTATAGTTCTTTCTCCACACAAGTTCCTCACATTTCCGATACCACAATAAGTACAAAGAATGGACGTAAATACAAGGTGTGTGGTAAAAGTGCCATTTGCGTGGGCGTAGGAGACACGGGCGATAAAACGAGATTTCCTTGCGGTTGTTAGGTAGATTTAGATCCGAGACACACATGGTTTCCAACGAGACTGACTGGAACTTCGTAACAAATGTTTACGTCTTGTTTTTACCGTCTTCCCGACTCGCCATCCGCGTGTGGTACATTTGAATTTCTTTCCCCGTAAACTTGTCTTCTTGGTTGCTCTTTGAAACTCTCTCAGCAGCACGAATTAGCTTTGCAACGATATCGGTGACTCGATGGATAACTAACTTTGGCTTTTTCGAGTTGAGAGATAATTTCAGGCTAATCAAATCTAAGACTTAAGGATAGAGAGATGGATAGGGAAACTTCTGGTAGATGATAAACTCTGGTGAAGACTGGGTAATAAGCAGGTGGAAACTGCTAGGACCTGAGGGGGCAGTTTACCAAACTTCGAACCTCCTTCAGCTTCAAACTGAGGTAAGCTAATGTCACGGAATAGTGGTCCAACCTCGTGGAGCAAGGTTTAGCCTTCCACGTCAATCACAGAAAAGGGCAGACGCCTTTCTAAATTTTGATACGAGTCATTAAAAATTCTTCGAAGGTATTATGCGACTTCCTGCGTGAATTAATATTTCAGAGCCTGTGTATTATATTTTCGCAAAAATTCTTATGTTTCAGGACACCGTAATACGCGATACTTCACTACCGAGGAGGAAGCAAATATCCTGTACGAGTAAATATTCTAAATATTTTATCACGTTCTAGAAATACGCTTGAGATATATCTGTGATCCTCAAACGGTTCAGCAGCTCGAATGGTGACACAGAATATATTCGAACAGAATCGGGAAATCGAGGAAAAGATCTAGAAGAACTTTCGCCGCGAGGTGAAATTTCCCTCAAAGAACCCGAGGTTGTGAGAAGTGCAAACAGAAATGGGCTCTTTGGCTGTGTCGCGCGTGACAGGAAAGTCAGTATACGTGTAAGGTAACCCGCGGGTGCATGTACGTGGCGCAGTTACACGACTAAGCCATAGACGAAGCATGAATTCGAGATAGAAATAGCAGATTATGGGGCCAAAAATTTTTCGTACCAACGCGTTCCAGTATTCGACGAATAGGAATAGAAAAGAATTTCGATAGAAGCAGAAGAAAAAATAGGAATCCACATTTTACCAAGAAATTATTAAACAAAGATCAAAAGTTAGTCTCGTAAACAAGCAATTTACACTTTGGAGAAATCATTATCTTGAGGAGAACCGATGAGTGAAAATTTCAAGATAATATATTTTATATTTTATTATCTATATACAATAAGCTATGTGAATGAGTTATGTGATTATTCATTCTCATGATCAATGATAATAGTAATAATTTCAACTATGAGTCGCACACAACGTGGAAGGGACGTTATTCTTCAAACAGAAAACATTTAACTTGAGCACACAGTGTGTTATTCTCGTAGATGTACCCACAAGAAATTCTACTTCAAATTTTAAACGAAATTGTAAAATCGTACTAAAAATGTATTAGCCACGTTGTTATCGAAAAATATTTTACGACAATTAAGAATAATATATTTCTATTTAAGGACGTTGTGACGTGCGACTAAATCAATAAGGATCTAGAGACTGGGCACGATTGTAAGCAGCATAAGTTACTGCTAATGTGTCGGCAAAGTCGAATGATAATACAACGTTGCCTCGTTTACATAATAGTTCTCCGTCGACAACGACGCTTATATCGACAAACTTTGTCGCGTTGGTCTTGTTCTTGACTCTAACTACTGCGCCAATTTGGAAGCACTTCCTGTACGGGCGAAGTTCGCACAAAGAATGCAAAACCTTTCTCCGCTGAACGTGCCAGGAGTTGAACGCCTCTTCAAGCACTTGCCACTTCCGACACGCGTGAAACAAACGCTCAATGTCCGAAACTGGCCGGCGGGAAGCTTTATCGCGTCAGCTTTGCAGTCGCGATGCAATTACACTTTTCCGATACTAATTTTTTTCCTTTCGCGAACTGCAATAGAATATTTAACGTAATTTCACGTGCACCGAGGCGAGGAGAAGGCAGCGAGTTGGGTAATTGTACTTCGTCGAGCTGAATTCTCTCTCTCGTTCGCAGCGGAGGAAGGATAACATCTCGTAAGAAGTAAGTCAACGTTCACCGTCTTGAATTGAGAGAAGGTGTAACGAGCCACGGCGCTACCGTTATGAAAAATTCTGGCCACTTTGGCGGAACGAATTCCATCCGTGTTAATTTCGCGAGAAGGCACCCAATGTAGCGTGAAATTAAGACAAAAGTATAAAATACCGAGACTCGTTGTTTATGCTGAGCAAGTTCTCGAACAATTTACTATTTCCATTCTTGGTACGCGTCCAAAAACGGTGATTGTGAAAAATTTGCTCTTTCGACGAACGAAATAGAAAACATTGGACACGGGAATTGGAATTAACGTGGATCGCAGAGATATTTTATAACATTTTTAATTTGCTAAGTAGGTCTTACTCGAATTATAAGAGATTAGTAAAAGGAGAAGAAACGTTTCAGAGTCGAGTTTCATCGAATTAAGTGGAATTACAAAATTTGTAAACAGGAAGTATGTCTTAATAGAAAAGAAAACGGAAGAGCAGTCATCTGTGAAGAATTCTTCAGAGCTGTGAAGCTTCGGAAGGCAAGCTCTTGTCGATTCAGTGACTTTAACGCCTCAACAGCCAAGTAGTTCAGTTCACGTCTTGTAAATATTAGGTTAAAGAAATTACTTATACTGTGAAAACTTAAATATGAGAAACAGTACTCTTCGATTCGGTTCAAATGAAATCGTATTCAAACGAGAGTAAGAGAATTTTTATGTAATCGCCAGTTTTTTATGAAATAATATCGTTCCTTCTTCGCATTAATACATTGAAATTGAATTATTTAGAACCTGATGGCTTAAATTCAAGAACTGATATTGAGCATAAAGTACGTAGTTTAATGATGTGATATTTATTAATACTCAACAAATGTTGAATTCTGTAGATTCGGAGAAAACAATCAAGCGAATCGAAAGATGCTAGTCTGGTAGGTGTCTCAGCCACGTGCTTCTCAAATGCTATAAATTTCAAATCAATTGTCCGTATAACCGATTGCCCGCGACATTTAACCCGTCGTCCCCCGAACGAGCGAACTTTGACCCTCCGTTTTGGCAACTTCCGATGTACGCGTTTGTGCGAGTAGACGCGGTCGCGAAATTATGCAGATGATAACCGGGGAAAGGCGGAAGAAGAGACAGAGCGGGGGTGGGTGTACCGAGCGGACGAAGTTACGAGGGCTGATCCTCGTCGCTGCATACCCACTTCCAAACCGGTAACTATGAGCTTACTTAATGGCGGACAATTATAAACGGAGTTGAGGCGAAAGAATAGACGGAGCAGGATGCAGCGCGAAACAAAATCCCCGGGGGAGGAAGACGGAACGCGGTTGAATGCTCATTGTCTTCTATTCGCGAAAACTGGCTTTGCATCTGAAAGGGTCTACGACGCATTGATTTCTCCTTTTCGACGTTTAGTGTCCTAACGAAATATTTTTGAAACACCATTTTCCCAAGAAATATCGCGATTTATTATATTGATAACCTGATCAATCTTTATCTTCATATCCTGATGGTAAAAAAACACTTTTTACTCTATCTGATGTATGAGTTTTCAATATTTTATTATTCATTAATTTTCATATCGTTTTATATCAAGTGCACTATGTATCCTGATATGTATGGTAGAATCTATGTTTTTCAGTAGTTGATTACACGGAGAGAGTGAAAGAAAATTTTTGTAAACATGGACCTTATTTGATTCTATTTTGTGCACGGTGTCGAAGTATTTCAACGTCCATAGTGAGTGTTAAATGTTTTTAAACGAGGTAAAACCTGAATACGTTCTGCAGAATTGATCTACCTGTTGTAAGATTGTCCCTTGGAGACTGTCTGACTACTCGACTGAAATGGGACACCGTTGTATATAAAACGTATGCAACGAACAGCATCTAATGGAACTTTCTCCAATAATTCATGCAATTGATTACTGAAGAAAGCGACACTAGATTGACCTGTTAATCCTCCATTAAGGAGAACGAGGAATTGTCGTGCATAAACAGATTAGTAGAATCAGCTGTATTAGGTCAGCCTGTGACTAAAAAATGTGGGAGTACAAACATCGCTACAGTATCTGTAGGGGATTCTTAATATAGTCAAAAATAATATTCGTATATATGTATAAAACCTATGGTTAAAACATCGATTCAAATTTTTGGTGAATTTCAAACTAAACAAATACATTAAAAATTTTTTTAATGATCGAGTGCTGTCATTAAGGAATCTTTCTTTTATTAACGAGCCTGAAACTTCTATCCATTAGCGCAGTGCTTAATTAATTCAACTGCTAATAATACCTTTTAGAATTAGGGATTTTAACGGCTTTCAAAAGGTCATAATAAACCGAAACTCTGTTTCAATTCGCGTAGAGTAAAACTTTTCGTTGAAGCAGCTTAAATTTTGCCTCTGTCAATATCAATACTCCTGGCATACAATAATTTGTTTGATACATTAGTGTACGGTGTCCATTAACTATCTTCGATAATCGATGGGACCAAACACGATCCGGAACCAGGACAAATAAGAAGAAACGAACAAATTCTATTTCAATCGGTTAAGTTCTTTTCCGATAAGTTATGCGGGCGACAAATACTTCAAACGGAAGCTGATCCAGAACAGTGTTCAGTGTTTCTAAAGGTAATTTCCATTGGCAGCAGACGAACATGATTATCATCGAGTACTCTTCGAAATTATCGTCGAAAACTAAAAACACATCGTATTGAAATATCTCGAATATTCTTGAAAATTATTTAAGTTGAAAAATGGATATTGTAGAGTTTAAATCTTTTGAAAAAACAATACGAGGTGTTCAGATTAGATCATATCCAAAAGAAGAGTGTGAACGGATATAGGTCAACATCGATATAAATTTTTGTTAATTTCATACGTAATAATTCGTTTCTGAATAGGTTAATCATGGTATTCGTGTTACGTTTTTATTTTCTGATCCTGGAAGTACCACACGCGTGTCAACTGTCAGACACACTTCCTACGGCCTAAAATTATAAAGTCGTGAATAACTGCTGGTTGGGACTATTGTTAATGTCGGAGGATCAATCGAGAAACAACAGGACCCCCGTAAATTTCAATTAGTTTCACTAAAACGATCCCGTTGCCCGTGTTGTGCTCTAGTTTCACGGCTTTTGTGCCCCTACACTTCATCGACATTCTGGTATGCTCGGATTACCGCATATGCTTTTATGTTAATGTTATCTCCGCCGTTTCGAGCACACCGTTGCAAAGTGAAACCATAAAACGAGTCAGGTTACGGGTTATTTCTGATTCCAAGTCTGCATAAATAATTCAGCGCATAAGTAACGCAATGCTTTCGTGTGTTTACAACGGTTGTAAGTTTATACGACGGAATAATGCGGATGTTTGACACGAGCATTAATTTAAAACACTGTCGTTTACACCTTCTGATCCTAGATTGTATCCTTTTATGTACAATATTCTTCTCGTCAAGAAATAAAAACATCACTTTCGTTTTGAATATGTATCTTGGTATTGACATTTTGTAGATATCATTTAATTATTTTATATAAAATTAATTACGGAACGATAGTATATCACATCTCTTGCTCGAATTTCTGTTCGTCTAAGAAACTGTGAAGGTTTGATTACGGGAAAAAGGAAATTGTTATAAGAAGAAAAATCTTTCGTAATATCGTTGCGTAACAGAGCTTCTGTGCCACGGTAATTTATTCTTCGTTAAACCAGTGCTTACAATCGCTTTGAAATTTTCATATTTATTTTTGTTGTTGACAAGTAAGTGACATTTATGCGGCGAGTGTCCGTGGCACAATGATATACAGATTGCGACGTAACGAAATTGAAATATGCAGACTGCGATTAAACGAAGAAAAATGAGAATTTTCGTCAAATCTCTAATATCGATTTACACGTACAATAATCTATCAAATTTTGCGTGAAAATAAATTTAACAATCATAAAATTCTAGAGTTTGTTGTGATTGTGTAAGTTTTCTAATTTACAACTTGTACGCTGTTGCTACACGGTAATTCTCTTCGATGCAAGTGTAAATTGCTTCTACAGAAGAAAAAGAAACAAAATAAAGTAAATAACTATTTGAACGTATTGAATATTGAATATTTATAAAATTGAATATTAAATTATATCTTTTAGTTATTTATACTCAGTGGATTGTGTTTTTCTGTAAGGTGTTCCATTAAGAGATGTATGATTAAGCCTGTGATTAGAGTATTACTTAGTTAAGTCTGATTATACGAGTGAAATTTGTATTAGGCATGCCATAAAACTGAGCAAATTGAGTATAGGTTGTATAGGTGTAAATTATGTCATGGATTAAATTATAGGTGGAATTATAGTGTGGGCTATAGGTTCGGTTATGGACTCGGTTATAGGTTATGCATTAGGTTAGGTATACGTTGCATGTTTAAATTTGAGTTAGATGAGAGACTTTGGATTAGATCGAAACTCGTAGGTATATGAGGTTACGTGTAGGTTATATGCGTTTCGGTTTAGCATGACTTAGGTATGATAAGTAAAAGTTAAACACAATTCAGATCCACGCTTCTTTTGTGACTTTCTCTTAGTGATTTCTTCGATATTTTAAACAAATAAATCATCCAATCGGATCATTATCTTGTGTCAACAATTGTATTCCAAAGCTTCAATCATATTCTTTTGGAAGGCTCCAAAGTTTGTCGTACGAGCACACAACTTCACCACAGATCCGGCGTTTAACGAAATCCCTAACAGTAGAATACAGATAACTCTCATACATATCGTACAACTAAAACACGAGCAACTGTCCTACAACTGCTGTATGTAACTCAAACTATTTATACAGTGGTTTCAAACATTTCTAACCAAGTCTAACCAAACGTCTTGTCGTTAAAATTTCAGGCGAAGTTATCTTATTAGAATAAAATTAATTTTCATTTAAAATAATATTTGTGATGATCAACACCCGTGTGTTTGTTATTTTTTTATCATTCATGCAGTGCATGCTCAATCAAGATGAAATTTTGTTTAGTTGCTCATTGTGCCCCAACAGAAAGTGTAGCCCCTTTAATTTGCATACTGGACTCTTTCTTAAAGAACCGGTATTTTCTTACAGTCGACGTCATACTGCTTTATCCCGTTCAGGGAACCGGAACAGTATTAGTGTCTCTACTACTCGGGGAAGGTAGCGTGAAAACCTTTTAAAAGACAACAGAATTTTAATTTCGAATGTACTTCGAAAATAAATTGTAAAAATTTCAAAGTCGGACCCTTCTTTCATCTAAATGTATCCAAAATCATTTATTATGCATGAAAAGATTAGCTCCCCAGTGGTCCATTTAATTAAAAACGAATACAAATGCAAAGGCAGGACTAACAAAATATTGTAATGTTCTTAGAGTAGTCCAATAATTGTGCAAAAAATCGAGGCACATCAGTTATCAAGTTTCTCTAGTGGGGGGAATTAAAAGTTTCTAGTGTTTGGGAAACGAAATCTACGCAACGTTATGCCAACAGCGTTCAAATTGGGTCTTTTGTAGCGTTTTAATCTATTCCGTTGCGCTTACGTCCCATTACGTACGTCTTCGTGTCGGTGAAAAGGCTTGAGCATTCGAAATTGGCGTTGGTATCCAGAGCAGATCCCTCGATAAGTATGCACTAAACCGGTCGGGTATCTAGCTACACGGCGGTGGCTTATCTTTTAAATTAGATTTTCCCTCTTCCAGAACGACCCCGAGCATCCTGCCAGTTGCAAGTTCAACGATGCACAACGTTGGAATCGAGTTGGAGACTAGAATCGATTCGCCGACCTTGAACCGCTGAAACTACTAATTTTCAGCATCGCTGATTACTGAAGACGACGTGCGAAAGCGACGACACCGTATTCCACGCAACTGACATTAACGAGCAACTATAACGCGTGCACGGAGGAATGTAATGTGTCATAAAAGTAGTCATAATTGTTTTATACATTCTTTCATAGTTCTTTAAGTCCTCGAATATCTTCAAATCTTGTCCATTTCATAAAAATGTCTCTGACCGTAGTTTGCAATCAACAGACGTAAATTTTAATCGAAATGAAATTAAAAAAGAGACGCGTGCACGAAGGAATGTAATGTGTCATAAATGTAGTTGTAATCGCTCTGTATATTTTTTCGAGGTTCTTTAAAACCTCGAATATCTTCAAATCTTGTCCATTTTATAAAAATGTCTCTGACCGTAGTTTGCAATCAGCGGACGTAAATTCTAATCGAAATAAAATTTAAAAAAGAGATGTTTAATGATTCCTTTTGCATTTATACATTTTTAAAATTCGTCTGCATATTTATCTGGACTAAGGAATTGACTAAAAATGTTTCGTTTCGTTTTCTTAATGCTTTAATATTAGCGAATGAAACAGAATAAGAGGGTTCGTTTATTTCGTACGAAAATCCCGCGTCAGACCTAGACTTCTCTCCGAGGAAATGTATGAAAAGTAAAGTGTACTCGTTTAAACTTCATAATGTGAGATATTTGCGACAGTGAATAGAAAATTTTGTAGAAAATTTAGGTTAATCATGGTACTTTAAATGTACACTTGAATCTGTCGGGACGTCACGTTGCATATATGGCGCTAGGCTTTCGATTTAGGATGACTCCTGACGAATACTGATTCAGATTACTTTATTAAATTCCTCCCGACCGATGTTTCATTTAAAAAAAATTCCAGTTCGAAAATTTTCGTTCGTATAACAATGGAATGCGAATATTAAATATAAAAGCTTCAATAAAACTGTTCTCGATTTATTACTGGCTATTGTCAGACTAGTAAGTTCATCGATCTATAAACAGTGCATCAATATTGGGCTTGTCTATTCTATTTTTGATTATACGAACTCTATAAGCATTCTCGATGCCAAAGTTGGTCAAATATTATTTATGAGCGACGAATATAAATTTTAGATTTATTCGTAAACTACCGTCCCTTCGTGTTTCATTCATAAATTAGAATTTATTAGTGAATTTTTTAAACCGACATCAAGGTGAGCAGAGTCGAAGAGCAAAAGTTGGTTCACGAATGAATATAAAATTTCTATACGATATACGAGTATAAAATTCGCTGGATTCTGGATCCAGCATATGGCTGTAGTTTTTGTAGAGGATACGATGGTTGCTATGTTGGGGAAAAAATCATCTTCGTCGTCTGTGAGGCGCTCGAAGTTCTACATACTACATTCCTCAGGGTCTGGGCCCGTATTCCCAGATGGACCGGTTTTTTCGCGCATGCGCCTCAAAGATCGTTACTCTGATCGAGTGAAAACAGATGTCATAAGACCCACGTTTTAAAAAATCGTCCAAGAGTTGTTTAAAAATGAATAAAAGAACCAAAGAAGAGAAAAATATTGTTTCGAACTTTATGCAGTGAACAATTTTGAAAACGTATTATATTCTGGCCGAATGTCATTTATAAAAATATTTGAAAATTAGAAACAACAAACGTAAAATAAATGTATAATAAATGTATAATTATCAGATTATGTTATACGACCCACGTTTTAGAAAATCGTCCAAGGATTGTTTAAAAATGAATAAAAGAACCAAAGAAGAGAAAAATATTGTTTCAAATTTTATGCAGTGAACAATTTGAAAATTAGAAACAGCAATATGTAAAATCGATAGAGAACTATTAAAATTTACCATGGCATAATATAGGTAAGAGCACTAGGTTATCTTATAAAGATGGGTGAAATACAGTTCCTGTGCTCTCCTGTCAGTGCTTTCCACGCGTTTATACCGCGTATACCTAGCTTTACCATCCTTTCGGTCCATGGTGATACCCTCCTCTACGAGTTTACCCCGATCATTTAAAGATAACATAGATTTGCATCGCCTCGCGCAGACAGGCACACAGAGTTACTCCATTTTGCCAGAAGTTGTTTTACCAGACGGCAAAGTTCGACAAATTTTATTTACAAACAAAGAATATAGATTTGTGATTTGTTCGTAAACTAACTTCTAATTACATTCCATTCGAAGATTTGTACGTAAATTAGCTTTCGCCCCTAACTTTCCTCGAGTAGATTAGTTTTCTCGACCACCTCCTCCCCTGTAGGAATTTTGTGATATTATGTAACTTATATTTTTAGTTTGATTACTTTATGGGTTCGTTCCGGACTCCATCGTGACCTTTTTAGCCGTTTTCCCATTACGCGGTATGAAAGAAACAGACAGGATTACGTATTATTTACGCATTCACGCGAACAAAGTTTGATGTATAACTTTAATATTAAACGAGTTGTTGAAAGTTTGAATTTTTTTTAATGGTTATATCCTCGTTCTTCGTGTTGCTCGTTTAAGGTAGTGATTATCAACACACGTTTATGTGAATATTCAATTGTAGTCTAATCGATCGATACAAACTGAGAATCGTGTATGACAGTAGGACTGGCAGAAAGGAAATTACGTCATTGACAATATTTACAAACACTACCAGAAGAAAGAATAATGAGTTATGGAGAGCTACATTGGTTAAGACAGTCGAGTGCACGCGCACACCATAAATTTTCAAATTCCATTATCTCCGGGACAAAGCTTCGCTTGAAAATCATTCTTTCACACCTACTACTTACTTTTTCATAAAGAATCATATACTTTTCGGATGCACCATGAATTTACGCCCCATTCTATACGAATGCTGTTATTGCCTTTTAACGTCTTTTTCATTTACGAGAAAACTAAATAAGCGGTAGATTGAATTTTTCCCAATTTTCAACGTAAACCAATAAAATTTAAACTGAAATAAATAACCTACAAAAACATATTCTCTAAATTACATGAAGAATTTAGCAAACAAAAAGCGAAAATTTTTTTCATTTTGAGCGAAATAAATTGAATCGAGAATTCGCGTCGATTGATAAAATGTTGAAACATTCACATTAAAATATTATCGATAGCCAAACAAGCAAAAAAAAAAAAAGGAAGATATTTCTAGCTAATATCATACGTCGTGTGCATGCCGGAGAAAAAATTGAAATTCAGTGTTCGTTGAGGTGTCTATTTGAATTTACCCGAGGAATACTGAAACCATCGCTGTGAATACGTGTACCGCGGTGAAATCATTTGCGGTCCATTTGTTTAACGATTCGTCAGACAAACAACATTATAGCAGAGTATCGGAAAAACAGGGGACACCGCATATTCTGCAGAATTGGGAAATGTTAGAGAATGAGGACTTCTGATTACTTCCACGTATCCAAAGATCAAACACATTTTAAATGCATTAACAGATCCTTTAAATTTTACTTAGCACAAATAGTTATAATTGACCTGCTGTTAAATATAAAATTAATTTTTCTAAAATTCTTTATAACATTAGAGAACATGCGATCAAATTATAAATTAGCAGTAGGAAATGCATTTTAAAAATTGCTTATTTATATAGTTTGCATTGCAGGAAGCAAATTTATTAATACGATACCGAAACTTGTGTTGATGCACAGCAGATGACTAAAAAGATGTTGCAAAATTCACAAGAGTTTCCTGTACCTTTAAATTAAGGAGAAAGTTCCAGTAAACGTGCCACTTGAATTATAATCAGAATCAGGATTTTGCTAAAATCATATAGAAACTGTAAAACGTGGATTTAATATCTTCTTTGAACTTACGTTCTGATAATATATATATTTTTAGTATGAATTTCGTGTACTACTACTAAATAATTAGAGTTTCTAGAGACCTATGCTAATTAATTATATAGTGTAAAATACTATTGAGGGAAAAGAATGCTTTGAAAGATAGTACTAAAAATTATTGTTTTTAGTATTGAGTAACATTTTTATCGAATACCACATAATTTAGAGCATTTAAAGTACTGAACATTTCGCAAACCGATAAAATTGTATAAGCAAACGATCCTCTAGTTGTTTTGAATGGAATAATTTAGTGTATTAAAGCTTTTGTGACTGAGTAATGAATATTTGAATGGTTGCTACGAGATAATGCTTCAAATAACTCTGATTATTTCCATCTACAATCATGCTTCTCATTATTTCTTCTTGCATAAAATTTTTATTTTTCAGACTTAATAGCCTTTCAGTCGACTTAATCAATTTCATTACGAATATTCACTTTTTTGGGTCATTCTTAGTTGTATAAAAATTATCCACAATTATTTAAAAAGAGAATAATTTCAATTTCGTTCCCTTCATTTCAGATTGCATTAACGAGTTTTTGACGTGCATTTGTTGAAGAGAATCCAAACAAATATATAATATTATTTTAATAGGAAATATATTAAATTGATTAAAAATCCCTAATTATTTCCCACTCGGATAATAATATACATCCAAAGATAATATTTACAAAGCAACAGTTGCGTACACACGTACCAAACAACACACGTTACGATTTCCAAGAAGAACAAATAAAATGCGCTCCATATTTAATGCTTCATAAATTCCACAGGATTAATAAAATCTATATAAAGCCTATTCAATCATCCACGCTACAAACGCATGGAATTCATTTCATTTTTTATGATGGAAGAAATTTAAAAATCAAATGACGTATCATTAAAAATTATTTATCCTCCCACTAATTTTTTCACAATATCTCAAAGGTTAATTGCACGAAAGGGGGTCAAGAAACGAGAAAGTTGATAAGTAGATCAACAAGAGAACTCACGTAGCACAGCATCGTGGCTTCCTGGAGGCTGCGTGAAAAAATCCAGTCACCGATTCGCGCGGTCCGGTTTCTACACGTGTTGTGACGACGAACAACCCTTCTGGCGTGCAGACAGCGGGGTCAATCGACGGATACAAACTTTGTTGTCCCGTGAATGCGAAAGAAGCGGAGCGTTTGCGCCGGTAACACCGCGCGTGAAGACGGTTGGCTGAACACTGACTCTGCGCGCTCGGTAGCCGACGCTCCGGAGTTCGACTTCCCGCCAATCCCCTGTTACACGACGCTACTTCGACCTTTTTGCCGCCCCGAATGCATCCCCCCGCGACTTTATGGAAAAGAGGGTCAACCTTGATGGAATGGAATTATGCTGATCGCGATTAGCAAGTTGCATTGAGAACTTCGGGACAAAGGCTGGTTTCAGAACGGAAAACTTCAAGAGATT
Source organism: Colletes gigas (assembly GCF_013123115.1). Taxonomy (NCBI): domain Eukaryota; kingdom Metazoa; phylum Arthropoda; class Insecta; order Hymenoptera; family Colletidae; genus Colletes; species Colletes gigas. The sequence continues at coordinate 9,163,134 of NW_025106637.1, forward strand.
TTATTGAGAAATGCTGCAGGAAGTCGGAGCAAATCACGTTTCACCATCGCGGATAGCTACATCGACGCTTAATTAATATCCTTTCGTAGATACGACTGTTCCCTGGATTGCTCGTTGTACGTGCCCGAAATTTTGGGTATTGGGCACCAGCTCTGGGGAAGGACGTTATTAAAAAATTAATACTTAAAATACAGTATCTAAAATTAATTTTCAGAGCGATTAAAATACGACTCTAAACATTGGAGTTTAGTGTGTCTTTTTTTATTTTTATCCAAAGTCAAGTTTGAGGAGCGACAACACATTATCGTTCTGTAAGGTTTTATTTTTTAAAACAGTTAATTATTTAATTCTTCCAGTGATGATATCTTTGTCCTTTGCTCGATTCTCATTACGCAGATAGAACGTTAAAATAAAAATGTACCTTTGTTCATAGGAACATTAATACTATAGAATTTTTTAAATGCATAATCCCCCACTGATTTAATGTATAGTAACGGGATACTAGAGAGAACTTACTGAAAACGAGAAATTATCGAAGACACGGGCATAACTATGGCGGATCCCTACACGTCTGTGGTCGGAACAGTCGTTATGCTAGACTGAGAATGAATGTTTAGCGTCAGCTAAATATAGTAGAATATACTCTAACTTAGTTATGATATTTTTATGCAGTTGAACATAATTGTAATTTCGTTTATGTCTTTAGTAGACTAAAGACGTTAAATGAAACGAAAAAAATGGAACAGATGACGCGTGTACCGATCATCGAATTAACATTTCTAACGAACGTACTTTAGTCGTGTATTTCGGGTCGAGTAGGTAAGCATTTTTAATGCGGCTCATGGCCTCGTTAAGACCCTAAATTTTTCATTTTTTGTATTCGTCATTAAATGATCGCTGATAAGAGTGTCAGCTTGCTATTAAATATTTTAACTTGCATATTTTAAAGTCAAAGTTTGTGACAATATTATACAGGCAAATTTATTTCTGATTCTAAGATACTTGTTTTGCAGGAATATATATCTCAATAAATAAAGTAAATAGTAGTTTTCAAGAGAAGTAATTTACACATATTATACAAGATCCGGCTGCATCTAAGGCGAAGTTTATTGGGTCAGCATTACGAAACGCTAATTAATTTTGATGGCTTCCTTATTTGGAAGTTTTAAACTCGGAATAAATTATGTAATTTATTGAATTATTTAGTATGATAGGTAGATAGGTATGTATGGTAGTATGGTAATGAAATGATTTCTTTTGATCGTACGGTTATTCATTAAAATAACAATGGCCTCTTATGCTTGCTCTATTTATTAAAAAAATTATTTTTCCTTCTCAGTAAAGTATTTTTAAACACGGTACGTATAAAATGAATGTAAAAAATCAATCATTTGGTATTTAAAAGGTTAATAAGACGCGTTATCGAGCTTCTAATACTCCGTTCGGAGTACGTAGAGTTTATTCAACCCACCCACAATCCCAGTGACTTGACACGGCATTATAAGCCACCGGCAGTCGCCACTCAACAAGCGCATTCAATTCTCTGACACGTGACCCGTGCAATCTTTTGAGAAGTGAACAGTTGCTATTGTCCTCTGATGAAATGTGTTGAAGAGCCCTCATCTCGTCCAGCTACGGCACGATTGTGCGTATTATTCCGGTACAAAGATTTCTTCAGTTTCGAGGACACGAAAACGTGTCGTGCATTTTTGCATTCAATTCGATAATGAAAAGATTGCGCATTTACGAACGATGGAAAGAGCAACGCTTTTGTGAGAATAAATTCTCCAAATACTACTTTACATTCGACGATGATATTTTTGTTGTATATAAGAATGTACGATCCATTTTTGCTTTCTCTTCGATACTATCCACAAAAGGCTGTTGAAATTTGCAATCGTAACTATATAAAACTGTGGCACAAATCGATGTACAAATATTGAACGAGTATCGCCGCAAGTTGTTACTGACGGAAAATTTATTTCGATAACAGAGTCATACGCGTAGTGGAAACAATTGTCCGTATAAACAAATATTGAAAATTAAGCAAATTGTTCGCCGTAATTGACGTAACATTAAACTGAGATATTCTATTCAATCATGCGGAATATAACACATGTTCGAATATTCGCAAAGCAATCGTGACAAACTGTGTAACATTTAAGATCGGAAGAGCATATCAAAGGGTAATATAGCGAATAATAAATATTTTGTGTTATTTTCAGTAGTAAATTTAAAAAAAATATTTTTAGTACAATTTTACACGTACAATAATCAATATAAAGCTTCACGGAATTAATTTTTTACGTTCGGTTGCGGGAACAATAATGAGTAAGTTTTGCGAAAATTATTTTCGACTTTGAAGTGCCGACAAAGGTGTGTAAATTGAAAAATTCTCAATTCTCAATAGATATTTTCACGTTGTCGGAGCAACTATTTTGCCTAAAAAAATATTTATTCCAAAAGACCGTTCCTTCTCAATGAAAACAAAACAAACAGGAAGTCAATATTGTTAATGGTTTTGGAGATAGAAAATCTATCTATCGCTCCATCAAAAACGCTACAAATTGAAAAGTTCAAATTGCCATTCGGGCTGAGACCGTACGCAAAATTTTTATTTTCTACGTTTTCGAAATATGTTCGATTCAAGACAGATATAACTTAAACAAAAGTGTACAATACGAATTGTCAAATAAAAGTAACGAAGAGAGTTGAATATTTAAACTGTAGAATGAGATTATTTCGCCAGTTTATGAAATATAATAAACTCAAAATTTTTCTTACATTTCTTATGCAACATACGGTTTTTACGGATATTATTCCATCGTAAGGGGAGAAACTAAGAGCTACCAAAGTAGGGAGAGCAACTCCGTTCGTGGCGCCTGGGAAAACTTCTAATTGGGCGGCGGTACCTGCCGAAAGTGCTGCAAAAAAGTGATTTTTTTGGCAAAAAGTCAGTCGACGGCGACTACTTGAGAAAGCTTGCCTTGCATACGGACCAACGAGATTTTCCATGTTAGTTACTTTAGTTATTTATTACTTTTCAAGCTCGCAGAGACCAAGCACAACCAGGCCCAATGGATTCTGGGACACGTATTGTTGGCAGCTGAAGGGAAACTGACCTGGAAGAAACGTGGGATCCAACTGGTCAAAATTCTACACTCCCACGCACGACCACCTCTACGACGCACATGACTAAAGAGGACCAATATATAGGGTGTCATCTATTGACCGGTACTGAATTCAGACATTTGAAAAAGGACTGGATTTGTAAAGTCCTTTGAAAAACTGGATAAAAGTGTGAAAACCTTTGGTAGAACTCTTTGGATCGAGTTTCAAGAGGGACGAGTCTTTGCCATATATCGATAACCAAAAGAGAAGTTTCGCATTTATAATTTACAAAATATATATGTGGATTGAAGACTTGTATAAATTAGCAAGGTTTCATAAAGAGATCGAGAATTTTTGCACTGTTTAATTAGCAAATAATTCAGGGTTGATCAAAGAAAATCTGCAAGTTTCCTAACGCGAACGAATTAGAACTTTACCGGACAATAAAAAGTATTAGAATTTTCGAAATAGTAATTCATACGTGGATCAAAGACTTGTATAAATTAGCAAGGGTTGATAAAGAAATCGAGAATTTTTACACTGTTTAATTTGCAAATAATTTAGGGTTGATCAAAGAAAATCTGCAAGTTTCCTAACGCGAACGAATTAGAACTTTACCGGACAATAAAAAGTATTAGAATTTTCGAAATAGTAATTCATACGTGGATCAAAGACTTGTATAAATTAGCAAGGGTTGATAAAGAAATCGTGGAATTTTTACACTGTTTAATTTGCAAATAATTCAGGGTTGATCAAAGAAAATCTGCAAGTTTCCTAACGCGAACGAATTAGAACTTTACCGGACAATAAAAAGTATTAGAATTTTCGAAATAGTAATTCATACGTGGATCAAAGACTTGTATAAATTAGCAAGGGTTGATAAAGAAATCGTGGAATTTTTACACTGTTTAATTTGCAAATAATTCAGGGTTGATCAAAGAAAATCTGCAAGTTTCCTAACGCGAACGAATTAGAACTTTACCGGACAATAAAAAGTATTAGAATTTTCGAAATAGTAATTCATACGTGGATCAAAGACTTGTATAAATTAGCAAGGGTTGATAAAGAAATCGTGGAATTTTTACACTGTTTAATTTGCAAATAATTCAGGGTTGATCAAAGAAAATCTTCAAGTTTCCTAACGCGAACGAATTAGAACTTTACCGGACAATAAAAAGTATTAGAATTTTCGAAATATTAATTCATACGTGGATCAAAGACTTGTATAAATTAGAAAGGGTTGATAATGAAATCGAGAATTTTTACACTGTTTAATTTGCAAATAATTCAGGGTTGATCAAAGAAAATCTGCAAGTTTCCTAACGCGAACGAATTAGAACTTTACCGGACAATAAAAAGTATTAGAATTTTCGAAATATTAATTCATACATGGATCAAAGACGTACAAATTAGTAAGGGTTGATAAAGAAATCGTGGAATTTTTACACTGTTTAATTTGCAAATAATTCAGGGTTGATCAAAGAAAATCTTCAAGTTTCCTAACGCGAACGAATTAGAACTTTACCGGACAATAAAAAGTATTAGAATTTTCGAAATAGTAATTCATACGTGGATCAAAGACTTGTATAAATTAGCAAGGGTTGATAAAGAAATCGTGGAATTTTTACACTGTTTAATTTGCAAATAATTCAGGGTTGATCAAAGAAAATCTGCAAGTTTCCTAACGCGAACGAATTAGAACTTTACCGGACAATAAAAAGTATTAGAATTTTCGAAATATTAATTCATACGTGGATCAAAGACTTGTACAAATTAGCAAGGGTTGATAAAGAAATCGTGGAATTTTTACACTGTTTAATTTGCAAATAATTCAGGGTTGATCAAAGAAAATCTGCAAGTTTCCTAACGCGAACGAATTAGAACTTTACCGGACAATAAAAAGTATTAGAATTTTCGAAATAGTAATTCATACGTGGATCAAAGACTTGTATAAATTAGCAAGGGTTGATAAAGAAATCGTGGAATTTTTACACTGTTTAATTTGCAAATAATTCAGGGTTGATCAAAGAAAATCTGCAAGTTTCCTAACGCGAACGAATTAGAACTTTACCGGACAATAAAAAGTATTAGAATTTTCGAAATATTAATTCATACGTGGATCAAAGACTTGTATAAATTAGAAAGGGTTGATAATGAAATCGAGAATTTTTACACTGTTTAATTTGCAAATAATTCAGGGTTGATCAAAGAAAATCTGCAAGTTTCCTAACGCGAACGAATTAGAACTTTACCGGACAATAAAAAGTATTAGAATTTTCGAAATATTAATTCATACGTGGATCAAAGACTTGTATAAATTAGCAAGGGTTGATAAAGAAATCGTGGAATTTTTACACTGTTTAATTTGCAAATAATTCAGGGTTGATCAAAGAAAATCTGCAAGTTTCCTAACGCGAACGAATTAGAACTTTACCGGACAATAAAAAGTATTAGAATTTTCGAAATATTAATTCATACGTGGATCAAAGACTTGTACAAATTAGCAAGGGTTGATAAAGAAATCGTGGAATTTTTACACTGTTTAATTTGCAAATAATTCAGGGTTGATCAAAGAAAATCTTCAAGTTTCCTAACGCGAACGAATTAGAACTTTACCGGACAGTAAAAAGTATTAGAAGCTTACGGATGTCAGTCACGTGTGTACGCAGAGTAAATTGGGTGCAATTAGCGAATAAACAATCGAGCTACTTAATATGAAACCGAGTCACGGCGGTTAATTAAGAGTCGATATGGTGAACAAGTTCCGGACAGCTGCCAGGAGAAGTTCCCTATTTAAGATTTCCTCAGGAATGGGCTCACGACATCGTCACAAACGATTCCACGGAATTTACAAGGGCGTAGACTCTTTAAGCGTTTCAGCAGCCAGCTAACTAAGTGAGGAGTAACGAATTTCCATCTAGTTGACGAAGCACTTTTGAAGTCCAGTACTCCACTTTTGCCTTGCTCTGCAGCATAAGAATGCCTTCTAACCTGTTCGACCGGGGACATTTCGAGGATTCAAGACGGTACCGGGGATAGTCAAGCTCCGATATTGCCTCCGGTCATTCTTTTGACCGATGAAACTTTCCATCCCCCTAAGGTGGAATTTACTGCTCCGCGAACTTGAACTAATATCGTGTACCATCGGGCAATCACGACACTCGAACGCATCTACTACGAAATATGAGTCGAAAGGAACGGGTTTCGCGCGCATTTCCGATTAAATTTATTTGGTAGTTGTACTATCGGCACAGAAAATTGGGTTATTTGTTCGCCAGTCGAGCACGAAATATTAGGTTCCTTTTTTAACGAAAATTTTACGCAGTTTACGCGCTGCAACGACTAAATTGAAACCTTGTAATTGGTGCTGTAACCCTTTGATTTCCATCGCGGCCATATTGCCGCGTATTTAGAATCGTCGAATGAAATATTACTGTCGTCTGGATTTCCAAATCCATGAATATGTATTGGTAACAGTTTTGTGTAAATGAGGGTATATTTTGCAATATATTCAAAATATTCACGGTAAAACAGAACGTATCGGTTATTTAGATGCCATCAGAGTATAGTGATAGGTGTTACTACACATTTAATATATAACTGTGGAGATATTTCAGCTGGATTTACAAACCAAATATTCGATCCAGCAACTAAATATTTATTTGTTCGTTTCTAAAATTCCATGATATTTGTATCTCTGCGAGTTTAGTATATTGCCCTAATTTTAGAACTTTCATTGCGCGTAAAAATAATGAACGACTGGAGGGAAAACAAAAGTAACATCGACTGTTGTTGCCATTGATGGGGTTTAATAAATCATTGCGTTATCAGTTTGTGGAAACGCTAAGCGTTTTGTATTGTGGAAGGTATAATAAATTCGATGGAGCAGTAATTCACGGGGAAACGAGTTCCAAAGGAAGATCAAGGCTATGGAAGAAAGTACGCCCGGTTGTACGTTTGTAAAAGCACAATCAACTAGGGAAATATCACTGTAATTATAAAGCAGGAAATCGATTCGCTCTATCGCGAACACGCTCCCAGTGCAATTTCTCAAAACCTCGTATGAGCTTTATCTCCGTGCAATCCCACTAGGAAATATGCACGTCGCGTAATTCTTTCCTTTTTACCGCTCGAATCCGTAAATAGACTGACGAGAACTTTCGAGAACGTACCGCAAATTGCTAGAAGACGACGTTGCAAAGTTTAATACGGTTCCATCAGCCACGACGCTACGTTGTCCAACTTGTTAATAGATTCTATTTATTCCAATATTATCACGACCGTGTTGTTCATTTTTCAATGAAAAATTTATTCCACGAAATATTTAATTCGGAACTTTCCAACACGGCGGGAAAATGTGATACCTGACGCGTTAATAAATTCGTTAGAAGTTCGTGGCTGCTTTACTTTCATTCCTGACACGTTGCAATGTAACTTGTAAATAAATTTGTTGGATATTCTTTTCTACTGCGTCCTTCTTCCCTTGTTCACTTTACTTTTAATAGAATTTATCGAGTGGAACGCGTACCGTACCCTCAAGTTTCATTAACCCTTTTGGACCCGCAATCTAAACGAGGTTTCCGCTCCGATGTTGCCAACAAATTTTTCTTTAAACACTTTCGGACAATTTCATCGTGTATAATATATTGAAAAAGACCATTCTTGCGTCGAAACTTATTAACAGTTTCATTGAGAATTTTTTTACATTGTTGGTCTTAATACGTTGTTGTGCAATTTTGTTACGAAATTCCCGCCGTCTGCTTTTGCTTGAATATAATTTATCAAGAGTATCATATGTTTATATTTTACAAAGAAATGTACCCACGCATAATGAGGAACAAAATATACAAAATGTAGAAATCCGAGTACACGAAAGTCAACAGTTTTTACGTTTCGTAAATGTTTTATTTCGAATTTAATAGTGTTAAAAGAATTCCTATGCCAAGTATGCTTTTCAATATTTGTTTTGCCAATCTTGTTTTGTAGGGCAACTTGGTCGATTTCGTGTTGACAGTTTCCCTTTAACTCTGCGGTCGAATGAACTAATACTGATTATTCGTCCTTCGTGTTACTAGGAAATTTGTTATACTATTCTCCCGTTTGCGTACATAATGCAAGCTCGTATATTTCAGGCTCTTTTCCTTTTTCCATGTCGCGTTCTCTTCGGTCACCGTACGCGCACACGTGTTCCGACGACAAATTATGCACTCTACTCGGATCACATCGTGCGGGCTTATGTGCGTGCGTTCGCGTTCGTTAATCGATCAAAAGATACATATTTTTGCTACGTGCCCCGCACGGAACACACATTTTCATATACTGTAACATCGGCTTTCTGTTTCGATTCGCGGCGCCGTGCGTTGCGTGCCATTAATCATGTCGCCTGACTTCCTGTTGGCATTAACCCGTAACAGCGACTCTTCGCGATACATCGGTCGTTCGAGATTTTTAAAAGAACCTCAAGAAACCTGATCGATTAATCCAAATTTTAGAAGTTCTTCCATTAATATGAATTTTCTTTTCGAGTCGTCTCTGGAAACGAAATAAGTAAAAAAGATACAAAACCGAAAAAAAGAAAAATTCAGTACCGTTGGAAGCGGAGAAACGTGTATGGAATACATAAACATTTTAAATGAAATTTACGTAATAAGATACTAGTGCTTTTATGTATTCCATACACGGTCCTCAGAGCCCAACTAAATTCTTCATTTCTCAGATCTTTTATCTTTTTTATCAACTTCAGTTCCAAAGGGGTACCGAAAAGGAGCTACTGAAAACGATGGTACGACTAATTATATATTTTCTAATTATATTTTCTCCATTACAGGCAATTAATTTTACAGTTTGCTGCTTTCTAAATACGAAGTTTCGTTTTTGAGAACTGGAATGGCGTGTAAAAAATTCTAAATAAAATTCAAATTATTGAAAGATTTATGTGTCAAAAATATACGAGAAATTCTAAATAAAATTATCTGTGAATCTTTCAATATATATATTTTTTACACACCATTCTAGCTCTCAGGAACGGAAACTTCGTATTTGGAAAACAGCGGACTGTAAAATGAATTACTTGTAATATGAACAATTTTTGGGGACACCATTTCCCAATATAAATAAAATTTCTCGCCTTTCGTCCGTGTCGACGAGTCCGACGAGAAAGTCACAAGTGGCTTCTAATATTTCACGGTTACACGGATTCCCTTTTTTCGTCCAGCGTAACGGAAGCGTTTCGCTCGAAATTTCCAGGTTCCTCGTCGTAAATTCGCCGCGCTATTTGCAACCCCGATAGCGTGTGCGCACGGGTGCGCGTCGGTTATAGTTGCTCGCGTGAATTTTATGCCGGTGTATCGTGCTCCGCGGCAGCGTAGAGCGAGCGTGTACGCGCATACGCGTTGAAGTTAATCGTCCATGAATCAAATATGTTTTCGTAAAGAGAGCCTCTCCATGAGTTTGCCCCTTTACGCATCGCTACTACTTGACCGCCCGCGACGGCTGACTTTGTACGGGTTTTTCCACTTACCCTGCGCCGCCACAGCACGGGTCGAGTTTTAAAATAATCCTGCGCGGCGTAAAAACTTAAAAGACTCGCCGTTTCGAAGCAGAAATAAACGAAACGTTTATGTACAAAGATAACCCGACGCACAAAGTGACTAATTAATTTGTCCGGTGTTTACAGACTTTAGCATCCGTAACTTTACAACATCATGATAACTTTTCAGAGGTGAAACATTATTTGAAGCAGTAAATACTAAATATTTTATTTCGCTGCGTGTAATTATGAAAACGAATTATTGAGAACAATGAGGCTCATTTTGAAACATGTTCATTTGATTTTAAGTTTTAAGAAGCTCGGTTTCGTTGTCTACAAACGATTTATAATCGAGTCTGGTACGTTCTACGTGGAAGTTAGATTCTTAAAATCTTAAACGAAGACAGTTATAATTGCATTAAAGAAACTTTATTAAATGCTTTAAAACAGCAACTCTGGACTCGCGAGTTGAATTAAATCATTCTCGCTCAACAAAATACGAAACATAGAAATAAATACTATCTTTAAATAAAAGTTTAGCAAATAATTTTTCATCAAGTGAAGTCTAGCTTTCTATCCTTTGCAATAGGATATCCTGTGTAATTGAATATTAACTTCCTTTAAATTGGTTTAACGAACACTTTTCAAAACAGTTACACCAAAATACTTTCATTTGTTAATTAACATTCTATCTGAGCAAAGTGTCGACAAATATTGAATCGAGACAAACCCCCGGCACTGGGACAATAAAGAATTCTAGAAACTACGTTTCTTTGCTGAATATCTTATTCATTTAAACACTTCCGCTTCTTTTCTTTCTTTGTAGAGCAAACTTCCACCTCGCGTACCGTGCCTCGAATGTTTCTGAAACTCGAGTGGTACACAATCCGTCATTTCGAGTCCCCGTTTCAGAAAAACCAGCCTTTTCACTTAATACCGTAAATTATCGAAACGAGCGCAGAAAAATTTAATCATAATTGCGAAGTGACCTCAAAAGGAGAACGTTAGACGTACATATATGTGTACACGTTGAATGTAATTAAAAAATAACGAGAAATATATTTTACCGAGTTTAGTCTCGACGGAATGTTTTATGGATCGATCTTGGTATCGAATTTCATTACTTTCAATGAATTTTCTATTTGTTCCTTCAGGGCAAACGTTTGAACTCTCTGACTTATATCGCTATGTATCCCCTGCAGTTAAGTAAAAGTCGTTAGGATTTTCTTTAAAAAAAAAAAAAAAACTTACCGTGCTCGACATATAACTGGGCGACGCGACGTTGAAAAATATTTCCCTTGCGAACCGTGAATTCTAATAATATACGATAACATGCCGCGTAAGTGTAACAATTAAAGCTCGGAAACGAGATTAATTTTAGTTCCAATTTGTACATGTTTTTTTTAACGGAATACAACTCATTCGAGCGATTAATAATTTAAAATTAATTTCCAAAGTTATCGCACCGAATTCTAATTATTTTCCTGATTTAAATTACAGCACAATATAGCATGTCACTCTGCATTTTTACTTACTGTGAAAGACAACTAGAGCAGGCAGTACGAACTTTAAAATTTTTCATTCTTCTTATTTGATTCGTTTTGTTGTTCCGTCAGCCATTTTCATTTAAGATTAATGGCTGCTGGTTTCATGTGAAATCCAGCTCCCTTTATAATGCAATTCAATTAAAAAAAAAAGAGGGCGTGACTAGTTTTATAAGTCGAATTATAATACACGAAGAAAATTAAACAAAAAAAAAAAGTAATTTTCTGTGTCAACCAGAATACGCGATATAAATTTATAAATAAAACATTATTCTATATTTCATTTGCTGTTTGCAATTTTCTCGTAATCGATCTGCCAGAGTATATCATCATTCCTAAGGATAAACGATTCGTATAAGATGTTAAATTATGTAAATGGAAAGCTACGTGGCTACAGATAATTCCAAGCCACGAGGGAGCTTGGATCGAGTTTATTTCGACATTTAAAATTTTAAACAAGATCTAGATGATCACCATTCCAGTTTTTATGTGCATCTATTACCTACCTACGACCATCTCGCTCAATATTTAGCGAAACGTCACTTGCACGCTTTTGCGCCAAACTGGCTCGATAAAGTCGGCCCGAGGTAAATTGCTTCGCAATTCGTCAAATTATTTATCATCCCACTGCTTAAATACATACTTTAATTTGGTACAGAATCGATAAATAAACGAGGCTAAATAACTTTCAATTTTTTTTGCAACATTTATAATAAGATGTGAAATTTCTAGTTGCCCCTCATAACATATCAAAAACGCAGAGTAACATAATATACCACGATGATTAAAAAATTTAATTAGATTAAATGACAATTTCCACCGTGTAATATTTTGTTCAATTTTTCATGGACATTACATTTACTGTGATATTTTTAATGAATTTTCCAAAAAGATTCGTATTCCATTGGGAAACATTTCGTACAAAAAATTATTACGCACGAAGTGGAATCGAAACTAATTTCAATTCCAATATTTCTTTGGACAGCGAAAATCGAAAACGGCTCGAACGGAAACTCCATTATTGGTCATCGATGACCCAGAAATTGTTAAGCATTCGCTGGTTAAATATGAAAGGAATTGCCTGCAGTGATTTAACGAATATTATTCAAGTCGATACGCCTTTATGTCGGTGCAAAAGTTTGGTCGGTAAATGCGCAGACCCAACATCAGGCGAGTAGACGGGAGCTCTGTATTTTCTCGGAGGGTGTCCATTTCACTTTTATGCAGAATTTCGAGAGCTTCCAACGTTCGCCGGCTGATGGCGCACGTTCAGACGACCTGTGCAATCACTTTTACCACCGGGGAATCCCGTCAGGTTGTACCTAGTCATTTATTAGTATCAACTACATCGTGCACAACAGCAATGACCTATTTTTTAAGCCGACAAACGTTTTTCTCCGCGTTACACGAACCGACACATTTTTTATGGTACTAGTCACTTTTTAGTATTCCCTATACATCAACCGGTGCATATCCCAGGATGAAAATATTCTCACGGTTTCCATCAAACTTATTTTAACCGTCAGGCTGCCCAAATGTCCCTAAACATTCATTGAATCAGTCACATTGTAATTGTTACTGTTCTCTGGTTGATACTGGTAACTGATAAATTGCAATGTTAATTATAAATCAATTTTTTTATGTACAGTATTATTAAAATATTCACTAGATATCACTATATCAATATAATATGAAATTTATACCTTGAAACTTGGTAAAAATTATTAGAATTAAAATTCTAAGCTAATTGTGTTTTATTAGGCAAGGAAAAAGGATAAATTCTACAAACTTCAACGGGTTATTGAATAATGCTTTATGTAAACACATTTGGTCTCACATAAATTTGGAAATACAAAGCAACGTGTGATTGAAAACGAGAGAGCTTTAGACTCAAACGGAGTTCCAGCTTTGAGGGTTAAAGGAACGGCGAAAAAGGGTGACGCAGTATGATAACAATTGAACGGGGAAAGTAAAACGAACTAAGCATGAAAGTAAGCACGTTAGGAGGCAACACAATTCTTTGCGCGTATTTTCATTTCGTGACTGGAACGAAACGAGGTTGGCGACGTGGAATTTCTCAGACAACGTTTCCCTCCGTCAGTGAAGCATTCAGTTGACTTTATTTCATACACGGAATTAGGGGTACGAATTAAAACGTCACCGATTGTTAGCCCTTAAATAGATTTAATAACCTGCGAGCTCGGAGTTAAATATATAATGCTCGAACAAAACTGGCATAATTACGGTCGGAAGGCGAAATTACGAAATTGAGGCAACGTTGAACGGAATTTATTTCTGTGTTTAGCAACAGATTCCCGCGATACGATTACGCGTACTTACTTTCGTATGTATCTAACGATAACTGCACCGCAAAGCAGACATCGCTCTAAAATGAAATATCGCTGACAGAATTTTCGGTTCGGATAAACCTACCACGTTTGTTTAAACTAATTACCAGCGAAGATCTGATACGAATATTCTCCTGTCATAATTTACTACGTCTACATGCGCGAATTCAAGTTTCCTTCATTATTCATAACCCCATGTAGAGTTGATCGCAGATATCTGAAATTTGAATTCCCAGATACTTTGAAAAAAATTAAATTAGTTGAATGAAAAGTTAACTTGTTCATAAGTTTGTTTCGAATTGTGTCGCTGAAGAATCTCGGGTTTAAAAATATCCACGCGCGCCAGTTTTCAACGGACCACCCTGTATGCATCTGGAATGTGCATCATCCGAAACAAGGCATGCTAATACGTAACCTTAGGCTGTAATTAGAGAAATTAGAAGAGCACGAAGGTCGACGACGTTCTTCCAGGTGCAGGCGCGCGTGCACGTAATTTAGAGCTCTTCATTTCCCTAAAATCTCGTGCCTTCGGCTGTGCATCCCTCCAAATAAAACTGTGTCTGTGAGGTTAAGTGCTGTGTCAGCGAGTCGTGACATTCCTTACCACGGTCGGGACTCATTAATTCACACCGAAGGAACGACGGAAACTAGTTACACCGGGGCTTTATTATAAACTGCTGGATCAGTGAGGCTGTTGATAATGAAACGAAGAAAACTCGTCGCGAAAGGAACGAAAAAATGTGTACCGGGCGACCTATTTTAATCGTTTCGTGCAAATATCATCGAAATTACTAACGGCAGAAGGTAATGGCCTCGAACGAAAGTTCGAAACTAGAACAATGGACATAATTTCAATATTTCTCGACTCGTTTCGTACGGCTCAAGGTCACTGTCGATTTTCCTTTTTAAATTAAGTTCAAGTACTTCGCGTACCGTCGCGGCTTCGGAAAGTAAAACAATGGCTTGCATTAGTCGAGGTCATTTTATTAATTAACACGGTGCTTCTGGAAAAAGTACATACTTGAACATTCCATCTGGTACGAAATTTAAGAAGAACCGAAGGAATGCTCTGCGTTAATTGGAAAAAATGATATTGAATTATCGCTATGTGCAAAATTATGTTCGTTATATAATATCCATTAATATAATACATTCCTTTTTTATCGATTCAATATGTCCGGTTTGGAATTCTTTAATATCAAACCTAAAATGTTTTACGATGTAATATAAAATGATTAATATCGAATACCTGGAAGATTCTGTATATCAATGTTTCGAGCAATTAATTAACACCATTGCGGAAACATACGACGGTTATTCGTATTTATTAGCGTTAACAACTTCTCGTAAACAATACCGTATATCGAAAGTGTTCGGTTTTAATTCACGAGTTTGCATCATAATATGCAAATTTCCGCAATTATCCCGGGAAGGTTATAAACTTTTCGCTAGATTGTACAGCTGGGAGCAGTCATTTGCTTACCACTTGGGTGAACGTTATGGATGTGTTCATGCGCGGATTAATTAAATTAACCTTTTCACTTGCATGCCCGCATTACTGGGATGATTCGAAGGACTGCTTATAACCTATTCTGAAGGAAACACGTGCGTACAAATTTGCCCAAAATTATTCCTCGAAACGACAGCAATTTTTAAACGAATCTAAAAAATTCTTCAAACTTTAAACCTCTTATTGTGATAGCCAGTGATAGACACAATTTTTAATAATCAAATAAAATATTTTTAAAGACACCGACTAACTAACCTACCATAATTTCTCGTGGATCGACATGGAAACTACAGAAATCCAAAATCAGTACCAACTTTAAACTTCTCATTCCCAGTGATAGCCATAAGGTTATAATTTTTGAATTATCAAATAAAATATTTTCTAAATTTGACACCGACTAACTGACCTACAATATATTCGCGTGCGTTAATACGGTAACTACAGAAATCCAAAATCAGTAATAATTTTAAACTTTTCATTCCCAGTGATAGCCATAAGGTTATAATTTTTTAATTATCAAATAAAATATTTTCTAAATTTGACACCGACTAACTGACCTACAATAATTTCGCGTGCGTTAATACGGTAACTACAGAAATCCAAAATCAGTAATAATTTTAAACTTTTCATTCCCAGTGATAGCCATAAGGTTATAATTTTTTAATTATCAAATAAAATATTTTCTAAATTTGACACCCACTAACTGACTTACAATAATTTCGCGTGGTTCAATATGGTAACTACAGAAATCCAAAATCAGTAACAGCAGATTAGTCGGTCACGCGACGTGTTTGTAATTAATCACGGAATTTTCGTAACGGATTTTAGGGCCACTGTGACAGAATTGCGCAAACGCGATAAACGAGCGTATATGGTTGGGCACAGGTGCGTGGAACTGTCCGGTATAGCAAGGAATGTCCATCGTTTCATTAACCATGCTTTAGCTGAAAGTCAGTAGCTCGGTGGTAGTGATTCACGCGATATTGCAGTGAGTTCGCAGCCAGAAATGCAGATCGCACGTACAGAGCGCTGTTTATCGCATTGGTGCTATCCGTCACGCGCTCTGTCAGCGAATCGCGTTGCCCTGATGCCTGCTAATTGTTTTCACGAAAAACGTTCGGAACACGCGACATAAATAGGATGTCCAAACCGTCCCGTTCAACAAAAATCCGAGCATTACGTTCTGTTATTTCCGCTTCAATTAACGAGAGTGTCTCTTGCTAGTTTCGCGAGGAACCGTCTAATAAAATGACACTGTCGAGTCTTCCGGGTACCAAAATATCCTACTATCCGAACAGAATTCGTATTACTCCGTTTGGACAATGTAAATCTGTTTCCAACAATTTGTCAACGCTTTTTTCAATTTTTTTCGTAATGATTTCCAGGAGAATTTCATCCCTTTTCCAATAAAACGATTATTTGTGAGCACCCGCAGCTGCGAACGTGAATTATTTGGAGAAGCGTGGGGCCATGTGTACCTGTTAAATTATTGTCACGAAACTGTATTCACGTTTTGAACAAGAACGTTTCTGATTACTTGCCTGAATAATTCAGAGTCGGGAAATGTGTGTTTAAGAATTTCGTTGGCAACGCATGAGTATAATTTGGTGAAGGCAATGCTGTAAAGGTATTGGAAATATTTGTAAGATTGAAGAAAATATAATAGTTACCATTTCACGAGTGCATGTTTATTTTTAAATTTGAATTTAAATGATTTGTTAGGAGACAAACTTTAATATTTCTTTCATTGAATCTTTTCTGGTTATGCCACTGGTGACAAAGCCCTAATTTGCCCAAGAAAATTCCTTGTTGCAAACAAATATACAAGTAATAAATACCAACTAATTATCAGTCTCAAACAAGCTATTTCCATTATGGGAGAGTATTACATATTCTTTAATTCTCATTAGTATACGTTACCTACCTCACCCATTTAGTCTTTAGAAATTCACCATGAAATCCTTTCGAGGTTTCGAGGCTTAAGATCGATTATACTGAACGCGATAAGCCAGCTTATCACTGCTAAATTAATATTGCATGACTTTTTCAAGGGCTGGTAGCAAATGCGTTTCTGACCGAGTGTGCAATTCCACTTACGCTATTTCGAGTGTTCGACGCTATAACGTGTACGAAACACGTTTTCGATTTTCACTATGAAACGCGTCGTCCTATATCCCCGACCACAGATCGAAGCCTTTACAAATTTTCCGTGACGATCGTACCGCAGGATCGTGACGATAATTTGAGGTTCTGTCGAACGCGTAATTGGTCCTTTGAAATTTTTGAGCAAGGAAGACCGACGATTCCTCCATGACAAAGAGCACGTGGAATGGTTTCGCTAATTAAAAAGACCGGTTCCTCGAACTAACCGCACCGGTTGTCGTGGTTAACTCGCCAGGGTGATGTTTTATGATTGTATAGTTCCGCGATGAAAAAGGTACGTCGAAAAAGGCTGTTACACCGATACTGTAATTAATTTTACACTTACACATTATACAGGGTGTCCGACCACCCCAGAGAAAAATTTAATGGGAGATTCTAGAGGACAAAATAAGACGAAAATCAAGGATACTAATTTGTTGATTGAGGCTTCGTTAAAAAGTTATAGACACATTTCCGGCCACGCAGTATATTTTCGGTAAAGAATTTTTTTCTCGAAAGCGAGTAAGATTTCGGAGGTATGTGTATTCACAAAAAATGATTGTAATTATCACCCCTAGCTAAATATAATTTTTTTAGAACGATTTGAAATTTTCCTTTTCCCCCTTGTCGATTTTTGTTCAAAATTCGTTTTTGATTTTTAGTAATTTTGTTTGACATCCTATAGTAAAGTTGTCCAATTCTTTTTTGTAGATACCTATGGACTCTACTTCAGAAAAAAGTTTCATTGAAATACATTCACCATTGTAAGAGTTATGGCTGTTTGAAAATTGGACCATTTTTATGGAGTTTTTCTAACTGTACGGGGTCAACGAACAATTTTTTCAGTATTTTTAGATTTTCTACATATTCTCCATTAAAATACGCGTCATTTCCTTTTTGAAACATTAAAATCATCCAATCCGTTCAAGAGTTATGATGTTTTAAAGATTCACATGAAAATTCGGGCTGACATTTCTGGCCAGAAATGATATTTTCGGTAAGGAATTTTTTTCTCAAAACTGAGTAGGATTACGGGGGTATATCTAATGACCAAAAATAATTATAATTGACCCCTGCAACTAAATATAATTTTTTAGAATGATTTGAAATTTTCCTTTTCCCCCTTGTCGATTTTTGTTCAAAATTCGTTTTTGATTTTTAGTAATTTTGTTTGACATCCTATAGTAAAGTTGTCCAATACTTTTTTGTAGGTACCTATGGACTCTACTTCAGAAAAAAGTTTCATTGAAATACATTCACCATTGTAAGAGTTATGGCTGTTTGAAAATTGGACCATTTTTATGGAGTTTTTCTAACTGTACGGGGTCAACGAACAATTTTTTCAGTATTTTTAGATTTTCTACATATTCTCCATTAAAATACGCGTCATTTCCTTTTTGAAACATTAAAATCATCCAATCCGTTCAAGAGTTATGATGTTTTAAAGATTCACATGAAAATTCGGGCTGACATTTCTGGTCAGAAATGATATTTTCGGTAAGGAATTTTTTTCTCAAAACTGAGTAGGATTACGGGGGTATATCTAATGACCAAAAATAATTATAATTGACCCCTGCAACTAAAAATAATTTTTTTAGAGTGATTTGCAATTTTTTATTTCATCGAAAAATTTGCCCATTTAATGAATTTTTTTCTGGGAAATACGTAGGATTTCGGGGGTATGTCTATTGACTAAAAATGATTGTGATTCACCCCCGCAACCGAAAATAATTTTTCCATGAATGATTTGAAATTTTTTAATTTAATTTTTTAATAACTTTTTAACGAAGCCTCAATTATCAAATTGGTATTCTTAGTGTTCATCTTATTTTAGCCTCTAGAATCTCCCATTAATATTTTTCGCAGGGGTGGCCGAACACCCTGTATAATTATTTTTATTCTATAGGTAACTTACAATACGTATATGAATCGAAACGTCGATAATAAAAATATATAGTTTGTTTGAGGTTAATATTTTAGTCTACTTTATTTTAGTTAACAAATGTTTCAGTTATTAATTGTATATATTAATTCGAACGAACCGTTTAGCGTAAATTCAAGAAACTGAAAACAGAAAATATGACTCTACCTGCTGCGAATTTATTACCCCCTTTAAAATCTTAGCACGCTGAAGCTAATAGTATTGGACAGTACTTTATTCTGCGGAGAAAAAGACCTTCCGTACGAGTCGTATTGGGTCTGACGTTATAGTCAGCCTTCGTAAGACAAAATTACTCTACGCTGTCCTCATTCTACCCGTTGTACTAGATTCCCCTTAATCCAGGACTGTTCTTTCTTTCTCCCTGCAATATTAATCCATTACATTACAGATGTCTCTGTTGCGTTTCATCAGTGCCATCCAGTCACGTATTGTCAGTTTCAGCTATTTCTGGCTTTCTGAATATCGGCGAAAAACAACTAGAAAATCGATTCTACGTTCACCACAAACGTTTCAAACATTTTTGTAATTATTTTTTCTTTCAAATTCCTCATATTATTTCGTCGATAGAAATATTTCGAATACTTGCATTTAAATGGCATATAAGCAATATTATATTATAAACTGACCTGATTATGGAAAAACTAGTTAATAAAAAAGTTGTAGAAAACCAAAGCAGATTGTATAGAATTTCTTTTGTTAACAATAAGTAATTACCATAAATACCTGTGATGAGAAATTTCTTTGATGATGTTAATTCGTCTACGCTAAGTTTTCGTGACTTACCTGAAACAATCAGAAAAGATCACGTCAGCAATAAAGAATAATTTTGTATTCCAATTTTATGATATCCTGCTATTAATAATGCAAATGTTATATTTTCCTTTCCTGAAGCGTACTGGATATGCTGACTGGCGAGTCCGTCAGCAATATCTAGATTAAACTTTTATTTGCTGTCCCGAAATACGAAATTAATCAATTAATGTATTTGAACGTTGTGAGCGACTCGGCTGTGCTCTCGCAATTTTAAATGAGAATTTCAGATGCTCAATCATATTTTCCATATATAAGCTTCCACGGCCAATCCCTTAATACTTTATTTAAGTTGTTCTTTTGGCAAAAATAAATTATATTCCACCGGCAGACACACTCCTTTATTATTAATAATTATTAATAAGAACTTATTAATGAGTTCTAAGCCTGGAAAATTGGGACCGATGTTATACCTTTTCAGCTAGTTTGACAACTTTCTCTAACAGTTTCGTCACAGACATTTTACACGACACAGTAAACTTTCGTGAAACCTGTAAGGGTACATTATAATACATTCTCCGGAGGGGCAAAAATACCATGCTTAAGGAAAACTTCGTCTTGCGGTACATTGCACTCTACTTAGCAGATGCTTTCTCCACGCTCAACTCCCATGGCGGAAAGTATTGCGCAAAAATACGAAAGACAGATGTTCGCAGTGCACTCATCGTCACACAATGGAGTGTTTGGCTCGAAAAGCCGGACATGCCTATTAAGAAATTTGTCAAATTTTCAAACTCCTATAATTTCGTTAATATTCATTGAAATTCGATCAGAAGAAAAGCATTTGAAAATTTGGATTTTTTACTTTTGGATACTTTACACCAATTTTATCGAAACGGGCGCCCAAGAGATAAAATCTGCCCTTAAAAGTGAGTGTATCAAATTGTACAAATTTCTTGATATTTGTCAAGCACAGATACGTGTAAAGAATATATTTTGTAATTTTGATAATACATATACATTATGACCAATAAAAATTATTTTTGGTTGCGGGGGTCAATTACAATCATTTTTGATGAATAGACATACCATCGAAATACTGCGCAGTTTCGAGAAAAAAATTCAATTGATGCAGAAATTTTTCGGTGAAAAAAAATTTTAAATCGCTCTAAAAAAATTATTTCCTGTTACAGGGGTCAATTACAATCATTTTTTGTGATTACTCATACCCCCGAAATCCTACGCAGTTTCGAGAAAAAAATTCCTTACCGAAAATGTAATGTCTGACCATACACGACACGTTTCCCTGAAATTTCATGCGTATCTTTAAAACGTCATAACGTTTGAACGAATTGGAGGATTGTAATGTTTCAAAATGCAAACGACGCGTATTTTGGGGAAGAATATGTAGAAATTCTAAAAATATTCGGAATGTTGTTTCTTAACCCCGTAAAATGAAAAAAACCCCATAAAAGTTGTCCAATTTTCAAACGTCCATAACTCCTACAATAGTCAATGGATTTCATTGAAATTTAGACTGGAAGTAGAGCTCATGAATACCTACAAAAATGTATTAAACAACATTTCCCTACAGCGTCAAACAAGTTTATTAAAAATAAAAAACGAATTATTAAGAAAAATCGACAGGCCTAAAATTTCGGCGAAAAAGAAAAATTTCAAATCGTTCTAACAAAATTATATTTAGCTAGGGGGGATAATTACAATCATTTTTTGTGAACACACATACCCCCGAAATCCCACGCAGTTTTGAGAAAAAAATTCCTTACCGAAAATGTAATGTCTGACCATACACGACATGTTTCCCTGAAATTTCATGCGTATGTTTAAAATATCATAACTTCTGGACAAATTGAAGGATTTTAATGTTTTAAAATGCAAACAATGCGTATTAATGGAGCTGTAGATCCCCAGAAAAATGGGTCGAAAATATACATTGGATGTAACACCCTGAACTATAACAAAATCGTTAATGAAGTCGTAATAACATTACCGAATTATTGGCTATTTTCAAATATTAATAACTATGCAAATACATACGATGAAAAAGTAAAAACTACTCAAAAGTGTAATATATACTTATCTGAAAAGCTTCCATAATGGAAAAGTTTATACAACTTCTTTAGAACATGTAAAAATTGCTAATAAGCGAACAGTGTTTCAGAGAATGGGCTAAAGTAGAAACGTGTGCCATAAAATCTCTTAACTTTCGACGAAGCACAGTAGTTTATGAATGCATAAATGGAAAAAAGAATGTCGATACAACGTCCCTCGCATATTCAAGTACCCGATGCAGCAAAAATGTTTATTTCAAATTTTTAAAATCGTCTTAATACCAGTTTTTCGGGGCATATACACCACAGTGCATCGCCCAATTCGATTCTCTTTTTACCGCGTTCCGTTGCCGCTACGTGAGAATGAAAATTAAACAAAGTTGTCATCGATCACCGGCGCGAAAACGATCAACGAAAGACAAATAACACCGCGTTTCGTTGAATTCTATTTGTCGACGGGGACGCGACTGCGCAAAATCAAGACTAAGCAAGGAAAAAACGAAAAGTGGAAATTTCGGGTGGCGAGCAACCGTGGACGGTAATTATAAAATAACGAGAGACGACGCGACGACAATTACATATTTGTCACGGTACGCGCGAGGACACGCTCAAAGGTCCTGGCAACATATTAAAATTATATTCAAGAATTAATTACGACGCCTCTGTCCTGCCGCTTCCGTTTAATTCCCGACACCAGGCGAGGAAAGTGGCTTTCAACTTTCAGACCGCATCATATAGTTTGGAGGGAACCGGAAGACCGGGGATTACAATTTCTTGTAAGTTCCCGTGGCCCAGTTCCGCGGTACAAAGCTGCGAGAATCAAAATATAACTTTACGCACCGATCGCGCCCTCTGTTCGCCGGGAGCCCGTTCGAAGAATTTATGCGCTCTTCGGACGACTTAAGGGGGTTTCCTGCAGTACACGTCTCGGAAAATCAATTTTCTTTTTCGTTTTCCGATCGCAGTGCGCGGAATATACAACGTGTTCTACATTTTTCCGTGCACACTTCAGCAGTGTGTTCCACAAGCAAAAATAAAACTAAAGCGTTATATAATAACAAATTCCATAAATGCTGTGTCAAGATGTTATGACAAAAATATGAAATGTGATGTTTTTTTTATTTACTGAACAAACAAAATTACTAAAATTTTGTTTGAAGAGAGCAACTGCTGGTCGAGGCACGAAAAAATATTTTTAACGTAGCATTATGTGGATTATTTAAACATTTCTTGTTGAAGTATTCTTTCTTTGATGATAACGTTTTGTTGTCATCAAATTTTATTGTTTAAGTTTATGTTGAGTAAATTGCAAAGAATATCATGATATCGAATGCTTGCAAAAGATTTATTTTATTTTATTATAAACGTTTTTTTCCTATTTTAATATCCTGAATCTCAACCAAGTTTCACAGTTCATATTTTTGTTACAACTTCTTAACAAAGCATTTATGGATTTTTTGTTAGATAACACTTTAGTCTTAGTTTTACTTGTATAACACACTGCTGAACTGTGTACGGAAGAATGCGGAACACCCTGTATATAACCCTTGTGCCCGGAATCCACGAATCTGCGATAAATTCTGAAATTTCAAATTCTAGGAATGATAAACTGCACGGTAACGCGGGTTCATGAATCAAGTTTAGTGTACCAATTTCGTTTACGGTTTCGACAGAAAGTTAAGTAGGATAAAAATACATTCAAAATCGAAGTATTGAAATTTGACGATTAATTTTTGAATAGTCGTACCAAATGCCAAAAAGTCTATGAGTCAGGTGTTTTTTAAACTAACGATCGTTTCGACGTGTTCGAGTATACTCGAGCGTAGTAGTTAAAAGGTTGGATGGATACAGTGCTATGGAATATTACAGGAATCGATTTTTAACCAATTTTCGCTCCTCAAGCAGAAGTTTTCGAGATATGAATTTTTTCCTGACGCAAAAATG
Organism: Colletes gigas; assembly: GCF_013123115.1. Taxonomy (NCBI): domain Eukaryota; kingdom Metazoa; phylum Arthropoda; class Insecta; order Hymenoptera; family Colletidae; genus Colletes; species Colletes gigas. Next base: position 9,187,026 of record NW_025106637.1, read on the forward strand.
TGAATTTGTGTGTATCAAAGTTCTTGAAGGTCGAGATAGGTGCACGTAAAAGATGATAGCGAGTATTTTATCCATGGAATACTTTAGAATATTATAGAATAGTGCTTCTATTCTTCCCCAAACTGTAAAACGTTTTAAGAAATCCATAAAGTCATATTCAATAGATACTGTGAAATTTACGGTGAGGCTGCTATTCTTTGGCACCGTATATCGTAAATAGTCGCACCTACTTTATGCATACTTTCTGCTTTACGACGTGTTTCTAAAAAAATTCTTTGCTATTCAATCAAACGAATTTATCAACACTTTCAACATAAAAGTATGATACATATCAGAGAAAGAATTACACTAATATACTTTTGAAGTACATCATTTTTTAATCACAAGTTACATTCTTTCATTGTCTAAATAGATGCAAAATGTTTAAAAAGTAAAATTATACATAAAGTATAAAAATTCAATAAAATAAATTTATTAACACTCTCAGTATAAAAATATACGATACATATCAGGGAAATAATTACACTAATATACTTTTGAAGTACATTGTTTCTGGATCCCAAGTTACATTCTTGCATTGTCTAAATTGTATGCAAAATGTTTAAAAAATAAAATTACATTTAAAGTATAGAAATTCGCAATAAACAGCTGCATAGAAATTTCGGCACGCAGTCGGATATCAATTTTACGATACCTCGAGTTTCATCTATGGATTTATCACCCGGCAGCAGAACTTCTAATTGCTCGAAAGATGGAAAGTTACAAGAGCACATACCACCGACAGAACATCAGAATACTCGATCTGGCTTGAAACTTTGGATTAGGCGAAATCGTCGGCAACGCTTGATAATCGAAAACTCCAAGTAATCCCACATTTACGCGGCATGAACATTCATAGCGGTGAAACTTTGTCAAGTTCAATTCGCTCCATAATTATTGTGTCACCGCTAACGACATGCAATCGTCACCAAATACAAAATCATGGATCGTAGATAAATCGAGAGGAGAGCATTTTTTCGTGTAAAAATAAATAAAAAAATGTGACGCAAAAAGTAAAAAAAATTCGTGGACTACGCGTGACGATTGAATAAACTCGACCACCGCGTCTGACCATTACTCACTATTTCTACTTGCGTCGGTGTTTCTAAACATTGACACGCGACACAGCGCCGCTATCTGTTTCAGTCGGTTCCAACTTTCCAAAAGATAATAAAATAAATGCGAAACAGATAATTCCGATCCGTCAAAAAGGTTTGCAACCGCCAACGCAAGTAGAAATAACCAATAATGGTCAGACGTGACGGATAAATCGTGCTCGGACGCGTATAAAAACTTGTATTTCGACTTTCTGCGTTATCTTCGCGCGAAAAATCGTGCCATTTGTTTAACGAGGAGGGGGTGATTATTTATGCTACGTATTTATTTTACACGAACCTTTTCTATTGCACTACAATTTCCGGCGCTATCCTGCATTTAATTGGCACTTTCGTCACTGGGGGACCGAAACAGGCCACCGACACAGTTCCCAGACTCTTTGATATTGTATTGCAATGAAATAGGTCAGCCGGCGCTGATCTTGGCGGTCAGCTAACAAAGGGAAACTTGTACAGTGGTCAATGTAATTTCTGTCGTTCTGCACCGAGTCCTGTGTAAACGTTCATCGACGCACTCCCGGCTAAGCAATTCCTCCCTCCACCCACTCGTGGCCTAAATATTTTTTGACCTATCGCGAACACGAAAAATCTAGGGTTCGCGTCGGGGTTCCGGCGAATCAGCATCAACGATTCAAATTATACTAATTGCCGTTAGAATACAAACGGCGTTTGCCTCTGCACGGTAACGACCATTAACCGGGGCGACTGCGGAAACTAAAACCTTAGGAAAAAAATAGTCCTGGCACTGAATTATTGAAGCAATTACTTTATTGTCCCAGATGCTTTTTCAAGCACTTGCAGGGAACTGACACACCTGGCCAATAGCCAGGTCACGTTCTGCGCGATACGACTTGGAAAATGCAATATCCATGCGATACGACATGTCAATCAATGGTCGACGTTCCGAATATAATTCATTAGTAAATAGTGCACTCGGTATCCGAGGAAATAGGTTAATCAAATCTATAATACCGCACAACAAATATCGTCCTAGCCATAGATTATTCTCTAAGGCAGTCTGTGAATATTAATCGATTGTACAATGTATAGAGTTCGTCATATATCATTCATAATAATTTGCCAGATGATGCGATTTACGAGCCCACGGGGCATAGGCGGACCGAAACATTTGTTACGTTATTTGTGGTACGAACAAAAGTATTTTTATTAATTAATAATTATCTAATGTTTCCTTTAAAAATTTGGAATCGTATAATTTTGTAAATAAAATTAACGACCTCGTAATTTAATTCTATATTTCAACACGAATTCCATTAATATTAATCTTGAATGTACGTAAATCGATGAAATATTTATAAATTCATAACAGCCGATGACAGAATTTAAATATCATAATAACAGGAAATCGTATAAGTGCAAAGTGTGATAATATGTTAAATTGTTCTGGGAATATCGGTACAATTTGTAATTCGGGAATTGATCGAAACGTAATACGATTATACGAATATGGCTTGCTTTTTAACAAGTTTTTGATATCATAATAGACGACACGTCTTTTGGGAAATTTGGATATTCCATGCATCGATAAATAAAGCCCATTACAGAATTTATTATTAATTATTCTGCAGAACTTTTATATTAGAAATTTTCAGAGAAAGTTCATTGGTATACTTCTACGGAACAAACTCAATATAAAGTTTCATGTAATATAATTATAGAATGATATTTTGTAAATAGTGCTGGAAACACTGTTCCTTACGCGTGTGCATGAAACTTTATATCGAATTACATTTTCAAATAGGTTCCAGACTACTGAATATTAATAGAACGAATATCATGAAAGTAATATTACTTTAATTTTCCTCCGGGCATAATTTTAAATTTAAACCATTACTGAAAATTTATGTAAACGAGTTCGAGTAAAAATATGATAAATATTTTGAAGACGCATAAATCTACTTACGTGCTTCTATAAAGTCAGTGGATTACAAAAGTTTCGCGTACCCAGAAACTTTTACATGTTAAGTCTGAATTTTGAAATGAAATTTAAATTTCTGTTCTTTTCGCAAAGTAATTTATGTTAATACCTGTTTCTCTTACCATCGTAGAGCTTCGACGTGAAACCTCTCGTTTCCATATTTCTGTTTTATTGCTTAAATTGGAGCGGAAAATATTAGCAGCGGAATGTTGCTTTAGCAAAAAATTACGTCGTTTACGACCACCAATCTTACGAAATTCCGTCTTCTTTTACGTTATTCTTGTTTCTACTCGTTTTCCCTTTTCGCTCTTTTCAAGCAGCCAAATGGCGAAATGGTGTGACAGAATAGCTATAATGGGAATAGAAGCTTAGTGGCCTTGAACGATCAAAGTACTTCGTCTCGACTATATCGATTTGAATAAATCTTTCTTGACAGACAAGATTTCCAATACTTCGCGCGATTCTCTAATGACTTTTTGAACCTTTCTCTGACATGATTAACTATCGCAGGTGAGTAAAAATCACTATCTACAGTCTCGTCGCTAATGGAATTCCATCATCACCAAAACTGTTTTCCCCGAGTTCCATACCGAACCGATCAATTTATTAAACCATTTGTTTTCGTACAATTTCTTTAAAATTTTTCAAAACATTAGTACGTATTTAAAATGTGACCAGCTAAAAATTGCTTTCATTAAACATAACTTTAACTAAATTAATACGAGCAAAGAAAAAAATATTCTAAAAATTTCATGTTCAGAATAAAATAAATAAGTTTCTACTCTATCATAACTAGTAGGCTGTCTGTTTATTTTTATAGTTATGATACCCTGGGTCAAAGGATGGCTGTGTATTGCCACGGGGGTAGTTGTTTGTTTTATTCTTTTACTTGTTCGAAGACAATATTTGTCGACTGGTGTCTGCCAGACTCCATTAGAGTTACTCCGGGGACGTATGTTAAGAAATTTTTGCTTCTCACGTTTAATCTTCGTGGCCCTGAACTCTTTTCTCTCGACAAAGAAAAATATACTTCGCGCAAGTCAAGTTACTCGAAAGACAATGGGTAAAATTGAAAAAAAAATCTAGAATGTGTACGCGAATTCTAATAATTATAATATTTATAGTATAAAAGTTATCTCTTATATGGAACATGCTACATGCTAGAATTTTAGTGCAGTTTACTTAAAGCAATTCGTTCCTAAAGAAGCTAAATAGATCAAAGAATTATATACTCCCAAGGATGACAAACTCTAATAACTAATTTATATGAACCCTGCGGGGACACCCTTATTTCTCAGTAACGCCAAGGGCATCATAGACGTTTTTTAAGTCCAGTTAAGGTTTTCAAAATATGGAAGAGTTTTAAAAATTCTAGTACTCTCTTTAAAGACTCAAGAATGTATTATTTTTATAGTGCCTTTGAAAATCAACTGTTTCTCTAAAAAAAACATTCCTTTTCGTGTTCCCTGTGGATTGCAAGGCATTCTGGTTCGGAGAATATTTCAGTGGCGTAAATTTGTGAGAACAGACGCAGCAGCGACGCACAGAAGCACCACAAATATCGATCATCCATCTCGCGTACGTCGCTCGTAACACAGTTTGGACACTTTGCTCGCCGTACCTAGACTTCGCAAGGTTGCACCTCGAGCAACATTTTCCCCAAGGTCGCGTCGCAACTCCATTTGCAATCCATTTACCAAGGGGCGCCGACAGATAGATAATTGATGACACGAATTCCCCGAGAGAAACTAGAGCGCCCAGGCCGAGCGAGATAATTGAAGAACTCGGTTGAACTTTCTTCCAGGAAAGATATAAAATTTGCTCGAAAGATTAATCCGATAAAAGCACCGTGAACGCGACGTGATCTCGTACTTGCAACGAGGGCAAATTCGGCTTTGTGCCAGAAAATGCACAGAGAAGCGTTAGTTGTTCCCCGAAAACTTAAATGCTGGTCCCTCCGCCCTCGCTATCTCGCCTCGCCCTGTTCGCCACCATTTCCTATTTGACCTCTACCCTCGATCCTGGTTCAACGTCAAATCTGCTCACAACTTTCCGCGTATTTCACGATCCAGAAAGCTTGCGGTCTTCCAAACTGGATGCCACTTGCGAAAATCTGCACTAACGCAACGAAATTTTAGCACATTGCTCCTTGTTCCTCCAAGTATCTCGTACCCTCCATTTGTTATACCGAGACGAGAAGTCGTGCTGGGTGTTTCGTAACGTGTATTGTGTGGAGACGAGAAGTTGACTAACGATGCTGATCATTTACAGTATAATCTCCTTCCTATGTACCTTCTTAGGTTTGTAGGAAGCAGATTATACTATAACCAATTAGACCAGATATCCAATTTCTCATCTCTGCATGGTTTCTACTTCGGACGTTGACGTTGAGCGCTTTGCGCAGCGAGCATTATAGAAGAAGCTCTTAGGTATTTGAAGAATTCAAAAAAACAACGCGAAGAATAAAATGTTCAGCGAACCATAGTTGTCAGTTTACAGGTTTATACGTTACACTTTACATGATCTGGGTTTTAGATAAAAACATGATATCTGTAGAAGAGTATCGAGTTATCAAGAGATTCGGAGTTGAAGTGTATCGAATAATTCGACGCTTCAAATGTACCATTTACATTTCGTACGATACTTTGGTTAATAGAAACAATATTGACAGATCATTCGTTCTTTCGAAAACCATTTTTCGTTCGGTGCTATAGCACAATGTGGATAGGTGAAACGATCTCTCGAAAAAGTGCCCGTGAAAGATAAAAAAAACAACTTTAAACAAAAATTCTATCCTATTTTTGTACCTACAAAACAGCGACCGAGAGAAACTATCGGGAAACTCATACTGATAAAATTGTGGTTTTTTCGATATCTCTGATGGTTCAGAAAAACGTGTTTTTTTTTTTCAATAGGCGATTTTATTTTCTCAAACGCCGTATCAAGGGAAAATGGATTTTTCGATAGTACTTATAAAGTTAATATCGGTTGAAATTTCTTCCTATTTCTTATTTCAACAGTAACATGAAATTAAACAAACGTAGTTAATATCAAGTTTCGCGATAATCTGGCCGCAATTCGGTCCGCCTGTTTCGCAGTTATTAAGCCGGTATAACGCGCTGCCGACTCGGTAAAATTAAACTGATTAAAAAAATTGTTGAAATAGTTCCAGCGCGTCGATCGCGAATTCGTTATACGGCGGAGAGAAGATGAGAAGTTATCGCTTCGCGACCCGGAAAATAGATTCTCCGTTTCACGAGGGTGTCCAAATGTAACTTCTTTGATTTTTCCAGGGGCGAACAATGAGGCAATAAGTGGAAAGCGGAATGGAGAGTAGTCAAACGAAGGGTGAAACGGAGTGAACAATGAACGCGGGGGAGAAGTGGCGTGTTCAGTCTGAAACTTCGAGGACACCATTTATTGACACTGGCGAGCCACGATGGTAATTACTTTTGTTAAGCAAATCGGATGTAATTGCGCGCTAACGAGTACGATGATTCGAGTTCGGAGGTATTGCATAATTATAAGGCTGAACGGAATTCTAATTAAGGGGCTGGACGATCTTCGAGCCACTGTGAGACGAAATAAGACGCTACTGATAAATTAATTTCCATCGTCTGCTTCATATTTTTAATACTCTCATACTCATACTGCATAAGAGGATTTTTAATTTCTGATTTCTGCAATAACAGAGATTTCGTTTCTCTTATAATCTAATTTGGATATCTAAGTCAGTAAAACAAGTTTCAAAATTTATACACGTAGCTTTGGTCTGGGAAATGAATCTTTAAACGAGGATACTCGAAGAATACTAATCGTTCACGGTTCGACGCGAGATTATGAACACCAGTGCTTCGACTCCCAGCGTGTAGACAATCAAAAACTGAACTTGTCGAAGAACTGTGCAATCAGTTGCGTAACTAGCTTCACTGTGCTGGCAGATAAAACGTGGTTGGTATGAGACAAGTTTCAAGAGTCAAATTACTGCCAAAGAGTTTCAACTCGGCGTTACTAACCCACATCGCGAGCAACGATATTTTTCCAGATGTTTGATATTACGCAGAATCTCCAAACGTCTCGTGTTGTGTGTGGATTTTTCAAACGTGGGCATACGAATATCAATTTAATATTTCAAATAAAAAGTGTCTCTAAACAGCGTGTCCTTATTATCATATTTTTTATAATATTATCATATTATTTACCGGAAATTGTCGACCTACAAATTGAGGACCATTATCTCAACATGATTCGTCTGGAATTACGATATTGTTGTCAAAACGGGGATCTCAATTTGTTTCCTTTGGTTTGCCGTTTCAGCCGTCACGAGGAACTAATAAGGCAACTCTTTTGCTCTTAAATTTAATTAGGGAACCCCCTATGTGCATCGAGTGGCATCAATTTATTAATCAGAAGGTGACTGAACGTGAATTTGCTGTGAAAAGTTCAATTAGTAGCAGCCAGTGGACATTATAATTAGTATCTTCGTCAGGACAATTATAGAAATGAGCAATGAACTATGACGAGCAATACGACGCTAACCTAATTAAAACAAAGCCGCATCGGGCATTGGAAAGAGGAGGGAACAGTATCATGTGTGTTGATTTTAGTCGCTACCTAGTTTCTACTCCTACAGTATTTCAAGTAGAATTACTGAGTTATGCACAGAAGCAGAAGATTTAAAGTGTGTACCTATATTTAAATAGAAAACGAAAGCAAAATTTATTACTCGACCGCTGTTTAAAAAGTGATCTATAATTGACTATTTTTTCAAAGATCAACGTGCGTCAATTCTTTGAATATCATTGACGCTCGTAAGATAGCGAGCTACCCTTTGAACTGAACCAGAAGTCAACTTCCTGGTAAACTGGCATTTGGAATGACTATAAATAAACCACAAGGGACGAACGCTGAAGAAGCCTGGTATTTAGTTATGGGCAACTTTGTGTAGCATTTTCAAGAGTTAGGTCATCGCATGATGTTAAGGTTTACGATAAGAGTACAATAATATAAAATATAACTCGGTTTGATGAAAATGTGAAAGATCTAGAAATAGATTAGAGTCTGTATAAATGAAAAGAAACGAGCAAGATCAATGGCCATGTCGAATAAAAATTGAATTTGGAAGTTACTGCAACGAAATCACGAAAGCTAGGAAAAGAGAATTATTTATGAGAACCAATATCAAACCAATTTTTTACTCGTACGCTTTCAAAGTGTACTTAGCGAATAGAAGAACGCATGTGACGCTGATAGAGTGTATTAAAAAAATATTTTTAAAGTATTTGTAAGAAAACAATGACTTTCTTATCTTCGTACTTGTCAGGTTAAAACCGGTTTGGAAATCAGCTTTCCGTTGTTCGAAGGGTTATTCTTTCGAGTAATCCGATAAACAGCAGTCTTGAACATCTGTTCGACAAAATCTACCTTCAAAAGTCACGTGGGGTGGTCTTTTGTCGCGTTTCAACGAGCTGCCTAACTTCATTTAATTTCCAGTCGATTGAAACAACCGGTTGACGCGCTTACGATAAGAGAACTACGCGAGAAGGGGATGAAGAACTCTATCGGTCCGGTTACACGGAACAGAATGAGAATTTCATTGATAACAGAACACCGAGGGCACAACGTTCTCTCCCTTCCGGAATTGATCTATATGGTTTGCACTATCGGACGCAGCTATTACGGTTCTTGTCTTCCCCTCTTCTTGTTTGTCCAGACCATTCGCCTATTGTTCTATCGCTTGTCAGACACAACGTTACGTCCACGGACGGATAAAGAGCGCGGTAACTCCGATAAACATGCGTTGTCGAACATCGTTTGTCGAGGTTGGCGTGCGGTAGGATGCCCCGATGCATCCCCCAGGAACGTCGACGAGGCGAAGGAAAACTACGGGGCACTCCGCGTAACTCGTGGGCGCTGCCACCAGGAAAATATTTTTAGTTCCTGACGCTTCGTTTACGCGCACGCTGATATATTTTTAATACTCTCGCCGCTGGACAACGCTGAAAGAATTTCATTGACGGATGGCCTCGCCACTACATCGTCCCTAAACCACGCGACGGGTGGAAATATACAGGAAAGAAGCGAAAAAAGAATATCTTCACATTTTTAAGCGGTATCAATTTTTGTAAAAGAAACATATCATACATGCGAAGCATACGAGAGAAAATTTGAGACTTCTAAATTAAAAATAAAACATATTCAAGTAAGTGCACATTACTGGAATGAACTTCTAAAAATGTCTCGAATTTATATGCACTTTTTCCTGCATGCACTGAACAATTCGAAACTTGTGAATTCTAAATATTATAAAGACGATGACTCGACTTCGTATAAATAATAAATTGGATGCAGTTATTGTTGTAGTCTAATTCTGCATCGGAAGCCATGTTTTATTCATTGCTATAGCGACGCGAATAAAATTGAATTTACAAGGGGGACATTTCGAAACTTTGTCAAGAAAGGCAGAACGTGCCATTTCGAGAATTTGTCGAGAAAACGCGGAAACACTTACCACTTCTTGCACTACACCCGCGTAAGAACGGAAACTTTAAGATTCAGTTTACCCCGAACAGTTCGAGCCAAATTCTCCAGTTACAAAACGATAGTCTAGGAACCCGCTTGGGAAATATAATGAAACACTTTCCAAAACGAACGCCAAGGAAGTTGAGGAACAGCAATTGCTCCGATAGAACGAAAATTCACGTTGCCCGACTTTTCCCCGGTGCTTGCGTAGCACCGCCATCAGTCACGAGTATTTTTCTGAAAAATAGAGACTGGAAACAACCTAATTTTGAAAATTATTCTATTGTAACGGAACGGAGAACTTTCTACGATAAACAGGAGAGCAATAATCACGTTTACATCGTAAAGAGTTCCAGAGGACCTCGTTTTATTGTTACGAAGTAGTAAAAAAAATATTTCTCTGGAAAATTCTGCCCAGTTCGGAGCTATAATAAAACTCGATGAGAGTACCCATTTCGGTCTCACTGCATAGTCGTATAAAAAAACATTCCTTAAAACATTAAAATGTCAACTTCTAATTCTCGTATATTTTTTTCAAATCTCCGACTACTGAGATTCCTATAATCTGGAAATCCTGGAAAATTTCTCTGCGATGCCAACACGTCAGATGCGAGCCCAGACCTAAGTTAATTTAAGCTCGTTTGTGGAGGGGCACGTTTATTTTCGATATACATTTATTCAATATATTTGCCGCAGCCAATCTGAATACGTTTATTCTCCGCGTTTCCCGTCGCAGAAAGGTTCGTACCGACGTGAAATTAAAGCGATAGACGAATCGATAAACGCAGCCGCCATCCGTCCTCGCGTCGCACGCTGGCGATAAACCCGGAATCGGGACGGAAAAGGGTAAAAAAAAAATAGAAATAAAAAAAAAAAATAGAAAAAGGAAGGAACGATGTAGGTCCGCGTTGAATCGTGACCGTTGACTTTTCGTCAGTCGCCCGCAACTCTGTGATTGCTTGGGCAACAGTGGGTGCAGAATCACCCGGTGGGTTAGGTTCAGGGCTGAACCACTGAATTGAATTACCTTTATCGAAAACGGCCGCTGGCTTGCTACGCGCCAGGTCGGATGTTTCTCCACGGTACGGTGCCCGACAATGCCAGTGTCTTGCTACTCATTGACGTCGATGTTTCCGCAACGTTAGGAATCCGTTTCCGCCCTATTGACGCGCTTCAATGTACATTGATCTTTTGAGCAATTGCCCGATCGCGATCCCGATTTCGGCGTAAACCGGTGCAACCGACGCGCGCTCCTGCCGCGAACAATCGGTGAATTTTTTTCGAAACGACGACCGTGAAACGGGAGGATACGTCGTTGCACGAGAAAACGTAACTGGCGCGATTAACGCGATTGCCACTCGAGTTCGAGCGACACGTAAAATCCACAGGGGGCCCTGTCACTCCAACGCGAGTATTTACTCGGTTACCAATGCTATTAGTATACGGGGTGTTCGGCCACCCCTGGGAAAAATTTTAATGGGAGATTCCATAGGTCAAAATAAGACGAAAATCAAGAATATCAATTTCTTGATTGAGGCTTCGTTAAAAAGTTATTAAAAAATTAAATTAAAAAATTTCAAATCATTCTGAAAAAATTATTTTTGGGTATGGAGGTCAATTTCAATCATTTTTGGTGAATACATATACCCCCGAGATCTTACCCACTTTCGAGAAAAAAATTAAAATAGCAGACTAAATTTTTCGGCAAAAAAAAATTTCTAATCATTCTGGAAAAATTATTTTCCATTGTAAGAGTCAATTATAATCATTTTTGGTCAATAGACATATCCTCAAAATCCTAACCAATTTCGAGAAAAAAATTCCTTAGCGAAAATATGTCTGACCATACATTCACATGTTTCATTGAAATTTCATGCGTATCTTTAAAAAAATCATAACTTCTGGACGGATTGAAGGATTTTAATGATTCAAAATTTAAATAATGCGTATTAATTGAGCTCTAGGACCCTAAAAAAATATGTAAGTGACATACGTCAGATATGTATCAAAAATATATCAAAATATATAGGAATATGCAAAGAAGACGAAAATCGAGAATGTCAATTTCTTGATTGAGGCTTCGTTAAAAAGTTATTAAAAAATTTCATATCATTCTGAAAAAATTATTTTTGGTTATGGAGGTCAATTACAATCATTTTTGGTCAATAGATATACTCCCGAAATCCTACCCACTTTCGAGAAAAAATTCAAATAGTTGACATAATTTTTCGGCAAAAAAAAATTTCTAATCGTTCTGGAAAAATTATTTTCGATCGTAAGAGTCAATTATAATCATTTTTGGTAAATAGACATACCCTCGAAATCCTAATCAATTTCGAGAAAAAAATTCTTTATTGAAAATATAATTTGTGGCCGGAAATGTTACCCCAGAATTTCATGCGTATGTTCAAAAAATCATAACTGGACGAATTGAAGGATGAACAATGACAAAATACATTAGATGTATATATACAGGCGGGACTTTAAACGTTAATAGCTTTTTAACGAAGCTTCAATCAACAAATTAGTATCCTTGATTTTCGTCTTATTTTGGCCTCTAGAATCTCCCGTTAAAATTTATCCCACGGGTGGACGAACACCCTGTATATTTCTGACAGAGTGATAATTATGACAATGACGGACGCGATTTATTGAAAACATTTTAACCTGTCGAAAGTTTATTCCAATAACGATCGACGTACATGCAATTTATTTGTACATTTCCGTTTCACGTTATGCAACACCTGTAGGAGTGAAATTTTCGTTTTTACTATTTCTTTTTTTCGGTCGATTATTAGCAGTATAGTTGGTTCAGTCTTGTTGGTTTCTAAAGAATTTGATTGGGATTGTACTTTTATTGAGAAAAGTCGATTTATTTGAACGACCCTTTTAAGTGTGACGCGAAATTGTAAAGTCTGATAGGAACAGTATAAAAAGGATGTGCTTCTGCGTGTAAAAATAAATCAAACACATGGAATGAGGGTTTCGATTACGTAACTTCGTTAACGGAAAAATCGATTTTAAAATTTCGTTGTGTACGCGCGCGATTCGGTAGGACTTGGCTATCATGTCTGACCATTATTCATTATTTCTACTTTTATTGGCGCTCGAATGAATTGATGGTGGTGTACGGTTATCTGTTTTCCATTAGCTTTATCGTTCGATGAATTAGTACTGGTTACAACAGATAAAACCGCTCCTACCGCATGTTAATGTTTAAAAACACCAATACGAGTAGAAATAATGAGTAATGGTCAGACGCCGCGTCAGACCGGCCGTATTAAATTGCAGACGTTCACACGAATTACCGAACTCGATTTAATAAAAAATGAAGCCCAGTATGATAAGATTTTATTGAATTTTACACATCATACCATTTTTTAATTTGAAATTTAATTCTCGCCCTAGTTTACGCTTTTCATCGATTACACGCCACCTCACTGACACAAAAAATTTTGAATGATATAAACCAGGTAAAAGTATCACCAGTATTAATATTCATGTTCCGTACATGGAACACTGCGCTGAGTAGTTTCTGAACAATGATTTTTCATAAAAAAGTAAATGGAAAATATTAAATAAAATTTTCGAACCACTATTGTAATCTGGAAGTTTTAAAAATCGATTCTCTTCAGAATGAAGCCTAGTACGAAACTATGTTAATTTGAAATAATTTCTACAGTTCGTCACTAAATAAAACACAAATATTAAAGACTGTAAACTTTATACAGGTGTCTATGTTCCTCTTTGATATTCAAACTCGAATTCCTCGAAAACAAAGGCTTATTCATATAAATTTTATTCCATATTTGTTGTTCGTGTTTCATTCTCTCGGCAATGGAATGATCTCGTGCAAAAAATTGCTATTTCACATTTTCGTCGATTCTTTGTTTCCTCGAAAATGAATGAGATCCATGTAACAAAGAGATACACATTTTTTTCCAGTTCTAAACAAACGCATCATTTTGAACTCTATTACCAATAACAGACCGCTTCGTGTATTATATAAATAAAATATGAGCTGTCACGTTTTGGTTCCGCTGCAGAAATAAACTCGCGTTAAAAAAGAAGTGAATTCAATAAACTCGTATTATCGCTAAAATCTGCCATTAAATATTTTCATAACATTTTCGCACCACTGCTCGACGTACTCGAATTTTATTGGCAGTTTGATTCTTGTTCAATATGGAATTTATGTAATGACAAAACCAGTGATGAATCGTTTGTTTAACGAATCAATCAGTGAATTATAATTAGCGATAGATGTGATATATGTATTGCAACGTATAAATAATTTCATGTAGCTGTCTAATAAATTTCGATCCTATTTGATATCTAGATCATTTAAACGATAAGATATAAAATCTGTTATTATTATTTTGTAGACTAACGATCCATCATGCAGAATACAATTCCTCTCCAAGTGTTTACTTTTGTAAAAGAACGATCCCAGGAATGAATTTACGTAAACAGAAGTACATACTTTTATTTTAAAAATGTGCAATAGCACTTCGTAAAGGCACTGATGAATTTGAGAACAAAAATCGTATTATAGGATAACAGAAATCGTTTAAAACAGAACCGTATCAGCTAGAAAAATTAAAAGAGAATATGTTGGATGTCGAGAGGTGTGAAAGTACATTTTTTCATTCGAAGGATATTTCTCACCCAGAACAACGTCAATTAAATAAAGCAATATTATAGAATAACGTCGAAATCCTCGAATAAACAATCACTTAATAGGTGATATTCGTTACCCAACACTTTTAGCGAATACGAACAAATGCATAATTTTCGAAATGGTTTTTTTCTAGAAAGGACGCATCCGAGGACGTGTGTGTTGATTGAAAGCAATTAACACAGGCTGCTCGATGCGCTACGGCAATGGAAAACAGAGTTATTTCCTCGTACAGAATTTTTCTATTCACGCAACGAACAGGAAAGTTCGATATTTTTAAATTTATATATAATCCCTTAATTGAAAAGCAGAACTCGATATCAATGGTACGGAAATATTGAATTTCGAATAAATTTTTCGTTTTCCATTCCAATTTTTTTCAGATATTATGGTTTTAAAAAATGTATTTCCGAGCGAAAATCTTTCATCTGAGATCATCCACGCCTCTGATTTTGATAAACCTTTGCTTACCCTTTCAAAGGGTGCTGTAACTCAAATTAAAAACAGTTCTTTTATTATAAATTACGATCCCGCTTACGAACAGAAAACTGTACAATTTGTTTTTTCGTAAAAAATCACGAAGAATTTGTTTTAAAAACTTCCCTGTATCTTCGACAATTTTCCAGATCGCGACAAAGTGTAAAACTTTCCAGATTATTTTTATCGCCGAAACTTAGATTATCAGAGATAAAAAAAAGTACATCTTATTTTTTAAAGCTCTATAAATATGCAAAGTTTCATCAAATTCCGAGAAGGTTGAGGTACACTTCGAGGATATTCTTCGCGAGTGTCGTTGTCAAATTTAAAAATAGAACAAATGTGTTAACGACTTTTCAAACCTGGGATTATGGTACGGTCGTCTGAAACTTTCAAGAATTTTGCAGAACCTTCAGAACTTTAAGAACTCCAAGATCCATTTAGGATTGACGGACTTTCCAAATGCCAGAGCTCTAGAACATTTGAACTACACACACATTGTGAATTATTGAACTGTAGACTATTGCATTCTCATTATTTGTGTTTTATGGGTTTCCAGAAACTCGTTAGCTCGACTGAGTGTATCATTAATTTTAATCTTTTCAACGTTTCGACCTTAGTTTTAAACCTTTTTCAGGGGTAACTTTATATACAACAGGCTCTTCTCTTGCGATCAATTTATCTTATTTTCCACCAATACATCTTTTTCATTTACATTCTTAATTATGCATTACCATTGCAGTTTTATAACTTTTACTACTGTATGTTTCAATTAGTTAAGTTAAATTTAAATTGTCTTTTAAATTTGTTGCTTCGTTTATTGAGTCTCTATAACCTTATGGCCCACCTAAATATCTCCGCTAATTGTGGGGGTACAACAAATATTTTGTATGCTATTTGAATGGTTTGAAAAAACCTTTCTTTTGCAAAAAAATTTTTTTTCTAGGGTAATTTTTTTCAGAGTTTATAAGGTTATCGATGTTGTTTGCGTATAATTGTATAATTTTTTTTATTGCATCATGTAGCTGATGCAGATATGTACATTACATGACCTTGAAATGACCTTTGTCTATCGAGACTTTAGAGACCAAGACGTCATTCGGGAATCTGTAAGAGTAAATAAAAATGTTTACTAAAAATTACTCTAGAAACAAATTTTTTTTGCAAAAGAAAGGTTTTTTCAAACCATTCAAATAGCATACAAAATATTTGTTGTACCCCCACAATTAGAGGAAATATTTAGGTGGACCACCCTGTATATTTATTCAACAAAAGAAAAACCATCGTTACTTTTGATCGCGAATCGATTTCTAAAATTCCATGTTCCTATTTGCATAACAGAGACGAGAGCAAGAATAGTTTCAATTACGAACGATCCACTTTATTTTGCAAACAACGCAGCATATTAGTTTAGGTGGCGTGGCTTGACATTATTCCCAGGAAGAGTGATGAACACGTGCTCGATCACCTACGTTGAAAGTTCCAATATGCGAGTCCCACAGGTAATATTTTCTACTGCGGAAACGATATCGGAATTGCTTCCACAAAAGCGTGCACCGTTCATGTATGCCACCGGTCGAAAATGTCACAGTGTCATCAAAGAAACTCGAATATTTCTATTTCATGACGTGTGACATCTAGTCTCCATAACACCGCCTCCCAAACGTTTTTGACAGCTGCCTCCACCCACCTCCAAAAAAGAACTTCTGCGCCCAAGATATGCAGAGTGATTCTGGTAACAGGGCCAACCAATAACTCTGCTCTAAGCGAAGATAAAAAAATTTAAATAAAAAATATTCCTCTACCATTTTGCTCCATCTAGAATAATTACTAGAACCACTGGTCTGATTCGATTTTCGGCAAAGCCAATATGTATTAACAGAATTATCGAAATGATTCTCGCTCGTGTTTTCGAATCAATATACGCGGCAAACCGCGCGGAAAACTGCTATAACCTGATTTTTCGGGAACTATTGGTGGTATCGTGGAAATTTTTAACACACTACAGGTCAATGGGTCCTTTTGTGTGATATATGGGTATCGGTAGGATGACTCTCAATGGAGGACGCCACCCCCGCAACATTTTCAAATGAAATCATGTCATCAATTCTTCCAGTTTTCGATAGTGCCTTGAATAACAAGTTTTTGAATAACAAAATGAGGGCTGCTAGTCCCCGAGGAGTTCACAGATATTATATAATACACCATCGACAGTTGCAATATAAATAAAAATGTATCTGCGTCGTATTTAAAAATTTCAAAAATTTACGAAAAATGATTTAACAATACACGCGTGTCGTATGTTTATATGGGTTGCAATGAATTAAACAGTCGCAAATATTACATCGGTATAATGATTTTTCGATTTATCGAGGCTGACAGAAATATTTGCAATCCGCAAATCGAGAGTCACTCGTTTCGCAATTATTAATAAAATCGCGATGCATTTCCAATTACTGGCAATAACAGAGACATTTATCGAAATTGTTTGCGCCAACCGTGCGCTTGCTGCGTTCCAATTCCGACGTAATTCCTTTTAAATAAATGAAAAATTAAGAATAATGAAATAACGAATGATAATAATTATTATCGAATAATGGACCATGTGTAACCTATACATCTCGGTGATAAATTCATAAATATCGTTCGACTACCGTTTTACAATTTTGAAATTCAGTATAATCGATTAAAAATTAGTTTTACACGCTTTCCTCGCGTAGCTCTGTTTGACGCGTAAAATCTTCTCAACGATTCGTCGTTTCAAGCTCAAACGACTCCACTGCGTCTTCGATTCTTTGTGATCGAGGCGCGTCAAAGCTCGCGTTCTATCCAGAGACGGTTCGCATTATTCGCGTGTAACGGTGCACACAACCGAGCGCATTGTTTCTGGCGCGAATCAGGCGAACGTTATAACGTGGAATCGCGCACGCTTGATCGTTCATTCGCGTTGAAATGGACCAACTGATGCGTGATTATAACATTCCCATGAATCGCAGAAACGACAGCGCGCAGTAATATTTTCAGTCGGAATGGATCACCGGCGATGGATTTAGGTCGACCATTAATCGGATTAAAATCATCGCGACTAGGTTCCTTTTTCAACTTCCGATTCCGTAAATCAGCTTAATGTGCACTATTGCAAACACGACCGGTTAGTTCCCCTCACCTAATCGAAACTATCGATTACATCCTCGTAGAACAATCGTCGATGGGTCGTACATGACCCGGATGGCAATTATTTTTCATTTATTATCAAATGCATATGATTCTAGGAAATAGATAAAAGAGTGAAACTTAAATGGAAGTTTGTTTCATCGCTAGAGGTCCTCAAAAATATATTTTTTGTTTTTGCATATTTTTTACAAAAACATATGTCCAAACATACTGCATATGTCATGCATGTTTACTGAATTTCTTTTCATAAAATTAATAATAATATGTCAGACTAGTAATTCAACGTTTGTGTACAATAGTTATGGCAGAAATGACAACATAGCTATTTGTACAACTCGTGTTTACCTATAGTGAAGTATTAATGGTAATAGTTCATAGATACTACGAATAGTATTAATCAGTAATTCTGAAATATTCTTGACAGATAGGTTCTACGGAAACGAATTTTGTGAGGTGTATAAATTGACTTTAAGCGACAAACGTCATCAACTATGCCTTGAGAATATTGAAAAAATAATCGTAACATATTGCAATTTAAATTATAATTGATTATTATTATGTTTAAGTAATACAATTATTTGAACATATTTCGAATATACAGGGTGTTCGGTCACCCCTGGGAAAAATTTTAATGGAAAATTCTAGAGGCCAAAATATGTCAAAAATCAAGAATACTAATTTCTTGATTGAGGCTTCGTTAACAAGTTATTAACGTTAAAGTAAGAGTAGACTTTACATCCAATGTATTTTTTTGGCTGATTTTTTCGGGTCCTAGAGCTCCATTAATACGCATTATTTAAATTTTGAATCATTAAAATCCGTCAATCTCAAAATTGACTCTTACAATGGAAAATAATTTTTCCAGAATGATTAGAAATTTTTTTTGCCGAAAAATTATATGTCAACTATTTGAATTTTTTCTAAAAGGTGGGTAGGATTTCGGGAGTATATCTATTGACCAAAAATGATTGTAATTGACCTCCATAACCAAAAATAATTTTTTCAGAGTGATTTGAAATTTTTTAATAACTTTTTAACGGAGCCTCAATCAAGAAATTGACAATCTCAATTTTCGTCTTATTTTGCATATTCCTGTATGTTTTGACATATTATTGATACATGTTTGACGTATGTCACTTACATATTTCGACATATTTTACTGACACAAACATCCGCAGTCTAGTTATCATATATACCTCAAAGCAGAGGAATAAGAATTAATTCATGGACGAACAAATTACCTAATTTGGTTATCTTCGTTTTATATCAAAGTGCAAGGAAGTTTAAGCAAGTGGAATTCATCGAAATAAAATAGCAATACGTAATACATTCGCAGTGAAATTTTCAAAGTTCCGTGAAGCGCGCGTTTCCCAATGAAACTGCTCGGGAAATAGAGACGAAGTCGGTTCCCTCGAGGACTTAATCTTCTTCCTCGGAAGAAGAAATTACGGTGCGTACATAGAATAACTTAAATCTGCATTCGAACGACGACGGTAAACTTGTGCATTTCAAATCTTAGTGGTCGGTGAAAAGGTACTGCGAGGGAAAATTTGCTTTCTCCGTGCGGGTCTGATATTTTCAACTTTAATATTCCATCCGTGCGTAAAAACGCAATTTCGGCGGGAATTGGTACTCGACGGTGTCGCGTTCCAGCGAGGGGGGAAAAGGAAACATTGGAAAATAATGAGCGGACTGATATCACGTTATTGGTGATTTATAAAGTGCTGATTATCGGAACGATTTACGGAACGTACCTACAAATTACGCGAGTGTATAATCGGTGGAATGCGTTGAGAGGTTTATTCACTTTAAACGCGTGGAAATTGCTGAAATTTATCGTGCCAGCCTGTGATATATGTAGAAAGGGCAACGGTTTTATAGCAGTATTTTTAACTGCGGTCCTCTATGGGCGCGAGCATTTTATTTATATTTTACTTCTATCTATGTTTCTGTTTATACCGTCACGTTTACGTAATACACGTTTAATATATGAAGTTTAATTTTCCCCGGTGACAGTTTTTTTGCATCTCTAACCGTTTTAGGGTTATAACTTTTCCCAGCTGCACGGGACACCCTGTGCTGCGGTGTGAAATATTTTTATGTCAAGATACTTTGCGAGATTTCAGAAACGTAAATATTTCTTCAAAATGGACAACGTGCTATTATAATACTAGCGTTGAAACCGAGATTAAAAGAGACAACTTCAATTTGTGTTGTTTTAACAGAATTTTAAAACGAAGCAAAAAGGAAACTGATGAAAGACGATCAAAGAAGGACGGATTTAATTGCGAAGTTAATACGATTGTCAACGACGTTTGCTTGCTCAGCAAGTCAGATGATATTCGAAGAAAAAAAAACAGATACGGTTTATCTCTGCGTACCGTCGTACATTCTTAAGTGTTTACCAAGCGATAACTAGGAACGAGTTAGGGATGATGCTGAGGTCAGCTTTCCTCAACACTCGGAAATTGCTTTCTACGATTTCCAGCGTCCCCGCTAGATAAACATCGTGGAAAATGCATGAGGTCGTGCGACGATACTTCTTTGGCAAAGGCGGGAATCTGGGCTGCCTAGTTGGGAGACCTTTGGGGGAATGATACCTTCATGCATGCGAATTGGTCCACCTATGTCGAGATACGTAAGAGTCCTGAAGGGGAGTTGAAAATTTCTGAAAACATCGCGGACAGTTTCAACTAGTGCCGCGGACAGAATACGATTAATAATTGCTCCGCGATCCCGAAGGAATTTACGTCTTGTGAATTCCTGTCGCGAGTGTAGATAAAGTTACAATTTCTTATACGTCAGTTTCCTCTAGATACTCTAAAAATAGTACCAAGAAAATTTACTATACAGTTTAATATTTTCTATTTTCAAAACCAAAAAGATTAACCTTTTGTTTATGGTATTACGGATTTCAAATGAAGTAAATCATGTTTTCAATAATGGAGCGAACTGTTGAAATGGTTTTCGAGCACAAAGGGTTAATCTGGCACATCGTGTACGTGGCTCTATCCTATTTGGAAAATGCATTCGTACTTTAATCGTCGTATTACAATACACTGTAGGACGGAACTATGTTTGATCTTACTCCTCATTACGAACTACTCAATAACATGCACCGAGTACACGACTTCTGGAGCAAATTAACATAAATCCGCCAGATTCAACCGCATTTCCTTTGCAACAAGCGGTACGACATAGAATTAAATATCCAACGTATTCTATACCCAAAAATAATTTATTTACATCTCTAAGTAAACATTCTGTCCATAAACAACAAAGAAATTCTTTTTCGATGGATACAATGAAATTTCTGTAATAGAAAACTTAAAAAAGTATGAAAAATCAATTTCAAACTTTTGAAAGAGATAGTTTTTAAAATGTTTCCTCAGTGACAGTATCAGAAAACGTGAATAAAAAGAGAGTTCGATGTAAAACGAGATTTCGCCGACGCTGTTAAGTTTCGAACTTTCGTATATACGATCGTAAAATACGATTTATTGTTTCGCACAGCGTCGCATTACTTCCAGACATATAATTTACTCGGAATCGACATAAAATACAGTTGGTTATGTAATTTCTATTCGATTTCCCATTGACACATAGCTTATAGCCTAGTCCTGTGTTTTCGAAATGCAGCCACCTCGACATAATTTATACAATCCGATCGAAACCAAATGATATATGTACACGCACAGGATTCGGCGTGAACAATGTAACAATGCGTAAACTAATTATGCACGAGCATTAATTACAGAAGAATTTTATCGACCTTGTGGAACGAACTCGAACGAAATCATTGAACCTTGTTACTAGAAATCTAAAGCATTAAAATGAGCAACTACACATTCTTTTATGCCTTTTGTGTATAATTTATCAAATTATTTAAAGTATTATTTGCGACCACTTGTACAATTTTAAAACACATTTATAATAGAAAAATTTTCTTGCAACCGATAATAAAATCGCTAATACCTTTCGGGAAATGAGGAAGAAAATCACACATGCTATCTGTGCAAAAATGTTGCCCCACAACCTTTGAAGAAACAACTCGTTCCCAAGAGATACACAGGTTGGTTAGGTCTGGGTTAGGCTTTTATGCCTTTTGTGTATAATTTATCAAATTATTTAATGTATTATTTGCGACCACTTGTACGATTTTAAAACACGTTTATAATAGAAAAACTTCCCTAAATAAAATAGTAAAAATTGTCCTGCAACCGACGATAATACCGCTAATATCTTTCGGGAAATGAGGAAGAAAATAAGGTAGAAAAATCACACACGCTATCCGTGCAAAAATGTTGCCTCGCAACCTTTGAAGAAACAACTCGTTCCCAAGAGACACAAAGGTTGGTCGACGTAAGACAATAGACGTGGCATACGCGATAGTCATTTTCGAACCTCGCTATGGAAAAGTGCCGCTATATACCGGCACGTGCGTTTTCCTTTCGCCTCTCTCGTCTCAGAACTGACTGGAGATATTCTGGAAACGACATATTGCCCGAAGCTATTTCATATGTGAAAGAAACGACGGCCCATTGTGCGGCACAGGGCCAGAACTGGCTGATGATACAGAGCGTTCGATGATCGTCCACGAAGGGACACAAGGGAGCCGGCTATACCGCAGAAAGGAAAAAGACCAGAGACCAACGAAAATTGCACACGTCTACACACAACCAGAATCTATCTATCGTTCGACAAAAGCCACCGAGCATTATTCAATATTTATCAGACAGTAATTCCTATTAGCAGAATTATCTATCTATAGGTTACAGATTATTAATTGTAACTTGGACGAAATGCTACTTATATTTTTAACCTTTTTTGAATTTACCAATGGAATAAATAATTCTAACAAATCGAATACCTTAAAATTAAGATTAAGTTATCAGTAGACTAGAATTAACGGAATGAGAGCTTTGTAGAGGGTTGTTACAATCCCTAAATATATTAACTCCTATCTTGCTTTAAGTATTCCTTATATTTTTGCATATTAATTGCACTCTGTAGTTTTTTGAAAATTAAAATTTCCCATAAATGCACAAACATCCGCAGTCTAGTTATCAGTCTCTATTCATTTGTATTATCAGAACATCACCCCAGGAAGCGAGTAAGGTTCTTCCAGCATCCATTCTGTCAAAGTTCCTTTTACCCTTCTATCTCACAGCAGATGGACGACCACAAAAAATTCAAACTTTGAAACAGAATAAAATGACAAAACATATCTGGTCAGCAAACACGCCCGGGATGGTCGAACGCAAAATTGGATAAGCATCTGGTGGAGAGGTAGCGGCGAAAATAGAGCGCGGTGATAGCAATCGGCGAGTATAGTTCCGAACGTAGTCGCAACGAGTTCCAGGCAAGATGTTCACGGCAATTCATTAGGGCGAGAGATGCACGCGTCCTTTTTTCTTTTTTTTTTTGTTCAAGCAAAGTAACGAGCAAAGTTGGTGGCCTCTGCCTACTCTCATTTCCCATAATGTAGCAGGATATCCTTCTGCTCTCGTACTTTCCTCCACAGCCTTTCGTCCGATTTCTCTTTATCCGCAGGCCTGGCCTATCTCTATCCTTCCTCCGTTGAGACTTCGAGATATGCGTCTGCAGACAGGATAGCGTAGTTGGCTACCGTCCAAGCAACTCCGACCGATTGGCTCTACCAGGCGTTGCAGTATGTTCGAGCGTCTCTGGAATGTTTGGTTCGCGAGCCCACAAGCCCCCAGCATTGAATTTCATCCACCCACAAGCGTCCCCCATCCCCCCCCCCCCTCGACCCACGGTGGTTCCTTCGTCGTTCTCCGGATTAATTGCTTTCGTATAAGTCCAGACGATCGATAAATGCAGCAAGGTAACGCGGCCGGAGGCCAGCTATGTCGCCAGTACAAACGATCACGGTGCCAAAGGTGACGACAAGCATGAGGGGTGCTTGGTTGCAGCCCGTTCCACGAAACTGGGTCTCGTTCTTAGCGACCCCTTCTACTCTTTCCTTTGATATTGTGACCCTGTGTCGTATCGAATATCGATAAGGCGCCACAATCGCTGTCCATTTTGAAAGCTCGGTATTTAAGTGCGCAAACGTATTTCGGGATTTTTCTGCTAGGTGTACCCGCGCGACGAAATTGGAACGGACCGTCGAGAAACCAACGACGTGTAAATAAACCCGCGCGAACCAGCATCTTCGACGAATTTATTCCAAGGAACGACAGAACGTTTTACCACGTGGAAGCTAATATTAATTATATTGGAAACGTTATACATCAAAAAATTTAACTCTGTTAATAGAACTCGATAAAAAGCAATTCTCCATAGTATAATCAAGGTTGCTTTAATATGGAACAAATGAATTTTATTTATCTCGAAACTATTACGATTCGAATAATGTGAAATAAAAATGTTACCTTGGGGTAAGAGAATTTTAAAGTATTATTTTCGACCCCGATCTACCCTACTTTCGAAGCTACTGATAATAAAAAAAAAAAAAAAACGTTGTAATCGTCGGAACAATTCGTCGAGTTCTCCAAATACGAAACTTGAAACGTACCGAATACCGTGTCGCAGGTAAAGTCGGGATTACGTTCGCAGAAAAAAAATACGATATAATACGACAGAGGGAAAATATCCCCTCAGAAAGTGGACCATCTATTACAGACACTAAGTCAGCGGTGTAATTTATCGAGAGGAGAAATGAAGGTACGGGAGCGAAACGGGCAGAAAGGTAATATAACGAGGGTTGTGGCCTTACGAGCACTTGATCGTCCGCACAAAGCCACGAGACACGTCGCGGTATCGGCAAGCAGAATTGGAAATGGTCATGAAGGATCAAACCGATTTTTATGACTGTCAAAAAACTGAAAACAATCAGTTATCGAATTATAAGGGTAAAGACCGTCGGTATTTGTAACCCTAATGACCACGGAATCTAGTTAGCGAAACCCAAACATTATTGCAGACATTTATTTGTTCGGGAATCCTGGAATAATCGAACGTACGCTATTCTCCAGGGCTGTGTTGAAATACTCATCCCCGAAGACAAATAAATTACAATCCCGTTGACCCCGTTATTGGGACCTACTCATGCACGTTCATGCGCTTGCCATTTCGCGTCAAATCGCTCGAGATATGACAAGCATTCGAGCTTCAACGATTTGCATGATACCGGAGGACGTCCAAGTTTCGAGAAGTCCGACAAAACGTTTCGACGTACCAACCCTTGGCCCTTGACATTTATTTTTTACTTCGAGACCGTGCTTGTATATATTTTTAAGCTGAAACTTTAAGCTACAGTCGCTTGGCTAAAAATAAATTTTGTTAACTACGGAATTATCGCTTTCAATAACCTTTTACCAAGTTTTATCAAATTTAACCCTATTTTTCGCTAAAACTGTACTCTAAATTTTCAAGAACGTGAGCAAATTACTATTTCTCAGCTCATCCTAAAATATAATTCGTTGCGTCTATGATCCCTTAATTACGACATAATTTTTGTAGAAATTAGCCCAACCACGAGAAGAGGTCTCTCAGTTTCTGCTGCAAGGAGTTTTAAAGAATGTCCCTGAGCGATGTTCACGACGTGAGAGAAACCTGGTTCTCTCACCCATAAATTGCGTTTCTGTGATAGCAATGTTGGTTTACGAGATACAACATCCTGACCAACGGTACAATAATTCTACGCGTAAAAAAGTTTCACTAAGTTTTACCCGCGCCAGAATCGACTAATTTCGTCGAGGGTCGTTGAGGCTTGTTTAATTAATTTCACACGTCCACAAACGTTGATCTAGCGTGTCGATTATTACGCGGAGGACACGTTGGAATTTCGAGTCGTAATTTAGAAGGCGCGATGAGAAAGGAGTTCCGTGTTCTAGCGAGCGTAAAATGTCGAACGTTCGTTGCAATTAATGCAACGTGATAAATCATGGAGGCAACTGTGATCCAACGATGCTCGAGAGAATTTGACGCGTTCGGAGATAAAACGAGCGAACGACACGACGAACGTTGGCTTCTCGTTTAAAGCCCCTGCGACGGAAGAACAACCCGCATTATTCGACAAGTATCGAGGACAAAAGCTCGAGAACTAATTACGAACTTTAATGGATCACGAGAAAAAGGAACTCCGGTTGGTAAATGACTCTCTCCAAATTTCCAACAATTACGAGACAACGAGAGCTACGTGGAAGGATTTATTACACGATCGCACCTGCAGCTCGAGGAAAAGAGAACAATTTCTGATTGCTGGAAAAAGAATGCAGGAATAGTCGAAGCCTCGACAAATTTTTGGCTCGAAAGCTAAATAAAGTTTGAACAAAATTTATATAATATACAGTTGAACGCCGATAATCCGGGCCTCGATTAATCAAATTTCGTTTAATTCGACGGCTTCTAACTGTCCCCGATAGAACCAGTCCTGGAGGGATGTAATTTATTTCTACCAGAGAAATGTCACTTGCAGATTAACTCCCAAGTGACATTGAGAGACTGATATCGAAAATTTTAATCTTACAGTCGATTGGTCTGACGTCTTCCACAAGCAGTAATAAATATTCAAACCTTTCTGAATACAATTTTTAAAAAATGATATAGTTACTAATTATTTAATAAATTTATTTGTACAAAGCAAGGGTTTATTTAATATAAATATCCAGTTAAAAATAAACTTTCACGACAAGAAAAGAAAATCAAGGGAAAGAATCAGGAACTAGTACTTCAACATCCAATATCCATTCAGATGTGGATGATTGTTTGAAGACTTTAATCCCATTTTCCAAAAAGGAACCTACTGCAACCATAAGAACACACAATCCCAGGTATCTTACGTATGGATTTACTTACAATGGGAATGAGAAAGAAAATCCACGTAGCCCCCAGCGTATCATTTACAACGAAAAGCTGTCAAACCATTTCACGAAGTCTACCCTTCTCCTGTGACATTTACAGACCCAGCACGGGGACGCAAAAGATAAAAAACTGTCAAGCATGTTAAAAAGCAAACGTCGAGTAAATCATATTTAATCGCCTGTATAATATCAACAAAAGATTATAAGAAATTACGATATTCTTTGTTCGAAATAAAATATTAATAAAACACATGGAGCACATAATTTATCTCCTTTCCCAAACGTGTATAACTTTTTAAGCGAAAGCGAAATTCCAGCGAATATGGTGCTCCCGGAGAATTTAAAGCAGCATTCCACGAACTTCGTCACAGATTTTAAGCTATATTTTCCAGAAGAGCTGTCAGCGAAATTTTGAATTAAGAATCCATTTATTGTCAATGTCATGCTATTACGCGAGTCATTGACTTTACAAGAACGAAAAGAGCTGATCGAGCTCCTGTGTGATCGTAGTCTCCTACAAGGACCGAAGAAAATTGCTTTGGCGGACATTTGAATGACAAGGCGAATCGACTATCCGGTCGTCGCTGAAAAGGTAGTCACATTGTTGTTATCATTTAATACAACACATACGAAGTATGGAAATAATGTGTTTTTTTTTGCATTCGGATCCTTATTTTTAAAAAATTTAACGTTAACAATTCGTCAGGTTTGTCATCTGTCTAAAGCGTCTGACCATATTTAGTTATTTCTACTTGCATTGGGTATTTATAAGCATTTACGTTGATGTAGTATAATTTGCTTTAACTAACAATAACTATACAGTCAGAAGATAGTAAAATCCATGTAAAACAGATGATACAATATCACAGTGAATGTTACAGAAAATAAAACTAAGAAACTTGAGATTTAAGTAGAAATATCAAGAAATGGCCAGACGCTTGTTCTGCGCCATTTCTTCGAAGCCTCGGAGGATTCGAGGATTTTATAAGCGATCAGTTTCTCACGGGTGATCCCTAAGATTACAGAAACGACGGTGAGCTTTAAAAAATCGTGTCACTTCGAAATAAAGATCTCGGTCTTAAGGCGCGATCGAGGGGTAATATGCAGAATGAAAGAAAATTGTTTCTCGATGCAGGTAGATCTGCATTACGTCGAGACCGTTACATTTTTACGATCGCTTTATGTGCTTCACGACGATGTCTTACGAGTCTCTTACATTTGTTAGATGGCTCGTATTGCATTATCGATTCTTGCCCTCGTATCCTCGGAAGTGTGCAAATAGAAATAAGAGAAGCACTCAGTGGAAGGCATTCAACGCAAGGTTCTCGCATTGCCTGAGGAGATATTGTGATTGCTCGCGATAAGGAAAAACTCGACGCTGTACCAGACTACCGTGAAAGTAGAGCAAACGTTGAACAGGCTATCCAAGGTTCAGAGGTAATTGAACTTGACGCTGGATGCGCTGATAATCGTTCCTAATTTGCACATCACGCTGACGGAAAGATACCGATATCGTTCTGCGTTGCAACTGAGAAATCTTTTCCCTTTGTCTCGGATAACAACGCCGATTTGCACACCCATTCTCATCTTATTGTTTCTCTTTTAATAGTAATTTATCTGAGATTTTGTAAGAGAAAAGAAACTGCGAAGCAATTTTATATATACGTAACATACAAGTGCAAATATCTATTATGCATTAATAATTGATTTTAAGGGGCTAAAATAAAAGAATTTCGTTCATGCACGAGTGTTCTATTGAAAATATTATCCTTCGACACCGTCTCCTTTATGCCATATCAATTCTGGAATTATTTAAGTGCGTTGAAACAATAAAAAATAGATTCTAAGGTATTTTTCCCATCAGCACCTACTTGAAACACTGTTCTATATCAAGACTTTATCCTTTTATCATTAAAAAAACAAAAGAAAAATACTTATTTCGAATTCTGCTAGATCTCATTACCATGTTGTTAATCGCAACGAGTACGGTTTAAGCAAAATAAGATGAACAGCATTACCGTAGGAAGTTTTCAAGTAGATCCACGAGCGACAGTAAGTCGGATTAAAGCAGAAAGGGTTTTAATGAATCCTTGATGAAGCATCAGAGGTGACGAGTGAACAGGTCGCTAAAGCCCCGATTCGGATTGCAAGAGTTATCTATCAACGAGGCAATCGATCGAGCAGCAGAGGCTTTGTGTAAAGTGAAAACGGAATGACTACATCGATTACCCTGATGTCTCTGTTCGAGTAAATTTTCTGTGAGTCGGAGCCCAATAAACAGCCGCTCGTATCGCGATCAAACACGTATCGCGAGTCATCAAGCGCGGGTATACGGGTGCAAATATTTATCAACCGCGGATAAAAACAGGAAATTTCGATGTCTTTCGGCTTGGGAAAACAGCGAACGGACCCAAATTAAACGGAAAGTGTTCCATTTCATTTTACCGCTCGTAACATATTTCCTCTCTTTCGGAAAAGCAAATAAAAGAAGAGCAAACTTAAACGCGTTAAACTTTACATGCGTGTAGTTTCGAAATTACTAGCGTTTTCACCATAATTGAGGCACTGTTAGAACTGACAAGGTCTCCCCTTTAAAACGGTTTTTGGTTTATGTCGATCGGACTTTTCGTTTTGGAGATATCGTAATTTATATAAAAGGGTAATTTTCCAATGTTCACTAGTCTCATGGTCCGCCGTACAAAAGCCCATCGCAACGCGTATTAAAAATACTGAAACTTTAGACGCGTGTAGTTCTGAAGTTATTAGTGTTTTATCAATTATTGAGCCACTGTTAGCAACGGTCAACCTTCCTCTTTAAAATGGCTTTTGGTTTTTGACGATCGGACTTTTCGTTTACGAGATATCGTAATTTATGTAAAAGGTAATTATTTGAAATCGACTATCTCACTGTCCGGCTTACGTACAACAGCCTATTCACGTGTATTAAAAATACTGAAATTTTAGACGCATGTAGTTCCGAGACTACTAGTGTTTTATCAATTATTGAGCCATTGATAGCAACGGTAAACCTTCCTCTTTAAAATGGCTTTTGGTTTTTGACGATCGGACTTTCCGTTTTCGAGATATCGTAATTTATGTAAAAGGGTATTTTTCTTGATTTGACTATCTCTGTCTCCGTCTGACGCGTCGCGTCGGACCTCTTCGTCTCGCGTGAGTCGAGACAGTCACGTGACCAGGAAGTAGTAGTATTTCCAAGAATTTACTACGCACTATTTACTATGTACGCGCGCGAGATGAATGAACGCGCGCGACCGCAACAAAATGTAAACAAATGCTTCGAACGCTTATATCTCCGAAACTAGCCACCGCATCGACTTGAAACTAAAATCGCTATATCTCCGGAACTAATAAAGCTATCGACTAGTTCAAACGCTCATTTTAAAAGGCATTTCATCCTCTATTCGATGACCATACCACCTACCATAATTTATACTATCTTCTATGTTTATTCTCACATTTACATTGAAGCTACATATCCAAAGTTATTTCAGCTCTTCCTGTTGACTGGTGTGCCCTAAAACTGGATCATAAATTGTTTATTTAATCGAAAATGAATTTAAATTTGTATACAGGGTGTTTGCATAATTTCTATGCCATTTTTTTCGTAAATAATTGTTTTTTCTGGAATTAACTATGGTATCGACTTGTACGAACACTTGTCTATCCAACGAATACATCAACTATTATTCTGAACTACTTCTGGATTATAAATTGTTCATTTGAATTTAAATTTGATAATAGTTTTCTCTAGGACTAACTAGGGTATCGACTTATTTTCTGGGAGACAAGATTTAACCAAAGTTTGCAATGTCATTAAGTATGTTAAACTGATTAGATATAATGGAAAGTTAGCTATGGCGAGTGTCATGTTACATTATGTGGCATATTTTAGTGGTTGATCAGTGAAGGGCCTCCAGCTACATTCGGTACTGTATTATGATAGGTACGATGGCTGATGAGGCGTATTGGTGAAATTTGTTGGATATTCCGGGATGCTGGGTATGTTTGGCGGTTATGATGGGTGACACATTAGATCGGTTACGTCGGTGTTAGGTTGTCTCGTATGTTGCGTGGTTAGATCTAACAGTTATGTAGGTTAGGTTAGCTAAGTACGACAGGTAGGTCATGTTGTATCTAGGTAATTTCGATAATTCGTTTAAGACGCGGGTAAAATTTTAATCCAGATACAAATTCCGAACGAATAAGAGATAAACAATTTTTTACTTGTAGAATAAAAAAAGAACCAAGATGGGAGACGGAAGACAGAAAAAGAGGTTTAAACACTCTCATAAAGCTATAAACTCACGTTGAGGTATGTAGGGTGGAAATGGAGGGTGATAAACTGGAGGGTGATTACAGCTTTTATTAGAGGAATTATAGTAAATGAAGGAAGCCTCGAGGGAGAAAAATAAAAAGAGTTGAATTTTATGGCCACGATTTTTGATAGCACTTTTTTTTAATTATCAGTTTTATTTCCTCCGTAACCATTATTTCTTAGTTATCCGATTATTATTTCAATCTGCTTCTACACTTTGAATAAAGGTATTTAACGTCTTCATTATTTAACACTCAAGTACACTCGTGGTTATAATGATTCATAACGTGAGATATTTTTTGTAAAAATTATTTTTCGTCACAGGTTTCTAATATGGCGAACAGACGTAGGCGGTATTCAGCAAATACTAATTGAAGAAGGGAAGAGTCTCAAAGTCCCATGAAAAGGATCATTTTCGGGGTAAAGGTCAATCGTTTCCGGTTAGTCGGGCTACAAGGGGTGGCTCAGGGCTTTCCCCAGCTACGAGCTTCCCCATGAATAGTCTTGAGCCACGACTTAGATTTACCAACGGAGTGATTTCTGGGTCTAAACGATTACGATACCTTCGTATGGATCCGATCTCTCGCGATTAAGCACTTCCGGGTCTGCACGAGTACGGAATACTTAATATATTGACCCTACGTAATATTTCAAAATTTATTTTTGGACAAAATTCTTTACGCAAATTTTTAGATAATTTAAACAAAAATAATTACTCTGCCAAAGCTATTACGTACATCCACGCGAGCAAAAAGAAAATAAAAGTCTGTGTTCAAATTTTTTCCATTATATTAGCTTTTTGTTTTTCCATTTATTTATCCCTATATGCACAGTGCTTTCATCATTTCGTCCAACTCTATAGTTTGTGCAAACATAGTAAGTAAATGAAACAGAATCCACTTCCATTACCTATTCCAAACTGCGGAAATGCTGGCCAATCCTACGAAGTAACGCTGAATATAGTTCTACGAGAAAAGGGACTTAAAAAAAAATTTATAAAGTTCCCACAATGGTATACAATTTTTTCTGTTACCGTGATCATTCTATTTCAAATTCTATTTCAATTTGTAATTCAGAGGCCTAAGTACTCAAGTTAATTCAGACGATGCAAACACAGTTCGGTAGAAAGTTTCAACGCGAACAAATATTTCAATAATTTCTGAAATTAATTTGAAACTGCGTACTTTATTAAACATCCAACGAAACCGCACACGCTTCATTATTTCTAACTAAATATTTGAGATAATTCTTCCTAACAATGAGTTTCGTCGAAATTAATAAAATTGAAAACCTTGTACCTCGTTAGCTCTGGTAAAACTAACCAGTATTTCGAAGAATCTAAATGCAGTTCATAATTAAGCGCAGAGGTTGTTAAGACAGAAAATTTCATTCAAGTTTTCACGAAGGTGAAAACTGCGTTTGCAGATGGTTCCCTCGCACTGTACAATGCCAAATATATTATCTAAAATTATTTAAAACAAAAATAAGACTTCGTTAATTTACAAGTTTTATAATTTATTCTCAATTTTAAATAATTTTAGATAATTTGAATGTAACTGGGAATAATTAAAAAGCTGTTAAATCGATTAATTCGATCGATTGAAAATCTGTTGCGTCCGTTCTTTGGACAGGCAATATTTAATTTCGATTCTAATTTCTCAGATTAACTTTACCTGATTTCCCCTTGGCTGTAAATAATTGGAGGGCAAAATCGGAACTTCAGACTCACCTGTAACAGAAAAAAGAAACAGCGTCGTTAGTCGCGCGATAAAGTTAGCGTTCTTATGCTGGATCACGTGTAAGAAATGGGGCGAAAAAATATTCCGGCGGCAGCGTGTTCGTTTAATCTAATTAAGGAGTGGATTGTACGTTTCCACAATCGAAGGACCGCCGTGTGAATTTTCGCGGAACTTCTGGTTCTTTCGCGCGTGCACGTTCGAACCAGAAATTCCGCATTGCGGACTATCGGGGGTGAATTTGCAGACCGGCCACATAACGGGTGCTCCTCTGCGCGCTCGAATCTGTCCCACCCTTCGTAGAATTAATATTTCAAATTGCATCAACTTGACGCTTTACATTCTAATTCTTTCCCTCTATCGCTTTAATCCATTTCCTACGCTGCCACGGGATCGCGAATGGTTAGACGCATTAGCATTTATTTTCCTCGCTGGATCGTTCTCGACGCTTTCGTTTTCCCAAGAAAAAAAAACGAAGAAATTTTTAATGGAAAAAGCCACTGATGAGAATAAAAATCTTGGTCATTTTCTTCTACTTCTTTACTATACAAGTACATGAGTAAAATGAGAAACTTAGAACATGGATGTAACTGATAAAAAAAAACCTGAGAATTTATATCAACGATATTTTAATTTAAATTTACTGTTGTTCATTTCAATACAAATCATTTCAAATGCAAGAACTGATAAAAACAGAGATATATAAAAAACCCGAGAATTTATATCAACGATATTTAAATTTACTGTTGTTCTTTCCAATACAAATTATTCCAAATTACCCCTATTCTCAAATATATACGCTACCAGCATGAATATAGTTTCAAACAAAGGTAAACAGATGCTCTACCGTAATTGTAGGCTAATTAGAGAAAGTTTCGAGTAAAGAATACTCCCGGCTTTTATATCTCTAAAATAGTTCACTTAAAATTCTTTAAACGCGAAAAAAGAAAGATTTCAAGCGAAGCATTTTCCCACGGAGCAATCGATAACGCGTCGAGAGTGGAAGACGAGATGCTTACGCGTGATATTTCATTCTGGGAATCCTGTTTGGATCCATGCAACGTGTATTCGATAATGGATAACATCAACCGTGACATATTGGTCAATACGTTATCGATGCTTTAAAAACGTACACTGCGGCGTCGAATTGAATCAAAATTTACATTTAACGAACGCGTTTAAAAATGCATGAGAGACGGCACGTCGACGAAAAGCTGTAACGCCAAACATTTTTAATAGCAATTATTTTGATCGCTTGTACTCGATTGCGTGTTTATTTTACCGACTATAAGTATTCTGCAGGCGTGAATTATTTCATATATTCATTCAAATAAAGAAGTCTCTGGTTGCATTTCCACGTGTGCAACGCGAAGCACGGAACACACTTCAGCGCTTCTTCGATGCCATCTGTCTCACAAAAGCATTTCTTTTTAAGTAGTTCGAGTGCAATCCTCAACATATTGTACATATGTTATGCACAGCCTGATATTTCGAATGAAATTAAGTCAGAATTCGATTAAGCGTAAGCAGATCAAGTTGACGAAAATGTTACAGCAAAGTAAAGTTAAAGAAAAACTCGTTGGATGTTTTTCCTATTAAAGTGTTACGGGAACGTCTTAACTGAAGTATAAGTACGAGACGAACTTTTAAATTCTGAAACAAGATAATGGAGACGAAAAAGCATTCGGTGCACGTTGACGATGAAAAATTAAAGGTATGACCTAACCTAGTAACATCGTTGCAAAATTCAATACCATTTCCATGATAAATGTACATATTGAAACTTAAGTGCAACAGAAACTTGAAAGGTAAATATTACTATCCAAACGAACACTCGAACGTAAAACAAATAATAATCTCGACACGAGGATGGAAGCTGAACACGACTGTTCGTCTCGGTTAAACAATCGTTCCTTCCAGTTGAAATCGTGTAATTACATAATTCACGCCTAAGTCGGCCATTCCGGTACTGTTCGTGTGTCCAACTCTGGCACTGTTGCGAAAAACAACGGCGTATAAGACAAGGTAAGCCAGACAGGCCTGATCCGAGCATCAATAATTCCGAAGCTGGCCTACCGCGAAAACAGATTATCGTTTCGCTTTATTGAAGCCCGGAGAAAACAACCCGGCAAGACAGTACGAGCCAGTGTAAAGAATGGCGCAAAAACTACCGTAAATGATACCTGCTACAGACACTCGAGAGACATAAAAGAATCATGGTGGCCTATGTGCGCGACGCGGAGAGAGCTACTTTTCACCTTCGTCCGGAACTTTATCCAAGACATTTGTTAGGACGTTTCAAAGGCTGGATTTATGATACAGACGCCTACAGCGCGCTGCACCGGAGAAACGTCCGCACGAAAGGTTTGCGAATCGATCGTTTAACTACAAGTTACTTCGTCGTGTTTTAATACGTCGACGTTTCTTTTCATCACGGAGCTTTTCTATTACTTCCTCGACAGTGACTTACGAGTCTTAAATCCACGAATGAATGATGACATACGAAGAGACTGAGCTAAACAAATTCATTCTTAAGATTGGTGATAAAAATAAATCTGGATGAGGCTGATGAATTTCGATATGGATGGACATTGATGAATTTAGATATGACACGAAGGAACGATTACATGCAAATAGATTGAGCTAAAAGAATTAATTCTCAAGATTGATGATAAAAATAAATCTAGATGAGGCTGATGAATTTCGATATGGATGGATAATATATGTGTAACCATTACGTCTTCCTTGGGAATTTCTACAATGGAGACATAACAAGTTGGACGTGAGTTACAACGCGGAGAAGTATTGCTAGTTCAGTGATGGACATTTCAACCATCGACTGGCTAGAGTGGATGTAAATTCAATTGGCTGTTCGAGGCCATCGAGAGATTTACTTCGACATAAATCTCCGAGCGCAGACATTCGTCTTTCAAATATAAAAATACGTAGCTATATCGAGAAGAGGTAAATTAGAAAATCATTTCAAGTAAATTGTTACGATGTGCATCTTTCATTTTTATTTCTGAAGTATCGATAGAACGTCAGTTGTGTCGAAACTAAACAAAGTAATAATTCAGTTTGCTACTCTTATACCATTATTTTACGAAGCAATATAACATTTCACTTTTTTTATAATAAATTTGTTAATGTTTTAGAAGACATCAAAAGATAAAATTTAGATATAATCTAAGATTCAAGAGGACATATAAAGACACAATTAAATGGAAGAGAAAAACATTGAGACCCGACTCAGATCCGAGTGCAACATAAATTACGTACAAATGATACACGAATGGCGCTCGTTCTCTGCAATTCTCGAGAACCCAGGTAAAACATTCGACGTTAAATTGGCACTTTTTCCTCAGGAACAATCTGTACAAAATTCACATTCCTCGAGAACAATTCATTAAACTCGCCTGCAACATCTGCACGAAATGAAAACGAAACCCCGGTTTCAAATGACAAACCTTAATTTTTAAATCTAATCTATGGAGTACATAACTCGGTCAACGAAGGGACAAAGAAACTGAAACACAATTTACCTCTACAAACAGTGCATTTACTAGTTAACGAACCCTTTATTCCTATCTTTCTCGTCTGTCCAACGTTTTTAACGGTTGTTACGATTCGTTGTTCTTGGAGCACGATACTACAAAGACACGATATGTAGGTTCGTGATACATAATTAATATTTCTACACGATTAAAGTAGTTTCTCCCAAATAGGATGCTCTAAATAAAATAAAAAGAGTATTTTTTAATTGTAAGCTCAGAGGATGTTGGAAATAACTAAATCCTTCATCAATTTATAAATTACTTGCTCTACGAAACAAGTCAAATTCTACATCAAATACTAAGTTTCTCGATATTAATTTTCAAGTATGTTTCTAATAAATTTT
Organism: Colletes gigas; assembly: GCF_013123115.1. Taxonomy (NCBI): domain Eukaryota; kingdom Metazoa; phylum Arthropoda; class Insecta; order Hymenoptera; family Colletidae; genus Colletes; species Colletes gigas. The sequence goes on from NW_025106637.1 coordinate 9,223,771, forward strand.
TGATTGGAAACATTTTTTTATTTTACATTGAGGATTAACAACGGACGTGGGTCGCGTTTCTCCACGTTCGTTGTATAGTACACCGCCAAGTTCGAGGGCCCAGTTGGTCGACTTTAATTCAATTTATCAGAGGACATGCAATCGACGAAGTTACGATGCAAATTCACGAGCTTCCCACCCAATGAAACGCTCGCTCCGCGAAAACAGTCGTAATATGCGGCTGCCTGAAAATCGACGAAGCAAGATATACTCCTGACAGATTTACTCCATTATCCGAGAAGTTAAACAATTTGGTATAATGGTTTGGGCTTGATGTGCCAGATGGGTTAACTAAATTAGGAAGGTTGAATATAGATTTGCTTTGAGCTGTTCAAGTAAGAACTGGATTAGGTAAATTAGGTGGATTTGTTCTAGATTATGTAGGTTAGGTGTGCTATGTCTGCCTTATATAGGCGATGCTTTGGGTTAGGTTACATAGGTTATATCGGTTATGTCTCGGTTACATAGGTTATGTTGATTAAGTCTGGGGTTATGCAGACTATATTAGTTAGACCTGGGTTATACACGTTATGCTCGCCCTTATGGTTATATCATATAATCGAATAAAACCTGTAATTCTGTTGTTTGTACGACAAACAGTGTAACGTTTCATGTATGATTTTACATTGGAATTTGTTCGGAGTAATAGTTCTAAAAATTGCAACGTACACGTAGCCAATAAAGCATAAATGTATTTTCAGAACGATGTAACCTTTGAATGTTCACGAAATACCCGTTGAGAATATCATTGACACAGAATGTTCCCCTTGGGGAGAGTTTTCGAACACTAAAAATATCTTTCAAATTGCAATAAAGGAAGCGACGATTTATGCTTCCCTTTCGTATATTCGTTGTGAAAAGAATATTTGATTTTGCTCGAAATGCGTCCCGAGGGATATTTTACACACGAAGGGCTGGCGATCCGAACAGTGGATCCCACGTTGGTTACATGAAATCATTATTTCAATATTAAAGTCATCACAATATCAAGTTTATTAATGGATTGATTTTCCATATTCATTTACTTGGATTGAAGTTCGAATGGCTTTTAATTAAATTTAAGTATAATACTGACCGAGTAAACATTTTTTCTGAAGAGATAAAAATATAAATACAAAAACTAGACTAGGATCCAATTAAACTGATGCACTCTTTTTTATTTCACTGCACAGTCGTGACTGTAGACACTGTTTAAAAATTCTCCACTTCGGTTTTAAGCTTTAGAGTACACCTACGAACTTCGTGACATCTTCTTTGAGCCAGAAGGTAACGGAAGACAGCACGTTACAAAGATCAAGAGCGTGTACGCGGAACATTGGTCGCGACAGTAAACAAAATAAAAAGCAACGGACCATTCTGGTGAAAATTGGATCTGTCGTTAAAGTTAAAGATCACGCGTACAACCGGCTGGAAACCACACCGGCGCTAAATTGCAGGCGCCAGATTCCACGAGTACTTAGGAGTCCGCGTTTGAACTCAATTCTCGAAGTGGAGACGAGATAAACATCGCGAGCAAAGGGTTGCGGCCTGGATACGCGCGACCATTGCATTTGCATGAAGGACTAACCTGTACGCGGCAGCAGGAAGAGGAGACGAGGGATAAAGGCACTCACGAAGGTAAAAAAAAACGTTCGAGGGAGAGACGACTGAAAAGGAAGACCGAAACAGGAGCGGGCAGGGGAAAAATATGTATGTAAAGCGAACGAAAGAACTAGAGTGGAGCTGATGAGATGCAGAAAGCCACCTAGAGAAATATAGAACGCGAATGTTTGGTTTTTTACGACTTCGCTGTATCTACCTGGCTCGCAACTTATTTTGTTTGGGACAAGATAGCCCCTCCATTTCGTTGCAAGTTTCGTTTTTATTCGCCGAATTATCACTCGCTACGTTCGTTCCTATCTTGCTACTGTTGATGAGCGTGCAAATGCGTCAGCGTGCAACTCTCGTTACGCCTCTGCTCGGATACGCAGAATGTATTTGCGTTGTTGCAACAAAAGAAATTAAATTGGATTCGAGATATTTATTTTACTCGTCGTTAGAAACCTCCCTTTATATCTTTTCTGAGACACACGTATATTTCAAGTTAAATTAAATATCGTGATATGAAAAATTTCTTCTTTCCAATTTATTTGATTCGTTAAAAAATTACTCACAGTAAGTCTGAGCTAGAACTGAATTAGGTAAAACGAGTAAGTTGAAACGAAGTTAAAATACCGATGTACGACGCCGACGGATTCTGTAATAGTAGGAGAAGTGTCTTGTAACTTTGTAAACAGTTTCTTACTTAGTTCGACGAGCGTCGCGCGTATCGAAAGTTTTGTAACAACAATTTAACAGCACCTTGTAGAGCAGCGTTCGAGTTTCACAGAATCGTCGCCCGAACTTGTAGAGAGTATCATTTGGAAGACGCACGAGGCGACCCGGGAGGAAGACCCTCACTTCCTTTTCTCGCTGTTTATCATCCGAACTGTCGCGGCATCTCCCTTAAAACGTAACGCCGCTTCGGAAGAGAGATAAACAGCCACTCGAGCTTTCGCTATGTATTAATTACGGTCGCAGCGGGGAACACTCGGTAATCCAACTGCGACCCTCGCTAGTAAGCCTATTTCCCCAACCGGTCTACATCTCCACGACGAGTTTTAATTACAGAAACACGCTGGAAACGCGGCATAGGCATAAAAAGAGCGAGATGCTCCACTCCTCGCGATCGTGACTCTCACGAACACCGCTCTAAATTCCTTTTTTTAATATCCAATGCGAGAGACAGATTACCCTACGCGAAGTCCGAGCTCGTTAAAGCCTAAGAAAGCCTAAGAAGCCTACCAAAGTCTAGAGGCATGGGTCAATCAGTAAGTTTAACTATACGGAGTTCACAAACCAAAGAATACAAAAAAGCAGACTGAAATAAATAAAGAAATCACCGGAAAACGTAAAGGCATATCTACTAACGGAAAACAAAAATCGCTAATGTCTAGAGGCATGGGTCAATCGGTAACTTTAACTATACGGAGTCCACAAGCCAAAGAATACAAAACAGCAGACTGAAATAAATAAAGAAATCGCCAGTAACGTAAACAATACGAATCCACGAACGAGGCAGATAGACGTTCAACAAACGGATGAAACGTTTAAATCTTTCTTAACGACGCAAATATCGTGGAAGCGAGCGCGAGTATGCAAAGTGTGCCGTAAAAATTGTTTCAAAACCGTGGCGCAGGAATGTACAGAACCGATTTACGTTTAAATTCCCCTCTCGACCGGCGCGTAACATTCAATTGCTTTGGAATTCGTTTTAATTAGCTGCGATTAAAGCGTGCCCGCACAAGATGCGAAACGTTACAAGCGGCTTTTGCCTTGCACACAAATTCGAACAGATTTGTAAACGAATCAGCAAATCGGATTAAACTTCTCCGTTTTCCCGGGGTGCGCAAAGGGGCGTAGCAGCGAACGAAATTTTTGTTATCGCTAAAAAAATCCTCGTTCCCTCGCACAAAGGAAATTAGACGACTGGAAGTTACACACAAGGGCTCGCGAAAGGATTCAATTACGCGTGATTGATATCCGTTGAAAGAAAGAGGAGGTAGGGGGATAACTATTTCCGTGGAGTCTATCAGGGAACGGTGCCTGATAAGCGCTAAATTAATTATCGAACAGCTGACATATTATTCCAGGGAAACGAAGCGACGTCGCGAATTCCAACGAAACGATAGTCAGCGCGCGGATCGGTTTGCGCGGCGTCAATGTTTGATATCGCGACGAACGTTACAGCAACTCGCCGGCGCAATGAATTAAATCATTTTGTGGCTGTGACGTATACATACGCTGCATAGGAGGCGAATGTTTCTGCATAACCGCAACGCGTTTGGCGTTCCAGTCGATGGTCCGACCATCTGCAAACAATGTTACGGCGACCGCAAACCAGATCGAAAGAGTCGCCGCGCGGACGGTCACTTAACCGATACCGGGCTCGGGGTTAATTTCAAGATTCGCCGCATAGGGATTCGCGCGTAGGATCGTCGATAGCCATTACAGACATCTGTGAATCTCTCACTCTACTCGTTCCCAGCCAGCACGTGTTAACCTAATACGGCACAGCAAATGTGTTCGGATTAATGCTTGCGTTGCGATATTTTGAATTGAATCCTGGACGCTGAGCGACATCGATTTCTCCCCACCGACAAACAGATATACTGTTAAGGACAAAAGTAAGTGGACAGATGATGGAAATTAATATCAATGAAATTTCATTACTGTAACGTCATAATTACAGGTTCAAGATTTATTTAACATTTACCGTAAACCGAAATTAAGTTTAAACAAAAAATGAACCAATTTCAGAGAGACAAGAAATGCATGCAAACATTATACGAAGGTCGTGTTTACACACAGCGGTATCGAACAAATTTTCCAGTACTTCTTCAGGCTTTATACAAGATTGAGCAGAAATATCATATCAAATCCGTAATTTAATTCTTACGAACTGTCGTAATAAGTTAAGTTAGTATAAAGTACCGAAGAGTGCAGTGGAAAAAATATTTAGTACATAATACTGTAGAGAATTTAAGACGCTCTGGACGATAACGTTATACTACCACGCACGAAAACCATTGAATTGTTCGAGAATCTCGACGATCTCTTCACAGCAGATTTTAAATGCAGTATGATTAGATCGACGAAAAAAATAAAAGAAAGGTTGCACGAAGTGGGACTAAAATCTTGTAAGGCAAGGCATAAACCTCATATTAATATAAAGAACACGAAAAAACGTTTAACATTTGCTAAAAAGTATGTTAATATGTCGATATCGTTCTGGAAAAAGATAGTATGGTCTGATGAATCAAAATTTGAAATGCGAAAAATGAAACATACAAGAAATCATTTATCACGCCAAGGGTTAAATTTGGAGGTAGTTCATTAATGGATAAAATGGAATTTTGTAATAATTAAAAATCAGCATTTGGAGTTCTTGACAAAGATTACATAGAAAATCTTGTAAACTTGTAATTGCGTCAAATGGTGGCAATACTAAATATTAATCAATAGTTGTTGGTAGTGTCCACTTACTTCTGTTTCTCTGTTATTGTTTCATTTTTTGTTTAAACCTAATTTGGGTTTACATCGATTGTTAATATTTATTTTAATTATTATTCAAATGATCTATATACTACAAGGATAAATATTAAATAAAGTTTAAACATGTAATTATAATCCTATATTTAACACTTACTTTTGTCCCTGACTGTACATACACCATTAAAAATGATGTTAATGTTGCGATTTCATTTCCAAGAATATTGCCGTTTCTACCTTAAAATTGTTGCACGTGAATTTAACACGAGCGTGGATCGTCGTTGAAGCATTTTAAGAAAAGAAAAATTTGTTCGCACTTTGCCGGCGAGCGTCTTAACTGCGGAACAAAAGGAACGATGAGCGACCCAGATTTAAAAAAAGATATTGTAGCTGACGACGAAACTCGGTATTTTATGGCCCAGTAACAAAACCACGGTTATCCGTATGACTTGATATTTATATACAATACGAAAGTATCTGACAGACGTAACAGAATATTTGGAACATACCAACAGAAATAAGACTTATTTTAAAAATTATTTTTAACAAAATGGAAATTCGATGAAGGTATTTTAATACAAAAATCTAGCATATGTTTATATTAATAATATGTATTACCTCATCCTTCACGTGAAATACAGGCACCACACCAATTTAGAGTTAACAGAACAAAATAAATTACGAACATACTCGTGCACACAGGATCATGTCACCACTAACGACGCCATATTGTCCTTCGGAAGTCAACGCAGACGCAGGTGCGGAGACCACTCTTTCTCGACATTAGCGCCGCTATGCTGTCTTTCGAGGGCCATATGTGCCCAGATTACATCGCGAAGAACCGCGTCTTATAGATCACTATTTTTATTGTCCAAGCTGTCGAAACTGTTCGAGAAGGTAATATCGAAGATACAACCCATCATAAATAACAACCCTATCATGTTTTAGAGTCAGTTTAGGTTCAGGAAATAGCATTCTACACAACAGATGCATAGAATAGCTGAAGCTATCGAGGAAAGTATCGAAGAATACAGAGTGAGCTCTGCAACTTTTATAGACGTTAGTTAAGCCTTCGATCGTGCGTTGAATACACACCTGTCGTACAAACTCAAAATTCACCTTTCGCAAAATTACTACGGACTAAACGTTATTTCAAAGTAAACAAATTTGGCGTATGCAATCTATTTTCTATTTCCCAAGTCGAAGGTTTGAAAGGACGTCATTTTGGCAGCCTTAAAAAAATTGACAATGTCACACGTCGAGCTGAATAGCATTCCCAGAACAGATTTTTACAAAGGACTTCAGAAGCTGTATAAACCGTGGCACTTAAAAGTATGTTGAAGTCCAAAAAGAAAATGAAATTATTTGTTTGACACTTCAATTTTGCATACACCTAGTCCGAAAACACTGTAAACTGTGCATAAACCAGGTGTAAATCGAAGGTCTGGATCGAATAATCAATTCTAATATTCCAAATGTTGCTTCTTAGCGAGGCGTGAATTTTGGTTATGATTATACTCCACAATTTAATTAGCTAATATTGCCGTAAAATTCAGTACTGCCAGTTTACATTGCACGAGCGAGCCTCGCAAATGGTACCTTTACATAGTCGAACGTTTACAATTTGAACAATTCAAATTTCCGAAGGTTGGAATTAGGGAATGCACGTTTCGAATACCTAACTGGTCATCGGGATTAACAGATCGAATTGCTTGTGGTCATCATGGGACACCATACGCGCTGATCGCTCTGAATATGCGCTATGAGGGAGTCTAAGTTATCTGTCGATACGTTAAGAATATACGGTGATAAATTATTTTTAATTTATTTATAACATTTAGTTCAAATGTTTGGCCTTGACAAGCAAGAATTATTTATTTTGAAGTAAAAATTAAACGTTTTGCCATGTTACGCGAACGTGAAATTTAATTGCAAATATTCAGAACCTTTTTGATATAAATAATAAAACAAAAATATAGAAAACAATCGTAATAAGATTAATACAATCCGAATATGCACCATGAGGGAGTCTAAATGTTCTATTGATATGTTAAGAATATATACGGTGATAAATTATTTTTAATTTATTTATAACATCTTGTTCAAATGTTTCACCTTGACAAGCAAGAATTATTTATTTTGAAGTAAAAATTAAAAGTTTTGCCATGTTACGCGATCGTGAAATTTAATTGCAAATATTCAGAACATTTTCCGATATAAATAATAAAATAAAAATATAGAAAACAATCGTAATGAGGAATAGTAGAATTGTTAACTTGACTTACATGTATTCTAATGCACGACGCCATGGCGAGCTAATCCTGTTGGAGGTTGTAAGGCTCAAGATTGGCTATCCTGGACCCGATTAAATAGTTGGGCTATCAGCCGCCAAATTAATCTTGGCCGGCTAATTCAATTACCCGTAGCGGATGGGTTGTGATAAATGTGCAATTGATGTTACGCTGCTTCGAACGTTCGACGATGCAATGAATATAAACGTGGCTCGATTTGCTCCTGGGAAACGTCGTCTTGTAATCGTCACTATCGTAGGTTGACTGATTGTGAGTCGAGTCAAGGACTTTTCCGCGTCGATGGTTTCAGTGACGGTGTTATTTGGGGGCAACTCGAACATGATTGGTCTTTCGAATTTCTCGCGAAACGAGACCCTCGTGTCCCTCAAAACAAACCGTGTATCTGCTAGAAAAACTATAGTGATCTCGTAAACGCAGAGTCTAAACCGTCGAGCCATAAACAATGTTTTCAGTACCATTTGTAAAATTTTACGATTGGGAAAATTGTTCACAGGCAACTACGTGAATATTATAATATTCCTTATAAAATTAAATATAAATTATTTAATTATTTAATTAAATTCATCCATTCAAATTGAATTTATATTTAAGAAAATATAAAATTAAATAATTTTTCTAGGAGAAATGTTTATGTAAAAATGTGTAAAAGAATGCATGGTATATATGAAATTATAGACCATGGAACTTAAATAAATATAATTTCCAAATAACTGTGTAATTGCTTGGAATACAAAATCCTAGAAAATTTACAAATTTATAACGGGGCCGAGAAAGGGAATAAATTTATATATTTCTAACGCAGAAACGAAGTTCCGTGAGTAAAAAAGTAGAAGTGAACCTAACCTAGTTCCATTAAGGACAGCCCTATAGCCAACAGGCAGCTTGACAATAAGGAAAGAACCCATTGTCGGCGTGTACCCAACAAGAGAATCGCATGACAGACCATTTCATAAAGAGGGGGAGAACTCAAGAAAGTCAGTATATCGTATAAGGTGTAAAAAAGCTGTTGCGAGGTCACGACAGACACGGGCAAAATTTTTATTTAGATAAAAATTTCCCAATTGGTAAAATGACACTCGAGACACCGTGTTCCGGCAGAAGAAAAATTGTATGCTTCGCGGTAGATTTTTTGTTCCCTTTTGTAACGCGTAGGTTCCCTCTCTCTAGAAATTCTCGCTTTACGTATTTTCTCGCGCGAACCTGCACCTCTGTGCGCGTGCGTTTATGCAAATTCCAATTTACACCACACAATTAGTTGCCACGTTGATGCTGTTAAGAGCAACTGCACAATAATGTTACGTAATATTTCAAATTTAGTGCTAGTTCTCGCTTCACGAATTTCGCTTTGCGAAAAGGGATCGTAACGAATTAATTCCCGGCGACAGAAAATACCTAGTTTTGGCTAATTAAAGCTAAATCGACCAGAGATGGTCGATGTTGGCTCGTTAGTAAAGCTGGCCAAATTTCATTCTCGAATAACGAATCAAAAATTTTAGATTCATGCATAAACTAACGTTTACACATGGGTTTGCTCTGGACGTCTGCAAAAAATTCATTAATGGATTTTGATTTAAATTTTTATTCGTTAATCGCGAATAAATTTCGCTCTACCCTGCTAGCCAAGGTGACGCTTTACGATTGCATTGTTCTGCGACTTGAAGGGTAAAACGCTGCATCGAAAATGCCGTTGTACTCGAAATGCGCCTCTCGAATGGCGACGGACGCTCGGATCTGGGTCTCCTAAAAGATTCGAAGCTTTTAAGACTGAATAAATTATAAAATCCATTTATAGACTCGTGTAGACTTTTATTAATTTCTGTCTTTAAAAATCCATTCGTCATATTCGGTTCGAACGTTGTAAAATATTTAATCCCATGACTCAAATGTTTTCACTTGACGCGCGACAGACGCGTTTATATTCGTTAATCGAAACATCCGTCGAGATAAAAATCCCGAAGCAATTCGTGGGTCCATCGAGATATCGAAACGACATTGAACGATCGATATTCACAGGTGCATATTAAACTTGATCCCATCGCTAATCGCGGACGGCAACACTGACGAATGCCATAGAAGCAGCCGCTTTCGTTCCACCCATTTATTCCCGATATCGACCACCTTCCCTCTTTCTTTCTCGCTAAGTCGAGAGATTATGAAGACATACATATTGGACCGCAGCCAGGGCCTAAGCCCTCGCAATACCCGCGCCACATTTATCCCTCTTCACTCTGGACCATTTCTTCCCTTGTCGTTTGCCTTCGATGTCATCCCCTGCAATTCATCCCACTGCATTCGAGGCTCAGGACAGATTCCTGCGTACGAAACTACCCCTCGAACGACCCGGAACCTCGGAATAATACTCCCGGGCGAAATTCTGGTCACGAGTGTTTCTTAACCGGACGTAATTGCACCGCTCAATTACGGAAGCAATGAAAGTAGTTCCGTGAAATTTTCGAAGATCGTTACTCCGGCCGTTGCACGGCAAGTTTCTATTCGCGGAACGAACCTGACTGCGCCGGGGAAGTGCACGGACGTCCTTCCGGTTCTACGTAAGAACAGTCCTGGAATATCTTTTACGTGTTCGAGTAGCACGTTCGTCTACGTGGGATAGCTCGGGCTACGCTGCATGAATAACGCCGGTCCATTTCTGCGTTTGTTACACCGACAGACCAGTAGTAGAAGCTTTGGCGAACAAACTTACAGGACTCTCCATGGGATCTGCTTCAAATGGACATCGTCTTTTCCTCGAGCAAACTTTCCTCTTTTAAAATCGAACGCGTATAAATCGTATAGCCCCGGTTGGACTTCTTTCGAATCTGATTAATATTTCTAAAGACTATCCTTTGTCTTAAATATTTCATGAGATGGGCATATTCGTTGGTTTTAGAATTTTTAATATCTTCGTGACGATGTGTTCTGTATTTGATAAGCAAACTTTCCTCTTTTAAAATCGAACGCGTATAAATCGTACAGCCGCGGTCGGACTTCCTTCGAATCTGATTAATATTTCTAAAGACTATCCTTTGTCTTAAATATTTCATGAGATAGGCATATTCGTTGGCTTTAGAATTTTTAATATCTTCATGACAGTTAACTTAATGATAAGTTATCGAACCATGGCAGACTCACGCTCACACAATTTCTCAATTGTGCAATAGTGTTGGTAGTAATGTGGTATCATGATGGAAACTGCAGATGATATCGATGTCGATTACGTAACAATGCCGGTTGCGTAACCTTAAGTCATTCTCGTTACTTTATAGTGTACAAAAAAGGTTTCGAACTTTCTGATTGTGAACAGATGTTATACAGTAGAGCTCTCCATATCCGGAATCTCTTTTATACGAACTTTCTTCTTGTGATTATACTTATATATTACTGCATAAATTTTTTAACGAGGATCGAAAATTTGAATGCTTCGGAGAGTGTAAACTATTATATTTGACATGCTATCAACAACATAGACCCAACAATGAATATTTTATCTCACCGTACTAGAATTTTGAACTGTAAGATTGTTGCGGCTCGCGGTATCCGTTGAGTAAACGATCGGCACTCAACGTCGGGCTCGCGTCTTTCCGAAATAATTTACTTATTCCGGCTGGAGGAGTTAGAGAATGATTGATTTGAGAGTTTGACTATGTACAAGATTTACTTATGTGGTTCAAGTTATTTTTAGGTTTACAATGCTGATGGTCGAAGATGTGTTCGTAGCTGATGATTTTTCAGAACCAAGTCCCCGCTTTTCTCCGCGCTGGGCCTTTTCAAGACTCCTATGCTGTCTCCTCCCTTCCAACTCGCCCTTACGCGATGCCCTTGGAAGGGGGTGCGTGTCGCGTGGGAGTGTTGATTTGGTTGGTAGCGTTCCTGCTTTCCTGGTCGTCGTTGTCGTCGTCGTTTAGAGAAAGTGTAGCCAAGTTTATGCAGAGGTCTGGGCTGACCTGCAGATGCCGGATTTTTGGCCAGCACGCTGCCGACGGACCCAGCCCCTGTCATAAACACCACTTGGCCGTGCCTTTGTTTAGGCCTGCTGCGTAATGTGACAATGCCTTATCTTTGAGGAGTTAGGAGCTAGTTTCGAGTTTTGGAGATTTATGCCAGGGCTGAGTACTGGCACGCACGTGTGGTTCTTGAGTGCCTAACGTCGATGTTCATCCCTGGCATAAATCTCGCTTTGTTGCGTTTTTTCCTCTGTTCGAGGTTTTTTTTTGCTGAGCGCGGTACTGGAAGCGGCGTGTCCGCTTCCGCGCTCAACAAAGATTAATAGAAAATATCATAGTATGTTTCAGAAGAGATTTCCAGGGCCTAAAAAAGTGAAACACGTTATCAAACGCATTTAACGGGAACCTATTACATGAAATACGTAAACAGTAAATATATTTTGCACTCGATATAACTTGGTGTTCGAAGAATAACCAATTCGGGACGCCATACCAGAAATTCCCAAGCCAAGGTGTATTTCCTCGATGAGAATGTTCCGCTTGATAGGTTATTCTCCTGCTGATTACATTGTCATTGCAGCGTCCAAGTACTCCGCTCGAGGGACGAAAATTCGTTTTGCGCCTGCCGTTCTGCGAAACACACCTAACACTCAGAAACGGCTGCTAATAGGGCTATATCCGCGTAACGATTCTTAAACTTGTCCCCTCTTTTCATATCGCGCGACGTATTCGCGAAGTGGCGTATCAAAAAACATATAATGCCCGTCGTAAAAACGTTAACGTGTATCCTCTGGATGTAAAACGAGATTGTTCGTGCTCCGCATTCCCAACGGAAGTCCATTTATAAGGGATGAGTCAGCAGAAACAGAACGCCTAGAAATGTCTACTGAAGTTTAACAGAAAAAGAATGTACAGAACGAAAATCTAGATTCGGGATATAAAAATGATAAATACGATTTATTTCCTCTATGACCTGGATAGGTTTCGTATTGATACAGTGTCCTCTGGCAAATGTCTAACGTTGCAGTTTCTCATAAAGCTTGAAACAATCGCAGTAATAAGGATTGCTTCGGAAAGTTTCATGAAAATAATTTTAAAATCACACGAGGCTATACGACCTTAAAAATGATTTGCCCGAAACGTTGATACTAAATATCGTGTACAATTTTTCGAGAATCGATTGCCTTCGTGCCATCGAGAATACCGCAAATATTTAAATTGCGCCGAGTCGATGTTTCATCTCCACAACTCAAATATTTACGCTCTTGCCTGTGTGGCGTGTCGTTGGGTTCAAATAGGTCAGGATTCGATAAATATAAATACGAAGTTAACGACCATCAAGAGACCATAACGAAGAAAATATCGATCGCGGTCGATAGGTGTTTACGTTAATTCAATAAAATGGAAAATTATTATTTGCTGTTCGTCTCATTACTCGTTAAGAGTTTCAAGCTGTGCGTTATTAGCATAGTTCCATCGAGCCCTCGGGTTCATTAACGGCCCTATTAATATGTCAGGCAACCGCGATACGTTACGACGCATGCGATTTTCGTGGAAGCCGACGAGACCTCGTACTTGCAGTATGCAGCCGCCTCGCGTATCTTAACGCGCCCCGTCCATGAATACATTTGCCAGCGAGCGGTATAATGAGAGCTGCTGGTTGCATAAATAACAAAAGTGAGTCTGCAAAACATATCAAATCCGGATCAAGGTACATGCTCAGTCGGGCCCAGGCGTAACGTTAATTGGAAGTAGCTTGGGGTTAAACGTTATCATCTGGTCATATACATCCGTTAAATAAACTTAGGTTAGTCGGACAGTCTGCGTATATAATTCACAAGGGCTACGTCGTATTTAACCATACAATAAATCAGTGCGATGTAATTATTTTGCTCGCATTTAATTCCTGCTCTGGGCACCAAATTACCTAGACGTGGTCCTGAGTTTAGGTCAGGTAGGTTGTTCAAGATAAGGTATACAAGTTACTCTCGTATTCGTACACTATAATGGTGATTCGTTATAAATGAAAAGAATCGATCAATTTGATCAGACAAGTCGAGTAGAAGATATGGAAAATTAGACGCCAAGAATTACTTTAAGTTTAATTACGACACTCCTGAAGTATCCAAACAATTCTGGGTAGGTTTATTGTTCGCGTGGTGAAATGTTACACGATGTGCGCGGTGCAATATTGTAATCATGTCAAATTATACCGCGCAACGAACTCTGGGGGGCTATGTAACGCCACACCGTGTAATTGTTCCTCGCGTATTCAGATTAATGCGGGCTAACGAGGCCGCTGTCGAACTTTATTAATTCCATGGCACAGCAACTACTCGTCGCAGAGTAGGAACTCTTCGCAAACAGGTTGGCTCCTGTTAACGATTTCCTGTCAATAAAGGTCATGGATTCGGCGGTGTGCCGCTAGAAACGGTGAACAGAGGCACACGCAACCGACAGAGGCAACCTTAAGCACATAAAGTCGCTACTTTGAAAAGTAAATATGTAATTGCACTCTAACGAAGACAACAATCCAGAGGTCTGCTAATTACTAAGCCCCTGTAGCCGCATGTCTTAAGCAAATGAATCTCGCAACGTGCTCTATGTGCACTTTGCTGGATGTAGGATGTTCATAAATTATTGTCGAGGATATTACCTTTTCGTGGAACTTATTGACAGAAACAAAACAGCCTTCAAATGGGGAAAATACAGGATGTTCCGCATTTTTCCGTACACACTTCAGCAGTGTATTCTACAAGTGAAAATAAAACTAAAATGTTATATAACAAAAATTCCATAAATGCTTTGTTATGAAGTTATAAAAAAAATATGAACTGTGAAACTCGGTTGAGATTCAGGACATTAAAATAGGGAAAAAAGTTTATAATAAAATATTTGCAATTTACTGAACATAAACTTGAACAATAAAATTATCATTGAAGAAAGAATACTTCAACGCCCAAGATAAATGATAGACACTAAACTCTGATAAAGAAATGTTTAAGTTATCTACATAATTCTACGTTACAAATATTTTTTCGTATCTCAATTAGCAGTTGCTCTCATTAAACAAACTTGTAGTAAATTTATTTGCTTAGTAAATAAAAAAACATCACATTTCATGTATTTTGTCATTGTTTGAATTTTGAATCGTTAATATCCTCCAATTCGGCCCTAAGTTATGATTTTTTGAACATACGCATGAAATTCTGGGGTAACATTTCCGGCCACAGATTATATTTTCGGTAAAGAATTTTTTTCTCGAAAATGATTAGGATTTCGGAGGTATGTGTATTCACAAAAAATGATTGTAATTGACCCCCGGAACCAGGAATAATTTTTTCAGAATGATTTGAAATTTTTTAATTTCGCGCGAAAAGTTTCCACACCAATTGAATTTTTTTCTCGTAACTGCGTAGGATTTCGGCGATACGTATATTCACCAAAAATGATTACAATTGATCCCCTCAACCGAAAATAATTTTTTCAGAACAATTTGAAATTTTTTTTCACCGAAAAATTTCAGCAACTACTCGAATTTTTTTCTCGAAAATGCGTGGGATTTTGGGGATATGTCTCTTCACCCAAAAAGATTGTAATTGACCCCCATAATCGAAAATAATTTTTCCAGAATGGTTTGAAATTTCTTGATTTCATTTTTTAGTAACTTCTTAACGAAATATGAATAAGAAGTTGATATTCTTTGGCCTCTGGAATTCCCCATTAAAATTTCTCCCAAGGGTGTCCGAACACCCTGTATATTGGAGAAATAGAAATATTTAACTTCTTCGGGGATGACATTGATAAATATTGTATGTAGATTGCTTCGGGCACAATAATTGATTCACGAAGAGGTTAAGTTGAAAATTTTCGCGGGTCTTGTTAGGAAATTTCGCACATACTCGTGAAGGTATGCTGTATCTAGCAATTACCTAGCAAGAATCTTCAATAGCTTACATAAAGTTCGACGAGATTGTGATAGCACCTTCCGCACTTCCATCGAGAGAGGTACTTTATCTGATACTAATCTTGCAAGTTCTCACTCAGCCATCGATTCTAATATATAGAGCCTTCGATCTACTACCGAATATTCCGCGCGCAAAACGGGATCTGCTAGGTTGCCTTAATGATGAGACCAATATGGTTGAAGCAGATAATTGTGGCCTCTCAAAGTCACTTCTCTGATCCCGAATCGAACCAGTTACTAGTCTCCGCTGAACGTCACGTTGGCTTGCTTCCTTATTCAAGGGATAGAGAGCATATATCTGTGAAATTCAACTACCATGTTACTAACGAAAGACAAAACTTTTCACTAAGAAGCTAAAAAATGAATTGCCAAAGTAAATACTACGTCTAGTGTATAACTGTCTACAAACAAAATTTTAAGTAAAAGATATAAAAGAAGTCAAGTACCATATTAAAGTTCGTTTCGTATAAGCAATTGGCATCTTCTTAGCGAAAAGGAATTTTAACAAAAACAAAAACTGAATTTTTCGTTTTAATAAATACAGAATGAAGAAGTAAATGCTTTGAAGTATTTCACTCATTTTGCGCGCCCTTGAGAGATGCAATTTACAGTCTTTGCCAATAAAAAGAAGTAGCATCTGCTTCGTTTTCATTTGACTCCGAATTCCATGCCTTGAAAGCATTTTATTTTTGTCTCTTTCATTTTCTTCTCTGACTCCAACGTTTTATTACTTTTTGTGCATTTTAAAAAGCAGTTGTCAATGCATATACATAATATAACATATCAAGTAATCTCTTCAGGAATCACATAAATTAAAACTCTAAATTCTGATACAGAGATTATTGCAGTTTTGCAAATGTATCATTAAATTTGTGATATACTCGATTACAATGCAAAGTTCTGTGTTTCCTAACTGGTCGATTTAGAAATCAAGGGATCGTATGTACGGACCTGCACTTTGCTTAATTTTTCTAATCCAGCTTTAACCAGCATGTTTTAATTAACCTAAAGTTTTCCTATTTCTACAGCTTAACTTCCGCCTTCTTCGTTCTAGACCGAAGTCCTAAGCTTTGGAAGTACAGGACCATTCGCCCATTCAACGCGGAAAGATCGATATTTAAACTTGTGCAAAGTCAGAGAGCTGCTAAACAAACATTAAATTTTAAGCAATTTTTAAGTATTCGTGAAAAATAAATAGTCGTTTCCAGCATTCGAAAAAGTTGAATTTGTTAGGTTTATATAGCCAACGAATTATTGATCGTTTCAATCAGGTCAATTATGTTTCAAAGCATACTGTATACAAATGTTTACGACCACTTGTCTCGTATTCACAGCGTAAAGGATAACGCGAGCATGTTTAAGTGTACACGGATTAAAGCACAAAGGCACCGTACAAATTGTCATGGAAATATTCAGACGTTTATCGTTCGTATCGACTGTGTTTCGCAGGAATATTGTATTATTCGCGTGCATAATCCATATTCGATATCGAGTGATGTTAGACGAAGCGTATGATTGGTGTCTCTCGGACACTATCTATGGTATCGATTAGCGATTTGGAAGTGGCTGGAGATTAGAAGATCACGTCTCGATGAGCAAAAACGTTCAATGGAGCCGATATAGCAACCGATCTGCTCATTCAATTGAATGAATCGTGAGCGATGGACGTCATAAACAAGAAGGCCTCGCTGAATCATGTATTGATTGAGCGGAAGGGATCGATTTAAGGTAATGACCTTTGCCTGCCGCATTAATGTAAAGCTGATAAAAATATTATTTTCGATACAAACATTTTTTACGTCAAAACTTATATTTTTAAAATTCAGTTCCACTCTCGCTCAACCTTGTTATAGGCATATTAAATAAATAAGAGTATAGATTTTCTACCCAATAATACATAATATAAAAATTCTAAAAAAATTCTTTTTTCTCAATTTATATCTCTCCCGTTATGTACAAAATTTTATCTTGAAAATCGAAAGTGATTGACTCTAACTCGAATGTAGATAAATGAATATTTAATTCCAATGCTACAATTTCGAAGCATTGCTTATAACAATTTCGGTTATCGTTCAATAATAGCAGTAAATTGTAACCGTCAATTACGCTTTCACTAATTTACATAGTATTAGCTCTCATAATCAAATTCGGTGGAAATAGTGCGACAGACTGACAGCTCATGACTCGAGTCAAAATCCATGAGAGGGTCACGTATCTGGGGAAATTATGCGTTCACCGTTGTAATATGAAAATAGCCTGATGTACGTTAATCAGTTTCTATTATTTAAACATTTACTTCCCACATAGTAATGTAAATTACACTTTATTTTAATGGAAATTTAAAAACCTTGCTACTCGCTTCAGGCAAATGAAAATTAATTTCTATCTTAGGCTTGTACCTATTATACTCTTTCAACAAATATATTTTTAATTTCCACACAGTTGCGTGTACACGCGACAAATTAAACGACGAACTCTATCTGCAACAAGCACGAAAAAAAAGAAATGTTTAAATAGGTTAACGAAGAATTGTCAAGACAATTGCACTTCACGTGCAGACTCGTCCGCGAGGGAAACTGCTAACATCAGGTTTGTTCGAGAGCACCCGACTGTATCAAGGTGTATTGTAAAGTTCATACCTCGTCCCTTCGTATCCTACTTCCGATAGTTTTACTCGATCCAGGGTCGTAACCTGAATGAGGATCTGTATATACAATTTCACGAACTCGTATCCGGTTTGATGCAAACTCGCCGTTATTGTTTGATTCGTCCTCTATGCAATACATCGCTTGGCCACGTATCTATTGTCTCTTCGATCGATTCGCAATTACATTGCACGTTAATCGCATCAACATCTGTTAATACGCAGCTACGAAGCAACAACAACATCCGAATTACGAATCCACGGCTGACAACAGGAAATTAATTGACATTCGATTTTCAGATTTTTAGTCGAGTTACTTTCTGTACAATTTGAAGACAGTTTTCAATTGATCGAACGATTGATTTCCGAAAACACGAAAACCGATTTTCTCTTGGAACACAATTTATGTAAAATCTTTTGTGCCGTGCCTTTCAAAGCGATAAAACCTGTGTTTCGAAGGATATAGAAAACTCCCTTCGACCGTTTAAAATTTGATAAGCCCGACAATAGCGTGCGAATTAACAATTTTCCATGCTCCGTGAACTCAATACGATTCATCGTTTTTAACACTCCGTTGCTCGATCTACGATAGGGAGGCAGCTTTCGATTAGAAGCATTCAACTAGCCTAGAAAAGCGATCGTCGGAGGTCAAGAAACTGAGAGACGCAATTTCAGCCGGCGGGTGGTCGTTAAATATTGACTAAAAAGTAATGAGCCAGCCACTTATTATGCCCGAGATTGTAGAATAGCCGTGGACCGTGCCGTTGAAAAGGAAGGAAACGCTTCGTGGTCTGGTCACTGGTTCTTGTGTAGTGGACAGCCATTGCGCACACAGACCGTGGATGAAGAAGCGGGCGAGAAACCGAAAAAGGAAACGAGAAAGAGGGACGCGTGGAGATTACACGAACCGTGATACGCGATGAACTACTGCGAAGCAGTTGTGTGGAATTCTCTTTCACTTTGTGCGACGCTGATGTATTCTATTGAGGGTAACCAACGCTAGCGGTACAACAATACCCGCGTTTTAAATAGTAAGACACCGCCACCTTGGTCGTTATGCATTTGGCAGATACCTGGCTGCTTCGCTCGTGCCAAATTACCTGGACCGATCCAACGAAAACGCTGAAGACAGAATGGCCTAGATCCCTCCGTCGATACAACCACTTACGTTATTCCACGTTACGTTTCTCTCCACGCAGAGCATTGTGTTTGCATTATGTTCCTACCGAGCGTCGAAGCTGTTCGAGTGCTCGTCAGAAAGCTCCTCTGAATTCGATAAAACGAATTTCAATCGGGACTTCGAGCACTCGAGTATTTCAGGACTCTCAAAAAAAAAAAAAAAAAATGATTTAAACGTGTGCAACATTTTTACAGGGAAATCATGGATGGAACGAAAGTTGTAAAGTGAATAGCTTTTTCAACAGAAAAAATCGCGAATAAATGTCACGTGTGATGTAGACCGGTCAAAAGACCGTTTTTAAAATTTCGTTTAGAAGTGCTAACATACAATGTTATTTTAGCGTCATTTAACTTCACGATTTTTCTTATGGTATACGTAGACTGAATTTTTCAATATTCACTGTAGCGGCCATTGTATAGCCACTACGCCCTTGCCAAGGTATGAATGGGAATGGAATGTGAGGATAGTTTTAAGCTTTCAATTTTTCCATTTTCCTGTTAAACACTTGGCGACCAGAGCCGTGCGAGGCGCCTGTTTTCCTTCAAGGTTTCGCCTGGGTCTTGGACCAGCCCGATCCGGGCCCGGCGAGCCTCCTGAATTTTATTACTCTCTTTCACTGTAGCTAAACTTTTCCTACGCTAAGTATTTTCCAGTTTCGTTTTTCCGTCTTTCTGTCCTGTCTCTTTTGCTCTTCCTTTACTATTAGGTTAAGGAAATGTATATATTGAAGGGAGGTTTTGGGAAAGACGCTCAGTCCTGTTAAAGACGTCGTTACGCTCAGTCTGTTTTAGACGTATTCTAGCCGAGTCCTCTTAGAGACGCGTTACGGCCAGTCTGGTGAAGACGTCGTAATATCATTGTAACTTTAACCTACGTGTGGCTACACCCCACACTCGCAAATAAACTGTATAATAATTGAAGGGTAGATCGTGGGCTTGTTATTTCAACCCCCCGCCACCTCATTCACTTTCATTTTAATTGTTCGTTTTTTGTAAAAAAGCGGATAAAATTTGGTATTAAATAGGAAATATACCAGGGTGTTCGACCACCCCTGGAAAAAATTTTAATGGGAGATTCTAGAGACCAAAGTAAGACGAAAATCAAGGATATTAATTTGCTGATTGAGACTTCGTTAAAAAGTTATAGAAACATTTCTGGCCACACAGTATATTTTCGGTAAAGAATTTTTTTCTCGAAAGTACGTAGGAATTCGGGGGTATGTGTATTCACAAAAAATGATTGTAACAGACTCCCGTAACTGAAAATAATTTTTCCAGAACGATTTGAAAAAATTTTTCTTCGGCGAAAAATTTCTCCACCTACCCCCTGTCGATTTTACTTAAAAATTCGTTTTTGATTTTTAATAAATTTGTTTGACGTCCTACGGAAATTTTGTTTACTACTTTATTGTAGGTATCCATGAGCTTTACTTCAGAAAAAAGTTTTTAATGAAATGTATTCATTATTGTAGGAATTACGCCCGTTTGAATATTGGACCATTTTTATGGAGTTTCCTAATTTTACAGGGCCAACGAACAACTTTTCCAATATTTTCAGAATTGCTACGTATTTTCCATCAAAATACGCGTTGTTTGCTTTTTTAAACATTAAAATTCTCCAATCCATTCGGAAGTTATGATGTTTTAAACATACGTATCAAATTTCAGTGAAACATGTCAATATATGGTCAGACATTGCAATTTCAGTAAAGAATTTTTTTCTCGAAACTGCGTAGAATTTTGAGGGTACGTGTATTGACCAAAAATGATTGTATTTAACCCCTGCAACCAAAAATAATTTTTTCAGAACGATTTAAAATTTTTTAATTTCGCCGAAAAATTTCCCCACCTACTCGAATTTTTTTCTCAAAAGTGCGTAGGATTTTGGGGGTATGTCTATTCACCAAAAATGATTGTAGTTGACCACCGCAACTGAAAATAATTTTTCCGTGAATGATTTGAAATTTTTTAATTTAGATTTTCTAATAACTTTTTAACAAAGCCTTAATCAACAAATTGATATTCTTGATTTTCGTCTTATTTTGGCCTCTAGAATCTCCCATTAAAACACCATGTATAATGCAAAAATTAGAAGAATGTTGCCTCGTAAAAGAGAAAAAGAAAGACTGGTCATTTGACCGGCCTTGATAGGAATGGGTATACACGAAGTGTCGGTAGGTTTAGTGTTAATGGAACGAGAGAATGACAAATTGGGCCACCATTTGTTCAAACGATTACGCCACTAAGAATTTCGCCATTATCTAGCAATCAGACGTCCATTGCAGCGTCTCGACTTCGTAAATATCGTTCCATTTCGTAAGCAGGAATCACCAGCGGTTCTTTGTGCGTTCCTCGACACAAAGAGACTGTTCAGTGTAAAAACGCTTTTATTGATACACGTATCGATTATGGAAATGCAGGTTTCCGATCCTCGGCAATTCAATTCATGGCCACGGCAGGCGGACGCATTAACTAAAACACGCACTCCTCGAGCACTCGAAAAGTATAATGGTCCTGATGACAGTCGCCGCAATTGTACAGCCGACGTATTGAGCATTGCCGTCCGATATGTGCACAGTGGAAATGGAATGGTACTTTGCGTCGACCGTAAGTTATTTAGGACGGTGCCCGTGCGATTATCGCATTAGAATAAAGGGATTTTGCGTATTAGACGTCTGAAAATCTGCACAGAGAATTATCATTCGCTGGATAGCAGAGTGCATAAGCGTGGAAAACGTTGCAGCGTTTAATCGACAGAGCTACAGAATTGCTTTTCTTTAAGGGGAACTATGAATGTAGAGAAAATCCCTGGAAATCCCGTCTGAAAAATCTAAAACCCATTACGATAGAATTTAAACGAAACTTAGTTATGTAATGTCAATCCCGTAAATTTGTACAATCTGTTGGTTGTTATAATCTTCACGAATATGGTACGCGTTAATGCAATTGCTTGTAGAATCTATCCAACTATCAACACTTCTCCCTGGACTCTGTGTATCTTTCATTTCGTAATACGAAAGCTAAGTATAAATCCTCGGGAGTGCAAAAGCTGCCAGGTTAATCTCCTTAACAAATAAATTAAATCAAGCGGGATGAATTCAAACGGAAGCATCGCGCCAGGAGTCACCGGGGAATTAGTATCGCTGGAGAGTCGATACGAGTACGAATTCATCATAAATGCACGGAATCATCCGCTAGATTAGACTATTTTTGAAGCAGCCAATGAATGAAATCTTCCAGGAATTCAAAGAAAAAAATAAATTCCTTTTTGATTTCGATACGCGCGTGTCAAAAGTTATTTGACAGGATTGGAAGCGTTTAACAACAATCGGGCGACGCTCGCCATTAGCCAAAGCCATCAAGCTGGTCCGTTGAAACGGAAATCGAATCGCTGCAGCGAATTTCGTTGCTTGAGAATTAGTAGCGATCCTGCTGGAAGAGAACCGTATTTGCCAACTTCCGGCGTGCCGACACTCGGAGGATTATTGCGTGGTTCGATGGGTCCTCGAGCGTTGTGTATCGAAACACTTAATCCGTTTGGACAATAATTAGTCCTCCAGGGAAAACAATGGACAACGGGAAGTGTTTAATTGCTGACTTCAGTTCACGGTTTCTGAAATTGGTTGTTACCGTCTGAGTGTTAACGAGAAAATGGGAATCGGAATGCGCAAGACGGAACTGTGCAATCGAGCATTCGGAAAGTCTTTTAAGTGTATTCGAGCGAGTCGATGGATTCGACGTGGGTTTAAAATTTCTACGAAGGATAGAAAGAAAAGAAAGTGGCGATAAATTATTCTTGGAAAAGTCAATAACGATCGTTGCGTGGAACTAGGTAACTTCCAATTTCGTTACGAAACGCTATATTTAAAGGCGAGTTAAGGAGCTCGACCACATTATTAAAGCGACCGAAGAGGTATTCTGTAATAGAACCGAAACTCGACAGAAATAATCAGAATATCATAGGTTAAACCAAACATTTTCTTACCGTTATCGTTGCAGTAATATTATTTAACAGAACTAAACCAATGTTTATACTTTAAATATTCCAAAACTGGCCACGCAAATTTGGTAAGATAAGATATACCGAAAATAGAAGAGAATTCTTTCGGTACACAGCGACTCTCGATCCAATTATCAAAAGCTATCTTTAGAAATAAGTTGAGGAGTTTTACCGCATTATAGCAAAGAAAAGAAAACGACAAATGTCCGCAGTGTCCTCGATTCGTTGCCTGAGATTGCATTTTCAAAAATAGGATAGGGAATTAATCAGGAAGAAAAGAAACCACCAGAGAATCGTCGAAACGTCGTCTAACCGGGTAACGTGAACCTCGAGGGAGTAGATATTAAACAGCCAGTAAGCCGAAATCACCGTTGCAAGGAGACATATTGAAGATCACTCGCGCTAGTATCGGGGTCAATGTGGCAGCAGTAATTTCTGGATTATACGACGACAGTGAGCCTCCTACCAGCGTAATGGCATCGTTTTATAGACCATTATCCTCCCTGGTGGACTGCAACGCTAATAATTGTGTAACCTCGCGGATTTTGTGCCCTAATAATAATTTCAATTTCTTCGTTGAAACGTTGAAAAGTAATTGCGCCACGTTTCACATCCGCCAATTAAACAATAAACATCCAACAAAGGATTCTGTATCCTTCAAACGAGAGCTTGTCTGATACATTCTGTTCTCTTTCTTTGATCTGATCTTCCATAATAAGCGTGGAAATTAATTTCAAATTAATGTAAATCAGCATCCCTTTGTCTTGTTCCCTGTTATTTTCTCTCTGCTTGAACTCACGAAACCACACACACAGGCGTTTAACACTGAACCTACCACGATTATATTTTTTCGTAAAAAACTGGATAAATATTTAAAAATAGAAAATATATAGCTAAGATGAAAGAAGAGAATCTTTAATTTCCACTGTGCTAGAACAGTCTAAAAACGCGAATTAAAAATAGTTAAATTTTACTCCCCTTTAAAATGGTTTTTGTTTTATATGGATTTGACTTTTTGTTTTGGAGATATCATAATTTAAATGAAAGGTTTATTTTTCCAATTTGTCTATCTCTGGCTCCATTTAATGCGTCAGACTCTTGCACATGAGTTGAGACAGTCATGACCAGGAAGTCGTAATATTTCCAAGAATTTACAATTTACATGTGCGGTCAATGACCTCGCGTAGACGTAAACAATGAAAAGTAAACAAACGCTTCGAGCCTTTATATCTCCGAAACTAATTAGGCTATCAACTTGAATGAACACTAGTTTTAAAGGGCATTTCATCCTCCATCCGAAGAATATAACAACTACTATAGTTTATGCTACCTTCTATGTTTATTTTGAAGTCTGTTCCGACACTATGCGCCCAAAGAACTGATGTACGATAAAACTGCATTATAAATTATTTATTTAATTGAAAACGAATTTAAATTTGTATACAAGATATTGATATACCTGTCGGTTTCTTTAATTTGACCATCCATAATGTAATTGTTACACGAATATAGCAGATAAAAGGTTAAAGTCTGAAACTGTCTACGATTTCCATCAGCGGCTCGTAGCAGAGAGCTTTTGACATTAAATGGGACGCGCCTTCGACCTTTCAAAGGCTTATCACACGCATTTGTAAATCGTAAAGTTGGCTGGCTCCGCGAACAGAGGATTGCTCTTCGTTCACTTGCGATCCACGGTTCTTTCCTAGCTTGCGAAAAAGAATAACTCGACTATAAAGTCATCAGTTCAGAAAGCTCATTCATTCTTGCGAACGCACTTCATGACTCGCGATCCGTTTCTCGTGAAAGAAGCCAGTGACGCGGATGAACGACGTTACTCGATGAATGAAATTTCTCCTATCCGCGCCTTTTCGCTAGCTTTTCTTTGATAACACGCTCGACAGTTTTTACCACGTTTCACTGTTTGCTCGTACAAATTCGACGAAACGAACCGCTTTCGTTTACCGAAAATTAGCTGCAAACAAAGAAACGAACGATACGAACGCATATAACGAGCGCTCTTCCGGTTTATTTTACCGGAGGGACAAATTTTGGCGCAATTTTCGTGGATCGAGGCGTCCGACTAACGACAAAAATTGTTCCACTTACGCGTTAATGGTTCAACGAAGCGCTAGAGCGAGGCACGTTTTCCTTGATTTAAGTATTATACTCGATGTCTGACCTTTTTCAGTTTGAACTTCCTGTCTTACCTTTTCCACGTTGCTCTTTTCTTTTTTTTATAGCACGACGTGCAGGATGAATCGCATAAAATCAATCATCCGTGTAACTTCTACATTATTGGGGATGGGAAAAGAGTTCTAACTAAAAGTTGTTTTGCATTGGACAGGAAGAAAGGTGAAGGAGAAAAAAGAGTGGGCGTATGTCCTGGCAATTTCTCTCGTCCGAGTATAGAGTCTAAAGATATATCGAAAACAAGGCAGAGGCTACTGAAATAGCTACACTAGTCTAAGTTAATACAAGTTGCATAATTTTACCTGACTATAATTATAGAGAATTTATTATACACTGTAAATCTGCTTTTATTAGAATCGTTACTACCACTATCGAACGTATTCGTTATTCGCGAATAAATCTTCCATTTTCATTCGTCGTTCTAACCTATGATTTCCTGATTCTGTCCGGGTGAAAAAGGTGCGCGCGAAATAGCCGGATAAATAGGTCAGATGCTATTGGAAGAAATCGTAGTAACGCGTCTACGAGATAGAGTCTTTGAAGGATAACTCGATACACGTTATCGATACGTTCAAGGAAATGAAAGTCGTTGGTTGAAATCAAAGAGAGTGTCTCCTCGGTCGCCGTGGAAGTGGATTCTTCTCTTGGAAGTCGGAGTTTCATGATATGTGTTTATTATAGATCGATTCGAGACGTATCCTAGATCGAACGTAAATACCTGCGAGCAATGGACCGCGCCAAAGGGTTCCTCGTAGGGTCTGAAAAGTGTATTCGAAAATGGTAACGTGCAGCGAAGTCGGTCATCGATTTAACGCGCATCTGAAAAAAAGGCGGTCAAAGGATCGCAAACAAGCAAGATGAAACCGCGCCTGGCACCTGTGTTACGAGTCTCCTGAGCTAGAACAACCACGGAGCCATCTTGAACTTTTCTCATTTCGGAATAAAAATATTTATTTTCTTGCTCCGGTTCCCCGTTACCCGTCTGTTTACGTTTTTATCCCTCGACGCTGATTCTTAACAACATCGCTCAACTCCCGACGAACCGAAAGTGCTCTATAAATAATTGAAACTCGTTCGTTGCCACGCTTATTACTAACTGGAAATTTCAATATTAATAAACGAAATTCTATTTGCTCTGTCGAGGACGAGATAATTGCACGAAACGTGTAACGAATGGAGTTAGCATGATCTTCTTTTTAATTCTTCAATTTACTCTTTGGGGAGATTAATAATTGTAAAAGAAAACAGAAATGAAATAAGTATTCAAGAATCAATTAATGGACGATAAACGCAAAAGAATTTCTAATTCAGGTTTATACAGGGTGTTCGGCCACCTCTAGCAAAAATTTTAATGAGCGATAGTAGAGGCCAAAATAAGACGAAAATCAAGAATACTAATTTGTTGATGGAAGCTTCGTTAAAAAGTTATTAACAATTAAATTCAAAAATTTCAAATCGTTCTGGAAAAATTATTTTCAGTTGCGGGGGTCAACTACAATCATTTTTGGTGAGTACACATACCTCCGAAATCCTATCTACTTTCGAGAAAAAAAATCGAGTAGGTGCTGAAATTTTTCGGCGAAAAAAAATTTTTCAAATCGTTCTAAAAAAATTATTTTCGGTTGCGGGGATCAATTACAATCATTTTTTATCATTACACATACCTCCGAAATTGTACGCACTTTCGAGAAAAAAATTCCTTACTGAAAATCCAATTAGGTGCCTAAATTTTTCAACGGAGGAAAAAAATTGCAAATCGTTGTGGAAAAATTATTTTCGGCTGCGGGGGTCAATTACAATCAGTTTTTGTCATTAGACATACCCACGAAATCCTGCCCAGTTTCGAGAAAAAAAATAGAGAAGGTGTGAAATTATTCGAGAAAATTAAAAAATTGCAAATCGTCGTGGAAAAATTATTTTCGGTTGTAGGGTTCAATTACAGTCATTTTTGGTGAATAGACATACCCCCGAAATCTTGCGCATTTTCGAGAAAAAATTTCAGTAAGGGCGGCACTTTAAACGTTAATAACTTTTTAACGAAGCTTCCATCAACAAATTGGTATTCTTGATTTTCGTCTTATTTTTTGCCTCTACTATCGCTCATTAAAATTTTTGCTAGAGGTGGCCGAACACCCTGTATACTTTGTGCTTGAGAGGAAGTTACGTGATAACTCAGCCATTTTCGAAACAAAGCCTTCTTGTCTCCCAGGAATTTCGCAATCAACCTATAAATCAGACAACAGCCTATGGATACCTCTGTGGATTCCAACTTCCTTGCCTTCCATTATCCTCTATCACCGAAATCTCACTTGTATAGCTCCTCATAATTTATCCGACAAAGTAACAGCGTGTGACAGAAATGCGACATTAGCTTGCCAAAGGCCTAATCGAAATCTTGCCAAGGACATATCGAGGAACCCATCCTCCTCGAATTTCATCCTCCAACGAAAATTAAAATCTTTGATTTATCGTTACAATTTCAGAAGTAGAAAATTGATTGAAAAATGAAATGAAAGTAAATAGATGTACATAAGAAAATAAGTATAACAATTTCACTATGTCGTTAGTCTTATTTTAAATATCGTTAAATATAATTTACATGAACGAATATGTCAACGTTTAGCATTCTTTATCACGCATGAGACTTGCATACCATTCCATGCCCAATTTCTATCCACGCGTTAGTGGCAGGATCAGTGAGAAATCACGCTGAATCGGAACTGTGTTTATATTATAGTTAATTACGCAGTGTCAATTAATGAACGCTAATTGGATGCGTTACGAATTAGTCGCCACAACAGCACGCTTATTTCGTCGCATTGTGAACGATACAACAATTCTCCCAAATATAATAGCTTCTATCGCTTAATTTGAAAATTCCCTGACATTTCGGATAAAACAGTTTCTCGTTTTAGCGAGACGCGTATTCATGCTTCGTAATCTGCCAAATTCAACACTATGTCGAACGAATCAATTGTTTCGTTCCACGATGAACGTAAGTGGACGTAGTCTTGGGAGTATCTGTTACAGATGTTGCTTTTCACCAAATCCTATTTGAATCTTTCAACCCATTGGTAAATAAATCGTTCTTCCGTATCTGGTTTAGACAATAGACCAGTGTGGGATAATTAGGTAATAACTTGGGCAAACGGAAGACAGAGGAATCGACAAGTAGGGCAAGAAGTAAAATGGGTGTTAGAGAATGAAAGCGTGAAGACGAGCATGATAGAGGTACACGAGTAACAACAAAGGAGTCAGTTGTCGGGTCGACGATGATGGACCAGAAGCAATGGATAGGAAGTGTGACAACAATAGCAAGGGAAACATTAGGAATTCTACAGTCGTTGTCACGAATTAGGCTAGGATCGTACGATTTAATATATCTCGACTTTTAAAATATTATACAAATTTTTCGTTGCACGATAGATTGATCGAAATGAAAAATGTGGGAGTCGAGGTTAGAATTAGCGAAGAACCGATTGTAATAAATTGAGTTTATATTCGTGACACGATCTGTTGGAAACGAGAATTGTATTTATTTCATAATTCATTAGTCTCGATATTATAATTAATTTATTCACCCATTCACATATTTAATATTAAGCATCATTATTAATGTCCCATTATTAACATATCGATTCAATCATAATCAAAAATGTAGCCATTCCGTGATTAATGGGTCAATCGTGTCACATAATTGCATCAATTTTAATTACTTGTATTATTCATTAGCCATGATTACTGCTTACTAGGTAATTATAATAACTAACTGGATTCAATTTTGATGAGACGCGCTTCACTTACACTCTCAACATTACGATCATTTCAATAATTGACAATAAAAAAATTGACAGTGCTGAGAACTAATACATCTATTTTTGTAATAATATTCTTTTATGATCTTTTATGATTTATAAACGTGTGAAGAAAATTTCTAGCCTGGCAAATTACACAAATGTAAAATAAAATTTCATTTTTAACATTGACATTGAAAAAATATATTTTTAATATTGAAATTTATTCTATCACCGCATTATTCGACAGAATATCTCATGGAATTATTTTCGTGTCCTGAGATTAAATATCGATTTTTATTCAATGCACTTCTTCGCGAATTGCAGTTCGTGAATGCAGCTCCCGAAGCTCTAACTCGGCCATTTTTATAGTTCAGCTAACGTGATATCATCTATTACCGTTTAAAAGAAACAACATTTCGGAAGAATGAGAAGGACTTTAAAATTTTCTTATCACCTTGTATTAAAGAAGATTAATATCTTTGGAATGTTTATACGTGGACTCTCATGAGAGGCAAGTCGAAATCAACAGAAGTTAGGGTAACAGTAAAAACAGCAATTACATATCCGGCATTGTAGATATCGCTAACTTCTCGTCAACGATTTTCGCGATAGGTATACCAGCAGATACGTATCCGCGAAATGATGGATCGTGATACATGAAGCGAGCGGTCGTGTCACTGAAATTGGAACGTGAAACGCAATCGCGTATCGCTGTGGGGAAAGATATTTCGGGGAAATACCGGCTTAAATTGCCGCCAATATACATCGATGGCGGAGTCGTACGCCAGTTTCACGGGGAATGCGAGTTCTTGCGTTGAAGCGGAACGTAACGACGGTGGAACAGCCACTGATATGGTTATTCCCTGAAAATCAGCGAAACTAGCGAAATCAGTGGACTCTTTGTCCGTTCGTATTTCGTGCACGTAAAAGAAGACGACGAGATCGTAAACGCGCGACGTCAGTACGGCGACAGCGAACCGTTCAAACGCTCAAGGATCGATCCAAGAAATAGAAAAGACAACGCAACGAACGTACGAACCAGCGAGTTTGAAGCATTTGCAAGCAAAAGACTCGATAAGTAGGACGTTACCTTTTGTTGGGGTAACTCGAGATCGTTTGGTATTTAACTAAATCATTCATCCACAACTTTGAGGGTAGTTTACATTCCTTCCTCACAAACATCCGCATACCAAGTTTCATAAAAATCAGAGATTGTCAATTGGGTCACATCCTTTTGCCTGACTAATCAGTTTTAACAATGTTTTAATGCTGAATTCTTCGAATCGATCGAACGAGACGAGGTTCAAAGATACGTGAAATCTCGCTCGACGTGCAAAGGACAAAGAAAACGTTGGATGAAGATCCGTTAACTGGGTGTATATAAAGTTCTCATTTACCGTTACTGAGGACGTTTGCCAACCTGGAATTCGGCTGCATTTATGATTCAATTCCAGATTCTGGTACAACAATAAACAAAAGTAAGGTCAGGAACGGAACAGATTCCTACTAAAGGGCGCTGCAGAAACGGTGACAGACAATACGTCGAAAACAAAGAACCAAGTTCTTTCCCACGCGGCTTTGTTTTCAAGAAAAATGATACTGAAACCCCAAGGGTCGCGCGTACACTTAAGCCACGTTCCCACACGAGCAACGTGTGGCGCAGAACATAATTAAGACGGCTTCTAAAAGCAACCCTTTTTAATTGCTACGCGCGTGTTTTGCACTAATCTCTGCACACGTAGAGACTCGATGCTGTTTGCCATGGAAGATGTTTTGAATTCGTACCCTTTATTCTTGCGTCAACATAAGCCAGACTACGATCACATCTTTGCTTGGTCGTGACAACGATTACTGTTTAAAAATATACGATTTTCGTTTGGATTTAATTTTACACACTTTTGCTTGAAAACAGCAGTCTTTGTCAGACAGAACGTACCAATTCTATTACATATTCTTCAATGAAATTATACCCCCGACCAAACTAGAATAGAACAAAAACAATTATATGTTCGAATCCTGTACGTTTCTATTAAATTTAAAAGTGTGAAACTTTCAGGAAATTTTTGTAATTAAAACAGAATAAATTGTTCCCATTGTTTCCGAGTGTTCTCATTAATAGCAGCGGTGAACAAAATTCGCGAAACTGCCCAGAGTGAAATAACATCTGTTGCAAAACTGCTGTATCAATTTCTTCTAATTGTTTACAGCATCAAGAAACAAGTGTTGCGACTACGAAACGGCAACCTTGTGTACACTCTGAAAACGCTAATTGGAGAGCAAGAATAAATTCATTTTCTCCTTTGCTCTTCTCGAAAGCGAGCTTAAACGACTTTGCACCAGAGGAGCTTTTTACTCCAACACTAAAAGACTGAATAATTAACCCTCTCATGTTGCAATTTCGGAGAGATTAAATGTTTTGCGCATAAACACCAACGAAAAAGACGAGACGGGTTAAAATTCTCTTTAAGTATAAAAATTCTCGCCTCCCTCTATTCCTTACAACCTATCCTCCGCGTTCATCATTTATGATAATAGAAACGGTATTGCTGCCGTAACAATATTGTCTTTTCTCTAGATAGTTTTTCCATCCCCGGAGCTCGCGTCATAGCGTTGCTTAAACTCCAACGATAACTTTCGAAAATCCTACTATACACAAGAATGGATTATTTCTAAAACATACTGGAGCATTAATTACAGTCGCTTTACGATTAAACTTTATTGCTAAAAGCTCCCGTGAGTACCTGGTAATTGGACTTTAATAATTTAACAAAATACCATACCGGTATAGCAAGAATATTATCCTTTCTACGGTGCAGGACGTCGCGTAAAATTCATTACTATCGGCTGGGGAGTAATTCTTCTCAAAAAAGTACATCGAAAATGTGCAATAAAATTTTGTCGCTCGAGGCATCGTTTCCGAGAAAATTGATTTTCAAAACTCGTGGGACACGCGTGCGAACGAGTATGATTTAGGGATTGTGTTTGACCATTAGTCGTTTATTCCACTTCAGTTTGTGTTTTGAAGCATCGACAGTGATCTGGTACAACTTAAATGTTTCCAATTAATAAATGTTATTCTACATTATTAATTTAGTTTTTCACGAAGAATTTTATCTACACTAGCTGCAAAAATTAATTCAATAACAAAGGGTTCTATAATAATGTGTGCAAATGATAAAAACTAACCGTCTACAGAATGACGAATCGTTCTACACGACAAAGAGCATTAAAACAAAAATTAATCTTGTCATCGAATGACAAAAACGATGGACGTACTCTTTTTCTAGGACCTCGGCGTGACCTAGTTCAAGAAGAGACTCTTAAAGAACTGTGTTCATAAATTATCTAATCCGTACTACCGAAAATTTAACAAAGTTGGATCAATGATTACAAGGGCGTTCTATATTGCTCCATGTAATGTTTCTAATTTAGTGAAAGCACAGGACACGAGCCAAAATCCATAATCATGAATGGATCCGTCAATGCGGTCCTCTCATGGTCACGTCACAGGCGCATTCTCCAGACGCGATCGCTGCAGTTGCTTGGATAATCTTGTTTAAGAGACCCTCAAAGGAAACGTAATACACGAAGCAATTGAATATATCAAGGTAGCGTATACCTGACGTTAGACACTAAGGACGGACTCTATCTATCCCCTACCAAATTAACATATTTCGGTAAGATAATAGAATATATACACTATGTGTAAAACATTAGACGTATATAATCGGTTATTTAAAAAATATAATTAGGGAAACAAAAGCGGTGGAATTATATGTGAAAAAATCAGTCAAAAACGGAAAATAAATTTTTGTCACAGAAGGCTGTTTTTGAGAGAATGGGTACAATAGACTGTAATTTGAATATCAAGTAGAAATAACAAGTTATGGTCAGACGCGTCAGTCACGTTTTCAAATTTAATTATCTCGAAAACGAAATATCGAACAAAAATAATAGTATTCTTCATTTCTCACGTACTTTTTAATGAAGAATCCCCTTTTCGATTTTATAATAATTACTGGTACATTTACATTGAAGATATCCATCGTTTTCATCAAAATCGCCCTCCGAGGATATCTTTGAATATTTTATTTTTTTAAAAATTGGTTTTCATTTACATCTGCAATAGCTACCATCAGGAGATTGAAACAAATATTGACCCAAATTTTGTTATTAATATCGAGCAGATAGACTGAATAGTGGATGACTTAAAGGAAGATGATTCTTTGCAAATAAATAAATTAAAAATAGAATTAACAATGGCATAATTTACTTTTTACCAGACATACTAGTCCATTTAATTTTCAGTTTGTATCAAGTTGCCGCGATGTCAGGATAAAACTGAGTATTACAAAGAACGATTTCTCATTCGGGGCTATTCAGGTTGGTGAGTGACATAACGAGCACTTAGCTGACGGAAGTTGAGTGAGAAAAATGTATGCAAAAGGTACGAAAAGTCTTTTACTATCAAAGCTATTGTATACCCGTACAAAGAATTAAAGACTTACACCAAAATATGATCATTATACTGTTTTATAATAGTCGACCTATGCTGAAAACGACAATGAGAATAACAAATTACTCGTCTCTGAAATACATAAATTATAAAAATCTGTCCATCCAATTATTATTTTACTTATTTTCTCTCTAAACAATGTTGTCACAAATAACTGATATTATCGTGACGTAAAGAGAAAATTCACGATCTTCGAGAGGAATAAATAATGGACAAGGTTTTGCACAACGCAGGAAACTGATTCAGAAAACAAACTAGAATTCCACTTCTCTCGTTAAGGAATAATATTCCCCAAGTAAAATTTTAACGCTTGTCAAAAACAATAATCGTAAACAGCGTATTCTGGATGCATCAAATGCAACGGCCTCTTAATTTAAAAGAATTTATATTTGTAACTGAACGTCACCAGAATCAGCGAAACAAGGTCACTGTATTAAATTTAATACAGCTTCCTGTCTCTATTTCTTATTCAGGACATGCCGCATATTCTCGGTTCGCGACTTACGTAACCAGTACGTTCAGGGGTATCACATTCCTTTTCGCAGATCGTTCACTATACAGATCGTTCGCGGCTGTTCGACAATGGTAACGCGTTTTGGGGATGATCTAAAACTAAAATAAGACGAAAGTCAACAACAATCAAACCGTGTCTGAAACTTTTTTATTTTTCGGTCTGTCAAAATCTCCCGCGCATTTGCTAAAATTGACAAATCGAAAACGAAGCTTGTATCGTAACATTGTCACTTCTAATTTTCGTGTTATTTTGTTCCGTGGAATCATCCCCTACAAAAATGTCATTAGTGACCGAGCAACTTGTGTTTCGTACAGGGAGAATCTCTGCTGCCTCGTTTACAAAGTGTTTACTCCGACTGCTCAAATTTATTCGTTCAATTTACACCCCAATTTGTCTTCCGACCTTCGTTCCTAACCGAGAATGCTCAAATCACCAGATACTGGTTGAATCTTTGTGTACCCTTTAACCGCGTTACTAGCGCCGAGTTTTCTTGTGTATCTACCTAATGCATCAACTCTATATACGTTTTCTGAAACCTTATATTAATATAATGGAACTCTGAGAAAAGTTCTCTCATCATATGTCGTTAAAATTATAGGTAAAGAGAATTGTATATCGATAAATTGATTATCTAAATTCGAAAAATTGGCAGAGTTATAAAACGATGAACTGAATTCTCTATATATTCGAACACTGCGCGCACAACAAAACTTTAAATCCGTTTATCTCGAAACAACATTTTTCAAACTCCTGGCAGCCTCCTATAGGCTTCTATATCGTGTGAACCAGGATTATCTTTACACGTTAAAAACTTTTACAGTTATTGCATAGCGAAGGCGTAAATTCCTGTTAAAAACCGATCTTCTTTCGTTGTAAGGGTTGCACAGTTTCGCAACTTTCAACCGGATTAAAATAATACCACTTACTTAGAATCTATCGCGTACAGGTTTATTATAAAAAAAATCATCTCTGCCAACGAAATAAATAAATATAGGGATGAAAATAATCGTTTGCCTTCAAATTCTATGATAGAGACGCGAGACACAAAGTTATAATTAACAAGAACCACATTGTTACGTAGCCTAGAAACAAATCATAGGCTGGAAACATACGAGTGACTTTTGTTCTGTGGACTTTACAAGTGGAACAACGAAGATAGACAAAATCGGCGTTTCTATGTTTGTTTTGGTCGTTTTAATTGCAAAACAAGGAAAAACATACTCGTCTGTATCCAGCCTAAAATGTACACGTTTTAGTATGACACGTAGATCGATAATCGTGTAAAGTTTCCAGGGTAGCATAATCTTGGATAGGTTTTTATTTGATAAAATTTCAAATATGCCCCAGTTTCGACGTAATTAGACTACAGCAGAGCCTGACTGGGGTATTTTAATCATACCTGATGAGAGTGATAATCAGTTCCAGCGGTGTTCGGGAATCTGTATCGGAAGGGGCTGTGCACGGGGCAATTGACGCGAAACGGGCTCTCGCTTGGTAACCTTGGCGGCGGATGAGAGTGCGGACCGTAAATGACACAATCCATCGGCATGGGTCTTCCGGGAGCGTGATCGAGAGGCCGACAGGAATAACTGACGGGCGGTGGTCGCACGGGAGGATGTTCGATCGGTCGACAGGGTGTTTGCTCTATCGGCGGTCTACCAGGATGTTGTTCGTGGAGTCGATGCTCGAGCATACGCGATACGTGCTCGACCGATCTGCAACCGTGATCGTGCATCCGTCCGAAATGATGATCGTGTATATAACTGGCGTGATCTTTTAGCCGACACGGGTGCTCTATGGCGCGCATGGAATGATGCTCCATGTCGGTCCTCATCGGCGTGGAGGACATCGAGGAAGACGTAGCCGGATGCTCGACCGCCGATCGCGGTTGTTCGGTGCGTATCTGATCGATCGATCTGGCCATCGTTTCCATCGATCGGCTCGATTGATGGTGGTCGACGGACGCGCGTATAGGATCCGCCGACGGTTGCCGTATCACCGAGTCCATCGATCTCATGGACTCCATCGACCTCATAGCTTCTGTCGAGCGCATGCTGTGCTCGATCGGTCGCATCGGCGACGGCTCGGTCGATCTGCACGCTCTGCTCCAGCATCGCGGTATCGTGTTCGCGCCGTCTGTCCCGGTATTGCCGGGGGTAGCGATACCGTGACCTTGAGGCGGCCAACCGACCGCGTACGGATCCATCTCCATTGCGTGGAAAACGTCGGTGAACCGCTGGCCCGCCTTATTACGGTCCCTGCCGCCACATGGCCCTGTCCGGTGCCATCATCCGCGCGATCATGGCAGCTGGTGCACCACACCGCCTCGACTCGACTACGCGGCACTGGATACACACGCGAAACCGCACTCGCGGCCGACACGCGGTCAATCACGATACTCGCGCAATATTCCACGGGTCAACATCTGACAGCGGCGCAAACGTAACGCGGCGAGTAGGGGGAGGGCAGTTTAAACGAAACGGAACGCGACGGAAATTGGGTCGAACATGACCGTGTCACTCGAGAATCACGCGGAACGGGAGAAAGCCAGACCGTGGAAAGAAGAAGCCGTAAGCGTGCGAGACAGCGCCGAGAAGCTGACACATCGCGATGCTGCGCTCCCCAGCACTGAGCCTCGCGGCCTCGACTGCCGCGCACTTCCTCCACGCAAACCGACCAACCAACCGACCCACTACCCCGACTATCCACCCACCGCCTAACTATCCATCCCCCTCTCTTACGCCAGAGTCGCTCTATCCCGCGCCAGGCGGTAAAGCTCTCTCCTTCATCCCTCTGGACCGCAATGTTCGCCCACCGTATCCAGTAACACTCCCCTCCCGTGCTCCTTCGTTCGTGTTCACCCTCCTCCCTCCTCTTCTTTCTGGTCTACCCACTTTCCTTCCTCGTCCTTTTCCTTCTTCCTGCTACGCGAACAATCTCCGACCTCATCAGCAAGTCACACACTTTTCTTCTACGGTACTTCTTTCCCTATCTAATTCCTGTTTGCCTTTATCGTTCGCTCCTTTGTCCCGCTATCAGTGGCCCCGGTGTTTCTGTTTCCCCTGGGAGCGTCAGGAATCATTCCCGCCTCGATAGCGATCCGGTAATCCTTTCGAGACGCGTTAACTCCGCGCGCTATGACTCCTGACGGCCGCGGGGGACGATCAAAGCCTCCGGTAGGCTTTAATTTTTATCGTTTTTTTTTCTTTTTTTTCTACCTCGGAACGCGGCAAAGGGAAGAGAGGGGAGGGTGGCATGAAAATTGAGCATCGACGTGTGTGCGTGTGTTGCGCGCATTAAAGCCGCGCGAATGAAAAACACGATCGATTGTTCTACGCTAGGTGGCTCTCGCGGTGCTGCGTCATCATTGTACATAGTAACCCCGATTTCCAGATACATCGAGGATTGATCTGATATCGCTGCAGCCGGCTGATTATGTTCAAGTGTTTGAATTTGATTATGCCCCTCGCTCTGACGCTGTTCCAGGAAGAACCGGAGCTATTGTTTCCGTTACGCCGATCGAGGACAAATAGGCGTCGTCTAACTGGCTAATAGAAGTTCGTCTACGCAGTTCGCGTTTTCCATCAAAGCGCAAATTATGGCGTACTAGTTACCGAAATCTAACCAATTCTACAGCAGTTATCGAACAATATAACGTAACGTATTTGCCGAGGAATATAGCTGCACTGCACTATTTACGTAATCAAATTGACACGGAAGATTAGGCGATGCTTGTTGTATCGAATAAGTAGCGCAAACCTTAGTACGACTAGGCTATATTAATGCGACAATTTCGTAAATACACACCGTTAGTAATCTAATTAGCACTTTGTGTACTTCCCTCTAACATAAATATTTTGTATAGTTGCTAGACCTCGATGTTTGCTTTGAATATTTCTATCTTCGTGACGTATGTACAACGAACTCAAATATGAGATGCTAATTTCGTTAAAAAGGTGCAGATTCTGTATCGAACCAAACATATTGAACGGTTCCCACGATGAATTAAATTGTTTCTGTATCGCATATTATTGGTTCGGATAAATGTACGGACACGAACATATCAATTAATACAAGGCAAAGTCATTTCGAACATTAACAATAACGTTTCAGTCATTCTATTATGTTTTGGTACTCTCCAAAAACAATACACACGATTAATGTAAAATATCAATTAAGGATAACATAAATAGGAACCTTATAAAAGAAGTAAAGGATCAAAATAAACATTTTTATGGCACGTAATAGTATCATATGTTAGATAGAAACAAATATAAGAATTATTGCTAGGTTGCGTTTCTCGTTTAAACGAAGGACAGCCGTGTCACCTGTGCCCGCAGAATGAAGTTCACTAAGCGCGCGGATATATTTTTCGAAAGACGCATTCAGACGGAGTGTCTTATACAAATGCCATAAATCATAGAGGCTCCGGCAGCTAGGTGCAAAGATAACCTTATTCCCACGCGTCATGTAGGTTCCAAGTGCTCCGTCTTTTTTAACTGAGACGTATCCACACGCTCCCTTTCGTCTCCACTTCGCTTCTATTGACGTACCCTTCGAGCAGTGAGATTTCTCAACACTTGTTGCCCTGGACCATCGATCTATCTTACGTTGCCTTTTATTTCTATCGACAACCGTGACGATAAAGAACCATCAATTTCACCAAACTCACAGGATTGTGTTAATTCGCTCCACAGAATGGGTCATCGAATTCTAACGACTCAAACGTCTCTGTCACCTTTCGCCCAAGAAGAAATAGTTCAACCTTTTCAAGGACTCTGGATGCACACCTTGAATGCTCACTTTCAGCACTTGGTTAGAATGTTAGAAAATTGCATGTTAGAACCTTCTGATCCTACGAAATTTATTTGTCCAGTTTATTTCTTGAAACAGTTAATGATAAATCATTACTTCCAGGGTCAGATATTTCAAGGTCATCGATGTTTTCCCGAATGGAGCCACATATGTATTATTTGTGTACATAAATTCAACAGACACGACAACGAATTCAGTGACCCATAACAACGCGACCTTCAAACGACCTTAAAAGCGAAAATCGATTACATTCCGCCATTACGGAATGGAGTTCAAGACTGTGTCAATGCTACGTCTACAGGGTGAGCCAACTAAAATCTTACTGCAGATATCTACTTCGATTGATTAAATGAAACAGAAAAATATTTTTTTTAACAAATTCAGGCATATTTCTTAGAAATTCTTCCACTAAAGTTTGACATAGGTTCCAGAAGAGAATAGGAAGCAAATGAATCCTCGACGCAAAGGTAAAGATATTAGACGAGATAAATTTACCTTTATCGATGGGTGGGCGGTACGTAAAGAGATAAATCTACTTCCTCGGAAACAATCACGCCGTTCCATTTAAAAAAGAACCAGGTTAGCCTCTATTGTCCCTTCCGAACCAGTCCCAGAAAAATTAGTTGCACGATCAGCTTCTTCCCTGTGACTTCCTTTAATTCGAAAAATTGTTAAAGTTTCGAATGAAACAGCTCGTGACGCTTTCTTTTGCTCATCCTGTATAGTTTCTGAGTAGATGCTAGATGTCTCGGTAGAGGTGGTAATTCATTCATTATAACCTGCTCGTTGCATTATGCAGCATGCGTCACTCAACGTCACCGCGGCAGAGAAGCCGCCGCCAGAAAAGATAGAGAATCCGACCATGCTGAATTTGTTAGCCAGAAACATGATCCTGCTTGTCTCTTCTAGCGCGTATCTTTCACGCGTTGCGTTATCGAATAAATGCAAAGACACGTTCCGCGGCTGTCGAGACATATTAATCCCAACGCGGTGTTCTTATTTACGTGCAGACGGCGGCACTGCTACGCCAAGACCGTGACCAATCGTGTCTCTGATCTTCCTGGTACGCATTAGACAATCCTCGACGGACTTACCTTGTACCAGTTTTCAGAGCCTGTCTCGTTCCATACGGAAAAGATTGGTGTCGCCTCTACTGGCTGAGTGCTACACCTGAGAGGATGAACAGCCTTGGGAATTTCAGCGCTCTTCAAAGACGATCGAGGAGTATTATGCAAGAAAGATATAAGAACATTGGATGTATTATAACACGAAATGGTCCGCCATTGTTGAAAGTTCTCTTAGAAAAAAATCATTACTACGTTCTTCGATCGTTAACAAATTAGTGTGATTTACGAAACGACACATTTATGAATTTGGGACGCGTCTTTACTTTCCTAAGATGTTGCAAATTCAAGGGAAATATTTGATTAATATCGTTATTATAAATATTTTCAACTTGTGTCAGAGTTTCAAGGATGTGACCCTATTTTTTTTAATAAAATTCGGAATTTGTTTTGGTTATAAGAAATGCTGATGTGCTGATAACAATTTTTTAATTTGAAGGAATCGAACACTATCTGTAGAACAAACGCGGTTTCATTTCAAAGATATTATCGAAATATAATTGTTTTCCAATGTTTTTGTATCCATTCTACCGTTCTGAGATGCACACGCTGCAGGTCAAGGAATAACATGATATTTTTATTTAACCAGTGAATCGTTGGAAACATGAATGAAGAGAAAGGTCAAAGGTGAAATCCATAAATCCGTCCATCATACTTATTCTTTCAAGAACATTTTATATGTACGCAAATTTTTCGTTTCTAACCACATTTTCATACGTGAATATGAAACTAACTGCTTGTGTGCGTGCACATAGAATTATAATATGTATAAATATAGTATTGCTTCGACCATGTGCTCCGATTACTACAAGGAATTACTATTTATGACATTGTAAACACACATTCCCCGTTACTAAGGTCATGAGAGAATAACCTTAACCAATTTTAACCGATACTTTACTCTTTAACCATGAACGTAAAAAGGCAGATGCCTTTATGAAAGGTCACTGCACGTTAACAGGGGTAAATCTTTTTATTCATAATCGGAGAAATTTTTACTCGCCAAACATTAATTTTCATAAAATTCGTTAAAAATAACTACAGCAATTTCGGTACACGTCACTCTTTTTGGATGACTCGTATCATTAATACTTTATTTTTAAATTCAGAAGTAATCAAAATGGTAAATTCTCAAGGAAAATATATATTTGTATATTTTTAAAAATATTGAAAATCGATCGAAAAATGCTATGAAGAAATCCCGGAAATTTATAAATTTTATGAGGATAACTATTAAAAATATAAATCACAGAAATGTACAAGGATATTTATCGTACAACTGTTCAAGAGTTTTACATCCGCTTCCTCAGTAACCCAACATAAATCTCAGAGAATTTATGGAACGAAATCTGCTAAATTCGCAGAACGTCGACCAAATAACAAAAATTAATCAAAGGAGTAAAAGATGGTCCTCTAATATTTAGTATTTAACGAAAATTAATTTCGATCTGTTGGTCCGTTAAAAACAGACGTGCAAGCAGATATGGTTTCCATAACTCGAATTCAGTACTGAGCCAACGAATTTAGGCCAGCAAATAAATTCTGTTAATTTTTCTTATATAGTATTAATCGTATTTCGTAAAAATTTGTGCGTTGTTCTTTAATTGGCCGAAATTTATAAAGCAGGTATAAACTTGATTGTAATTTCTACAGTAAGAAATGTAGGAGGTTTAAAGCACAAATTATGCTCGACTGATTCACAGCCAAAAGACCCTAAGTAAAAAGATAATCGAGTGGGAACTATTCGAGACCTTCAACAGGTTGAGCTCAGAGATTTCCATATTTGTAATAATACGACTATATCTCTGAAAAGAGTTAATTTCATTTTAGTACTTGAGGCTTTTGATGCCCCAGTCTTTGTGGTTTGTAAAAAACAAACTAATGAAAATTATCTAACATAATTTTAACATATTACATTCTGTTTTTCGAGCTTCCTTAATTTTATGATGAATTTTAAGTTTGCAAAAAAAGTTAGAATAATATAGTTAGTCAACGCAACTTTTACAATAATGAAATTACTCGAAGACATGGTTAAAGTATAAATATTGCTTATTTAGAACTTCTAACGTCGTGGAATTAACAAAAGAGGATTTCTGGACATGGCTGGAAAGAATGTACTTTCCGAACATGCCAGAAGATACAGTATTGTTCGTTGATTCATGAAATGCTTCCAATGCGGATACTACACAAAGAAAAATTCCAAAGGATAAGGGAATTGTTAAAAATATAAAAGAAAAACTACAGGACTCACTCAAACACTGGACGGCAATGAATTTCAAATTTCAAAGAATTTTCCAAGCAAAGCTTTCAGATTCAAGAATAAATTTAAATGTATAAAAGTTACTTTACATGCCAGAGATACAGTAATTAAAATGTAGTCTTTGATTCATAATCATTTGTCAGAATGCTTTTC
Organism: Colletes gigas; assembly: GCF_013123115.1. Classification (NCBI taxonomy): domain Eukaryota; kingdom Metazoa; phylum Arthropoda; class Insecta; order Hymenoptera; family Colletidae; genus Colletes; species Colletes gigas. Next base: position 9,266,292 of record NW_025106637.1, read on the forward strand.
TATAATTCCATACGAATACAAATTTTAGATAAAATCAACCCTCTTTGGACCTGTCATATTTTTACACACATGTAAATGTCTAAGTTCAACCTGTTGCAGTTCCGGATAGCTCAACTCAATTGTTTTTTTTTTTTTTTTTTGCATAAGGTTTGAATTAGATCGTAAATCAGCCGAGCGTAATTTGCACCTTAAATCTGCCACACCTTTTACGGCGGAGATAAACACCGCAAGATTTTAATACCTGTGATATTAATTTTCGTTATACGAGGAAGAATGAATGTCATGCAGCATGTTATAAGAGACGTCGTAAAAGTTTATAAGTATTTTGATCATCCAAGAACATATTTTGCACAGAATACGTGTAAATAATGAATATAATAATTTTCCAAATAACTAAATCAATGAATTTTGTTGAAAATTATTTATGTAGCCGAATTCATAATTCCAGAATACGCAATCTTCACGCACAAACTTTTATCCTACGCACAATGGTCTACGAGATATTGGACGAAATATGTTATTCGCCCCAAATATCGAAGGCTGTCTTCACTCCTTCAATATGGACCGTTGTCGATAAAACGAAAACGTGTCTAATATTTTTGCAAGAAATACTTTGTACAAGAGTTTCGTCAATATCGGCGGATTACACTTCAGGATGTTCCCTAGTTATACACGATGGATGGTTAGGACAGTATTCAATGTGGCGAGAATTCCGATAAAACTTAGAGATAAGAAATATTCTATTTTTTTTTTTTGTGGGGAGACATAAAACACTGTCTCTCTAAATGTCTCCTTCATAAAACTTTTCCCGAGCGTCGACAGGTTCTTCAATAATTTATACTTTCTAACCCAATACCTATTTTATGCCTTTCGTACTGGCGAAATAAACATTCCACCCTCGTTGGTACTTCAACGCTGAAAATTTATTAACTAGTAAGAACTTCTAAGTTTCTTTCGTGGGGGTACATTTATTCAATATTCGAATTTCAAAACGCTTGTAATAACAGAATATTAATAAGTACGATATAACGACGAGTCTCGTATGGTCGAAAATTTAGAGATTACCAATTTAACAGCAATAATGTCGAAGTTTAAAGCCATGTAGCCTGCTTTGTGGTTAATACTTCCGCTAGTGTAATGGTCTATACTTCCCGTGACAACGTAAAGAGCTAAACAAAATTTCATTGAAATAGAAGAAAAATAAGAAATATACAGATTTTGGATTCTACATTAATGATGACGTATTTATCTCAGAGCGAAATATCGCGTGGGGCCATTTGGGAAAATCGAGAGGAAAATAATCGAACAATTAACGTCAATCGTTTATAGATGACGCAGCAGTCTAGTTGATAATAATATCCTGCAAACGCAGTCCATAAAACACCGAGAAACCGAAAAATAATGGTCCTTATCCAGACCAAGAAACGCATTAACCTCCGGTGCAAACAGGTCGCGTAACGCGAACTGTCAGAATGGTACACGTAAATTGCGGCTGCGGATAAATTTACGCGGCCCCGTGTCAATGGCGGTTAGCAGAGGAAGCTATTCGCCGGAGACGACCGTAAGAGAAGAGTAGAAGCCGCTCACGTACAGAAAATGCGGTTCTATGCAAGCTAAGAGGGGAATCGTGGTTGCGCTACTGAAGATTAACGACTCCGCCCGCCATCGATCCTGCAAACTCGAGATTACCCAATGAAGAATGATAATGAAAGATAGATTCCGGGCCCTATTTACCCGTAAACATTTGAACTTCCAGCGCGAGGAGATCGGACGGTTGGTATTCTTTCTCGTCGTTATTCCGACGATAATTGAATGGAACAATTAACAACCCTTATTTTAGCCATAAGTCTTCGTTTTAATCACTGAATTTTCTTTTGATAAGAAAACAGAAAAAAAGTCTTCGTTTTAATCACTGAATTTTCTTTTGATAAGAAAACAGAAAAAAAAACTTATTCTCCGTAAATTAATAGTTGGAAGTCTATGCGAATGTTACGATGATTTGAAAAATACGACGCACGAGAGGAGCAAGTATATTCGTGGCCCGAGTAAATCAAGTTTAAACGCAATTTTCTTGAAACTACATTTCCTGGAAAGATGGGAGCGCGTCTGACCAAGCGCTGACTATTTCTACTCGAGCGAGTCTGACCGATCGCTGACTACTTCTACTTACGTTGAGGTTTCCGGTTTCTAGTCGTATATTTAAAAATTTTTAAGAGCTTCTTTTGGTACAATTGAGAATTTATTTGTGTTTGATCTTGAAATTCCAATTCTACTTTCTTTGTTTATTAGCTTTCTAAGACACGCGCACCAGAGGAATCTTCGAAATCGATTTTCTTGAAAACGAAGGCCCGTATTACACGATTTTATTGAACATTTTCGATGTATTTATTCATGAAAAATCATCCACCGTTCGTTAGTGCTGCGTTTCATGGGGCATTCCGTATAATTATTTCGTTTAATTAAAATGGGGACGAGGAAAATGAATATTGAGACGAAAGTTCGGAAAAGCGATTACTCTGAAATATGATAAAAAATAATCGGAGCACTCGAACCTCTATCAGTTCCTAGCATCAATCTCCATTTCATTCAGCATTTGATATATAACACAACCACATATTCACATAAATCAATAGCTGCTATAACCGTTTCGTTCCTACCGCGGCCATATGGCTAGGTATTTGGAATTATTTAATAAAATATTACTTCCTTCTGTATTTCAAAATCTATGAATACGTACAGTATTAATTGTACCACATATTATATGTTTAAAAACGTCGTGATAAAATAGAACGTATTCCTGTCGGAGACTGTCGAATTCAATTAAATTCGTTAAATAAAATTACTCAAACTCTCGATTTTGTCCTTGAAATTGTAAACTGGAAGAATCGATACGCGCGAAGCAACTTACCCAGTCTCTCTTAAAAGGAACACGGTACCTCATCGCGGAAGAACTTTACGAAGTGCGTAAAAACAAAACTCACAATAAGTAAGTTAGCATCGTGGGCGACCAAGGGAGAAAGTTTTTCGGTGAATGGAAATTTCTGCCGCGGAAGTAATGAATGACTTTCTTCAGCGGCGAGATAATTTTCATCATAGTACGCGACGAAAAAGGCGGACATAAACGAAACTTCCGCGAAACTTCCCAATTTAGCGTCCTCGACAATTCGTTACTTTCCCTATTGTCAGCCCGTCAAAGTAGGACGCGAAATATGCTTAAAATTATTTAAACGTGGACAATTAAAAATTGTATGAATTTTTATTAATCTTTAAATGTCGTTTATTCGTTCTATGCTTGGAAAAGTCTCAAACTGTAAACAAATTTAATCTAACGTTATATTAAGGGTGTTTGGCCACCCCTGGAAAAAAATTTAATAAGAGATTCTAGAAGCCAAAATAAGACGAAAATCAAGGATACTAATTTATAGATTGAGGGTTCGTTAAAAAGTTATAGAAACATTTCCGGCCAAACAGTATATTTTTGGTAACGAATTTTTTTTCTCGAAAGTACATAGGATTTCGGTGGTATGTGTATTAACCAAAAATGATTGTAATTGACCCCCGCAACCGGAAATAATTTTTCCAGAACGATTTGAAAAAATTTTTCTTCGGGGAAAAATTTCTCCACCTACCCCCTGTCGATTTTACTTAAAAATTAGTTTTTGATTTTTAATAAATTTGTTTGACGTCCTACGGAAATTTTGTTTACTACCTTTTTGTAGGTATCCATGATCTTTGGTTCAGAAAAAAGTTTTACTGAAATATATTCATTAAATATTGTAAGAATTACGGCCGTTTGAGTATTGGACCAGTTTTAGGGGTTTTTTTTCACTTTACGGGGTTAAGGAACAACTTTTCGAATATTCCTGGAATTTCTACATATTCTTCACCAAAATACGCGTAGTTTGCCTTTTGAAACATTAAAATCCTCCAATCCATTCGGAAGTTATGATGTTTTAAACATACGCATCAAATTTCAGTGAAACATGTCAATGTATGGTCAGACATTACATTTTCGGTATGGAATTTTTTTCTCAAAACTGCGTAGGATTTTGAGGGTGCGTGTATTGACCAAGAATGATTGTAATTGACCCCTGCAACCAAAAATAATTTTTCCAGAACGATTTAAAATTTTTTAATTTCGCCGAAAAATTTCAGCACCTATTCGAATTTTTTTCTCGAAAGTTCGTAGGATTTTGGGGGTATGTCTGTTCACCAAAAATGGTTGTAATTGACCCCCGCAACCGAAAATAATTTTTCCAGAACGATTTGAAGTTTTTCAATTGAACTGTTAATAACTTTTTAACGAAGCCTCAATCAACAAATTGATATTCTTGATTTTCGTCTTATTTTGGCCTCTAGAATCTCGAATTAAAATTTTTCCCAGGAGTGGCCGAACACCCTGTACAGAGACATGCGTCTGTTTCATGGCTGGGAAATAAAATGATGGAGAATCTCGTTCTTGGAACTTCTTCTAATAGCCAAGTCGAATATATCATTGTCTCGACCATAGTCCAAGGCCTTTCTAGGAATGAATGCTTCAGTTTCGTCGAAATGGACGTGCAACCGTTTTACACAAAGTATTACAACGATAGAAATGCCTTTGTAATAGCCGACAACTGTGAAAACTGGATTCGACAATGCCAGGCTCTTGAATGGGGTAATCGCTATGCGTGATTCGCCTATGAAATTGCCAATGAAACCCGTTTGTCATGCTGATCAGAGTGCCGAAGCTTTAGCGATAGGCGCATTAAAAGATTTATCGTTCATGCATATGTATATTTCTACAGAACACGTATTCAAACACTGTATGTGTTAACTGTATCACAACGATTACCATAGCTTGTTGATATGATAAATGTATGTATGTTTAAGATAATTCTAGATGGAAGAGGTATCCATAAATAGTAAAGATATATATTGTACAAAAGAAGAAAAAGTAATACAAATATATTGTAGAAGAAAAGAAAAATTAGTTCAGACGTTTTAGTCGATCTACGAACGGTCAGAAATAGGCAAAATTTTACTCGAATTATAGTTAACATTTGTGAGTGTTGCATTACATTTTCCAAAGACCTCATGTAACAATAATATACCAAATGGAAATCAAATTTGTCTCAAACACTAATAAGTATCAGTGTTCCAAACATAAACACGCGATTAATTAGCGAAACGATGGATTTCTTCCACGTTGTTAATCATGAGGGACCGTTTTCATCTCTTTTCAGGAAGCGTTTCGATAGAAATGTTTAACGACGATAAAAAGATTATGAACTAACAGAAGAACATCGACAAAGAAGAATTAACATGTGGAAAATGGGGACAAAGAGCCGGAAATTTAAATTTTATGAAATAAGAAGCTGCAGGTACTGATTTGAAATTCTACTGCATTTGATATTTAACACGATTGCTGGGTAGGTTATTCCACTTGGTTGATCCAACTCCACCGGGATTCATTCTTCTTATTCAGAATACACGTAGACGGTACGAGAGACACGAAACGGGGTCGAAAAATTTGTAGGCATACAGAACTCACAAAAATAGATAAGAAAAGGACCAGTTAACGTAGGTTCGTAATTCAACAGCGAAGATAAGGCGAAACGGGTGCTTATTTACTAGAACGTGTTCTGCGAGTCTAGTTTCAGCTTTAACACAATTTTAGCTCGCAGCATAGAAACGCTAAATCACTTTTTCATGAAGAATCGCCCATTAGTCGCTGTATTATATTTTACAGGCTATTTTTTGTGTTTGCGCGATTGTATAAAAGTTTACGATGATGGAAAAATATATTTACCTACTCAGACGAAAACGTTGGTACCACTGCCTTAGCAATAAATTCAATTCACTTACCTGAAACAGAAAAAATAAGGAAACAATTAAATAACGATTAAATATGTGTTAGTAGTACATTGAATAATATTTTATGACAATTTTTTGAAACGATATCAAGAATAGCATGTAATTCATGAGACTTAAATCTGTTAAGGAGTTACATTATCATGGTAGAACGGTTAAAACTACAATGGCGGTTTTAAGCTACACTGTAAGGAAGTCGTAAAACTAGCAACCTGTTTGCAAGGGCACGGTTTAGGATACGGTTACTGAGAAACTCGTAAATATTTTATACAAATACACATATACTGCTACAGGAAACATAAAGCTCAGAAGTAAGCGGAGAAAGGACAACGAAATATGAAATTACATGTACATACATGGTACATATATCGACGAGATAAATTTTTATTTTTGTACTTTCTGGTTTGAAAATATAATTACGTTATTGTTATCATTAAATGACACCTTCTGTAACTAAATAAATTAGACATTATCCCTTGAAATAAAATGCTTCAAAATTTTTAAAAACCTCGAGCCCTGTAGAAAATCAATTTGAAATGACTAATGTATTTACCTTTGCAACAATTCTGCTGTAAGAAGGTTCATGAATAGGGCAATAACGCGGACAAATTATGCGATCTCCTAAAGCCGTATCATTCTAATAGTCATCGATCCGGTGGGGGCTATCGTAGGCTTCTAAATGGATCGAATATCCGAGGCGAAGCTAATTTCGCGGAGTAGAAAAGTGGATAAGGATAACAGCTGCCCCGTTTGTTACGGGAAACTTAAGGGCTATTTGATATTCAAAGGCAATCCTGTATCGCGTTTTGATATTCGTTACGCGGAGCAACCTCAGATGTATTATATCATTATATCGTTTCAACGTCTGCACATAAGCCATCTGCAACATATTGCGTATACGCGAGCTGCAACAATCCCGAGTTTGACTACTAATTCACAAAGCAACCAAATAGCGCAATCTGTATACATTCGAAAACAAGTAATCCGTATACAGGACCATTTGAATTGGGTTTCGAAACGAACCTCTATCGATAATACTTTGTTCTTTATCCGATTAATAATTTCTGCTTAATTATTTCACCCGTAGCTGGAACCACGTTGTATTTTAATTATAGCTTATTCTGGAAGCTTATCTAGCTTGCAATAACAATCGACGCGCGATAAACTCGTACGAGGAATAGAATGCAATATGCCAGTAATTTAAAATAGTAGGTGGGCAGCAGATATTTATTGGTGGATTGTTTGGAATAACTAAAACGCGATGGACAGTGGTGGGATCGATTCAGCTACATTCAACTTCGTTTTCATCTTCGTATTTATAATTATTTATCGCGTAGTAATGATTCCTTAATTTTACAAAACACTGCTCCAATTTCGTATAAATTCTTTGCTGCAATTGAACTGTTATTGATCGAAAATGAACTCAACTAGGCGACAAAACAGTGAGAAAATTATGTTTCACGATAATTACAGATGAAATATAACGTAAATGAAATTCCATCATAGTAATTAATTTTCAAAATATCAAATTATTTCTGTCAATCTCAAATCCGTTGCATGTATGTATTTTGTCCGCTTAAAATTGAAAGATACAGTTTGGTCGAGAAAATTCAACAGATTCTAGCTAGGAAATTCAGTATTATAGGTAAATTGAACAAAACCTATTTTTGATATGAATAAAGATTAATTAATGACAATAATGAAAGTAAATTTTGACATTGATTGAAAGGGTAGAATGCATAAATTTCAATAATGAGTTTAAATGTATTGTAAATGGAATTAAATTTGTTTCGATAAATCTTAAATTGTTCAAAGACATTCCTTGAAATGTTTTGATACAAGAATATCGATTTCAGACGTAAAATGTATTGGTGGTATCAAAATACGTCTCACTTTTATCGCTAGTAATCGGTTTATGCAAACGAAAGAAGGGTTTAGAATTACAGTCGAGTAACCGACTCTTACTCTCCTGCTTTAAAGCTTCGATTGAAACATTCTTGGGAGCAAAGGTTCTATAAGATCAGGTATACTAGCTCTTAGCACAGTTTAAGGGGGAACAACGATTCACTGAGAACATTACTTTTCAGAAACTAGGATCTTTACCGAAGGCTAATACATTTCCTTCGAGATTAAGATCAGCTTCCACTAAATTGATTCAAGTTTTGATATAGCGAAACATTAAACTAATCAGAACTTATTAAACATTCGAATCCTTCAGGACGCGAAACTCTGATCCCATTGGACTCGTGAAATGTTGAACTTCGGACACAATTTTGGAATTATTGGAGTAGGAATATTCGAACATTAAAAAAGCTTCAAAGCTTTTTTGCTATTTTGATCGAAGAAAATAATTATTTGCATAAAATAGTATTTTCTTTAAATGAGTGATTCACGTACACAACATAAATTGAACGTGATGTAAAGAGGTGTACTGTAGCGAGAAAATTTTTTCGAAATTTAATGCGTCGGTTTAGATACATAGAATGATTTGTTTCTTCGTGATTCGAAAAGTAAAAATACATGGTTTGTTCGAAAAGTATTTGCATTTTTTTGGTATAGACGATACTAGTGGCACCATTTGTTGAAACAGGATGGTATTCTTCCCAACGAAGTCTTTCTTATAGCTACACTTACTCTGAACATAAATCGTGGATAGTAGCCACCTGTGTACTCTTGGAAATAAATGCTAGTAGTAGCGGTTTTTCAGGTGCGAGGAAAGTGATAGTTTTTAGAAACGGGACCGCAAGAACATTCCTGAATTTAACTAGAAAACACAGACGATATTTTATCGTTTATGAAACATCGAAATAATAAAATTAATCATGTCGTAAATAAAGTTAGAATGTCGAGAATTTACAGCAACGAGTTCGAAAAAATTTGATAACAATGGTACAGAATATAGTTCGATTTGATGTCGACTAATTCGTATATACATAAAGACTAATGATGTGGCTATCGCGAGCGTAATTAGTTTCACATTTTCAGGACGCTCGCTAAAGAGCAATAAAAACATTGCGAGCGATAAAATTGCTCGAATAACTTGACTACGTTTAATCGATTCGGGAGAATTGCATGTTAACTGTTTTAACGGTACCCTTGTTATAGTACAGTATAAATGTAATAATGTACTCTAAAGTAAGCGTAATGCAAATGGTGGTACAATATAGGTTACGGTTCTCACTTTTTTTATGTGGTACTGTAGGGCAAATTAACTTAGCAAGCTTTGCGTTGTGAAAAACCAAACTTTACGCGTGGAAATTGCGAAATAATAATTTTCAAAGTAATCGAAGAGGAAGAGTTTATCTTAGCCTGAATGAAAATTATTATATTACTTTTTGAAATCAACAATATTTCAGTAAGATTGCAAGATTCATTGACGTAATTTCAAAAAAAAATTTAAATTTTGTCGTTATTAACTCTAGATTTACGGGCATTGATCGCACGTATATTTATTGATACCTTTCATGTTGACGATTACCGTAAAATACGATTTTTCTTTTAATTAAAATATGTATTCATGCTATTACATCAATCAAATTCAACATAAATTGTTAAAAAATAATATTTACGTGTTCTGCAATTTTAAATATGTAATCTGACATCCGTCAAATTGACGGCTTTCGTAAATCTAGTGTTAAACACTCGACCAGTAATAAAAAATGTAATTTTAGTTTTATTTAAATGAATGTAAAATTATTCATGTATAATGTCAGCAATTTCGTGTAGAATAAATATTTAATTAGAACAAAAAAATTGGTGCATCATGTACAAAGACGTTAATTGTCGCCATTCTTATTACGCTCCGTTTTAATTGCGCTTTCAGCCATTATGTGTAATTCTTATCGCAATTACGTATTTGGAGAAGCTACGTATGATAAAATAAAATAGTAAAATATAGTAATTTCTGTTTTCTCGCGTTCTTTTCACGCGTCGAAGAACTCATTTACATTTTATGGCCATCCTTTGTAGAATACGTATAATAATGAAAAAATTAAATAATTTTCCATCAATAAGTAATATTGAAATATTGATTTCAATCTACATACAGATATTTCACTGTACTATGGTAACGATTTTTTTGAAATTCTTCGAACCCCATGTTGAATTTAATCGATTAGAAGTATACTACATAAATACTGAAATAAATCCAATTATAGTTTAACGTTGATTATCTTTTATGCAGGGTAAATCACACACACGATAAAGTCGAAAACAACAGGAACACGCTGGCAGTGGTTCAACGTCAAGTGCCAACTCGTTTATGCTAAACGTGAATCAGAGATTTCAATAAATTACGTTTCCCAACATCCATAGATAAGATTTTAGATGGAAGCAGACAGCTCCTTTACATCATTTGTATGGAAACTTTTTCGGAGCCAAATTTACAAACGAGCCCTGTAAACATATTAATACCCACCATTTATTAAAACACGACTTGAATGTTCGACACTTGCAACTTGACTATGCGTGAACAAATTAATTGTAAAATGCAATATGAATTTATTTAGACATTGCAAGTTTGATGAAAAATCACGTGGTCAAATTCACTATTTTATAAAACCATCGCATCGTCGCAGATTAATTCAAATTTCTCTTACGAGTGCATTTATCAAATTCAACACTCGTTAATGTATATTAAAGTTTCACGAAAATATGAAAAAGTTTTTCCACCGAACGACTGCTTCGTCGCTGTATTATCTGTGTAAACTAGCAAAAGGATGGCATAGTTTTGTTTTCATTAAAGATTTATGCATATCTGCTTGCGCGGTTTATGCTGCGGTCCTTCGGCCCACCAACGTATAAGCCATTGCGAAATACGTTTATTAAATGCAGCCATATATAATGGACACGCGGTTCCACAGTTACTGCATACTCTTAATTGTGAATAATGTGTGCACATAAAAGTTAAACATTAATTCTGGCCCAGTTGAAATATATTAATTTAAATAAACACGTTCTGTGACGAGTCTTTCCCTCCATTCTCGTAACTTCAACAATTCTACGTAACATGTCCCAAGAAATAGAACAGCGAATTCTTCTAGAAATAGACATCAAATTGAGATATACTTCTCTTCCGTTGCATTCAATAACAACCGAAAAAACGAACAAAGCAGGACAACCTAAGAGCGAGCATAAAATAGTTGGAATCGAAGAAAAGGAAATCCCTGCATCGTGTAACTAGAAAATAATGTGGCTATATATCTGTCAAGAGGAAAAGACATGGATTAGATACTCTCTGTAGATAAAATGTTTTTCGAACATATTTATGTCCCTGAAAACCGTAAAAGAATTCTGCAATTCCTTGCTACCCAATACTTCTTAACGCTCCAGAGTTTTTCCAGCAATCAGCAATACAAATTTTCCTTTTCTTTCTTCTGCAAGAGAATTTTAATGCTCTTTCATATAGCTCTTTGTTCGCAGAAAATTATCTTGAAGCCTTGCTACCGAGAATTATACAATAATTTACGTTTCTTAACGTCTGTAAATTTTTCCAGCAATCAGTAATACAAATTTTCCTTTTCTTTCTCCTCAAAGAGACTTTTAATGCTCTTTCATATAGCTCGTTATTCGCAGAAAATTACCTAGAAACCTTGTCACCTAAAATTACACAAGAATTTATGTTTCTTAATACCTGTGAGTTTTCCCAGCAAGCAACAATATATATTTTCATTTTCTTTCTCTTCAAAGAGACATTAATTAACTTTCCACGTAGTTCTGTAGTCGCAGAAAATTACTTTAAAGCCTTGCTACTGAAAAATGTATAAGAATTTACGTTTCTTAACGCCTGTGAGTTTTTCCAGCAATCAGCAGTACAAATTATAATTTTCTTTCTCTTCAAAGAGACTCTTAATAATTTTCCACGCAGTTTTTTATTCGCAAAAAGTTACCTTGAAGTTCTGACGTCGATATTCCTTGGTATGAGCGAGGTAGTACTTATAAACATGCGTCGGCAATGATCTCTTGGTCTCCTCTCCGATCCATCTTTCAGGCGTTTCGAGTGCGGGTGGTTTCTGTATTCGGGTACCCGGCGAACGCTGACCCAGCGATCCACCAGGCGATCCTAGCCTAGCAGTGCTGATAGACTTGCTAAGATGGTGTCCAGAGGACGAACTGGGTGGTGGATGCGTGTGATAATAGGGATTCGAGGCTGGCCGCCTATCGATGATATCGACGTGTTTGCGTGGCGACGGCGTATCCGCCGATCGCTGGCGTCGCGAGCATTCTTGTTGCTCTTGTTGCTTCTGTTCCGGGAAAGACGGACGCGCGAATGGCGCCGCGTATCGCAGGGTGCATTGCTGCAACGTCAGAACCGGCCTCTGACACACTCTGCAAGGTGGATACACCTGCGGGTTCCACGAGTGGTAACAGCATCCCGGCGACCTGGAGCCAAGAGGATCCCTGGTCGCAGGGTGGTTCATGACGAACTTCACATCGCATCAAGAATCGTGGCTTTCCTCTCTCAGTAATCACCTGCACGTCATCTAATCATTACACGCACTCCTACATGGTTATCCTTTTCCTTGGATCGTTACACTCCCACTTGTGTTTGTCACTCTTTATGCAGATTTAATTTACATCCTCCAGCAGAGCACCGATCGTTTAAAAGTTAGATTGATTAGCAGTCGACGACACTCTGCGAACTATGGCTTGTCCGTCGGGTGAAACTTTGGCTAGTAAAAGAGCAGGCGGTTGGATTATGGGAGTACTTGATCTTTCGAAGAGTTTAGTTTGGAGACAGAAGTTTCGTGAGGGAATTGTAATTTCGGAATTTTGGCACTTTCGTCTTGCAAGGTTTGTTTTGTCTGGAAATGATTCAGTGACAATGGAATGTCGAATGCATGGAGATTTATGGAAATGTCGTTTTCAAAACATCGTAAATAATATTTTCACGTGTATAATTTGAAATCGTTTCCGATATTTCATGTTCGTCATTTTTGAGAAGATGTTTTCAGAAAATCGTGTTCCCGTTTAAGGTTACACATTTCCCGAGTTTATCGAATATAGAAACCCGACAATTTATGTAAATGGTGTATCAAATGTCGTAACCTGAATAAAGTTACTCTGATAAAAAGTAGAAGCGCGTTTAGTTCAAATGAAAGAAGCAGACGTTTCACATGTCATAACCTTATATCTATCCGCTTGTCATTCGTAATTCAGATGCACTTTGTAATTTTTCAATAAATCTGAGTTCAAAAAAAAACAGACTCTGGTTATTGAAATGTGCAAGAATTGTAGAATCGATTTTATACAAAATTTGAGCTTCTACCAAGGAAGTAGCCGCTAAAATTTTGAATAAATATTTAGAAATAAATTAATAAGGAGTGGAAAACGGTGCTTCAACGAAACAACTGTTCTCACCCCTTCAACTGCTTCCCCTGTTTTCCTTTCTTTTCATTCAGTCGCTCGTGAAATTTATAATAGTTGATCGCATTCATTCGAGCGAAACTGGTCGTTTATCAAATGACAATTTTCTATATTACAGGGGTTGTTTCGCCCTGTAAAGTTTAAAACTAAAGAGAACGACACTTGATTCTGGACACTTGAGTGCCGAGTACTTAATTCATGATATTTAATTAATCCAACAGAATCGTCCAAGAACGAGAACATCTAAAAACTTTACGCAGTAGAAGAAAATAAAGATTGCGTCGTTTAAACGAATGAAAATTATCGGGTCACGCTATCGTGAAGGTACACTAATTTCAGTAGAAATTTCACTTCTGCTCCCTCAAATGGGAGTGACAATGAAACGCTACGTAGCGTCTAATTACGAAGAAATCGTACTGAAAATTAAATTTACTTAAATAACTGTAAAATTAGAGGATATGAACCGGAGGAAGACGACAAGATTATACGCGACATAAACAGAATTTTCTATGGAGAACGTGCGGGTTCTGAAAATTCTTTTACTCTCCGAGCACGTAAGGCTCGAGATACGTGATTCAATTCATGAATACACCTTTCTTCAATTATACGAATTAACGAAGCAAAAGAGGGCATAGACACGCTAAGATCACATTGTAATCTAGAAACAAGAGATACTGCGTTCTTGTTAATTAACATCACGCGGCTGCTACCGTGCAAACTGTTATTTTACAAATTCTAATATTACACTTGTAAAAACAAATTGAAATATCATTTTAAATTAAAACGTTTCCTCTGGGACATGCAGAATGTTCGGTCAACCCTGGGAAAAATTTGAATGAGAGATTCTAGAGGACAATGTACGATGAAAATCAAGAATACCTATTAAATGAGCATTTTTGGTCACACAGTATATTTTCGGTAAAGAATTTTTTCCTCGAAAGTACGTAGGATTTCGGGGTATGTGTATTCACCAAAAATGATTGTGATTGACATCCACAACCAAAAATAATTTTTTCAGAAAGATTTGAAATGTTAAAATTTTGTCGAAAAATTTGTCCACATACACGAATTTTTTTCTCGAAAGTGCGTAGGATTTCGGGGTTATGTCTATTGACCAAAAATGCTTGCAATTGAACCCCGCAACCGAAAATAATTTTTTTAGAACGATTGGAAATTTTTTTTTTGCCAAAAAATTTAGGCAGCTACCCCCTGTCGATTTTTCTTAAAAATTCGTTTCTCATTTTCAATAAATTTGTTTGACGCCCTACAGAAAAGTTGTCTAATACTTTTTTGTAGGTGCCCATGAGCTCTACTCTGGAAAAAAGTTTCCTTAAAATATATTCACTATTGTAGGAGTTATGACCGTTCGAAAATAGGACCATTTTCATGGGGTTTTCCTCACTTTACTGGGTCAACGTACAACTTTTCCAATATTTTTAGAATTTCTACATATCCTCTATTAAAATACGCGTTGTTTGCTTTTTGAAACATTAAAATCGACCAATCCGTTCAAAAGTTATGACGTTTTTAACATGTGCATTAAATTTCAGTGAAACATGTCAATGTATGGTCAGACATTACATTTTCGGTAAAGAATTTTTTTCTCGAAAGTGCGTAGGATTTCGAGGGTATGTCTATTCACCAAAAATAATTGTAATTGACCCCCCGCAACGAAACATAATGTTTTCAGAATGATTTGAAATTTTGTAATTTAATTTTTTAATAATTTTTAACGAAACCTCAATCAAGAAATTGATATTCTTGATTTTTGTCTCATATTGACCTCTAGAATTTCCCATTAAAATTTTCCTAGAGGTGGTCGAACACCCTGTATATAAGAATACAATTTGAAAAGTTTAAGGAAGACGGAATATTTAGTCAACCTTACAATACCACACTTCATTTTCAAGTAAATACATTAACGTAGTTCCATAATTTATAGTGTTAATAGTCATTACTTTGTTTTGTCTAACGATGGAATGTAAAAAAGGGACATCTCATTTACACAAATTCTGAGGGACACTTATATCTCTGCAAAAAAGCAAAACATTTTGCAGACAATAGTCGATTTAGACTTAGGCTTATTTAAGTTATTTACAGTAAAAAATTCGGTGGTTTATCCCGTATAAAGCTACGATGCAACATTCTCCCAAGTACAGAGTCTTTTAAAAATAACGACGCTGTATAACTCCGAAGACAGAGCTGCAGCGATCCCAAGAAATGCACATATCAAACTAATGTTGAAGCTTGGAAAGCACGTTGGAAAATAAGTTACAAGACCCGACAGTAACTTTTAGTTAAAAAAACAAAAAAACAAAGAGAAAACGTGATGGATCGGCGTCTTGGCATGGACCTTGGCTTCGCAAACGAAAATGTGTTTGGAGATGAAAGGGGTAGCCGTGCGTGGTAGTGCATACAAAATAGCGCGATAAACAACGCTTTCGTCGACGATGCTCGTAGAATGTCCGCGCTCAGTACACCGGTGTCTGCGAGGAAGTTTTAAAATTTCAAAGGGGCATCATTTTCGACGATTTCCTGATCCTTTCGGAAGCAAATCAGCCAGAGACCGTTCGCTCGACGTGCCTACACAGCTCGGACGGCGCCGTCTGTGGAAAGAATCGTGATTCCCAGGGAGCTGCATCCGCTTTCTACGAATTTCTGTTATGAAAAATGGAACGTGAAAGAGACGCAAGGCCAGCTGCGTACCAATTGAACGTATTAAGGTCACTTGTGTCCGATATCGTTTCCTTTCACGGCAAAAAAGCGTGAATTTATTGGCGACTTTGGCGCGTCACTCTGCGTAAAATTTTCAGCCCTGGGAAACGACGTTTTTCGAATGGAAACTGAATCCATGAAATATAAAATTCCAGGAATATACGATAGCAACGTGTAAATTTCATAAATCGTACGAGCACGCGTTCGATAAAAGTAATTATTTTGTCTCTGTAGGGCGCAATTTTCAATTAATTCAAACTGCAATATTAAGTAACAAGACTGTCGTGCGTGAAATGCATTTGATTAAAAATATTCGTTTTTCATTTCGTTGCTCTTTTCTTACGAGCAATGGGAAACTTGTTTATGAAAAGCAATATTCCAGAATAAAATAAAAAAATGTTCGTTAAATTTGAAAGTATATCCCTTGTCCTTTCTTCGGATAGAAAATGAAATCTTTCACTGGCATTCTGTTTAAAATTTCATCGATAACTTTCAATTTTTAGAACACGATTACGATCGTATGGCACGTTTCTATCGACGCGATTGATACGAGTGACGGGTAAGAGCAAATATTTTAAAACGGCATTGTATATTCCAGGGCGCAGCGGGATCAGCAATCGAAATATTTGCTCGCATAAGCTTTTCGGTTGGCTGACGTCGAGGGCGAGTTTCGGGCACTACGCCATAAAATGAGTAACGTGCACTAAGCGTTTTCGCCTGGAAGCCAACTTTCCTTTCTCTCTCGCCCCTTTAACCCCATCCCTGAGCTTTCCGTCGCCGTACATTTTCCTAACCCTCTTTCTATGCATTCGCATGTTCCTCCGCATTTCCATTTCCTTAAACTCCTATTTCGCTGCTTCTCCCACGAGAACCCAGCCAGGGGTGAAACTGCGAACAGTAGGACCTTGACAGGATTGGCACTATCTCAAAAGCGTTCGCTCTTTCTCGTCTTTGTACGGAAAAGGACGCATGGTTGCGCAAAAATAACCACGAAATAGAGTTGCAAAAATTGCAACGCAAAATACAAAAGTATCTCGACTCGATACGCTTGGCCTAAGACTGTGACCAGGGTAAGAAACTTCTCCATTCCTGATTTTAAACAAAAACATTTAAAAAATATCTATTGTATTCGCTAGAACACATTGAATAGTTGTTGGTGTTTAGGACCACTATATTCCTTAATAATGTTGTAGCTAACGGAATGAAAAATTCAACGATGTTATATTTCATTCCGGTCTGAACTAATCCTCTCGTGTTTCCGTACATTATGAATGAGTTGTATTGTTAGCTCATAAATTAGCGACCCGTACTACATACAAACATCGAGTATCATTAAAAAAGAAGGGAATAGTCTCTCCGAGGGGAATTTATAACGAGCAGAGACGCGTCACACTATCGCGCTTAACCACTAATGGCTAATCAAAATCGTCGAGGGAACTAGCAGTTTTATTTGCAGAGAGTACACGTGGTCTCGGCATCACCATTAATTTGAATACTTTTCTGTGATTATTGGGCGAGATAACGACGTCTAATAGGGAACACAGTCATCCTTCGAACTCGATACGAAACACACGAAAGAAAAAAATCCTCATTCGGCATTGTCGACGGGCGCGAGGACTGACGATGAAGGAAGAATGTGCACGTACACAGTGTATTGCGCGTGTGCTAAATCAAAAACAGTATCACGCTGGGAAAGCTAACGGGGGGAGAGATGAGCACGGAATGAGCGCGTTTTTATGCTCGAACGCAAACAAAGAGACCCGATGACAAAACCTGCATGGCCTGAATGCTTGCCCGTAGGAAACACAAGAACTAGTAATATCGCCAAATTCCCTGGGGGTGCTTCGCGCGATTTGAAGGAATCTTAAATTCCCCACTCGTTCCGCGAGCTACAAAAGAAACGCGCGCGCTCTGTGTAAACGAATTGACAATATGCGGCCGTACGCGAACGATCGCGTATGCGCTGCACGTGTGCGGAAATGCGCGCGCGCAAAAAAAAAAAAAAAAGAAAAGAAAAACTCGGCATATCGAGCTTTACGATTAATTCGGACGAAACAGCAGCCCGGGCAGAGATAAATACTGACCCCATTACGTATTCAGACCCATAATTTACTGGCTAAGCAACCTCATTCATCTCCCTTGCTGCGAGACTCCGGCTGCTAATTGATTTTTGCAGGCCACTGTGGCTCGAGAAATGGCAAGGAAACGCGCGAACGCGTTGGCGGACGCATATTTGTGCTGGAACAGGCGGCTGTGTCGTTTTTCTCGCGTCGTTTGATTATCGCGATTCTACCGGATGACACGTAGGATTCGCTTTCCTACAATTCTTGTATCCATTATGTGGATAATGAGTATCGTTACTCAAGGTTCACCAAAAATAAAATAGTCAATTTTCGTGATTTTGTTACGCGAAAGGAGATAAACGTGTTGTTGACAGAGTTGAGCGACTTTATTTAGGAACAACGAACAGAAATTTTAGATTCGTTCGGAGCCAAATTCTGTTTACGATCCAGCGGTAAATTTATCCGTTAATTAAAATTCATTAAAGAATTCTTGCGCGGGCAAAAGTTAATTTACGAATTAATCTGAACTTTTGTTATTCGGATAATTGGTGAGAGCATGAACGAATCTGTTTTCGCCGGTGGGGGTGATTAACATGTCAATTTTATGCCAATTTCGAGAGTAATCAATTCCGTGAAATATTGGAGAAGGTTCCATTAGGTGAACGTCGCGTGTGGTTTATGCACAACGGTGCACTGTTCTATTTCAGTCGAGTAGCCAGACAGTTCTTAAAGAAACGATTTTCTGACGATTTTACTTTTTGGGTCACCTAAAAATATTTCTTTATTCGACGGCAGTTGCGAAATTTTTGGCCAAAATACTTCGAGTATTCGCAAGATTGCGAAGTTCGATAATAGAACGTCTGCAGGTTTTCATTTAGCTCAACGATGAAAAATTAAATTAATCTGTAAATAAAACAGTAAAATCATTCTACCAAATTATTAATTATTCCCGCGATTAGTCTCGCGTTGTGTTTCAATTGCTATAAGCAAAACTCACAGTACTCGAAGAGAAAATCGAATTTCATTCACGAGGAGTGGACTGTAAGCGAAAACACGTCTTTCTAATGAGTCATGTCTTAAATTGTAAGTCTCCTCGAGCTCCTTAAGAAACTTCCCCCTTTTTACTGGTAACTGCCCTAAAAAAAGATTGCCCAAGCGAGAAGCGATCCACAGACTCCTTCTCGAGGCCAACGCTCTATGCGCGCCGTTATCGCACCACTTGAATACTCGTTACATTCAAGTCTCGGCTGTCGCCCAACAAAGAAATACATTTTTTAGTTATAAATAGAAAGTCATCCTAGAGAAATATTATACAAGGTATTTCTCTCCCTTCGACCAGAAATATAAACCAAATTCATCTATAGTTAAATAATACGATATCTTCGTAAACATCTTCATTTCGATAAATCTTCCTTGAAGAAGTTTGCATCGATGGTGTGGCAATGTGTGACAAATTTGTAAGAAACAATGGAAGACCTGACAGTAAACACATTCTGAAGAAGCATATTTATTCGAATGTTAGTACGTAGAAATGTACAAAATACGAAATTTAGTCTTCACAGAAATTTAAGAGGATCATTATAGTAGTACGTGTACGAAGTAGAGAAGATGCACCGAAAGAGACATCAAGGATGAATGAATAAAGGATTAACAGTCTTAATCCCGAAACATTCGGGATTTCGAGCATTCGTATGTGGTGGAGATACTTACAGGACTCGTCCCATTCTAACCTGACTTTTGGACGACCCAACTCGTATCCGAGATTTAGCAAACCCGCAGGCTCTTAATTAAGAAGAATTGCTTCTCCTTCGGTTGTACCGCTAAACACGCCGCAATTTATACTGGGTGTTCGGTAATTGGTGCTATTAGTAACAATTAGTGGCCATTTTACATGAAAAAGTAGATCGAAAATAGAGAATAACATTTTCTCCTACGTCACTTCGTTTTCGATTAGAAACTAAATTTTGAAAATTTGTAAATTCTCAACCATTGACTATAGATAGTATTCTGCATTTTTCGTTGATCTTTTACCGTGTTTTAACTAATTAAAGTCGGTCGAAATAGAATTATACCGACCGGAATGCTTACAAACATAAAACAAGTAGAAATAACGAATATTAATCAGACATGTTAGATAAATCCTGTTGAAATGAATTATACCATACTAGTATGAATATTTACAAACTCACAAGTAATAGTAAGACCCGTTAGATAAATTTTAGTAAAATAAATCACAACCACAGCAGCATAAATGTTTGCAAACTCACAAAACAAGTAGAAATAATCAATATTGGTCAGAAACGTTAAATCGAAAATTTTAAATTGCATGTTTTAATTAAATAAGTAAGATTTTCTCATTGTACAAGATCTAATTAAGATTTCTGATAGTATCCAAAGTGTTTTTTGTCATCCAATTTTTTGCAAGCAAAAAAAGTATATTATACAACCGGTTAATCTCTATCGTATCAAGTTACTCGAAGCTGAAATTTAAATAAATTCATCTCTATAAAGCTATCGTAAGCTGGTAGAAAATCTTGAGCATGTATAGAAGGTACACCCCCTACAGATCGAATGCTGGACTTCCTGTAATAGCTTAATGTACCGTTTCAAGCAGCTTTTTCTTTCGAGGATCGTATACATTCGAAAAATAGTCTCCGATCCTGCCAAACCGATTCACAAGTCGCGGCGGCCGCGATTTGGCTGCCACAAGGAACATTCTTACATAACATTCCTATGTACATCGTAATGTTCTGCGCAATGATAAATCCCTATCCAACGAGACGACGTTTCTTACTCCGTTCCATGTTGGCACTAATTTCCAGGCAGACGGTGAACAGTCCAAAACACCACTTCTTACGTCTGCCGTGCAGTTAAGTTTTTCTCATTGCCTGTTACATTACCAGACCTGAAATAAGAATTTTTTCCACCGCTGGTGTTTCATCAAGGAAGATTGTCTGACTAAGACGAGTTATCTTGGTAACTTCACAAGGAATGTCTGTACCAACTATTTCACGGGTTGACGATCCCAAATGGGAGAATATTAATCACGGAAATTGTGCATTTCTACATACTTCGAGCTTCGAACAAATTGAAAATGTAGGCTATATTAGCTTCTAATGTTTAAATACCGCTGCTTATTTCATTCGTGACTATTTACAGTTATTTCTCTACGTAACCACTTTACCCTCTCGCTTTTTCTTTATTTCTTCATTCATCTAATCCTTTAACGAAGATCCCAAATACGTATATGACAATACATATCATTTATGAAAATTCCACAAAATAAATATCACATTTTTTTAAATTTCTGACCGGTCCCGGTTTGGTCCCGCGAAATTTAATATGACGAGAAAGTTTGTTCCCACGTTTGCGGCGAACTTTTAACGTTGACAATGGAGTTAGGAGGATGGCAGAGATTCGGCATAGACTAATGAAGAAATGAAACGACGAATGAAACGAAGTAGAAGAGAGGAAGAAAACGCGAACGAATCGAAAAAAAAGTACGGAAGAAAAGTAGAAGATTTCCGCTTAACTTTGACGACGAGCTCGAAGAGAAAAGGTAGCGAAGAGATACGCTAAGACGGGTTGCAATGTTAGCTCCAGCGGGTCCTCCCTCTCCAACGATTTCGTCGACCCGCCAACCCGACGACCCGTCGCTCCAAATCCCCGCTCGATTCACCCCCACCCTCAAAAATCTAGCCACCCTCTGCCACCCCCTCAGCCCTCTGTCGTTCCACAATTTCCCCCTCCCTGGTTTGCCTGGCTGTACAAAATTCAATCAATGCGCTAACGCGCAGGTCTCCTACGACTGTGCGGATTTCTCTCCTTTGCATCCCCTTTTTTTTCCAGAAAATCAACGTGTCCTAGCCGCGCGAAGATTCGACGACGGTGGCCCGTGACTGCTTGGTATGAAATATTTATACTTCTCCTAAGGAATGGTTTAGTTCTCGCGCACCCTTTTCATTCTGCTTCGGTTTCATTATTTATCAGAGCATCGAGGCTGTCAATTCAATCGCAGCAGTCTCCACGGCACGCCGATTCGGTTTATTCACGGTCCAGAGTAGTTATTTTGCGGATGCTATCTTTAGGAAATTAATCGAAGCGTTTCATTGTGCACCAAGGTATTCCGATGCAATATTGGGTCTTCCCCTAAGTTTTTGTGCATTTCCCAATCAATTTCATCTCCGTTTTAATTGCAATTCCAGTGAGGTGTGTTTATGTCTTGAGTGACGGTAGACCGTGTTATATAGCCGATAATAAATCATTCAAGTGAGTTCTTCTCTCATAAATCTAATTGCTGCTTTCAACTTTTTAAACTTTGGTTACCGAGTTCCCCCCAAAAAATTCTACTAGAATAAATACAAGACGTAGATTGCACTAAAATTTGCTTCGTAAAGAAAAAATCCTAATAAGGAAATTAAAAAAAATATGCAGCTTGTTCGATGTTTTGCTATTTAGACTAAAAATGCTTGATGAAGAGCTTTCATAAATAATTTTCGACCTTTTGTTCGGACAGATGCATGCACCAACAGTGGAATTAAAATTGGAACAAAACAAATTCTGAATAACGAACATTTTACAAAATCGTGTTATAGATGAATTATAAAAAATTCGTTTCCATTGAGTTATGAGAGAAGCTCGGGCAACCTACGCAAAGCCCGGCGCTTTGTCGTGCCAAATTGCTATCGACCACTCATTAATTTCGCAACAAGTAAAAAATCACCGGCTTACCAGATATATGCTGGAATAATGTAAAATACACCGAGCCAACCGCGAGGATACAGTTTCGTACACGCAGAAACGAGGGCATTTACATAGAAACGTTTTGCCAAAACTGTAATTGAGGATATTCCGATAACTCGCAGTTTGCGGAGCATCGAAGTCCGTGCCAAATTAATAAAAGCATCGATTGCGCGCATTATTTTCACGAAGACACGTTAAGTGTTGTTGACCCCACCAAATGAGTTGTAAAACACTGGTACATTTAGTGCAATACCCCATCGAGCGTAAAGTTTAATAATATCGCGTTAGAAATACACGAGATGCGCACCCTTATTTGCATGGATGCATCCCAGAGTCTTCGCGGGCAAGTTGCATGCGACTTAAAGGGTATTAAAAGCAATTTCGAAACAAAGTATGCACGAAATGTACAAAATATTTAGAACGAATCTACTTTAAGATAAGAATAATGTGATGACCTATTAAAATAGATAAACGATGTTTGTAAGCTGGCTGAGGACACTTTAAAATTCTTGTTCTTATGCATCTATGCACCTAAAAAACAAATAGGAAACACTAAAGTTTTCAAGTTTCATGTAAATTAAAACTAGCTTCGATAACAGGTGTCCTAGTATATTTAATACTATTTGTAATTATATTCTAAATTCTTCACAGTGTGCAAAATGTTGCGTTAAATTGTACGTCTTCATTTATAATCAAATTTGTTAAGCTAGTTACGCTTAATAACCGTTACAACAAAAAGATAATTACCCTGCAAACTCATTGCGTGAACATTTGAAGTAACTGCAAACAAGTTTTCCTAATTTTAATTTTTAAATAGACTTACTTCCTTCAGGCTCGAATAATCTTTTATTTCTGCACTTAAATAGGAATTAATTTTTTCAAATAAATTGGCTTCTCAGAATTAATTTACCAAGACGAAAGTTGAATTTATATAGCAAGCTTATGTAGTTAAACAATCGTTTACAGTCAATGACGTTATTACGCTATATAATATACTGGGTTAACTAGATAACTTGATCACTTTGATAATTTCCTGTGTTAGTGGACTGATTCAATTTCTTTCATGGGCATGTGAACCCTGTGAACCAAATTATCCAAGACAAAACAAATTTTAATCGGTCTATTACCTCCGGAAATAATCGAGGTAATCAAGTTATATAGTTCACTCCATGTGTGATACATTCATTGGTATATAACACTTGGCAGAGGTAATAGAACAACGAACCTAAAATCCATTTTCATCATTAACTACCCTGATTCAAAATTATTAAGATGTAACGAATTTTCACATTTAATAAAAAGCAAATACACGGTAAGAATGACGACAACAAACTAGGATCAGTCATTTACGTAGTGTTTTCTGCTTATTTTACGTAACGATTAAATTCTGTTTCTCATAATATCGTTAATGTTACGGGAACGAAATGAAGATTTAAAAACCGGTTACGTAAAATCCTTTTTCGTAACTAAAGCGCTTAAAGCCGAGTGGTATAATCAGTTTTACTACTTCTCGAAGAACACCGTATATACAGGTGCTTGTTTTACAGCATCGACGTGATAGTGTTACAAAATAGGAAACTCGTATAACGGTAAGTGTGCACGAACTATACTCGCTCCCGAAACTAGCTGACCATGTACAAATTTTCCAAGACGGAGCTAAAATATTGTTAGAGCGTGCATGTCGAATTTCGGAAGCAGAATTTCAATGAAAATAAATTTTTATATTCTGCCAGCGCGTTCGCCATAAAGAGTACACAGTCGATAGCGTTTTTAAATGAATGCAGAATTTCAAGTTGAAATTGGGACGACGATTATCGTACCACGAACGACGTACGACCAAATTTTGTTGTGTCGTTAGCGTACGTTTATAACAAACTGCGCAGCACGTTAAATATGGTGTGGGCATTGACTCTGTTCGAACAAGCTGCGCAGAAGATACTTGAAGTACTCTAAATGAAAAGCTTCAGTATTCCAACGTGTGTGCACCATGTTTTTCATCGGTCACGGAAAACATTGATCGCACGACGAAAATATCTGCCAATTACATTTACGTGATTACACGTTGCTCATTCTAATTTTAATTCGGATAGTAAAGTGTTCTCTTCTTTGATGCGTCGTAGATGAAAAGGTTCTTAGAAATTGATGAATATTAAACTTACTCGTCTTAAATCATCCAATTTTGTCTTTAAAATTGAATACGAAATTTATTTTCTACATAAATGTAAGTGTCCATAAAATTAGGTACTTGCACTTGCAGAATCCATAAAACCAATATAATGTACGCTATACAAGGTGTTAACTTACAGGTGGGTGATCTTCTATGAGACGATTCTACGTGCCAATATAAAACGAAATTATATTCGAGGTTTCGTGCATCAGCTATTAATTGTTGAAAAATTCGTTTAAGTTTATCATTAAAAGTGTTTATAAATGACGATAATTCTTACTTTGACATATAGAATCATCCTTTAAAAGATTTCGTTCTACGATACAACGATACATTTATTGCAGGTATTAATGCACAGATAGAAATAGAGAAATTGAAATAAAATTAAAAATAACTACCTGGAAACCAATAAATCCAAGGTTTAAAAATAATACAAGTACAAATGATAATATCTATATTGAAATTTAAAATTTCTAACTTTCACCGATACGATATAGTACTGCTAGTGGATTCGAAGAATATTTTATCGAGGTATACTGCACAGAAGAGTATCGCAGTCGTAAATTCTTTAAAGTAAAGGTTTAAATCGGAACTACTCCAGGGGGACACACAAATCCCGAAAGTATTCTTTTTAACTGTTCAATCCTCAAAGGATTATCGATCGCATCGCTATCAGAGCCGATGAGAGATTTAAGATATCGGCAAGACTTTCTAAGATACAAGACGATTGTGTGAAGTGTGCAATATATATATTGCCTTCCGGCTTCCGTAGTCGGCTTTCACGGGGGCCAAGTCCTTAATAGCTGACTCAGACAAGCTGTCTACGATACGAAGTTTACGTCATTGAAGCCCCGAGTATAGCCCGGGAGTAAAGATCAGATGATAGAAAAGAGGCACTTGTAAGTGGTAAGATGAACTGATTATGACGAGAACAGGGTCTGACGCGAAATACGATGGCAATCGAAGGAAACCCTCACAGTGAAAGGAGAATGCGGTTAGAGTCCTCGAGGAAGCCGCAAAATTATTGGTTTTCGATCTATCAAGACAAAATTTATTAACGTTCACAGCGAGCCAACTAGCGAAACATCGATAGGTTTATTTCACGCCGCGGTGCGAGGGCGTAATTTCATTTTGACCCAGTCTACGCTCCTCCAGCACTGTTGATAGATAAAATATTCCGAGGCGAGGGAGAGTGAGTTTGCGAAACAAAAACACGCTTTCAACGCATACGCAAACAGATACGTACGAAAACTAAATTTAGCATCAGCATTCTCGGTTTCAAAAACTGGATAATCTATCCCACGAGTCTTGGAAAAGTTGCTTTTCTTAATAGAAAAATTTAAACTGATTTAATCGCCGTTTAATGTAAAGCGAAATTAGTACAGCAGAGCAATTTGATAAGGTCACGGGTGTCTGAAATCTTCCACGATCCTAAAATAGTATCATATCCGCTATGAGTACCCTGACTAATCAACCGTCCCTGCTTTCATCCAGCCAATATTTACGTCATTCTATATTAAAACGAAATTAGAGAATATTGTGAAAACAAGCTTATTCTCTTGTACCTATTAATTAATGTATCATGCGAGACAAAGGTATTTTTACGCCTTTTCATGCATGGTGAACGCCCGAGATCAACGCCCTCAAATACCGCAAGGTTCACGAGTTCCCAATAATGATCTCAACTTTCAATATTTTCATTTAATACTGTTATAGATATCTATTCCGCGTCACAATAGACGCCAGGGATTGAGGAATATAATGGCTCAATTTCTAACAGAAAGGATTTAGTTCAAGGAAACGCGCGGTATAAAGTCAAGGTAATCGCTTAAAAAGAGAAATTTATCTATCCACCAGATACACTTTAACAACTCATAAAAGTGTCAAAAATATTAAGATATTGTTAAAACCCTCCCATTCGCGGATGTTGTCACTGAAAAGTATTCCCATAGCTCAACGGAACGATGCAGTTTCAATCACAGTTGAACACTATTAACGGACGAATAAACTTGTTAAAGCGATCTCTTAATCCCCCCCAATTTAAAACCATTCGGTAAAAAGAAAGTGAAATTAATCACGAGAAAGAAACGAAATATGACCCGACTGGGAACGGACAGTCATCAAGTGGAACGTAACCGTTCATAAAAAATACAAATCCAAGCTAGGGTCAAGGAACTCGTAAATGGAGGGTTAAAGCGCGAATGGGGTAATGGAAACCCAGTTCTCGAACCGGGGTCTGTCAGGACAGGTTTCAAAGACACGGT
This sequence comes from Colletes gigas, assembly GCF_013123115.1. NCBI lineage: Eukaryota > Metazoa > Arthropoda > Insecta > Hymenoptera > Colletidae > Colletes > Colletes gigas. Next base: position 9,293,462 of record NW_025106637.1, read on the forward strand.
CTCGACGCTCGCATACCGAATCGCGAACCTCCAGCGTCATATCGCACTCGTATCAACGAACACACCGGTTTCACTCACAAATGGTAACACAGTATTCGGACAGCGCCACGTATAAATGCGTCACGCTTGCGAGAGGTCGTGTCGGAGCTCACTGAACTACCGGCTGTTTACAGTCCGTGCGCGAGCGAGGCTGCCAGAAAATTGTGGTTTTTCTTCCGTGGGCCGTTCGTGTCGCGCTTCATGTGCCGCGAACACGACCGAAGACAGACGAACCGAAAATTGTCACCGAACGGTGATCATATCCACGTGTTCCGGGGTAACGCGATCGACCACGGGGGACACGCAATCGTCAACGAAACCGTGGATTAGGGGTGGCGGAACGCGTCGCTCGCGATCTACATTCTGCGGCATACTAGCTTTCGGTACCCTGAAGCTCGCCACCCCCCGGTCGGTGTTCGCCCCTTCCTCCGCAACCACCCTCATCCCCCACCCTCTTGCTCCTTCGTGCCTCCCGTCTCTCTCTTCCCTCTCTGCCTCCCTCATCCATCGCGCGACACAGCTAGCAGCTCCCGCGTCCACGGACCGACGTTTTCGCAGCACCGCCAACGCCAGCAGCTGCCAATTGTTCTGGACCGTCGTCCCGTGCCACCGAAAGATGTAACGCGAAGCAATCGTGACCCAACTTCACGGATCGGTTTCCCTCTTGGACACTGTCTCCTGTTTATCAGAGTCGTTTCCGCCGTTGAGAGGAGCCGTTGGGACGTTCAGAGATTATTATCGTTCGGCTGATAACTGGGCTGCACGGAGCACCGGTTCTTTTCCACCCACGAATCTTTCTTAGCGATCGAATAACGTTCTTAAAAAATAATTGATTAGTCTTTCAAATTGTGGTGATAATCCTGAGTCGCTCGGATATAACGCACCAAACAGGATTACGGCTTACGTGGGACAAGATAAGCTTTTTGCGAGGAATTTCACCGAGACCTTTTTAATTGAACTCCGATTCGAGGAAATTGGCGGTTCTAAGGTCAACGAGTTAAACTTCGCTAGGTAATTTCGATAGAATTTATATTAGACTGAAAAGGAGACAGATTACATTTTCAATTGGGTCTCAGCTAAGATCATTCGATAGAATGCAACGAACATATTTCACACATTTAAGTGAATTCTTTGAGGAAGGTATCTGTGAATCTAAGCTTAAGAGAAATGTTAAGAACCCTTAAAGGAATTTAAGAGAAAAGCTTGTTAAAATGTTCCAAGCTTAAAAGTTCGTCGAATCTTACCCAAAGTATTTTCAACGACCTGCTAGCTTATAAAATAAAAAAAACGCAATTGAACTACATTTTCCGAAAGAACCTCGCGTCTCTCTACTTCATGGCCAAACTCCTCAGTTGCATGTATCCTGGCTTCAAGTATTGTAAATTTAATTGGACACAAATTGTCCGCATTTTAGACTCACTTTCTACGCCAATTAAGGTCGTCTCGACCGATGCTCGAGGCCTCCATCGTAGCCACCCCTCTCTTGTTTTACTCATTAACGATCTCTCTAATATATTTTTACATAGACACGTATACACACGATCTTGAAATTTAGAAGAACCTAACTAGGTTTGCGGACCGTCGTTATTTGCAATTGGCACGTCTTGAGATTTGAAAATCGCTGTAGAACGAGTTCGCTTCGAAAGGTGCTCGACTACCGTGTATGCGTAGTCTGAATAACACTAGAGAGTTGATGTTGCGTTAGATGCGCGCGCCCTTTATAATCACAATAGTCAACCGGGCGGTTCCGCGTAGAATAGACTATTATAGTTCTCGTCCGATCACCGAAGTTAAACTGCCCTGGACACGGTGAATGCCTGGGTGGATGACCATTTAGGAACTCTCGTGTACCGTGCTGGTAAAATCGATGGCTTGGATCCTATCTAAAGCTGCATCTCCACAGCTAATGATCAATATTGGTCAATACCGGATAAGAACAAAAACGGATACAATAGGGAACGTGGAGGGGGAGACAAAGTGCCGCAAGGAGCTCCACCCACGGACAGTACCCGATGCATATACAGTAAAAGAAACCGTGGCGGGGGAAAATGCTTTGTCCCCAAAAGCAAGTCTGCGCAATCTAACTAGACAAAAGTCTCGGAATCTCTTTTTAAGAAACGATACATTCGTGAAATATGATGTTCTTTTCGGACTCTCTATCTTATCGTTGGATGGAATACGAGGACATAAAACGAACAAAAATTTCCGGATCCTCGGTGGCTAAACTCGTTCTATGTAATTTTTTATTTTAATTGTAAAATGGCGAAGAGATTTCTTTCACGTTAAGTTGCAAAATTTTATCTGATTCGCGTTTAAATCTGGCGTTATGACAAAATGTATATGTTTATACATCTCTATTTATACGTTTGCGCCGTGAGAGGCTAATTACGAAGCAATTGAGAATACTTAAACACTCCGGTAAACATAAATATAACGAAACTCAGTTGTTTGTATAATATAGCGCAAGCTTAAAATGGTGACTCAGCTGAAATGAATGGAAATATCTACTAAATGCTTGGTGTACTTTATTTATCTCGGCAGTTTACATCTTGTAACTCATGATCAAGTTATCACTACCATTAAGGTAAAATTTTTGTGCTTAAATATCTGGAAAAATATTAACTTTAGGGATAATTTCAGTCACTAAGAATTTCACTTTCATATATCCTCTACAAAATTCCCTTTTGAAAACAAGCAAGATTTATTCCGAATAAACGAATTACTGCAGCGACTTGTCTTAAATGCCACACTCGGTATGAGATTTCCTACATTTCACCAAGTATGGCGTTTCAATAACTATAATTCTGGAAATAGCGAAACCAGTATAAGTACGTCTAGAAACCAGATTCGACCGCAGTGGGTATAATGTCCCTCGGCGCGGAAACTTATTAATTCTGCGCAGTCTTAATTATGCAATTACCGTGGTTAGACATATTTGCTTAACCATTAAACCGTAGAACGGTAATAAACCGCGTCCTCGTATTGTTTCGAGCGTGGTTACCGATGGCTATCGCGTAACGAGATATAAACAGACCAGTGTCGCGATAGTTAATCGCTTGATTTATTCCTTAAATTCTGAATTAGGGTCGCTAAAGCGAATGCACGTTGAAGTAACTCTCGATAGGAACGTTACTCGTGTATACTCGTTGAAATATTCGCGTCGAGTTCGCGAACCACTCCGATTTCCAATAAACAAGCAACAGAGAATGGGTAGGTTCTTACAGAACTCCTTTGCTATTCCGTTCTGAAAGGTTTTCGACGCGATTGATCGATTGTAAATACCGTCGAACATTTGGGACACATCTGACGCAACAGTTAGAGAACTGTTGACAAACACATTCCTTTGAAGTATCGTTTCCAGAGCGAGTGCAAGCCAGTAAGCTGTTGCCTCGCTGTTGGAGTACCATTTGACGATAAGACGTTAAGCGAGGTGGCATGCTTATGCTTTGTTTGCGATCTGCTATCGCTTTAACAATTGACTGAGGTTCAAAACGTAATAAGGTCGCGCAATTAGCTTAATATTTTATGTTCGTTTCCAAGATGTTGCAGCGTTTGAAACTCAGAGTGCTCCTTAAGGCGGATTAAACTAATGAGATCAGATATTAAACTCGGAGATACGAAAAATTTAAAAACGTGCCAAATTACTTCCTTAAATTCGAAATTAGGATTTTGCAAAAATTTGGTGACACTGTTCGAATGCTTCTTAGTATTGATAACACACTTTTAACTGTTACATATTATTCGTATTCAACGCACGCGAAAAGCTTCAGAAGGAATTAACGACGTATGTAAATGGAGGGCTCGTTGTTTTATAATCGATAACTTGGCGGAATTATTGCGAGAGTAATAAAACAATTACGCGTGTGTTACATTTTATTGGAAAACGTCTCTTCGCCATCGGTACTTCAAAGTAATACTCGTTATGAGAGTTCAATAAATTTCCGATTTTATTTCGGTGAAAATATTAATTTTGCATCGATCTAAAGCGACTGACGTTTCATATAATATTACGATACAACTAATTTAATTACATCAGTTACGATAATTACGCTCCATCTAATAAAAGTTATAATTTACAAATTAAAGCTCTCCTAAATTTGTTCGGTACATCGACGACGTACAAAGTTTTATATAAAGGATGGAACCGTTGCTATAATTAAAAATGGCCACGAATGAAAAATGCAACAGTGGCAATGCTTGGCTGTCGATTCTCCTCCATTTTCGTCCGCAGTCTCGTATTATCCTTATGTAATTAAAGTAGGACGCCACGTTGGAGTCCCCCGAATCTGGGATGGAATGGGAGGTTTGTGGTAAAACGGTGGACTGATTACACGTCTCATCAGCGTTAAAGTGGACGAAAATCGGACAACGTAATTTCGCGAACAACAGGCTTAGGACAATGAACGTCTAGCATCCGGAGTGAAAAGAAAAATTAACAAGTCGGTTCGCGGAGGATCATAGATCCATTCGACTATCAGAACTCGTTCTTTTCACGGTAACATCGCTCTTTTAGTCTACCTTTGCCCGCCTTTTTTCTTTCTCCCTCCACATCGGTCCTCCTGCTCTTTCGTACGGTCTGTTCCCCCCTTTACGTGTTCCTCTCGCTACAGCTACGGAATTTTTAAATGAGAATTTTAACGATCGACCTACATTTCTGCACCCTATTTACAGTGTATCGCGGGCAATGTCAAACACCGCGGTAAATATACTACCACCAACGACCGATGCCACGACGAAAAGAAAGATCAATGCAATTGCGTGCATGCCCCAGACTTATCGGAGTTGTGACCCTTCCGAAAACTAGAGTTAGCAGGAACGAATATCTCGTAATCTAATTACCCATACTTCGATACATCTTCAACGTCAGGCTTCACTAATGAGATACAGTAAACAGAAAAATTACCTAAGATTTGATAATACGATCTCTACTTTTTCAAGATCTCTATTCATCATTTATTTATTTAGCCCAGTGTTAGTCGTGCCCCCTAGACTAGCATTGAATTTTAAACTCGGTAAAATTAACTAGGTTAAAAATCATTTTCACTAGAGTAATCTAATATTTCTGTCGTATCAATTATATCTAGTATTAATACACAGTTTCAGCATTCGCGCAAAAATCTCAGTAATGGGTTGAGTCATAAATAACTTCTACCGCATTTGATTTCATTTATAATACGTCATTTAGAAAAATCATCGACATCAATAAAAAGATCCTTTCTGCTTTTAAAGAAACTTTGCAGTTTTATAAAGTAACCAAGTTTGTCACCTACTGTAACTGAAGTGATAAAACTACCCTCCAAAATTTTTACAATCTGGTGTCATCGACAAAATTATTGGATATGTAGACATTACGTTTATTTTTCTCCTCGAATACTAGTTAAGTTCGAAATAAACATCGCCATGTACCCCGCTTTCAAGTGAACTGGCGATCCAAATTTTGTTCACTTGAAAACAGGAACTATTGTAAATGGGAATAGCTCGACAACAACGGAGCTATTATTTATTACTTAACCCAATACATGACGAATCGATATTATTCGCAGACTTACCCTCATATGCGGCTGGACCAAAAGTTCGTAGAGCTCCCGAAGATCGGCCCTGTCGATGTTTCGTATTGCTGAATGTTCAATTTCCCGAAGAAGCTCTTCAACTTCCCGCGCACGTTGAACGGCATCTGTCTGCGGCGCTCGACACGGCGTTGAAACCCGAGCCGAAATCTTATCGTACAGCTGAAGAAAAATTATCAACAAATTAGTCATAAACTACAATTCAAACGACAAGTATTTAAAAATCAATATCCTTCTTACTGGAATCTATTAGAATTTGAAATGATAACGAATATCTTCAAAACACATAAAAGACCAGTGTGTGACATTCTATGAAATTTATTCAAAAGATGTTCAAAAGGACTCGAGCTAAATGTGCACCCCTTTTCTGCAGCTCCAATTACTGAACCTGCCAGCCCTGCATTTTGATCGTATTCGCAAAACACGTTAGTTCAACGCTAAACCTTTAGATGTCTCATCGTGTTACTGTGCCTAGTGTGTGGCTCGAGTAATCCATGTTCAGAATTAATGCGATCGCTGGTCAAGCTTGCTGCACGATGCAGAGGTTCGCAGCCTCGAAGTTTAATACTGCTGATGACAAAATTGCATAGCCACAGACACTTAACAACTCTGTATCGATGATACATTTGTTTCTTGTCTAATCTCAAAAGCACTGAAAGTAGTTAGTTAAATTCTATATACATATGATAGTTCTGTTTAAGTATCAAGTCAAAGTAGCTATTTATAGAATTTTTATTTATTTTCTGGAGACTGATACTGATAATTCTGGTTCAAAGCATATTATTCTGTTCTTGTAATTACATTACCAGAGTTTCTTTAAGAAATTGAGAAATGAAAACCAATTGCGGGGAGCCATGCTCTCGGACGAGACCGATTTACTTACCAGGAGACCTGCAATTTCAAGGAGGTCACCGGCCAGTTCGGCCTCGCCGATGAACATCAATTGACAAAGTCGCATTTCTGTCTACGGCGTGGCTGTCATATGCCTAACGCGTGGGTTACCCCACGTGGCCTTTCATCGAACACAAAGAAGATGCACGTGACACATCTATCCGTTTGAATACGCGATTCGGCGACTCCGCGATATTGCGTGGCATTTTGTTTACTACAACAGCACGTCAGCCATCTTGATAGGCGAGGGGCGAGCGCTTGCGCCCTTTTCCTGTGCAAAATGAGAGCGCGTACCTCTTCCCACGGGATATAAACATAATGAAAGACGGAAGGAGTGAGACAAGCATGGCGAAAAGCAAAACGACCTCAAGGGGGTAGTGGAAACCAACAGTGGCGCCGCGTTTCACAGAAAACGGTCCATCGACCGTCAGTCGAGGAACGTCGCTGCGAAACGGAAACTCGAAGCGACCGTAATAATCAAAATTCGCATCGACGACGAATATATTTGAATGCATAATGCATTAACGTATAAATCTTGAATAGATATGAAATGCTGACGGTTAACGTCAGCAGTTAATACAGAAGAATACCGGAAGTGCGTCGGTACGTTATCGATACGAACCAGGCGCGAGTGGTTCCGACTTCCATGGCGCGAAAGTTTGATTTGAACTAGATGACACTATCGTTTGTGGTTTTGATCACCGCTAGAAGACGACGTTCTTACATATACTTGAACGTTTCCCGCGTATAATTTCGGAGAAGTTGAAATGAAGCAATGTATGAACACATTTTTGTCCCGACTTATCCTAGATTCCTCGTCTTATGAGAATGAAAATCAGAATTGCAGAAAATGGGAGCACATTTGGAAGTTGCATTTTATGTACTGCCTGGGATATCTAACAAATATTTAGCCGAAAATTGTTACAAAGAACTGAAGACCAAGTTACTGATACCTCTCAAAACGCTCGTACCTCTAAAATTGCTCGAAGGCGATAATCATCGACCGCATTCAGAATTTCGCTACGCGTCAGTCTTCCACTCTCTTGAAGTACCTCGATGTCGTCCAAAGAGTCCAAAATTTCAGCTACAGCACCTAAAAAATAATTTTATTTTCAAGAAATAACATATATTCTATAATAGTGTTATTGAATACACCATTTAAAATAACAAATAAATAATTAACATTCTGCAATGGAAAGACATTGCCATTCCGATGGTTGTAGAATGAAAGAGAAAGAGGAAGAAGAAGAAAACTATTGACTTTTTTATACGTTTAATTTTCTTCTTCCTCCTCAATGAGTTTTATTTTTTTAAATTGGGTTAAGATTATATTTCTTTTTTCCATTATTCTCACTCGAATAATAAGGTGGTTGTCGTCGGATTTGCTTCGTAAAGATGTACAAAGCGCTTTACAAAGGTAAGAAGCGTGACATAAAATTTCTGTGCAAGCGTTTAGACTCAATTTATTCACATTTTCACAACAATGAACTGTTTACTTGCTGCCGCCCATTATGTTAACTTCTCGTTTCGCAAACTTTTTTCGTCTAGCGACGATGGAGCAATTATTTCGCGAGCATTCTTTTAAGATGCATTCGTACCTGTGGTCATGACTTCCTCGTCTCCGGAGTCGAAAAAACTGTCGCCATTTACTTCCGAGTACGCGGTGTGCCACTTTTGCGACGAAACCGCCGCTTTCACAGCTTCCTTCAATTTTCGTCTCGCGTTAAATTTCTTAAGCTCTTCTATAGTATCGCTTAAATGTATTCGGGCCACGCCCTTGTCACGATCCTGCAAGTACAACAGAACATGGTAAGTGAACATACAACTTTATCAAAGCTTGTATTAACTATGTAATGGAATTCTTCAAGCTAAGGCGTACTAAATCATTAACTATTCTTTGAAGCTATAAAATTCTTATTTCAAGCCCAGTGATCATAAAAACGTAAATATCTTTTTAATTCGGTGTTGTACATTTTTCGCTCGATAAACGTGTGATATTCGCTGATCAGAATTTGTGAAATACCTACTGCAGGCAAATGGAGATCGCGAGATTTTATTACGTGAATAGAGCACGTTCCTCGTCTGAAACGATCATTAAAAACGGATCTATTATGGAAAGCAGAGCCAGACAATTCCTTCTCAATGGAAAAGAAACGACCGTTATATGCGTTTCTATGAAGTTCTTAGAGGCACAGGGAATGTGCAGTTGCGTTCAAAAAACTGTAACTAGCACAGAGGAAAAATATACACCGCTACAGTTATTTTCATTAACCGATGGAACTTTGCCCCTGCTATAGCGATCGATAGCCCAGTTGCACGTGTATTGCATCGATACATGGGGTGATTCCAAGCTTCACTACCTTAGGTCACTGGCTAACCGTCGTATCACATAGGTATATTCTCACTTTATTGCACCATATGCCCTGCACATGCGCACGCACATTCGCCGGATATAATAACAGAAAATGAGGCCGTTTATCGAAAGCCTGATACGATATAAAAAGAAGCAGATACGCTTGTTGCATCTGCTAAATAGAAGTTGTTAGCATCAACGGCTTGAATCTACCGTGATGCTGGGCGTACTAGCTGCTGGCCGAATTAACGACGTCTAAAAAGTCTTATCTCATTCAGCGTTCTCTCGACTCGGCGACACGTGTAGCGTGATAGAATGAAACGGGATTTTGTTCGCGTAAAAGTTTAATTTCTTTTCAGAGGCTGTCTGTGATTATTTTTCTACGAGTACCATTCAACGCTTAATTATTGAAAATTGTATCGTTGCTTCTAAACATTGCAAAGATCGAATCGTATGGCTTCTTGGCAACTTTTTCCTATTGCCAATATATAGTATACAGAAGCAATGTAAAATTTTGAGTAAATAAAAAAATTCCAATGGAAAGCGTTGTAGAATCACGGGGGAATTAAAAGCAGGATACGGTCCTGGGCGGTATTTAACGACACGTGACTCACTCTAAGCCATTTGTGGTTGAGGACTTCCTGTATGGTGATCCTGTGATTTACGTCTGTCGTGAGCATCCTCTGTATGAGATCCTTTGCTGGTTCGCTAATGCAATCCCACAGAGGCGTTTCCATCTGTAAATTCCAGGAATTTCTCGTTATCTATCGCAAACAAAAGGGTAAACAGTAGAGCTGTTCGAGAACTCGGAGAAAACGAATCGTACTTTGATTTACGGATCGTCGAACATAGTTGAAGCGTTCTAACAACTGTTAATCGAAATTCTTTTCAAATATCTAAAAGAAATTACTTAATCGATAAAAATGAAGGTTGTTTGTGAAGTGTATTGTAGTGACTGAAGAGTGAAACGTATCATATAGAGTTTACTGTAGGTGAAAGTTCAAACCCTGTGCTCGCTAAAATAAATATATATTTTATAAAAACAAATCTCTATATCAACGATAATGTCACACGACACAGTTGTCAGGCAGATGTGTATGCGCTTTTCTGAATTCACGGTCTAGATACGGCGAGTTGAAATCATATTTTAAAAATATACAGTTTTGCAAGCTTGTATTTTATCACTGAAATCTAACGATATTTAAACGACTGATAGTAATTATTCCATCGAGAAAATGTTAAACGTACGTAAAAACTTATACCAGTATTATTTTCATCAAATGAACAGAAAATATAAATGACTACAATATTTTATTTCGTAATTCCAAATATGTAGCTATAAAACTACAGTGATAATGAAGAGGTAAATTGGTGGAAATAACTATGCGTAACTAATGAGGCAGAAAACGCTACAGCTAGCGAAACAACACTATTCGCGAACAATTCTAATAGAGATACATATCGTTAAAGTGCGTTGAACTATCGTTAATCTTTTTGCAGTCGAGTGAAATTGTGAGAAACTCTGTAACCTTGTTTTCGTTCTATAATCAACACCTAAACAGGTATCTATTACACGTTTGAAACTAATTAAGTTAGCACTTTCGTTTTCTATTACTTTATACTTCTACCTTACGAAGAAGATAGTAAATCTTTGAACTGCACGCAAAGTTCCATTTATAATATCAATCGTGGCAACAAAATCTCTCCCTTTTACTTGTCGATTTACTGGCATCATTTTCAGAATTATGTATCACGAGATCATTCTCTATTATCCGTGGAAGATATTGCTTTACGTAAAATAGACGAACTGGCAAAGAATAAAAGAAATCTACCTAAATCACGATGTCATACTCGTTTCGAAAGCAAACTAGCCTTATGCATCGATGTAACGATTTGTCCTATGGTAAGTTAACCGTAGTTGATAGTCGCGTGACTTCAATGAGTTTCAAATCGTTCGTAACCATAACTTATAGGAGTCAGAGACGTCACTTTTCGCCGCACGATAATTTATACAACTTTGTTCCATATACAGTCGCGTCGGTATTTATGTTGACGCTGTTGTATTTCTGGTATTGACGATATTGTTCCATAATTTAAACACTTGTACGCGTCCTTCCGTACATTCTGACATTGTTTACATTATGTACAAGAAATGCCTCAGTATACCAGTGAGTGTCAAAGTGAAAACACCGCGTACAATCAAATAACAGTCAATCTGTAAAAATATTTCCTAAATTTGGTTCGCCGGAAAGTAAGTTGACGTAATCAAGTTTTTATTTCATTAATAAAATTTTGCTATTAAACGCGCATTTAATAATTTGATAATGTATTTAGTCTCTTATATAATGTTTTTTTTTGTTATGTATTGTTATTGTTAAGAATTGGTTACTTGTAGCATGCCGAAAATACGGGAATTACACGAGTCTGAAAGATTATTAATTTATAAAAGAAGGAGAGAAGGGCAAAGTTTGCAACAGATTGCCACAGATTTTGGGATATCAAAGGAAGGGGTGCGAAAAATTTATAAAAAGATAGAGACTACTGGGAAACCTGAAAATTTAGTTAGAACGGGAAGAAAAAGAAAAACAACTCCCCGTCGGGATCGAGAAATTGTTAAAATAACAAAAAAGGAACCATTTATTACTGCCAAACAGATCAAAGAAGATTTAAATTTGCCAATAGGGACCACTCAAATAAAATCCCGTTTATACGAAGCTGGGTTGCATGGTCGAATATCTAGGAAGAAGCCACAAATTTCCGAAACAAATGCTCGCAAACGTTTAAATTTTGCAAAAGAGCATTTTAATAAACCGACTGCATTCTGGGAATCCATAATTTGGAGTGATGAGTCAAAATTTGAATTACAATCAAACAAACGAAGGAAATATGTGTGGAGAAAAAAAGGAGAAGCTTTTAAACAAAATGTTATCACCTCCACCGTGAAACACGGAGGGTCTATAATGTTATGGGGCTGCTTCAACAATGAAAATGTAGGAAAATTAACAGTTATTGGTGGTATATTAACAGCAGCGAAATACGTCGATATTCTAAAAGAAAATTGTTTCCATCAATTCAAAAATTTGGGCTAGATACAGGATACATATTCCAACACGACAACGATCCGAAACATACTGCAAAGATCGTTAAAAAATTTATCGACGAAAACAATATATTGCTGCTTTCTTGGCCACCGCAGAGCCCTGATTTAAATCCGATTGAGCACTTATGGGACGAACTCGATCGAAAAATACCAAAATCGGACCGCTATACAAAACCAAAATTGATAGCCGCACTAAAAAAGGCATGGGATGAAATACAGCCCAAAACGTTAAAAAAATTAATACACAGTATGCCAAATCGTTTACTGGAAGTAATTAAAGCCAAAGGGTATCAAACTGCTTATTAAATATTTTTTTTACTGTTACTTATAGAATTATAATTTACTTTATAACCATTGTCAACTTACTTTCCGATAGACGTTCATTAGAAAATATTTGTTAATGCTATTGTTACTCAAATGAACATAATTAATAAGGTGACATTATTTACTTAAGACACGAATAAATTTATTTTTGTAAACATTTCGTATTTTATTTATTTTTATTGTATCCTTTTACGGCTATTTTATAAAAATGATAAGTGTCAACTTAAATACCGACGCGACTGTAACTGTAATGTAAAATTTGTTCACATTTTATCGCTCTCGATGATTTGATACTAATTTCTCATGACTATAATTCTACGAAATTTCCATCGATGCTCTTTTTGGATTACAAACCACTCTGGAGTCCGAATCGAAAAATTTACACCTATCCAGAGTTGGATAAATTCTTCCCGAGAATGACGAATTAAAATTCATTGGTGAATTATCTTCCGTTTACGTTCCATTATAAATTGAAATTGCCATCCAGGCGAGCAAAGCCGCGGGTAAAAGCTAGTTTACGAATCAATCTAAAACTTTTATTCGTTATTCGCGAATAAACTTTCCCCGACTCGTATCTACGAATTGGACCGTGAAGGGGTTAATTTTCATAAAGGATACGAGAATCTCGTAAACTCCTACCTGCACTCGTCCTCTGCAAATCGCTTCCCGTAGTTTGTCTCGAGAACCCACGAACGGTAGTGTGCCAGTTAGCAATATATGAAGCAACACCCCCGCTGACCAGACGTCACCAGGCTTCCCGTATTGTCTGCGCTGGATCACTTCCGGTGCCATGAAATGTGGACATCCCACGCGACCTGGACGACCAACAACATCATCAGGTGCGCGCAAAACAATCGTCGCGTCGAGCAAAGTTGAAGCGAGGCGTCAGTGATTGCTCCGAGAGTTCGCAGTCGATCGTCGCGTTAAACGAAACTTTCAACGCGCTCGAAAGTTTTTGTCGGCTCGAGCGTTGCACACGAGAAGTTCGAAACTGCCCGCGTTATTAGCGTGCTCGGAAAAATAAAGAAAAGAAAAAAAAAGGTCGCTGGGCAGCGTGTTTTAATTCCTCATCGATTGAATTCGAGCCGTTTCGTTCGACGCGCGCGAGAGAGATCGCCGAACGAAACGAAACGATCGAGCTGCTGGTCTTCTCGTGAAACAGTGGATCGACTGGACCGAACTGAATATGTGTATGATGCCAACAATCGAGTGTGTGGTATGTAAATGCGATACGGATGAAACATTCAGTGAAAAGAGAACGCATTGGCGCATCTAGCAACACTGTACGAGCACAGAATATAAAGATATTACCTAGAATATTTCGTGTCTCATTGCGCACTAACATAATCGAACATAATAAACGTGTAAGGGGCTGGTCAGAGTTGCAAGAAACGGGACATGAAGCTGCACAAAGAGGTGAAAGAAATGAACGCACGTGGACGAACATGTACGGAAGGAGATGCGTTTCTCAAGGCCAAAAGCAAAAACGGCACAAAACCGCAAAACCATTTTGATGGTAAACGGAAATATTAATAATATCATCGTTGCATTATATATTAAACACATAGTATATAATAGGGCATAAAAATTATAATATTATACAGAGTGACCTACTGAAACGGAAACATTTCAATGATTTCAGATAAAAGTTGGTTTCACAGATTTAATTGCGTGTGAAGTTAATCGTTTTCAAAAGTCACTTTTTTCCGAGCAATCAAGGTCATAAAGTTTTATTTTCGAATGGAACTTGGGCTAGACTGCTCGTATCTTATTGTTAGCGTTAAATTAGATATTCAAGAAATTTTCAAACGATTTATGTTGAAGCAAGTCTAAGTGGAATTATTATCGTAAGGCGTGTCACTGATTTATGAATTTGTTTTAAGAAGCTCCTTGATATTTACAAGTCACAGAAAGACATATGATTCTGATTAAGAATGACTCGATGATCTTAAGTGCACCGAACAATACGACGTTTGAAAGAAATTATCTTCCAAACTTACTTACCTTACGAAATCAATCAACTTTCATCTTGGGTATTTTTTCCCCGTCTGTCACTCAAAAGAGATAAGTAGAACTTCTGTCTCTAACGAAATCACCCTGTATACAATATGCACAATGCATGTAGAGAATATTATGAAAAATATAAAACATGAAAACATAGAATTGGTAATGTACATTTATAATGGAAATAAAACATTTCGTGTCGATCGTTTCTTTGATATTGTACAACGTAATTAAAAAAGCAAATGCAAACATAGCAGAGGAAATATATTTCATTTGCAGTAAGAATAGAAAACAGCATTGAAATAAGGAAGACCCAGTCCAGGTGTCTGTCAGAATTATGTAAAAATGCATCAAAGTAGGTCAAAATTATCATACGCATACAGTACGAAATATAGAGCACAGCAAATGAGAATCATGGAAGAAAAATACGTCGAGCCATATATGAATTAACATTAGCAAGTGAAGAAAATTTAGATTTCTCTGAAACGGATGCGAAGAAAAGATCGTTTGGGTGTACATATAATTTTAAACAGCGGGGAAGTAAAAACATTGTGCAAGGTGTGACATACATGCATAGTGCAGATTGCAAAATAGTGTTGCTTAATAAATTCTGTGATTATTTACGATCAATCTTTTTATTCATTGTATACTTTGTGGTTTGACCACGATCACTCGTTAATTGTAATATATTTCTACAGCATTTGCTTCATCTACTGTCCATTGCACAATTGATGAAGCACTCATGACGTATCATAAATAATTTTCATATAGTCGATAGAACCGCATTAAATGTTAGCGAATAATATATAAGTAAACATGAGTAGAATGTTTAAAATATTATACGTTTACGAAGTTGTGTAATAGCTAGAAATGTATTAAATTAAAATTGTTTATGTTATTCGAAAAAATAGGAAAATTTCGGCGTGTCATTTTTAGTGTCACATTTTTATGAATCAAGTTAATTGATCTATCTACCTTCTCGTTTAGTATAACGATACCGTTTATAACAAACCTATAATTTTTAGATGGAGTAATTTTATTGCACTATAAATTTCATCTTCACGAGCGCGTTAAAATTTTTTACTCCTCGCGAAGGTGTTCACTTGTCGATTAGCTTTACGCGAAGTTATTTGATTGACCTAATTTTTAACGGCAAAAGTCTAGAAACGTTTCTAAAGTCAATAACATATAATTTGATCTTTTTATATTACCTGAACTAAATTAAATATTTTTAAAGGCGCTTCCTGCAGAACTGAAAACTTTTTATGGCTACATTTAATGATTATATTATATTCGTAGTACATACAACTTTTACCAATATAATGCTTTTTTAACGATAGTTTTTTTTCAACTATATTTAAAAAATTTACTCTATAGAGATTACTTTATGCGTTAACATATGCACTCGAATGTGTCTGCGTATGTCTGTACACGTTCCATTTACATATTGTGTGTGCGAAGTATTCTCGAAAATTTATGGATCGATGGTGTAATGTACGACAATCCGTCACAGACAATAAACGATAGACAAACACAAATACATACAGAAGAGGCGGAACACACAGAGACAGGCTAGTCTACCGCTACGAACAATGACGACACAAATAAGCCCGACAGTCGGGCAATTCTTGAACGCAAAACAGATAAGAAAAAAAAGAGAAAGAAAAAAGAAGTAAAACTTTGAAGGGTTTCTTACGCACAGAAAGTGTCAACTAGAATGAAAAACTTTTCCAGAAAAAATTCTATCAACCATGTGTTTGTTATTTCTATTTAAAGAGAATTAAAACAAGTGCATCTTTATATAAATCTTTATATAATAAATAACATAATGCAAACAGTATTAAATATAATAAACATTCATATTTATTAAATTTTATTTAAATGAATAAGTTTATAATCCATTCGCATATAGGGTGTATAAAAACGTGTGGGAATAACGTCAGGATCGAATTGGACATACGAAAGTAATAAAAAAAAGTTCGTCTAAACATTTGTCCTATTGACCTTTTAAATAAAAAAGTTCATACGAACAATTATTCTATTGACCTTAGACCGAAAAAGTTCATACGAACGTTTGCCCTGTTGACCCTATTGATCCTAATTGACCTTGTTCCCAAGTTATTGGAATTTTTTCGTTTCAATAATTCTCGTTTAAAATGGGATAGCTCCACAGATGCTACTCAATTATTTACCATGAATGGTTTCTACCTCACGTATGACCTTCTGGATTGTTTGTAAACATGTTCATAACATTCTACGAATAACATCAGTATTTTCTAGTACTTTGGTATTCATTAGAATTGTCTTCGTTCGATATTATTTACCGAATACCTCAATTTTTTAAGAGACAATGTATTGAGATGAAACATTATTCATCGTTCAGACGCAGAAAATGTATACGTTATTATATAATCAAAGAATCAACATCAGTTTAGAGCCAAAGTATGGGCAGGAATAATTGGTAACCACTTAACCCCGTAACTGGTACACCTGGGTCCTGGGGACCCAAGAGAAATTATTTCTCTATACTGCGGAGAAATGGGTCATTATATCGAGGTGACCTACTTGCTATTTTCCTAACTCTTCCTTGACTTTTAACCTGTCACATTACTCTTTACACGAGTGTTCAGGACCATGGATCTTGGTGCATCGTTATTTTACTCTTTCAGAATTTTTTTAACGACGGCGAGTAACGCAAGTGTAAAGAATGAAATTACCCTTTAAAATTCTAGCCTTCTGATGCTATCTTCAAAATTATAGGCCATGCGCGGGAAGTCTTTTAAACAAACTCTGTATGAAGGGAAAAATTACGAAGCAAACGAAGGAAACAACTAGCAAACACTGCCGTCCACGTCACACATTTTATGTCTTAATTTTTAACATGTATATAATATCAGTACAAGATAAATATATTTGCAATAGATCGTAAATTCAAAATGAAAATAGTTTAAATTTTCAATGAAAAATCATAAAGAATTTATTTAAAAAGCTTTCTTGCAGCTCCTGTAGTTTTTAAGATAGCATTGGAGGGTAAAACTTTGAAATGTAACTTTGCCCTTCGAACTTAAGTTAACGTCGCTAAAAAAAATACGTATCCCCTACGTTTGTCGCTTTATAAAACTGTAGAGTTTCATCAAAATCGAGGGGAGACACTTCGAGTATGTTCCCCGTAAGTCCTTGCGGTTTATTTCTGTAGCCATTTGTTCTTGAAGTGGCAATTTGGATGCAAATGAAATTTGAATATGTTCCAGCGTTTACCTACATTTAAACGTACTTCGAAGGATACTTCAAACTTTTGAAACTCGTTGACTTTACAACCGTTTGAAGTATAATCTATAATAATAAAAGTGATCGATAAATTATAACTGGAGTGGTGATCGGACGAGAGCGAGCTTTTACGTAGTCGGAATAAAACCAGTGAAATACCAAGTAAAAATTATCTCTCTCTTTACTCATTACTTTTAAACTGGACAAATATCCATATGAACTTCTCCCGTTACTTAAACATGTCAAATTCACCTTTAAGTTATGCCCACATATTTCGATAGAACCGATACAAAATATTTCCCTGAAACACTATCGACGAGACGCACATTCGAAGCGTTCCAGGAATCAGAGGCAGGCAAAATTTTCATCAACGTAAAAATATGAAACTGATGAGAGACTGCTTTGCTACTCGTTAATTAAAAATAAAAATTCCACAACGAACGAATAAAAATATGACGAGTTTCTCGATTAGCCGTAATTCGACTAAAATTTTACCTGTCTCTGCCAGGAATACCGTGTTCCAAATTCAAATTTACAAAACACAATCGTAATGAACCCTTCAATCGTCGAATCCCTACAATGACGAAGCAATACTCGAGTCATTCGCACGCTACAAAACGAAACACGTCGACGTAGGGGGGATACAAAACAAAAAAAAACAGAATAAAAAAAAAGAATGAAAAGAAGAAACGGGCCTCTCTGTCTCATTCTTCGGATATTAGCTCGACGACAGAACGTGTACGTGTCACTACGCGAGCCTGCACAACGATTTTACAGGAACAAACTACCGCACGTAGGTCTAGTGGAGTGTCTACACAGACACTACGTGTTCGTCTGAAGCTGACATGACCGAACGACACGGGGGTAGAACGACTTGTGCGTATCATTGCATTGAAAACAACACGTTCGATCGATATATCAATGGTCACGAAAGCCAGCGGATATACGTGTCGATAGGATGTCGACTGACCGAGTTTCGGTGAACGTCGTAAAGACTTTTTCGGCTCGGACATATCGAGCATTCCTGTTACTTTTTTTTCACGTGTCGACGGACCGTAATAATCCGCGAGGGGCAATCGCGTTTCGAAGGATAATCGAAGCTGTTTTTTTTTTCGTGTCTACCCCCGGGTTCTCGTTGTTATGCGAGTGTGGCAGGCATACGAGTACCGATATTGTCTTCCGTGTCGCTCACTAGCGAATCCTCGGCGTCGGTCAGGTCCTCGAAAGGGAAATTGCAGCCCGTGGACGTCGGTCCTATCGAAAGAACACAGACAAATAGGAGTACGATCGTTATCGACGGAGTAATATCGGGCCGTGCAACATCTGCCCATCGTCAACGATAAGAATCTTATCGTCGTCGCCGTTATTCGTAGAGAAAGACAGACCTGTGTTTGTGTCGTTATATCAGAGAATCGAATTAGCACGGGTCAGAGCGCTCGGTGAACATGGGAACCGATTTCCTACGCGATTCTTTGGCAAGGAGCGCCTCCGACGATCGAATGTTCAACTCGTCTACGCGATTATTGAAGTTTCGATGCACCGTCGTCGAAGATAAAGCAGCTGTAATCGCTATTATTGACACCGAGTTTATTATTCCCCGGCTCGCTTTGCTACGATTCTCTTTGGACACTGCAATTTCTTCTTCATTGTGTCACCGAGTGATCATTATTAAACGTTTGCTATGAGAATGCAGTTCCCTCCTACGTATATTGTTCCCTTCCTAACCTGATAAGGGGGATGAACGGATTAACACTGAAATATGCAGCTACTCCATTTAATGGATACAAAAATAGTACACCAACACGAATGGAATTTAACAGTACATTAATGCCACTAATAAAGATAGACATAAGAAAGTAGAAGACATAAACATTGAATACGGATGATCCATAACGGATAGAACAACCAGGGAAGGGTTGATTCGTCGTGGAAAAAAATTAATCGAAGGTACATATTTAGAATAACACATCAAATTCGTGGGTACGAAGTTTCGTTTTTAAGAAAATCAATATCGAAGTTAATAAGTACTGTAAATTAACAGTTTCGTATTAAAGCATGTTGTTATTACAAATTGCTACTAATTTAAGCACTCGTACTGCAGTTGCAATAACAGCATCATTGATCAGTTCTGACAATTTGTACGTGTTTCTAGCCAGCCGTGAACGAGCAAACACACTGATAAACATAAACAGAGCTCTATAGGTCAATCCAATTATTCCTGCATTATAAGATGAAAATAGAATTTGAATTCGATATTCAACATAAGTAATTGCTTGTTTGCTGAATAAAATTAATCTCTTCATTAGTCTGAACAAACGTGTATTCGTTAAAGCTTCCTGTCACATCATGCATTCGTTTTACGTGTCCATCCTCTCGAATTCATCGACATTCATAATTATTTGCTAGTATTTTAAACGCACGTTCTTTTATTACTTTATTTTACTTCCTGATAAGAAGGTACTGTTTGGTCTTTAAAGGATAGAAACGGTATATTTTTTCCCCCAACGATCGATTCATTCAGATTTTCTCAAAATCAAAGCCACGTACACCATTGTTCCAACATTGTCCATCTATTTGTCTACCGAGAATCGTGAAACACCCTGTACAACTGTCAATATCGATGAAAACACGTGAAAGAATGAAAAAAAATGTACACGATATAAAGGAAGTTCCAGCGAGGGTCGTTCTCGTCAAGGAGCATTCTTTCGACTTGAATTCGCATCGGCTGAAAGTTCGATGAAACATTGAAGTGATTCTATGAAGAATCTCCAGCTTGCATATCGAGCGGCTTGTTAGCGACTCGTGGTTGGAAATCTGAACGCGAAAAAGCAAGCAAGCAAGCAGTGGCAGCTTCTAGAGTACAGTAACGTGAGAGGGACACACGGATCGGGTTAAGATATAGCATAATACAATCGGTGTAAATGTGACAAGTGTATGTATATGAGTGTAAGTGTGTACGTGTGTGGGTGTGATACATATGGCATGATGATACAAGGCTCCTGCGGAAGCGATGATTAAAGGTTAGGTCAGGCTTACCCTCGCTGTCGACCTTCAAGTAGAGCTGCCCCTTTGGGCTCAGACACTGCCCATACTCGGTCGTGTAACACTCTGTATTCATTCAAACCAAATTTCAAGTTATCAGAATCTGTACTTAAGCGACACTCTTTCCACGCGTTGCCGTTAAATATAATTATATAGAACGCTCTAAACGGGCTCGGCGTTTTGCACCGACACAATTGAATGAATCTCAGAATATTTAACTTTAACCCATTCCCCTCTATTTCTATATTTTTACGACAGTGGATATGTAAATCGTGGATTCTCTCAAAAATATAATCAACAAAATTTCCTATCATTTCGAGTTTACACATTGCACAATTTCATTATTACAGCACGAGGTATTATTAATTTCGGTTTAAGACAAAGCGCAATTATAATACCTTCGTCTAAAATTCTGTCGTGTTTTAGTCTCTTTGTTGCTAGGTTATTGCAGAAATTAATCACGTCTACAGCCAACGAATAATTTGTCTTCCCCCCCTTAATACTGAAAGACAGGAAGGAAAGAATGTATTAATAAATAAATTTTTTCCCCAGCTCGAAGCGTTAAAATTGTTTCCGGGACAAAAAACAAATCAAAAAAAGCGTCCTTGTTATGCGACAAAATACCAAACGTTAATTTTTGTTCGTCAAAAAGGGAAAACGATAAAACAGCTACTGCAAGCAACATACTTTCCTCGGTTACCTGGTCGACACAATAACGCTTTAATAGCGAAGCTGGATTAACAGGTTGTCGATCGGATAATAAATATGAATTTTATTAATTTTAGTATCTCGGGAATATTGCTGAATTCTTCTGTCGAAAATCACATTACTTTGCGCTCAATAAAACCCGGCAAACTGTTCGCTGAACAATTCACGAATCCAAGACGATGCAGCTTTCAAAGATACGAAGAATGGTATTGCACTCCTTGAGATACATTGCCGAAGAAGACGAAGATATTTGCGCTGTTCTTCTTGTTAGATATGCCGAATTAGTTCGAAACTTGGATGTCTGAATGGCGGCCAGACATTTCGGCGAAATTAACGTTTCACTGTTTCGAAAGAACTTTTAAGCGAACTTTCAACCGAAACTTTGTGCCACGAAGTATCAAAAAATGATTCCTTCCTTTCGCAGAGTTGGGCAATATTTCCACCATTTGAAACAAAAGTTCGCCAAAAATTACCCAGACAATTATGTAATAATTGCCCAATATAAATGAACAAAAATAAATTCATATTTCTTGTTCAGTTTATATACTTTAAATAATTGTGTACTAATTTAAGTCGAAGTCGAACGATTCATCTGGGCCGTATTTGTTATTCGTAAGAAATTATTTTATCCACGTTACGCGAATAATTCTTAAATTAAGTTCTTTAATTTTCGTGGAAAATTGTGCCCAACTCTGGATTGTAACGAGGTACAGAGCGCTCTTCCAGATTCCGTGTAACATTCTTTCGCAAACAACCGGATCAATACTGCACATCTTGCAGGAAGAATATATCGTGATATCCGTATCTGTGTTTCCATCAGTTTTTCTCGTGGATTACCGGTTGCATGGAAATAGTTTTACCCGTGACTACTCGAACTGAATGATTTATTGATTTCATGTGAATCACGGAGCATGAATGGAGAACTAGCCATTTACGCTCGAGTACTGAGTGAAATAGATCGATTGATACAACAAAGTGCATTTTATCAACGGCTCTTAACGGCGATACGACCGAACGTCGTGCAAAGCTTGTTTTTAATGATCATAATCAGAAATATGATAAACGAATAATTACAAATAAGCGTTTTGGGACACAAAATATACCAATACTTTGAACATAATTTACAGTAATGACTGTGATGTTGATAATTGCTAACTGTAGTTGCAATTGCAACGCAAAAGATGAAATTAACCCCTTGGGATCGATGATCACTGTACGGAGGCATAAAGAGTTTTTTTCTGTAAATCGTTAGTGGAAATTCTGTATTATAGCATAAGTGGACTTCTATTTTATTAAATCAGATAGTTCAATCATTGTACAAATTGGTGTTTTCAGCCAATTATCAAGATTCTGCTGTACTCGGAAACAATCAGAGCTCCGCACTAATAAAATTCGAGATAATTCGAAAGTAAAGTTAGAGATTCGAAGCAATTCGATCACACTTAAACCCATTGCTACTTGCCCCCATATGGTATCCGTCCACTTAGGGAGGCAGCTCCTTATGTCCCCATACGGTGCACGTCAACCCCGAAGGGTTAATACTACAGCTGAGCCGTGACTTATCGAACACACGAATATTTGAACATTCGATTATCCAAACAGTGTCAGTGGTTCATTTCAAAATATACTATAACAGGTGTATTTTATAGCTAATGTATAGTGACGTAAAATATACTACTAAAGACACATGCGATAAATTCTTATAGTAGGCATAGAAAAAGAAAGAAGAAAATAATAAAAAAAGCATAAAGTGGATAATAATTATAGGGACAATCATATTCGGTCTTAAAATTCATATGTTTTGCTGAAAAACATCGTATAAATGTTTACTCCAGCAAACAATTCTCGCAGTTATTTATTTCCAATAAATGGGTTCTGGAGCAGGGGATGAAAGGGTGGGAGGGAAGAGGGCGGTAAGCAGTGCACACACTCGCTGTTGCGTTTCTTTAAAATTGCGAATCTACAAATGTTTTAATTTCTCATTTACTTTAGAAACATTCGTTGCACTTCACCTGTTGGTAACTTAACAACTTTCTTACGCAATGAATACATAATCCGATAAACAGAAGTTTTTATAAGTTGTGTCACTTTTCTCGCGGGTGTGTGAAATGTGTCTAGAGTAGAGAGCTTCAAGGCAGCGGAATATACAACTTCTGCTGGAGGAGTATTTTAAACTGCAAAAAATGGCCGCCGTCAACGGCTGTTTTCCATTAGCGACGCAAGGAAGTTACGTTTCGTCCTAGTTTTACCGGGGAACTTCAAATCAGAGCGGGGCGCGCTGAGGGGCCTCAAAAGTTTCTGTCAAAAAATAATGCACAAGCGGCACACAAAAATAGAACAAAACAGAAACATATTGAAAGAATAATGTACCACCGCAAACGCAGTCTCTGGTCAGGAATCTTTTAGAAGTTTCCATAATAAAAGAAATCTTAATCAAATAAACACGTTGATCGCCACGAATAAATTTATTATAGCGTATATTTCTATAAAATTCAACAACCTCATCTAGATTTATTTTCAGCGATAACTAACCTTTGGAACGAGCTTTATTAGGTGCTTAGTGAAAAATAACGCGACAGCCAATGTGTTAAGAGAAAACCTAAGCTATTTGAACGCGCAATCTAAAGTAATAAGCATCTGAAATATGGCTCCCCGGCTCAGGGCGGCAGAATAGGTTCGAAATTTTTTCTGAACACAACAACGAGCTTTCCCTGTGCTCTACTTACCTTTTCTTTTTTCCCCCATCCGTCTTTCCCGCGCCATGGCATCTGAATTTTCTGGAAACGCAATAACGAGTGTGCTCACGCGCGCCTGTGTACACTCGGCGGTAGAAATAGAGTGAGGTCGTAAAAACAGTACACGGTGAAGATGGTGGCGTGCTTAAATGTCTGGAGTCAAGATCCCAGGGCCGAATTCTGTATACTTTTTGGACACCATGTGGCAGATTATCCTCACGAGCCAGACGTCCATAGAATGCAGCGAACCACGAACCGAAGTGTCTAAACGTCGACATCCTGCAGGATATTTCTGTGCTTATGAATGGAACCTTGCTGTCCAAAAGGCAATATAATTTTTTGATAACCGTCAGTTTTAAGCGTCATAGAAGATTCAAGGTTCCACTTTGGTACACAAACTCTCGCTAGACATCGATGTCGCGCAATATATTTAAACAACGTTAAGGTACAATCAAATAAATTTGATGTCAAGGGTTGAAGTAATTTATTTGGACGAAGGACTCACAGGAATAGAATCAATGTCTACTTTGGACAAAAGGCCACAAAGGGTGAAGCGTTCGGTCAGATTAAGGATTTAGGCGTGGCAGACCTATGCGACCCTATATAACGAAAAGCACATTTGGCAATTTGCACCCCTAAGGGTGTCGCTTTCCATACCACTCGAGTGTGCTTCGAGTACCTCACTATATTCTTTCCACCAAGTGTACCTACCCCTTTGTTCTTCGGCTTCCAGGCCACAGATTGGGTTAGAATCCCTATAGTTATGCGGCTACGGATGATAAATAATCAACACCTGCGTTTTATCGACGCAAGATGTTTGGAAAATTTCTCGTTAAGTTATACAGGATATCCCAAAGCTTTCCAGCCAAACTATGACATGCATTCGATTCGTAAAATAAGAGAAAATGTTGAATTAATTAACTAAACGCCTTTAACTACAATATTTTGTTCTTTCCACTGCTCAGAGTGGCTCGTTTCGTTGGATAATTTTGGGACATCCAGTACAGAAGAAAGAGTAAAATTGTCGCTGTAAAAATAACATTTGTATACATTTTGAAACATTCACAAATTTAGAAGCACTTCTGAAGTAGACGAATGAAGAAAGAAATGAAATGAAATATTTAGAAAGATTGTGCGTAGTGGCAGATTAAAAGGATTGAAAACTGAAGCGGGGATTGAATGAAATTTAAAAATTTCTACGTGTATTAATCAGATTTGTATATCGATGTAATAAAATACGATGAAGTGTCTGTGATTGGCGATTAGTTTGGATAATTGAGGTTCTACTGTAGTCTGAAATTAAAGGAAGGAGAATAATGACTTCTCAAATTGACGGTGAAGCGTCAAAATGAATACCGTGTTACGCACGTCGCTGTCAATTTGAGCAGCCATTATTCCTGTCCCTTAAATTCAAATCAGTGTGACTGAAATAAGTCATCGACGTATCCAGAGATTAATAAGAAATTCAGATCCGAAAGACGAAATACTTGAGTCAGCAGTAAACTCTACTTACCGTGAAATCATGCGTTATCGAAGCAACAGAAGATCACAAGTAACAGACACCAACGTAGATAATCATTAGGAAAGTAACGAGGAAGGAATTTTTTTTAGAAAAAACAAAGAACCGTAAAAGCCGTTGCATTCTGCACACTGAACACCGAGAAATTTTGAATACGACTGCCAATCATCGACCAAGCCAGCCAATAGTGAAGAATAGGGCATTCAGCAGAGAGACGATACAAAAACACCGAGTGTCTTTGAAAGTGCTCTTGACGAATGTTCATTCAAAAACACGTCCGTTCCGGTGTAAGAAGAAAAGAAAAAAGAAATAATGTACTGTCGTTGGACGCTCTAAAGAGGCAGCATTCAATTTTCAATTCATAGAAACTCATTCCCTACCGGTTGAACGCTTCGCGATGCTCGCTGAACCGCGGAGTGCTTTTCTTTCCGAGGGATTCGTTACCGAAGCATCGTCCCTTCAAGGGATTAAGCGGCGCTTTTCATTTCCAGAGACGTTAATCAGCTTTGTCTACAAATATGTCACTCTGCCGGCGGCGAGAATGCCCTAACCCACCGGGTAAGCTCATCTCCTTGCCGCTGAATCTTTTATAGCCGCTTCTACAATGCTGTTTACGAAAATGAGGTCGCCTAGCTCAACGACATTCGTTAAGGTCGTTCTCGTAAATAATGGATTCCGCTACACGCTGAAACGCCATCCCTTTTACCGTACGTAAAAAATTAGCCAGCAGTCTGGTTACACTACGTGCATATGCATATCATTTCAAATCCCCCACACTGTCAAGACATGTTCCTAACTCGCGAAAATATCAGAAATAAAAAATAACTCCATAGTCCAGAGCTGTGCTTCAAAGTTTAACTCAGTCAAACACGAGCAACGATAGGATCAATCACTGTTTTCGGATAGTTTATGCAAGTTACCATTACTTTACGAAATTCGTGTTCATTTTGTCCACAAGAAATTCATATTACAATACCGCCTCTTTTCTTGCAATAAAATCACAGCTACCAAATTTCATGTGGGGAAATTTTGAGATTTTATTGCATTTTCAGAATTGATCGAATTCAAACGGCCAGCTCAAATGGGTTTTTAATGACGCTATGTCGACTACTGGAGTAGACGGTCGCTCGAGGCGAAGAAACATAAGCGACGGTGTGGGTGATTCCGTAGCAAGTATCCTTAACACAGATTGATGCAAAAGCGAGACAGTACTGTAATAGTTACAGTAAAGTGCACTTTCTCGCGATTTTAAAGAAAATTTATCTCAATTGCACCTCGTTCTGGTGCCCTTTCGGATGATACAAGTTAAATGTTGTGGAAAAGTTTCGTTCGCAAATTATAGCGTTTAAATTCAAACCGTGCGTCAAGCTCGCAGTAAAGAAGTTGCCATGAATGGAAATCGAGAAATAAGAATAATAATAAAAAATAAATTTGTCGGGGACACGATTGTGCTTCCAGAGTGAAAACTCTGGAATTATAGTCATGTCACCGGCAGCTGGCGCTTTTGTAGAACCATTCTTCTTAATTCTTTGATTTATTCACCTCCTGTGCAATGGTCTCTGATGTTTGCACTATTCTTTCTGAATAATGAAACACCAGATTGATCTAATTCGTTTAAAAGTAGAAATAACGTTACGATAAGTTTTAATACCATTTGCACAGTAAACAAAAAGTAGTACGAATCGCGCATTTAAATGATCTGGAAATAAAAATACCTTCAGATTTCCGGTGTAATAATCCTCTCTATATGAAGTTAACTTAAAAATTCTGCAGGTGTGTAATTATCTATGTATTATTTCGATACTATCAATAGTATCACGTAATGGATTTAGTTTCACTTTCTGCAATGCTCATTGTAATAAAAATATAATATGTTTTTCAAAACTGTGTCTGTTACATTTGCAGACATGAGGGGATCCACTGATAGTTGCACCTGAGGCAATGTCCGACAGGTAGCTTTACTGATGAGTCCTCTAGCGAAACTAGAATGAAACGCAAATCTCTCTTTTCGTAGTTCCGACTACTCTTCTTTCTCTCCTCTATATCAATGGCTCGACGTACATATGATATGTTCACTTTTTGTTAGGCCGATATTTCAAAAGTATAACACTATTGCAAAACCCCTTATTTACTCGTATTACTAATTAAAAATTTGTAATAGCGATCAAATGGAAAATATATTCAGTTAAGATTATATGAAATATATAAGATAATAATATAACGTTAAAATTACTACAATACCGTTAAACTTGTTTTAGTAAAAATCGCTAAATGTGAACTTACAGTGTACGTGCTATACATATACTATAAAAACCGACTTTAGAGGCCACGGTAAGTAGGAACGGGAGCAAGAACCCAAACAACAACAAAGGATCAGGAAGGCTAATATGTATATTTCCTGAGTCGAAACAGCAACATGTACAATCCATAATGTAAAAAGTCAAGGACGTATCTTTCCAGGGTTATGCAAAATTCAAATCTCCAGTGAAGCAAGTGATCGACAATGTTTTACCAGCGTAATCGATTATGCAATTGGTTAATGTCGTATTCCACGTATTGAATCAGCAAGTTTGCGCCACTCTAGTTTTAATGGGAGATTCTAGAAGCCAAAATAAGACGAAAATTAAGAACACTAATTTGTTGATTGAGGCTTCATTAAAAAGTTATAGAAACATTTCCGGCCACACGGTAGATTTTCGGTAAAAAAATTTTTTCTCGAAAGTGCGTAGAATTTTGGACATGTGTCTATTCACCAAAAATGATTATAATTGACCCCTTCAACCGAAAATAATTTTCCCAGAACGATTTGAAATTTTTTAATTTTGTTGAAAAATCTGTCCACCTTTCTGAATTTTTTTCTCGAAAGTGCGTAGGAATTCGAAGGTATGTCTATTCACCAAAAATGATTGTAATTGACTCTAATAGTAACTGCCATTAAAATTGTTCTCAAAGGTGGCCGAACACCCTGTATAATTGAAATTGTCGTATAATCTAAGAAAAAACTTGGTTAACTTCCAATGTATAATCTAATTACTTAGAACGCAAAGGTCTAAACTTTTGCGACAGAAAGGAACACGTGTACAAGCTTCGAATATAATTTCAATATTGAATAACGGAAACTAAAAGGCCAAGAAACTCCCACCCTTGGCGAGGCTGAATACGTCTACGGAACAGTGAAAGAAGTCCGAAGCGACTTGGGACGCAGGTAACGACAGAGAAATGTTTTCAACAATTAATGCCATTTGCAGAGAGTAAGTTCTCAATATCTTTTGACCGTATTATAAAAATTTTTTATTGTGAAAAGTTACCATTGTGCCTGAGGCCTTGTTGCCGTTGCATACCCTAAGTAACAATGACAGCTATAGCACGAACGGATCGGTTAGTTTCGATATATGTAGATTTGACTTAATCACTTGGATTTGTAAAATTAATTGCATAAAAGTACCACTGCAGATAAACTCTGAAGATATCTATGTTTCCAGATCATTTAAATGCATACTTTACACTATTTTCTGCTCTTAATTTCATTTGGAAATGTATTGGACAAAGTAAACACAATTGAAATTATTTTTCGTTAAAATTGCAAGAGAGTGAAGAAAAAAGAAAAGTGGATATAAATTGTGTAAAATAATGGTAAATCGTAGAAACGATATATTTTCCAAAGACAGTGATTTTATTGCTATTTTATCGTGGAAGTATTATTAAAATGTCTTTCATCGTTCAAAATTAATATATTTTGATTTTTATAGAGTGGTACTTTCACACCCCTCCTGGTTGCGTATCCTATATCCGCAGGGGAGAATTGACAACGGAAATTGATGACGATCGGATAGAACTACGAATGTGAAATATGTGATGTAAATTCAGAAGGGTGGAAATCGTCGATTTGGATGAGACTCTTTGAAAATGACAAAGAACAATACCTTAACCAAACATATGTCCCAAAATGTAGTCGTTAAGGAATACTCCAAAAAATTGGAACGCTCTGTAAATTAGTATCGAATGCTGCCTCTTCGATTTCACAAGGAATGTAAGCGTACATGTGTCCCATTGTTAGTATTAATAAGTTTTGTTGTAGAATTAAGAGTACTCTTAATTAATGGCGACCATTTCACCGTACTAAATCCAAACGATGTTAGCTCTCTTCTAAAATCAATAGAAAACGTACGTAAGAAGTGGTAGAGGGTCGATAACTTTCCAACTCTGCTACATTTCCTCGCAGAAATGAATCAACTCGTTCCTGGTGCAATAATTGCCGTTTACGCTTCACGAACGTCTGACGTGAAACATTTTAATTATTGCAGCATGCTGTAGCACATGCGTAACTCGTTTGATCACCGATTCCCTTGTCGTGTTCTTTGACAAAGGAAAGAACACCCTTCGTTTCGCATTGATCTAAAGCTAACAAAGCAACAACCAATTTCGAAACAACTTAATCAAACGAACCGTACCATTCCTTTCAATTATTTGATATCGTGAACTTGGTGTGTTGCGTCATCGACTCGTAATACTCAATTATTCCAATCGATCGCTGAAACCGTCATACGGGAGACACGCTAATTGCAAAAATCTATGACTGACGCTTTCATAAAGAATAAAAAAAAGGATAGTTGCGTAACATTGAAATGTTTTTCAAATACTAATTTATAAGACCTACAATAATTTCTATATTCATTTTGCACGTAAATTGTCCAAATCATTTTAGTCGATACTATAATAACGGCTGTGTTCATCCAAGCTCGAACTCTGATAAGTTATTCTTACATCGAGTATAATGTTTCGTAACAACTAAAGACGAGTTATTTTAAAGAACTTTATTATTCTAGTCTTATACCTCGCCGGATTGTGAATTATTAACGTGGCTTATCATTTGACTCTATCGCTAAACTACATTGTAGCAACAGACTCTGAATGTGTCACACAGTAATCATTTCTTGAATTTCTAGTGCAAAATCTATAAACTTGAAATAAATAATAATCAACAGATTGAAAGATGATTAATCAGAGATATCTAGAATCAGCAAAGGATGAAACTAACTTAGTTAGTAACGTTACTATGATTACTTTGTATCCTTATTTCAGTAGTATCGTATTGCTTTTGCAATTACGAACCAGAAATTCTGTTGTTAACGTAATTTTTCGTGCATTTTAATTCAATAAATGTCAACCTACGTTTTGGAAACCAGCCACGAGAATTTCGCCTACATTTAAGAATATCCGTTTACTAAAAATTGCTTTGTACATGATATTGCCAAGCGATAGCACGAACGATAAACAGAGTTATTGCTTCGGTAAAAATAGGTCGAACCTATAAAAACGAATTATCTCCGTACAAGGTGTGTTTCTAAGATCTACGATCTGAATATTTCTTTTCCTCAAAATCAAACCTATTGCAAACAATTCATACTGTAATTTCTACTCATTTTCGTGATTCTCCCCGCATTCAATAATTGTATAATAGAATATTATAAATAATATTCAAAACATTGAAACATTTTCTGTCTACCACTTACGATTCTAACGATTTAAAAAAAATATGCTGTAACTGGTTCAGTCGTATTTTTCGTTGTAATTGTCCTGGAAATATATACGACCCACTCCACGTCAAATCGTAGAAGATTTAATACCACATTCACCGATTGCTCTAAAGCACGTGCCACGTATAGGTACACCCAGAAAATTAATTCGTGTAAAATTTCAACCACCTAGCTCGAACGGTTTACAAGATATTAATGGCCCGACGAACCACAACTTCGCTCTCAATATGCACGCTCTATTTCAGGCTATAGTCGAGACAAAATCAACACTGCTCAAGGCATTTCCGTGACTATGAATCATAGCAGACATGACTCTTTCATTTACTCCATGCTACCTAGCCTCTTTGTTCGAGAGACCGAGAGCGTGTGCCTGCAGGTTATGCGCGAAAAGAAGGAAACGTGGTGGGGGGGTAAGAGCGTGGTGGGGGATGCCTCGTGAGTGGCCTTGATCGACCAGTTGATTTTACTTGGACTACGACACAGAAACTACTCGATAAAAGTCGCACAATCAAGCTCAGAAACTTTTAACGAGCTTGCTAGACGATTTAATTTCAGGAAACGATCGGTTTTATTCGTACGGTCGTGCGAGTTGACAGGTTGCTCGCAACGAATAAAGCAGCAGTTTTCTGAAACTTGCTTTCTCTATTACTGTATACGTTATGCTTTCATGTACTTCAAAAAAATTGCCGGCTAACGAGGACGGTATTAGTATCCGTAAATTGTCCTCGTCGTAAAGTCATTAAATAAGATAAAATAGACACGGAGAGCGACGGGAGTAGTTCTGAGGCTGTTATCGAGGCAAAGATTGGAACATTTAACGAGAAGTTTCCGTATCTTTCGTTTACAGTCGCTCGAGGGCTGAACGAGCGCTCTTTTGAACCACCAAACAATCGGTGATTATGGCGTCCAGTTGTATGCGACTTGACGTAAAGTGGCGTCATACAGGCGTCCAGAAGTGGAAAGAACGGGTGAAACTAGATACGAAAAAAGCATTGAAGAGAGCTAACGCCGTATCGTGTCCCCTCGAGAATGCATAGTAAAGAGTACGTTCTGTGGAACGGCTGTACACGCAGAGAAAACATGAACGAATGAGAAAAAGGTTGGTGAGAACATACCGACGCCGTTTGCCTGCGACGACTGAAGTTGCACGGCGACGCTGAACCCGCGTAGCTTCACCGGTGCGGAATTTTCCTTGCCCGCCAGGAGGGCGCATTGCGGCTTTAGATCACGATGAATTATGTCGTTCTCGTGGCAGTAGCGCAACGCCTCCAGGATCTGTCGCATGTAATGGCTGGAAAACGAAAGGGAGCGTTACACTCGGATACCAAGCGGGATGGAAAAGTTGAGAAACAGATGGGTGTCGTTTTCTGCGCTCGATGAAAGACGGTCCCGAGTCTTGTTGCACCGTAACACGCGGTAAAAGTAGCACAGAGGGAAATTATTGATTTTCTCGCAACGATGTTTTGCATTTCAACAGATCAAATCGTCAGGGTACTTACGTAAGTCAGGTTTCTTCACTCGGTGAGGACTTTTTCGGACAAACGTTCAGGCCTAACGTTAAGTGATTAACAAGTGTTTAGAATCGATATTGTTCTCCTCGAAATATCACAATTCACAAGAAACGTAATCGATACAAATTATCGCGAATACTGCAAATGCTATGTTTACACTCGATAGCATAACAAGTCATTTAATATAAATCATCATTTTTGTGGCAGGTAAAAGTATTAAAGTATCTTTGTATCGCGTCGTTCATAAATAAAGGTGAGTACGTATACGCAAAATCAATGAGAGAGAAACACTGCCTTATCGAAATGAATGCTTCCACCCGGTTTCACTGTTCTCGATTTCCTACGCCGTTCCCTTCAACCCTGCTGTTATTTGTGAAATTAATTGGTTTGTTCTATATCCATTTCTCCTAAAATATACTTCACTCGCGTGGCATTTGACGTTTAACAGAGCGGAACTCATCGTAAATAAAAAAGATGATTTTCAATCTTCGAAGGACAGTCGTGCCACATGAATTTAAGAATGGGGAAAAATAAACACGTGCAGATCTCTAGATTTGTAGCGTTCAATAATGTATTTCGAAGAGACGAAAATCGATTCTGGACACTTGGGTGACGTCCAATTGTAAGCTATTATTGTATCCACTTATTCGAATCATCTAAGAATTTTCGCGGGAAATATTTGATCGAGTATAATAGTACACACTTGTACAGACGTTATAAATTAAAGCTAAGTGCGTTCTAACCTTTCATAGAAACTAACTAAGCGAGCTACAAATTATATTCTAGGATATACCAGACGAGTAATTTTCTAATAATTAGAATTAAAATATTTTTGGCAACACATGCGTAAACACACATTTCTGTTCACAGTGCTAAAGAAGATCCAAACAGAGAGTCGAAACATATAAATAGATTACATAAATTTGCTCGTGGCATACAAGACTTAGGACTTTAAAATGTATTTTTATTCTACTGCAAGCCATTGCATATGTTCAAGCTTTTACAGTATTCAAAACAAATAAATTAATTGCAAAATATGCTGGTCTTTTAGCGCAAGAATAAAAGGTTCATGCATTTCCAACCTGTTTGCTACAAATGTTCCAGGCAATAGCTGCGAGCAACGATCTAAACTTGAACCAACCATGAAGAGAGCAATGCGCTTCACGGACAGTTTTGGATCTGACGTGTGCCCAGGTTCTCCGTCATGTGTCTGACTAATTTACTGCTATTCAACACGGACGGATTTGTAAACAGGAGGCGGGAATCTCCACGAGGAAATGTCACTTCCATTCAGAAACATAATAAGTGAACCGAGCGTGCATGAAGTTTATTGTGTTTATTGCGTACAGCAAGACGTTACCAGATGGACAATTTCGCGAAAAGTGGGAAACAAAGTTCCTATCAACTATACAATTTTACACGCTATGTTGTAACAATTTTTTAAAATTAATCAAAATTAAGAAATAAGGAAAAATAAATAACTATCTTGTCAGAATACCTCTGTGCTACGAAATTTTGGTAAAGACTCTGGAGTTAAAAAAAATAATTAATGGGAATTTTTAATTCTGGAATCTTCAAGAGTTAAAGTTTAAATAGAAGTGAACAGATAAGTGAGTCTTCGTACAGAGAATGTTTACATAATATGTGACGATAAGTTGTCAACCATGACCTGAAAATATCGTGGAAATTGTTAATTCTACGTTCCGAGGCAACAATGACCATATTCGAGATGAAGACTACTGGACCTTAGAATTCAGGTTAACGTTTCTTTCAAAACTTTTAAGAGCAGTGTCGTTTTAACGTACACGCAGAGTGAAAGAAAGGACTTCTGGAGCATAGAATAACTTTATATCTACAGTGCATACATTTCCTTACCTGGCAACTGCTTCGCTGTACACGAATCCAGCAGTCGCTCTTCGAACAACCTCGAAACATAAATCAGAGCCATCCATACTGAAACAGAAACGAGACATTAACATACAATTTACAAGGTGTGACGATTTACATGTACATTGGAGCAGAAGATTCGCATAATGAAATACGTCCACAGACGCATCCAATGTTTTCTGCTTTCAAAAATACGACTACGTCGCGATGAAAAAATTATTTAACATAGAAATATGAAAATGAATAAGTTATTTGTCTTTAATGTAAAAGTAAGGATAAATGAGTTTTTTAATTCATTTTTTTGACCAAATTTCTGAACTCCTGTTTTGACTGCTATGTCCTGCTTGCCTATGTAACACTCTGTACTATAGCCTAATACTCCTGGGGGATACTGTCCCAGAGCATGTAATAAATGATCCACCAATCTATATGTATATCTATATTTCAGAGAGAGAGAGAGAGAGAGTATGTGGCTGCAGGTTGGCACGAAGAGTTGAGATATAGGATGACAGAGCAACCAACAGATATGACGAGGATAACGTCAATGGCCTTGAGTAACTAGTTGATCTTGACCCAACTATAGGATGCACCACGTGCGATTTTAGCAAAGACAACAAAGAAATCGAATGCAACTACTCCCTAACAATTTTATATTTATTTCAGTTAACGCTCAAAAATTGTTAACAATGATAGAATAAATAGAAATATAGAAAGACCTCAGTATTACAGATAAATATTGAATCCATTGCTTTAAAATTAGGCATGCACATTTAACGAGTATCGAAGAATATCAGAATGTTTCTTTACGTCAATATAATTTTTTAGAAAACACTTGTTAAATACATGCGCGTAAAAACAGACTAGTTTCATTGCGGAAGTCATAACTATTCAGTACTATTGTTTGATTTGAAAGTAACACAGAAAAGTTTGTTATGTTACGAGCCTGGTTATTCGCCGAACTAGGTTAATCGTACAGAATTTGAAGTTTTCTAAGCGACGTAATTTTAAAGTCAAAGCAGTGAAAATCATTCGAAATTTCAAGTTAAAAGCGTTATTGGTTTTTGAGATATCACTGGCGCAAACTGGGAAAATTTTGTTTTCCTGAGAAACGGTTTCAAACCCATCATTGTACTTTAACACGGAATTTTATTGGAGTATTCTTAAAGCTATAAATTGCAGAAAGAGATATCAATTCGTTTGTCTTTCCTGAAGAGGACAATAAGTGGCGTGCAATCCTACTGTCATACAAAGTCGAGCAAAAATCACTTTTAGAACAATAGAACCAACAAACCATTTGATTTTCTCAAAACAATAATCCGCCCTGAATAACTAGAAACGTCCTTTCAAACCGTAGGACAGTATGACGGGATATTACACGCTCCAAGTGATTATCATCTTTTTGTTATACTCCTATCTTTTGGAAGATCGGCTCTACGTGACGACGCAGTAATTTAAAGTGTCCAAGAGTGGATCCTCGTCTCGTTGAAAAATAGAATTCGCTACTCCACTAAGTTTCTAAAATGAAATATTCGATAAAAAGCAGTCTCATTTACATCCGGAAGGCCTGACATTTTTGCAAGTATAATAACACGAGGAGCTTGATTTATATAATCATCGATCGCATAATGTGGTCGATCGAATACCTCATAAAAATAAATTCCAGTGAAGTTCACTGAAGATATTTTACAGGATTTGTATACGATGTCTTCATATGAAATTTAGATCGAACTTTAATTCATGTTCCAAAAATTATATCATTTTTACTTTTTACGGATATTATTGTATATTTTTATTTACTCCATCATTGTTGAAAAGTTTCAAGCGTTAATTAAAATAAATGTAAAACTGTTGAGAGGTAGTTTCGTACAAATGTGTGATTGTGTAGAATGTAGATACTAAAAATACGTAATACGGTAATACATCGCAGGTTGCAAGTCGGTCGGGGTCGAAACCAATAAAAACATTTCAACTACCTGCTCCAGATTCTTTATCAAGTATTTTTTGCAATTGCGAAACGGGGTGCGGAAGATCCATGAGCAGCTGTAGAAAATTAAGGCTATACTGTTCACCAGTTTGCAATAAATCTTGCCTAAATCGTCCACCAGATGACGACAGTATACATTTATCCAATTCAAGTGAAAAGAATATAAGTGAACAAACTGGGGAAAAGTCTAAAAGTAGGCTCGTTTGATATTTTATCGCTTGACTGTAAAGTACTCTGACAAACGAAAGATTTTCGAAACTTTTATCTGTGGATTTAATCCTACATACAAAAGAAATCGCATGAAAAAATCGCATCCAATATTGAACCTCGATAATGGCGTGGAAAAGAGTCCATTAGTGTTATACTTAATAGTAATCCAGAAAGTCGCTAGGATAGTGAATTATACTTTTCAAACGATGCGAGAATCCATTAATTTAGATTACTACGACGTCACGTAGAGCTGATGTTTCAAAAAATAGATCACTCTGGCAAACAAAAATTAAACGATTCCAGCTCACTCTAAACTATAAATTATTGATTATATGGCGAAAGTATGTCATACCGTCTTTGTAGGAACCTAATAATTTTAGAGATTTTTACAGAAACTGATTTTAATCGCATCTTCTTTAATAAAAAAATCAATTATACAAACGTAATATTATTAAATCACTTTAAAAGGGTTATCATTAGCAGTCGAGCACTCTGTATAGATACTATTTTTCATTCACGTAATTTATGTATCGAATTGAGAACAATACGTGTACGTGTCGTCATTAAAGAAATAAATATTTTCCAATTCAACGACCCGAACGGATGACCAAATAACAAGCGACGATTGTAACGTGAATCATTGCTCCTGTGCGCTCAATGGACTATTTATAATTCATTCATTGCTAATTAAGTCGATTCATAACGACGTGAAATTTGTATTCATAAAGTGGTTATATACTCAAGGTGAACAATTCGTATCGCATAATTATATCTGATAGAGAAATCCATTTCGAATACATCACTCGACTCGTATTAAATATTGACTGAAATTCTTGCGATATAAACTTTCACACGTGGCATTTCGAAAAGCAGAAATTGTCGACGATAATTCTCCACCGGATGTTATTATTCAAGAATACTCTGTGCCTCCTGATTTAGATTTTGTATCCGTCAAAATGTACGATCGATTCAAGCTGTACCGCAGATTACTTCACAGACTCCAGACATCGATCTAGATACTCAAAAGCGAAAATGTTTTTCTAAAAATAGACGATACGTGTGTAAAATTACACATAGTAGATCAAATGTCCCGGTACACTACATTTTGGAATAAAATATGTATAAACATAAGTGCGAATACTTGCCTCGCACTAATTTAGAATAATTTATTTCTCAAGTCCTGGCAGCAAGAATTTTTTTTTAAATGTGAAAAATATTTATTCGGTAGAGAAAAATACTGACCACTTTGGAGTACTGTTATTACGGAGTAAAAAGGAAATAAAATATATTTCTAATAATATAATAATCATCGAAACAACGATTACAAAATTACATCCTATTTTTATTCGTATTTTGAGTTATGGTTTGTGTCACATATGTTATAATATGAATTTAACGTAGAAATAAAATGTATAAAAATTCTTAACATCTTAAGAAACGTTTGCCTGAAACGTTATCTGAATATTGGCATTTCTGTCTTTTTTCTGAATAGATGTATCGAAAGATAATTTAGTATGTCTGCTCTGACGTCTTTCAAGGAAAGATCAGCTGTCGAACTGTGTTTCCTTCTAGCCTTTATTCCTTTTTCAGTGCCAGGTATAGTTACACCACTGCTATTTCAGTACTTCGTAAGTTCTAAATGTCTTTTTCTTTAAAATACAAACTTGCTCGTAATGATGTTAAGAATTT
This sequence comes from Colletes gigas, assembly GCF_013123115.1. Lineage (NCBI taxonomy): Eukaryota > Metazoa > Arthropoda > Insecta > Hymenoptera > Colletidae > Colletes > Colletes gigas. Next base: position 9,331,829 of record NW_025106637.1, read on the forward strand.
TAATACGCGAAGCTTGCGCATATTTTTCAACCCTTTTGGATCCTATGGTACTACACGTGTACGCGATATTTTAAAGTTAATAATTTTGTTACGTACTTACGATATCACGCAATAATTTTTCTCAATATAGTTTATATCATTTTCGAATTCACTAAAGTGCTTGAAAAAGATTATCAGTCAACGAAATTAGATCGAATACCGTCCGAAAGAGTTGATATTATATCTTGATTTTTAGTTTCAGACAAGTTTCAATTCACTGCAAAGTTAAATAAAACAATTTGATGTCGCTATACTTACTATTCGAATACCATGTACAGCATACCCTCCGAACTGTAGGTCTCGAGCAACTCTACAATGTGGGGATGTTTCAACATATGGCATATTGTGGCCTCGCGCTTCAAATCTGCAGCAATCGTATAGTTACGAAACTTTATTTCTGTTGTAACTGTGAGTTGTACATTTTTAAATTGTTATGTGAAATTTAACAGTTATGTGAAAGTATGACACAAACGATAAAGCACCACGCAAACAATACAAATTAAAAATACTGAAAAGTAGATCAATTTTCAAGAAATAAATTAGCAATTTCTAACTAACAATTTTTTAATTTTGTCATAGTCAATGAGATCTATTGTGATTTAATAATAAATTATTATATTTCCAATTACTGAATTAATATATGCCAAGTAGAGTGGAATGAAATAATTTTACGTCAAAATGTTATCGAAACGATATTTAATAAAATATTTTTAATTTTATAACGGGTAAAAAATTAAATGGATAATATTTCAAAGGTACCGTATTTCATATTAAATGAAAGTTTTAGGACAATAATTGAAAAATTATCGCGAGTACGATAGAATATGCCTGAAAGGAAATCAGCAAATATGGAATAAGCATTAATCGAAAAATATTTCATTCGAATTTCGTCAAAGCAAGTCGTCTGAGGGATTAAATTTCATCAATTTTATGACGTACGAGTATCTCTTGAAATTACGTTCCGACTATGACGCATTTTCATAATATTATTAACCCTTAACGCGACGCATCTCCTTTTGATTTATTATTAGAAATATGCATCTCTTAGACACCTAGGTATGTAAAATACAATATTTATTATTAGACATGCAGAAATATACACTACACATAGTGTATGCCTATGAAGTTGTCTGACAATAAATGTTTTCAGTACAAGCAAATGGGATATTACTTTTCAAAAAATTAGACATATCACAGCTAACATTAAAACTCATACATCATCATTCCCTTTGTATACTTGTTTCTGAAATGCATACGATTCGTATACCGTTATCAGTTTAAATTTAAAATATAACAAAGTTTATAAAATACCAACGGAAAATTAATACATGCCATAATAATGCTATTGTACGTAGCAAAGTACTTGACACTAAAAATTATTCACCCATAAAGTTTGGGTTACCGTGTAATTTATTTATCCACGTTGCTCATTTATAAAACATCGAGTAAATTCATTTATATTGCGTTGCACATTTTAAATGCTTTAAATTGTAAAAGTTGAGTTTCAATAATTAAAATGCAAATTTAAATAAAACTCACATTTTTTATTTTTATTAACGAAATATTCACTCTTTTCATACGCTCCCAACTTTCAAGCAACTCTTGTTATAAATGAAATACATGCAACAATTAAACTCAATATTCTCAGGTAACCGTAGTAGTGATCTCTGTTACTTGAACATAAGAGGTGCACTAATCGATTATGCCAACCTCGAAGAAACTCCTGTAGGTATGTACACTAAACCCATCCACGTGTCCCAATTTCTACTATTAGTACGTTGACTATCCATACTTGGAATCGCGACTACGACTCAAACGTACAGAAAGACGATGAGATTTGCATAGCAATAAACGTTGCACTCCATTTTGTTACAAGGAAAGTTCTTCTAACGTGTCTAAATATTTTAGTTTTTAAAAATCTTTTAGACCACTGGTGTCGGTGATATTTATTCTGTATTGAACGGTCTCCTGAATCAAGACTGTCCTGACCCACAAGTGGGTCAGTGGATAATCAAAATGTTAACATTTACTCCCACCGTTAATTAATACAAACAAAATCTCATATTTCACTCATCCCCAAGTTCTTGTAATAACAACTCAGGACTTATCAATTTCTGGAACCTCCCTTGCTCCAGATTAAAATGATCGACATACGTTCGCAACAGCAAAATACTAATTCTGTAATATTATTTTAACTTGCATTGCAAATCTAAAGTTTTTATTCTGAAGAAGAGCATATAGACAATTAAAGTAAAATTATTACCTTAAATCTTTTATTTTGATTACTCTTATTAACGTAATATGCTTTTCTCCTTTACGTTTCTTCTTTTCAAAAATCTCTCATCATAAATAAAGTACGTGCAACAATTAAACCCGATATTCTCAGTTAATTATAGTAATAACGTGTTATTTGAACGGAAGAGGTGCAATCGATTATTTCAACCCCGAAGAAACTTCTGTGAAACACTAAACCCACCTACGTGCTCCAATTTCTACTAACACGTTGGCTGTTCGTACCTGGAATCAGGAATACTCAAAGGAACAAAAAGACCACGAGGTTTTCACAGTAATAAATAATCTACTATCTTTTCCAAGTACTATACTTAATTATTCTTGCACCGTGTACATTTTAGTTTAGCCAACGCGTTTACATCTGTTCCTGTCGCTAATTAATGCAAACAAAGTCTCGTACGTGGCTCTAATAACGACTCTAGGACTTCTCGATCCCTGGAACCTGTCGCGCGCCAGATTAAGATCATCGACATAGATTCGCGACAACGAAACCAATTCCTATTGAAGCGCACAATGAGCGGTTCGAAGTCATGTAAGTACGCGTACGTCGTAAAAGAGAATATGGAAACGTGGGACCAGGCACAGGGAATACGTTATGTTTCGAGCAGGCAGCGGAAATTAATGGCGGAACACACCGAGATGTAGGTACATTGGCGCATTCAGTATCCTCGGGGACTCACCGTTTGTACTTAGACCAGGACTGGAGGTGAACTTTGCAACGTCGACTATTTTTACGGCGAATGTCTGCCCCGTCTGCCGATGAATGCATTTCCGAACAACACTGAATGGTCCTCTGAAACAAACGGAAAAAATGGTCTCAGTGACAATAATCACGACGGTCGGTTCTGTTCGTATCATTCATCCCCAATTATGCCAGCCATAATCGCGATAGCTGGCTTAGCTGGAAAGCCAGAAACTGAGCTCTATTAAACCCGATAACGGGCTGGGTAATTCGTCGAACGTTGATCACGCGCGCATTCATCGAATTCGTGACAACCAGCAATGCAACAAATGATCTCTGCGGTGATCGAACGACCACACGTATCTCCTACTTGATCAGTCTAATTCGCATGACAGATGGAACATGAAAAATCGTATCAAAGATTGTTTCGTAGATATAGATACGAAGGATCTTGACCCTGGGGAGGCTTGTCAATAAACTCTGTCAGTAGGAGACGTTCAAGAGAAACCACCCTTACGATTGGTACGAGGGTCGTTCAATAAGTCCTTAGAAAATCCAAGACCTGGCGCTCGTATCATCGAAAATGGTTTGTTTTTAATAAGCATCAAGACTCACTAGACAGTTGTCAAAGTTATATCACCACATGGTTCAATTTTTATTGTCGATTGTAGCAAGAAACTTTCTCTTGCATCAAAACAATGCACGGGTGCACACCTGTGCAGTTTCGATGGCCAAAATCATGGAATTAAAGTTCGAATTACTACAATATCCACCGTATTTACCGGATTTGGTCTTCAGTAATTCTTTTTATTTCCAAACTTAAAAAAATGGCTCGGCGGACAACGGTTCACGTCGAACAAGGAGGTCACCGCCCAAACAGATGCCTATTTTGAGGACCCTTCGAAATCTTACTTTTCAGATGGCTTAAAAAAGTTGGAGAAACGTTTGGAAAAGTGTATAGAGCTAAAAGGAGATTATGTTGAAAAATAAAAAAAAATCTATCTAAAATAATTTGTTTTTCTATCTTTTTCTAAGGACTTATTGAACGACCCTCGTAATATAAGGCAAAAGAAATGTAAATATAGAATAAGGGCCGCGTTAAGTCCAAGTTTAGTTTGTGGTCAGTGGGCAAAAATGGCTACTAAACTACCTAACAGTTAGATATAAATTCGAACTTTGTCGCAAGAAACTTCACTTTGCAAACTCAGTTCTCTTCTATCAACTCATGAACTTGCTAAGCTGACAACTTTGATCTATCAGTTATTATTCAAAAGTGTTATTCATCGTCGTGCTTGTGTTCTATTTTAATCAGTCGATTCATAGAAATCCGTTACGCCGATTCAGTAATTAAAGGCCAAGATCATACTCTGTCCACTGAATACTTTGATACAGAGAGTAAATCGCATAACTTATATAATCTCTTGTTAGTAAAACAATTTCTTGTTAGTGAACAATTTGTCTCAATTTTTATCTGAACCGCTGATAATTAGTTTTAATTAGCAACATTCTGATATAGCGCACGGGTAAGTACAGCAAAAGGGTTGTCAGTGATACAATCAAGTCGAGAAGACGAACTCAAGGAAGGTCCTTCTAGGGAACTAATTGAATATACTCCCTCGCTTTGTAACACTTCCATTGTTGCACGGAAAATCTTACACGCCCAATGAAAAGTGAGAAATTTCCAGCAATAAGAGTCATATTTTGGGATCTTACCTTTTAAATAAGTTTTAAATAATCTTAAACTTATTCTAATTAATCTAGAAGGTGCCTTGACGAACTGAGTTTTCAGATTGGATACGACTGAAAGATAAGTACGTCTTCTTAGATTTTAGCACCGAAGAACATCTTTCAAAGAGAACGCTATCGATTCAGCACACTTGAGCAATGCCTCTTGTCAGCAAAGAAATCTAGAAACCATCCCTTTTCACCCAAAGAAACACCTGTTTGAGATTTACAACAGATCCACCTCCTTTGTCCAACAAACAGCCAATAGGAGAAAGACAATGCTAACGTTAAGAGCGCAGTCACAGTTGAGAGTTAGAACGCTTGCCAGGCACAGGTTTAACGCGTTGGATACTCGATCGTAGTTGTGTAAGTGCACAAGGTTTTAATATATAAAAGTCGTTAGTCATTGTATAAAATTCAAGTTACACTTTCTTTTCAAGTCTAAGATGACCAAAAAAATAATGATTAAGTTTCTCCTGTTTATTTAGTTATTATATTCGATCCTCTAAGGAGCCCTCTTCAAGTAACAACATCAATACTAATTTAACTTGGATGTACAGATCCGATGCAGTACATATCTTTGAAAGACATCGTTATATCATATCCCAATTCGCCTAGATCTTAGAATATTAATTCATTACAAGAACAACGGTACATCGTGATTAAGAACGACCACAATCCATCTGGGACTCTGTACTATGCCATACGCTATCTCTGCTTCTTGACCCCTAAGGATTCTAGACGTTTATAAGCATCTACTAGATCAGTGCATGCGGTGACCGCCTAAGGGCGTCCGAAGAAACATGCTTAACAAAAGTGATTATAGTGATTACAGAAACCACTTTCTAGACCCTATACCATTCTTAGAAAGAATAGAATACACTGTCAAAGTGGAATCACCTATTTCGATGTCACCCTATACATAGAAAGCGTTCAGGTAGTACGTCCTCTAATGCCTTTCAGCAACGGTGTTTGTTATACCACTTCAGTCTGTTAAAAACTTTATATGTTTACAATGTGTGGACATGTGCCTACAGGTACAATTATACTTATGGACGATAATGTAATCTTGATAACAGAGTAAAGTAAAGTCTAACATGTTTGTTTATGAAGGATGTCAGAATTGAAGATCAGAATCGATCAAATAAAATGAATAATGACGTAGCTCCTTGAACAATAGGCACTTCAAGATAATGTTCTAATCTAAAAAATTCGTACCTACGTATGTACAGGTGATCGAAAAATTCAATCAACAGCTGACGAGAGAAGACGATAAGCGAGCGGACCTAAAATATATGTTACGATAGCATCAACATTTTTGTTATTCATCTTCCGACGCCTTCTAAAGAGCAGAGATGGGCAAAATTTTTATTTTAAAAAAAGTTACAATTTGTCATTTAACCCGTCATCTAATATTTGAATAAAATGTTATCCATCACTGATACGGTAAGAGATTATTTATTTTCAAAAACAAATCATGATTTTACAAGTAGTTAAACACGTTACAAAAGAATCTTAAAGATTGTCTTGAGAGTTCATGCATACGTAAAGCCCTTGTACATCTCGAAGCTCTCACTCGTTTACCTTCTTCTCTCATCGTTGCTGAACGAATTATGGAAAACGACGTCTTCTGTCTTTTTCGATGTTAAAAGCTCTTCTGTGAGACAATCTATAACCTCGAGAGGAGTCAGTAAGGCGGCTTTCTCGCCAACATGGCCTACTTCGTACGACAAATTATCGACATCTCGTTGTTTTATACCCTTAACAGCAGTAAATTGACGAAGAACACCCTGGCATCCGAAATCGAAGATAGTAATATTGTAACTTTTCTAGAATATAATCAATTTTTATTGCACATCGTCCTCGATGTCGTACAACTTTTGTTTGAAACATTCTTCCACAGAACAAACAGTTCACGAGTTATTTAGAGACCACAAGTTAGGTGAATCACCCAGTATGCCACCCTCGATATCACGTAACTTTTGTTTAATTAATGTTTTTACATTACAAGCTTACGAGCAATTAAATATCGTCTACATAAACGAATCGCTCTATAGATATAACACTGCTATATATCAGATTACCGGTGGCACCAGAAACTGCTATATTTGACCTTATTCTAGCCTATAAATGAAACCTAAGACTGTAGTAATTGAACTCCGCACATTTATTGATACAAGATATATGTTCATTGTGAACAGATTGAAAGTTATTAAAACGTCTTTCTATTTTCAACGTACCATTTGATGTAGCATTCTATCTTTGATCAAGTTATAATTGAAATTTCATGAAAACTAAAAATAAATCTATGTTATCTTCACAGAGGTCTGAATTTGGTTTAAGTCATGTCTCAATTTCAGAAAATAAATTTTATCTATTCGCTTTATCATTCTTGATTTCTGGCTCATATATCCGTACTGCCGAAGTGATGTATGTATATTCACAAAGGCTATTTCTTCATTTTGCGCAGATGAAGACTGGCTTTGCAGTCGAAATGTACACCTAAATCAATTAGGATGTTAAAATGTAACCAAACTAAGAGCCAACTGGAATTTCCATTACCACCGTGAATTAAGTGGTTAATGTAAAAGTCCGAGCACACGACCTAAATAATTTTTTAAAACTCTGTCGGATATTTCGTGGAAAATTCATTGACACCTTTTTAATATCTCAGATTTCATACTGTTATATCTAACTCGAAGGATTAGATTTCTGTAGTTTGACGCCTGAGGGTTTCGAGAGTATAGATAGGATCGGGTTCAATTGGTTTGGTCTCGAAACTTCGAATCCTGTAGTACCCGCATAAGTGTATATTCCTAAGTATGTACTCTAATGCCAGACAGAATCAAATGTCTTAAAGACTGGAATCCTAAAATATTATCGTACGTATAGGTATCTTATTTTAACAAAAGTTTACCGCGACTACCGTCAAGAATGTTATTAATAAAGAATGAAACATTTTTCCGGGCGTTGCCTGATCAGGAAACCGAAACCGCCCTAAAATTATTGGTTTTTATTGTCTGTGACCTACATGCAAAGTTCTTAAAGATCGTCCTGGACGGGAAACTACAAGTTTCAAGTAGTACTAAGTCTTTTAAAAGCAGAAAGATTTTATCGCTTGGACCGTACGATCAACTACTGTAGCGACTAAAGCTCTTTCGACGTTTCTTGTACTCGTATTCCGGTGGACGCTTATTGTGATTTCAACGTCCATACGGATATTGGAACTTTTTATCTACACAATCCTTTTATCTATCGTAACCATGTGTCTCTGGTAACTGTTTCCTTCTTGTTATATTTTCATTGTTAAATAATAACTAAATAATAACTTTACAAGAACCGACAGAAGTGCCTCTTTTGTAAGAAGTTCGCTGGCCCGAGAAATATCGCGTATTCCACTGTTCAGTTTCCTACGATGCGAAGGAAATCGAAATCACGAAGGTGTAAGAAGAACTTTCGTACGAGTGTTGCTAAGGCGAATGCGAACTTTCGTGAAAAACTTCGACGCGGTCGTCCGACGAAACGGATCGGTTCCGTTTCTAATTTTAATGTTTAACGCACGATAGTACCTTCTACACGTTTTTACGATTCAAGCTTATTCCAGTTCACTTCAGTTGTAAGTATAGATGCAACCTAGAAAAGAACTTTCTCTGTGACAATATTGAAAATTTCGGAAACTAGTTCAACTTGAAAAATGGAGACAATCGGAATTTACGTAATTTTCTTCGAACTGGAGCATCGATTTCCATTTACAAATCAAATATACAGTATTAGGTATGGAAAATATTTCGGAAAATTCTGAACTAGAGACTCTAGAGCATAACATAACGTTCACACAGAATAAGAAAGGCGATAGCTGTAATAAGAACGATGGACCTGATGTAATTAGGTAGCATGCATTTACTTGTGAAGGCGGAAACAGCACTCGGTGTCAAAGTGCATCGTTAAAGTCGCTCTCCATCGACATTAATGTTCTACCTCTATAGTTTAGTTGTTTCCACATTATTGGACGCATATAGACGTGACGGGCTCGCTGTTCGCGAACAGGAAACGGGAGGATAGGAAATTGAACATGATAAATGGAATTATTAGAGAAACTCAGGAATAAACAACACTTTCAATACACATCACAGGATTTCGGGGTTCGTTTAAACCAGTAATAAGCTATTGATGTATTTCATAAACACTTCTACAACCTACTGATTTACTGTTGCTGATGTGCGTGAAATGAGTTCTCAGCCAACTAACAAACGTGATTGTTGAAACTGATAGTTTCAGTGTTTGACGAAACGTTGAGATGAATTCAAACACACGTATTACGTTTGTATTACGAGAGAAAAATTAGGGCAAAGGAATATTTTTCTTCTTATAAATTAACATCGTGCCCCGTTTCTCTGTTTGACTATCCGGTGTCTTGAATATCATGTACAAACAAAAGAAGTTAGATCACTGCGCAAGTTATTCCAAAAATTACGAGAAACCGCTCGGTCACATCGGTTTGGCGAGCATCGGTTGGAAAGTTTCCTGAGTTCTTACTCTCTCCAGTCACGTTTAAAGGAAAACTTTTCCGTGGAAATACGGAGAAAAAACAAAGATTCATGACAAAAAATAAAAGCGGACCCAACTCGGGTCCATTAAGTAAATTACGAAAACCGTATTTGGCGGCTTGTGTACCAGTATTGCTCAACAGAACTCTCGAGCGTTCCTCAAGTACCTTGCTATATTTATTTCACCTATTATACATCGGGGATATTTTCCTGAGAAAGTTACTTGACATTTTCCAACCGTACCGAAGTCTTTAGAAACACATTCATAAACCGTGGATAAATATGTTCAATTTGAACCTTTTAATTCTACTGGCAACGATTTAAAAAGTTCACTTGAGAAATAAATTTTAATAAATCACGAATGTTTAGAGAAGGATAATGTCCCAGTCCAAGACCTCAAGAATTTTAATTCTACCTTAGTTCATGATATTACCACTGTTACAATTCGCTGAAAATTGCCATGTTTAGTATACACGGACGGACAGAATTTATTCTTATCCTAAACGCATAGATTGGCACGCTTCAGTGTCAGGTCGAAGTAGACATACATATAATCAAGAATATTGTAGCGAGAAAGTTTGATCCGCTCAAACTCAGACGTGACACTAAAATCGACTCCATGAAATCAAGTTACCCTTCCTGGCATCAAAGACGATCTTCCCAGACGTGAACCGACGCCCCATTGTTTCCAAGATGGAGTTACATTGAACAAACTTTAAACGTTGAACTTCGTGCATCTGGAGCTCGTGTTCTCTTTGTACACAAATAAGGAAAATACCGGTCCAATTTCTGAACAAATTTTGAACGAACGTACGCGTAAACATAAACACAATGTATGTTTATGATAAAGACGTTCCAATAGTGCGATAGACTTTCGATTATCTAGTCACGCTTTAATCGATCACATTTTTATTGAGATGAAACCAAAATAGGCAGACAAATTATTGGCATACTCTACGATCGTTCATTTTTAACCGACTTAATGGAAATACGTGTCGCAAAAGATGGGTGTACCCTTAGGATCAAAGATGACCCACGGTATAACGATTGAGCTAGACACTGTCGACTAACGACATTATAGATTATTTTATCACAATGTTTTCACTAGAAGTGGAAATGATCATTGGCTGTGAAGAAAATGATCATTGGCTGTTTTTCTCTTTTGTCTCGATTGCTGTTATCGCTAAGTATCTCCGTAAGATAAAATATATTGATATCATATTAAGGCGAAGCATATAAAACGCAAGAAATAATTCAGACAATTATAATGGTTCGCGTGTCAAGCTGGACAATAAATCATGTTTCCATCTTTATTCTTGCTCATCTGTCTTTTCCTACCGACAGTGTACTCCGGTAAATTTATTTTTAAAAACATACAGTGATCATGATAAATACTAATTGTGTTTCAATTCTTCAGCGTATTGTGCAGTATCCATACGATATCATGAAGATGGCGATTTAAAAGAACCGCAACCGCTGGTCTTGACAGAAAATGGGGAATCCTTTTTTTATCCTGACAAGAAACATGGAAGCTCCTTGGAACTCCCCAGTGGATCTGTTCGTTTGGCATGCCCTGGCAACGATAATTATATCCAAGTTGTACCCGACCGTAAAGAAGCTGTTGCTACTTGTATCAGTGACACAATCTTCAGCGTCAACAGGATTCCTCGTACTTTTTCATCATTGACCTGTCGAACTAATCTGCAAGTCACCGTCAGGAGTCTTCAGAAGCTTTGTCTGAACCAATATCGCTCTATGGAAATCGGTTTTCAATTGAATGACAGGTTCTTGCAGACAATAGAATTGTGTCGCAATGACAATACGTACGAGACTTATTACACAAAATTTAAGATGTCCAACAAACATGGCAATGTGCAGACTGGATATCCCAGGTAAGCTACGTGGCATCAATTAGTTGAATATTTATGTACAGAATTTTCAACGCCGTTCGCAAATAATTCTTACGAGAGCATAAGCGCGGAAGAATTTATGATTGCAAATTCATTAGTAATTGGCTTCAAACAATCCACGTAAACGGGGCAAGTTTCTTTGCAAAATAATACATCACATGGTGCAATCTAGTATGTTATTTCTATATAGATAGATGAATTGCTTCTGCGAAACATTGCCAATATTCTCCATATATGGAAAATACATCAGTATTAACATCACGTATATCGACACATATATCGATAAACGGATAGACCATTTTAGAGAGCTCACGAAAAGATCTTCTAAATAGTGTACTGGTAAACGTGCGCCGGTGTATTCTATTAGGGATGAAAGTTAGAAACACGGGGGAACTAACTTCGCGTAATAAAGTTTCCAATGTTTCGTTTAAAATGTATAAGTTTCAGGAAATTTTTTTAGGTCATGTGGTACACGGTAGAACTCTACACGACGGTTACGGTATGCAAGAGATAAAAGTATAATGCGGTAATGTAGTTTCGTTTAGAAAAAAAAACTAATAACTCCGAGAGATGGTTTTTCGTCTCAGTTATATGGTAAAAAGTTACGAGGATTTATACGGCGTTCAAAATTAAAAAAGAAATGTTTAAAGTAGATGTAAACATGGAAAAAGATTCCACTGGGTGGAGGAAGATTTGTCAAGATAAAGAATCAGAAATATTTTGTAAATAAGTATATGAATCGTTATTGCGACTGATATTGGATTTAGCGCTGTGAAATACTTATGGATAATTGAACAAGAAATGACGTTCATCGTGCACCGTTCTTTGAAATCGGTTAAATTGTGAAACCTCGCCCTATATACGTACGAACACGCCCAATTAAGGTGGATTCGATCTATCCGTCAGGCAACCGTCCGTCAAACATTCATCGAAATATTCTCCAATGGCTTTTGCACCGAGGTATTCACACTGTATTCCATCTAGCAATTCACTCTGAACAATTTTCTGATGAACGTATGCTCGGCAAAATGTATAAATTCGTCATTATATAATACTTTACAGAATTGGTATCTGAAATTTGTCTTGAAGGGAGTCACCCAACATGGTGACCGAAACGTTGATATTGATTAAACAAATCATATCGAATCTCCTTCGCTGGTTATTCGTCATTCCCAAGCGATATCACACGACTTACTAAAAAGATCATTTAAAGATTGTTACTGCTTTCTACTCTGTATCAATTCTAAGTAACTTTATTTCGAAAAGAGTCACAGCATACTGAAAGGGCGAGGTTCAAATAAATAATCAATGCATTGATCGAAACAGAAGTTAAAGTTATTCACATTTTACAAACAAAAAAAGTTTTCTTTGGCGCCTCTTTTCGATTTTAAGGCGCTCTACTCAGGAGTCACGCCCATTTCTTCGGAGCACAGTGTTATACGCGAAACATGTGTAACTACCTTGCTCGAATATCCCAAAGAAACCCGATAACGACACAATGTAAATCCTGCCGTGCTACATTAATTCTCATTTTAGGCCTAGAAATTGGAGAGACGCGAACTACTTCGCCGGACTGAATATGGAAAGGCTCTACAATTGGAGAGTTCAGATCGAAATAATCGGACGAATTCTACAGTCTGAGGAAATTGCGAAGAAGTATATCAACCAGGGTCAATTTCTTTCGCGCGGGCACATATCGGCCAAAAGTGACTTTATTTACGGTAGCCAACAGAACGCCACATTTTCATACCTAAACGCTGCGCCCCAATGGGCCAGCTTCAACGGTGGCAACTGGATGTATCTGGAAGTGGGCGTTCAGAACTTCACCAGACAGAGTTCTCGGGACATCGAAGTTTACACGGGAGTTCACGGACAAATGACAATGGCAGACAAAAATGGACAACAACAGACGATACAGTTGGCTGAGCCTGGCACGGAAAAGACTCTGACAGTCCCTAAATTCTTCTGGAAAGTCATTTATGACCCAGTGAGCAAAAAGGGTACTGCGTTCGTGGGACTGAATGATCCTTTCATACCATCGATCAGTGAGAGTATTTATCTGTGCAAAGACAGAATAGAATCCAAAATGGAGTGGATAAATTGGATGCCAACTAATATAAAAAAAGGTGTCTCGTACGTGTGCCCTATTGACAGCCTTCGGAGGAAAATCCCGACGATACCGCCGCTGAATGTAATAGGAGTTTTAATATCGCCTCCTATATAGAGACAATTGGAACACAAGCACTTGCCAAATCTAACTCTTGACACGGTTCTGGGATACTGCAATTTGATAGATACGATTTATGGGAAACAGAAACTATGTACATTGATGTACGCTGCCAATCGAATGTCATTGGGCAGTAACTACAAGTCTAAGAAAAACACTACCGTTGATGTTCCTATATTTCTACATTGTTTTATTTATATATATCTTACATCGACATACGCGACAGAAATACAGGCGAATTTAATTAAAAACTTTTGGAAAACGGTTCTGTTTATTAAAAAAAAGAATAAAGTATAATGTGCAAAGGTACTGTAACTAACGTTCTGACAGCAGCCACTCGCAATTCTGACGTTACCATAAGACAACTTAAACGAGAAAGTAAAACCAGCAACTTAAGCGTAATAAGAATTCCTCATCCGCATAAATCTCATTTTTTTCGTATTTCGTTTCACCAGGAGCTATGTACCTGAGATTTCAAACAATTTTGTAATTCTACCGCGCAGTATTCACCGACGTAAACCGCAACCACTGTTACACACTAGGAAGAAATTAAATTAAAGAATGTGTATTCGTTGAGTGTAGTTGATGAATGAAATCTATGTTAATGTGTTTAGTGAATCAAAAATAATCATCTAACTGTTCCTGGTTTTATTAATATTAATTCACGAGTTTATACACATATTTTTGAAAGAAATATAAAAGAATGATTTTTATCGTGAGGTCAGAAATAAATCAAGAATCGAGTTTGTCGTGAATAACCAACAACTACAGAGGATACGGAACAGACGATTAGATTCCATGCTGAGATTACACCGGAAGTGACTCATTACGCATCTCGGAGAATGTGTTATTTTTAAAGAAAATCATTTTACCTACTTATTACGCTAAACCAAATAATTTAATAATTTTCCAATAAGTAATGTCTTTAAACCCAAGGTGATTTTATGGACCTATCATAAATATAGCATATAATGGCGCAATACTAAAAGTATGTCTTTTCATTGAATAAAGTTGAAACGACATTTTTTTATAGAGAACAATTTAGTATACTGTTCGAGCGACCAAAAGAGTGGTGAATCATGGAAGATAAATCTAGGAAGTACAGTAAATGTGACAGTGTCAAACATGAGATATGGACACATACATTATCATGAACAAGAATAGGGTCCTTTGTATCGGTTAAGGCAATTTTCACTCAACTTCTGGGGAAAAATCCAAACCAATATCGGTATAATTTATCATTCGTCTCACTAAAGAAAACATCGGATAACATCAATTATAGGTAACTAGCTTGTTTGGGGTATAAAATTAATTTTGAATTAGTTCTTGAAAGTTCACTACTATTAAACTATCGAAACACTAAAAATCTAGGATATCTACTTAAGAAAATAAAAAGTATAAGTTATAGAGGAAAGGAGAAACAACATAAAAACATGCGTTTATTTGGTTTTGTAAGTCTTTGTTCGTTTGCCACCTTTACAAATGTGACCCTCAGTACATTATTCAAACGTTACAATAGTGAAACATCAAAACATAACAACAGAGCGAGTATCTACAAGCAGATTTTTTTCGACGTACTAAATAAATATTAAATGCGACTACTGTTGCAATAGTACTGCGTTCATTTGAACGTCTCTCCGAAATAAAACATGATCTCTAATGAGTTGTAAATAGATACAATGACATTTTCCCACCGTATCGTTGTATAGGCAACGACTAATTAGGATCAATGACACTTAACTCTACTTCTACGAATCATGTCTAACTTTATGTTATCTCCGTTAATAATTGGCTGAATGCCAAAGGGATGACACACGAAACAAACAGCACGTCTACTGCAACAGTAAATGAGACTGGAAAGTCGCAGAGAATGATACCAAAATAAAATATGTGATATTAATTGTATTAGTTTCTTGGTAATGAACCTTAACTCTAATTTTATTAGGATGTAACTATAAAGTCTGTGAGAAAATTTATATACTAACATTTTCTGTATTATTATGTTACAAAATATAGTTATTATTAAATGATAAATACTATGAAAGTTTATTTACAGACCCTACAGATTCTCCAATTTGGTATATAATTCAAATTTACATTTAGAGGATTAGAATTCATTTTCCGGCAGTTGTAAAGAGATAAACGAATTACCAAGAATTTATTTCAATTTTTTGTTTCGAAATTAGGAAGAACGTATATGTTCATGCTGTGCCGCACTCGAGTATAAAAACTTTGGTAGTATTAATACGATAAAACATTATCTCCATTATCTCCAACGGGTCTGCAACGGACGATTGTCCAGAATCAAGGTCAAGGACAAATTGCATCTGCAAGAATTTACTCTGACTTTTCAGAAAACATAGTCGTAGCATACACGACCTTCCACGAGTGATTTACGAGGAGGATGAAAAGTAAGACAAGCATCCTAAAAGAGGTGTAGACCAACTTTTCCATCCCACCTCCTACATACGTGCCAGCATTAAGAGCTGTGCAATGGTATTTGGCAAGTTTTGTACAGATCTCCCGCGTTCGTTACATGAAAGTACAGAAAACCGTATGCAAAGCTGCAACACTTTTTCGATTTTCAAAATGAATGTACTTCCCCACTTTTTTTTTCTAACGACGCATTACTTAGTAAATCAGACTCTTACTTAATAGTCCTTTTCAATTCGTATGCATTCTTTTGATGAAAGAGGGATTAGTGTGTATGCGTGACTCGATGTCTTTATGTACAATTTAATCCTATTTAACTTTAATCCCACAAAGACGTAGGATTTGGAGCACATACCAAGTTTGAATAACTGTAGGAGTCTTTAAGTTTATATAGTAATGACATTCTATGTACATACTTTATAATACATAAAATGTCAAACGTATACAAATTTACTTACAGACTCTATAGTTAATCTTGGTATTTAATATAGTTCTTTAACAGGAATCAGTCAGTAGATAAGCTTTAATAGATAAGCCGAAAACCGTAAAAATATCTGGCACGAGAATTTACTCCATTTGATACGGTTGGCATTAAATATAATTTATTTCATACCTGTCTGATAACTAACCTTCCCAACCGTTTCTAACGTGGAGTCAGAACTCCAGACTATCTGTACTATGTAAACAAATGCTTTACATGTTCGAATCAATATTTTACTGTCAATGGAGTGAGAGAAAATGTCAATGAGATGTGACAGTTTATTTGTTGCCCATCGGACACATTTAAGAACTGGAAAAATGTTTGCCTTTTAATAAAAGTATCGTGTCATGGTAGTAGATAGAATTTATCAAACTCAAAAAATGGAAAAAATTTGTTCGAACGGCACGCAGAGATCAGCTTTCTTACAGTATAGACTTGCACCTTTTCCCCTACTTTTGTATTGTTACCCATTCGCCCCTTTTGAGTCAACATGTATACGTCATCGTTCGTACACGCGGTGCATGCATCGCGCGCGCGCGCACGAACCACGTCTATACGCCTAAGCTGAGCACGCACGATGTACGTGCAATGTATACACATACTCGAAACAGAGGATGGGCCATGCATAAAATGCGTCTGTCAAAGCACGTTCTTTCGCTACATCGAACAGTTTCTTATAAACCTGTCGTCTTTTCGTCTTTTCTAGCATTTTGACACTATCCCTCTCTGTCTCGCCCCTGACTCACACTAATGCAACGCAGCTGTCTCGTTCTTTCTCATGGTTTTATTACTCACTTGCCGATAATCTCGCAGAGCTCGTAAACCTCGTCGAAGAGAACCTCGTCGTCCGCCATAGTGGCGACGAGGAGGTCGAGGAAGTCGACCGAACGAGGAGGCTGTACGCGCCAAAAGGCGCGTCAAAGCTATAGGAATTCGTAATAATTCGGAAGGCGTGCTGATACGCGCCTCTCTCCTCTCGTAGTCTGGGCTGACGTCGTCGTGTTTCGTGTCGTGCCGTGTGGAATATGCGGCGGCGTGAACGCAGCCACGTATCGCGGATTCACGGCCGCCTCGGTTCTCCCACTCTTCTCTCCTCTATCTCTTTCTTGCCCCAGCAGCGACGAATTTGTTTTCCTCTACGCACACGTTACGCACATACACACATTCTATAGGCACACAGTCGTGGATAATACACCCGTGTAGCACGCCCGACTGACGTCGCACTGGCACTCGATCGGTAGACACGAGTTTGCAACCGTACAACTGAGCCTACGTTGGCGGACCGAATGTAAAACTTTATGCGAGGCAATGGTGCCTAATACACACAATCGACACCGCCTTCAAACCCTGGCTTGCTCTCGCCGGCAAAGTCAGCGCACGCAACTGACGAGAATACGCTGTACGTAGTACGGTCGTTTACACAATCGTACTATGCTCGAGCACGAAGAAAACCGGATCGGGCCGAATCGGTTGCCTCGTCGGAACAGTCAGCCGTACGATTGACAAGGACCGACCAGCAAGAGCGGCCAGACGGACACCAATGCCACTGCACACGCTTTCCCCGTCTGTCAAAGGCTGGAGAAGTAGATTCACTCGCTCCGAAGCAAGACTGGTTGCATAAAACGCGGCGAGCGACTGCGCCGACTGACTAACAGCTTCTCCTCTGACCCCTCTGACTAACCGTTCAGCATGGTGGGGCGGGCGTGGCGCCGCTTCGCGTGCAACCTTTGGCGGTTTAGTGCACTATGTCCTTTGCCTTGTCTCTTCGATCACAATATTTGTCAAGCACATGTAGCCCTACCATCAAACGCACTGTTAGGGCTCGTCTGCCATTTTAAACACCGATATCCACGATTACTCCGATGGTAAGTAAAGTACATTGAGAAAATTTAGAAGATTGTTTTGGAAACATATAATCAATGCGCGACAGAAGTCATATAAACACAACACTGCGTAACAATTTAAATCAGATTACGAGAATGTCCTAAAGGACATTATGTAAATATATCAGCTGTTGGTACAGAAACATACAATTTTATTTCTATACGAAAAATATGAAATTGTGATCGTTAAACAAATCAAATGAAATACTTTCAACTTTATACGATACATTCAACGAGGAATTTTATTTATTTGTATCGCAAACTAACTATTACTTGTGCATACATATATTCGTATTACCGTAAATGTGATAATTGTCCAAGAGTTTCGTCTAAATCTTCCCTCAAGCCAAAAACTGCTAACATTAGAATTGCTTTATTACGACCCCAAGCTTCACGAACTGCAAAAGTATCAACTGCTACAAACTCCAGTTCTTCTTTGAGATACTTCAAATGTTTATGATCATATCCCTTCAAAATTACTATTTTTTTTCTGTTTATGAAATATTAAACAAAGGTTGAACATTGTAGTCCAATTGCGAGTACACGAGAAAGTAGATATGACAAAAGTATTAATCTATGCGTTACCCATGTGTTATCCAATTGTCAATGTATTGACATTTTATTTGATCAGAGTCCAATTTACTGTACAGTGATATCAAACCATCTGCTATCTAAAATTAACTATTATTATTTTTTATATATAATTGTCGATAATTGTTTATTACTCCGATAAATTCTAAATTTAAATTCATATTGCTCTTACTGTTGCTATTGCTGTTCCCAGATCCATTCGTAGATCAGTATTAAGTATTGCATAAAACAAATATTGCAATGGGTTGACGTCGCGAACAATATTCGTATGAAATTTTCTATGTTTCGGATGAAATTGAGTTCTTTGTTTTTTATTTATTTTACCACCCTTTCTACAACTAAATTACATGGAATTTAAGTTTTTAATAGCGTAATTCCACATTCTAGCTTAGAATATGTACCAAGACTATTTAGAAAACCTTTTTTGATCAAATTAAAATCTACTCAAATTATACGAAATTAAACACGAACTTATTAGTTACTTCCATTGTACTAATAATAGATTTGCTTGTTTCTTTTCCATAATATCTTTGCGTGTTTTTGTTTTGATGTTTCATTGTAATAAGACTTCCTTGAAATTGAGAGATCTTAACCAAAATGCATTTTCTTTCTACATTTCAATGTTAGTTATCATCATTAGCTAAATAAGAGTAAAGTTTTAATATAAAATATAAAATATTTAGGATTTTGGCAATTGTCTTTCAAATACGCGTTACCATAGGAGTAAAATAAAAATTTCATACGTATTGTAATATATTTGAATATCATAAAAAACATAACTTTTTTATTTAAATTAATATGATTAGAATATTATTTTTCAGGGATATAATTCAATCAGTGAAAGTTGGCAAAAATATTTATCGAACCTGGATAATGCGCAGGGGTTGTCTGGCAGAAGGAAGATTACTGTCTCATCATCTGTCACACATTTTGTTGATTTTGTCAAAAACATTTTATTTTTAATATGGTTAGAATAAATTTTCCTTCGTATTAAATTATGTGCAATACATTGATCTATTGTGATACCAAATATTTAATAACGAAAAATATTTCATCCTCTGCTGTAGGCTAACTGAAGTTGTCTGCTAAAGAAAGATACTTTGAAACTCGCAAATAGAATATATCGATGTTTCGAATAATCGGCAATTTCAGGGTAACAGTGTAGTGTTTGGTATGTTTAGGTTAGACTAGCTATTTTCATAATTAAAAATATTTGCAGTAAATCTAAATGTCATGTGATTAATACGAGATTTTTCGATGTTGATAGCGATTAATATTCGAATGCGACTTTGCTGAACAGAACTAAATTTTGTGTGGGAAAACAGTGTATGTCGAGAAGTGAAGATTGGCAAAATATCCACCAACTGTGTTGTCAAATGGTTTTTATACGATTTTGATAAGAAAAGACGAAAAACAATTTACGTTCCGAGAAGACCAACGAGTCATTTTATATAGCGAAAATGGCAGCAAATGAACCAGGTGTTTCATTATTTTCTAGAGAAGATAATAACTGGAGAAAAGATTTAATTTTGCAACTTCAAGAGAGAAACAGAAGACAAACATATTGTTTTGCAGATCTCATAAGTTTACGTAAGATATTGTACTTTATATTTCTCAATCTAATTGATTTTATGTATTTAAGTAACCTGAATTCAATCTAATACTAATATTGAAAATATATTTAACATTTCATTGTAATTATTAAATGAAGTAAAGCAAAGCCAACAAAATGTAATACATAGCTAGAAATATATTTTGTTGTTCTTAATTTATAGATAATGGATTATTCGATAGGGCAAACACATTACGAGGGGAAAATATTCAATTAACTATAGCAATTGAAACCCTTCGTCGGACAACATCTGGTGGTGCATCTGTACCAGGTGCAACTAGTGATATCGAAGCTCGTCTTTTAAAACAAGCAGAGGAATTAGCAACATTACATAAAAGGAAGGGAGAACATACACAGCAGATAGTAGATCTTAATAATAAAGTACAAGAAATGACAAAGGAAATTCAAATCAAGGATGCCAGGTATTTATCATCTTCATTTAAGAAAAATATTTTTAATACGTTTATACAAAATGTCAATAACCAATAGTATTATAATAATGAAATTTTTAGTCTTGCTGAGTGTATGGAGATCAATACCAATTTACGTTTAGAAGTAACTAATTGCCTTGCTAGAGAAAAGGAGCTGGAAGGCATTAATCAAATGCTGAAAGATGAACATCAAGCCTTACAACTTGCTTTCACATCTTTAGAAGAAAAGCTTAGAAAAATGCAGGTATTTATTGAACAACAGTATACATATGGAGATATTCTTTATTATTATAATACCATGCAAAATATTACAACTTGGATTACCTTTATAAAAATTAATAAATCACGTTTGCTTTCAGGACGAAAACCGTCAATTAATAGAACGCTTCATTAAATATAAAACTCGAGATGCTGAGAAAGTGAACATAGAAAATGATAACTTTTTGAAGTGAGTATATGTATTTAGTTTTGCTATTAGCTTTTTACTAATATTAATTTTCTTTCTTCTTTCTATTAACTGTTCGTCGATATAAAACTAATTATGTTTTATATCATAGTTGTAAGTAATATTTTGATCTTTTTTTTATATAGTACAAATTTTTATATTTTTATACGTAGCATATTGTAATTATAACATGTTTCTTAAATAGATCATTTTTACCTGTTTCTTCTGCTATGTATATACATTAGAAGGGTGTCTTTGCAGTGGGCTTCTGTATTTTTCTGGTTTATTGTTTCTTGTGTCTGTGCCTTTCAAACTAGTTCCTGCATCTTTAGGTGTTTCTTTTAAATCTTAATTCATCATTTTCGTTGACACGTATTAAAATGTTTCATGAATTATATACAGAACAATGAATTTTTAATATACATAACACGTACATATTATACATTTTAAGTTATTTGAAAGGTCTTTAGATTGAAGTGTAGTGTTTTTGAAGTAGGATTTTCAACTTTTATGTGGGCAATGTTCCGACTGTCTATAATCTACAGTTGTGGTAAACCTTTTTACAAGGTTAGATTTTATAGAAACATTGAAGTTATTGATATTTAAACAAAGATGAGATATATCTGTGTTACTATAGTATTATTGACAAAATTCATTCTCAAAATTCATATGACATTGTAAAAAATCACTTTAAAGAATTATTTTTAACACACTAACTACCACGACAATTCCTAGCGACCGGCACCAGACATTTTCACGACCGTTTGCGCTGTGTCGGTCCCCGCGAACCGGTAGTTGAATTTTGATTTATTAATTAAAGGTAATAAAGATATTAAATAGAAAATATAATATTTTATTTATAACTAATGTAATTTATTAAAGCAATTTAAACAAAGATTTGGTTTACAAAAGGTACTATATATTTTGTTAAAATCTGCTCATTGTCGAGTGGCAGAAACGGAAGTCAAAGGAGTCAAACAAAAATTGCGTGGTAGTTAACGTGTTAAAGAACGAAAGACAGGTATGAATTGTTATTTATCATATTATTGGTGTTTTAAAAGAAATAATTAAGCATTTATTTATATCAATGAACATAAGGTGAATGTGTATGTTATTAAGGTATAAAAAACATTCTATAATGAATGAATGTAGTATTTACTTGAAATTCATTGAATTTGTGCTAAACAGAATTAGCCATTTTGTATTTGTTTTGTGATTTTTGAGATGCATTTCGAATTTAACCCATCGATTTTTCTTAATGAAACCATTTCGCGATTTAAATAACTGCGATAGTAGTAGTTATTTACATTATTCAGTATATTATTATAAAACTAGTAATGAAATATTTTAATAGTATTTGATAACGATAAATCAAAATTCAGTGTTACCTTAAATTATAAATCAGTAATTAAGTACAGTTAATAATACACTGAAATTAAATTATAAGCATTGTACAAAATACTATCCTTTAAAACTAAAATTAAGTATAATCTTACACATATTATTACTTCGCATTACAATTTACCACGCGAAGAATAAACTATCAATAAGGGAAATATTCTGATAATTTAGGAAACTTAGTTTACACAATAATTGTTTCTTTTTTAAATTTTGCTAGTTTATAAAATAATACGATACAAGTGTCAGACAATTTGGTTTTGGTACAATTTTTAGTTCTTTAATTCGTAAAAATTAATGAACCGTTTGAAGAACAATCGTTTTGTGCATATAATTGCATGAGACGTTTACTTTTTTAGTCACAGATGAAAACTGTCTTCTAAAATGCCTTCTGTCGATATTCTCTTAAAATACGATAATTGTCAGTCTCAGGCGTCTTCACGCTCTCGTCAGTAAATCCGAAGACCGATTTTCATATGTTTATACTTCACATCCCCTTTATCATCAACTTCGTTATTCCATTCTAGTACATGATAGATTAATATATTATAGGGACAAGTTTGAAGCTGAGTCACTTCACATTTCATGTCGTAAACAATTTATTTTTTAAACGAATTAATTTTGTGTGGCCATATAAAGTTTAATGCTCGATAGAAATCATCGGGGTCAACGTACATCAGCAATTTGAACATTTGTAAACAGTCGTTAATTCTGTTCGTGAAACGTTAAGCTTTCCGCAGAGGGACATGAATTTCTGTCACTGTAGAGTTTTCTACGCTAGCACATCACACTGCTTGACATTTTCGTTTCAGCGTGACTTTTTCCAGTCCGACAGCCTTTTTGATGCATACCATTTCAAAATTCGGGTAAGTCCAAGCAAGCGATGTGACAGAAATTATGCTTAACGCGCTATCTTGCTGCTTTGAGCCGTTTAGGAAGTTGATCGCATCAAACGATCGCATACGTGTTCACACATTTCGTTTGGCCACGTTCGATGCACATAAACGTTGTCACATGTATCGTTCCCTAACGGATTAATTCATAGCATGTCTAAATATATTCTCTGAACCAGTAAACCTAAAAAGCTTGGAGGGCAATTGTGCTTAGTTATTAAACAAATCAGTTATTGGAAATAATTCCCGATTAAATATACAACAATATTGAATAGTTGAATAAATACGACTAATGGAACCTAATGTTAACATTAACGAGTAACAACAACGAAAAGTTAGTTTCACTAATTCTTTTATTCTGCATGAGGTTTGACGATTGGATGATTCGTCCAATGACGAAAGGTGTTTTTCGACGTTTGTTTGGAGTATCTGTAGGCAACGTTATTTCTTTCTTTCAACGATTCCTCCATACTTACCAACTCCGGGGATGTTTGTTCTTTTTTTTTTCAGGATGAGGCATGCAAGGATGCAAAAGGAGTTGGAGGATGCGGCTCGTGACACACGGCCTGTTAGTCCGGATCGATCGAGTTTAAAAGAAGGAATCACTGGTCTTCCTACCGCAGTTCCGACAAAAGTGTCCGTCACGTTTGTACGTTGACAAAAATTTAATTTATGAAATACTTCACATCATGTTATCGTTGTGGGAATTTTACTACAAATGTTTATTAATTCGTTGTAACATGAAACTGCATGTTTTGTATAATGGATTAAGAAACTGTTAAACGAAAACGTGATGCGTGATTACTGAGAACTTGTATCGCGAATAATTATTGGGTGACTTTACACGAATATTTCTTTAGTTTTACGCTAGTGTTGTTAGTTTTATAGAGTAATTTTGGGTGCCAGCTCCAGAGTTTGTTAGAGGTTCGGGAGAGAATTTCAATTATGAGGAGCAGTATAATTACGTAATAAATCTAATTTATACGAGAGGTTTTGAGTAGGATGACTACAGAATTCTCAATATGAGTTTCCTTTTATACATGCAAAGATCTGTACGAAGAAACCCGTTGTTTCTATAAGTTACAGTCAACTAATCTTTTTCCACAGGATAGTTCATTCAACAAAATTATTTATTTTCATTAGTGAACACTAAATATAGTATTTATTTTATATCATTTCTCGTAATTTGAAATGTATTTCTGTTGAAATTATTTGAATTATTCGCGGAATTTTATTATCATACTGATAATACGATATCGTGTAATTATCGAGATAAATATATTAATCGTGTTATATGGATATTAATTTCTCTATACAGACTGTTTTTCCAGAAACGAGTCACGTAATTGTTTCCTGTATTTTTTGACAATACAAAGAATTCTTTCAGATTAATTTTAAAAATTAATTCCTTTCTAAATGAGCAACAAAAGTGGTTCGATATATGCCTGAGTTAAAAGACTAGGACGGCTGATGTAATATTTATTTTATTGAAGTACAGGGTACTAAAAGTATATATAAAGTTTGTATATAATAATATATATAATATAACTGAAATATATATGTCTTTATCGAGCAGGTTTTTCGTCGGCATTTGACAGTTTTCTACAATTAGCAGCGTAGTATGTTAGCTAAGATTGTATTTGGTATATTAAAATATTTACATCAGCATAATGTCTTCTGGTTTAAGTTAGTATTTTATATTTATAATAATAGGCTATTTGATGGGAATACACATAATTATCGAGTGCTTCTTATTATTTTTTACGAATTTTACATATTTTTTACCTGTGCATGTTATTGGAATACTAGTATACGTGTTCATGTACTGGTCTGTGGTTCAGTAGCATCTGCAATGGTATAAAATCTACTTTCTGTTATGTTCTACTTGAGTATATGTAAGGACAGCATATTACTTGTAATATGCGGAATTTAATCTAGTATTAAAATGTTACACTGTTTAACTTAAGTATGTTTGTTCTGTGTTTATAAATATATCAATGTATTAATATATAAAAAGTTTAGAAACATGATTGAAATTTTCATAGTTGTATATTTATATATTTATATATTTTATAGGGACGTAGTGAATTCTTACATGCTCGTTCTTTTAGCACTGTTAGTAGTATTATTTATCAAGGTTTACATACGCACTATGGTTTATTAACAAATTGAATTTTGGTATTTATACGTTTTAAAAAACGAGAAAAGTTTTTAAAGTCAATTTATTTCACGTATAACAGAAACTGGTAAACAGAACTTCATTCGCATCATTAAAGTATTCTACGTAATATACATTACCATAATCAGGCTCAATATGTGTCATGCATGAAAACTGCAAATAGTATAAATTTATCATTACATTTGAAAGAATACTTTATCACGAACTACAATTACAACTGTGTACCAATCTTTTAAGTTCATGTTATCTGACCTATATGGCTGTTGCGATTAATTCGTAAAATCGCGGTTTTATATTCTCAAACTATAAATTAGAAACATGCTATTTGCAATAACATATTAATCATTTAAGAAGTAGATAACATAATGATGTAACGCTTGCAGACGCCTAATACCGCAAGCAACGTTATTTACGTTACGAATATTTGGGGACCGTATTTAAATTTTATTCGTTAGAAAAACGAATTATTATTTATATCGGTTTTAAAGTCACAAATGATACGAAACGTATTAATTACAAAGTTTCTTGTTGAATTATCTATTATTTAAAAATTTTAATCTAAATAAAACGAAACGCATAATCGTCATTCAACACGCTTGATATATTAATTATCGCTTCCTGCATGCACGGATTTTTCAAAATTCATACGTCAAGCGTTTCGTAACCCTTGCAGAACGCACACGACGGGGAGGTTTATGCCGTAAAATGGTCTCCCGTCGACAGGATCCTCGCCACCGGTGGAGCCGACAGGAAAGTGAAGCTTTGGAACATTACAAAAGGTGATTAATTTAAAGCAAAACCCGTATGATTAAAACGTTGGTATATGATTAAAATATTCGCCGCAATACGCGTACAATTAATCAACGATATCTCGAACGTTTCCTATTATACAACTATTGCATGCTAGTACCGAGATATCTCGACTCTGTAATCTGTTTACTGACATTATTGTTCGTATTCGTAACGATCTTCACTAGGATGCGTGCAATGTTACTCGATTTCCATTGTTTACGTTAAATTGTCCGTTTCTTACAGTTATCTCGTGTAAAACACACAACCCCGACACAAAAGGAAAAAGACTTGTCGCATTAAGCAAATGTAAAAGTTGTAAATGGGGGAATTGCTACAAACAGTAAATAGTCGGAAACGTATACACTGCCATATTTTAATCATTGGCTCTGATCATCCACTAATTTTTCCACTCTGATATTTATCGAAAATGATTAAATTGAAAATAATTTTCTCACGTTTAGTGCGACCGGGCCGGCTAATAAAGTGATACGAAAGTCACTTTGGAACTTCATTAAAACTTACCATAATGAAGTAATTAAAACTTTGTTGCCATCCTCCGTTCATGAATACAAATACGTGCTTCAACTAGTTCCATTTCGGGGAGAAAGAAAGAATGACACGATAAGGGTGGTTTGAGTAAATCAATTGCAGGCTATCGTAACAACTGGCCGATTCGGTGGCGGGTTATAAAATACGTTAAGAGGGTGATTACGAGAGCATTAACATTAAAGCTAGCTTTTATTGTCGTTGCATGCCTCGTTAATTTGAACGTTATTTAAAGCGGACAAATAATTTTCGTTCTTTTACTTTGTTCTTTGCTGATTGATATATGATTCTAGCAAATAAATTCCTTCATTATTGGTACTTAATGCCTTGCTATATGTACACGTTATCTTCACGCACTTCCGTTTGAATATTATCATAAATATGATTCAAAGAGGCAGATTTTATTTTAAATAGATTACCGTTTCAATAGGTTGCATATTTTATTTTAAATAAATTATGCCGTTTTGAATATATCGGGCATCGTGAACCAATAGAACTGTCTTTCGAACTTGCAAATATGAATAAATTTAATTCACCACTTTCATCTTTGTTGACCATCCCTTTGCACGAGTGGTCTCAAAGCTACACAAATTCTTGTGGTGCAAAGAGTTGACGAATCAACAGGTTACTTGGTGCAATCCGTACGTGGGTGTATAGACGAGCATAGAGGCGCCTATTAAAACCCTGCCTGCCGGTAGAAACATTTTCCCCACTATGGCGGCGCGATCGCACGTCCTATAACGTGCTCGAGTGTAATCCCCTCGCCACGTTGCAAATTGGATGAAACATCCGTCCTTATTGTACTGGTTATATCCGCTTAACCTGCCCTTCCACGGTTCTTCACACGTTCTACGATCTCCCACTTTCTCAATACTCCTCTGTACATTGTTTCTTCCCTTCTCTAAATTCTATTCGCAATTGAACCGCTTTATCTGTTCCTCGATATCGAATGACGTTCCTTACCGAGCTAAACGGAATATCCATTCATTTTTTAAATAAAATTGTAAACATCTACATTTGATTCGTTTTATCAAAATACCAAGGAAAAAACAGCGATGATAAATTTCAGGGTTTATAGTAAATAAGATTCTAGACACGAATATATATAAATGTTTTAGGATTGATGGAATTTTCTATTGTGAAGTTAAATTTGTTGTATCTGTTGCGTTTCCAGGTATTTCGGAAAGCAAAGGTATCCTCGTTGGAAGTAATGCCGGAGTGATGTCTATCGATTTCGATTCAACGGGAATGCTGATCCTTGGAGCGTCCAATGACTATGCCAGCCGGGTGTGGACCGTCAACGATCTTCGTCTAAAGGTAAGTGACGACGGCCTTTGTATTGCTTACTTTGAGAAGCAAGAATTACCCAATGTATTTTGTTTATTCACTGGTGTATGTAATTGATTGTACAGAATACGAAAATTAAAAATAGAATATTATTTTTATAGCAATATCTGCTACAAAAACTTTATATTACTTTTTGTTGTAAAAATACATTTATAATAATACAACATTTGTTTTGATTTTAACATTTTATGGACAAAAATCGGATGAACATTACAGTACACGATTTTAAGTGGGCGTCTACCGTATACAAAATTTTTGGAATATTTTCTTACATATTTATGACACAACAAGTGTATTTGCATTTGTACAATCGATTACGTGTTCAAATGAATAAATAATATATGTTAAACGATTCATGTATATTTTCATTGTTTATTATCTGTCATCGATAAGTATATGTGAATGAGAAAATTATCGATACGCTCGGTTGTTATTTGCGTAAAACTTTGTCATTTCTCATTCGAACAGAAGCATCGTCTGTTGTAAGGCATTTTATTAATGCATGACAAAAGAAAAGAAAATCAAATTTCGTTAACGAATAATTTTCACGTAGGAAGATTGGCGGTTAATAATATTTAAGGTATTCAAGTTAAGTATGGCAATTTGTATATCCCGTAAAACGTACGGGATGCCGTGCTGCTCTCCGAATATTAATGTTTATCGTTGGATGTAGATTCATTAAAAATCGGGATGTTATACGTAAGCGGTGTTCCTTGTTAGTGTACACCGCGAGCTATATCGTGTGGAAGGTGGAAAAATGCTTCAACCGAAGCAAGCTGGCGACCCAGGAAGTGCGGTAATGACGTAGCCCCATCTTCCCGTCATGAAAATATGATTGGCTCCGCGGATATGTCCTAGGAAGTGTATAAACAGATGCCTCGCAAAGCGCGCGTTAAATTACCGGGGCTGTTCCAGGACGAGACGATCTGTAAATCTAAGCACTAGAATACGAAATTTATCGTCACCTTCTTCTACGACCTATTACGTCGCGGTTCATGTAAATCTGCCAGATCGTAAAGCTAATGATGATTCGCAAAAAGCTTTCCGGCCGGATCGTTCCGTGAAATCACTCTTGGGGATCTTTACGTCACCTCTGGTCGCTAACGTCGCTCGATGCTTCCTAGTTTCGTAATCTTCGACGGAAGAATAATACTGTCTCCCTTCGCCGATGATATCGATATTCTCTCATCTAAAGTTTGCCCCAGTTTTGTTCTTCGCCGACTCTTGATATCGGGGAACGAGCGAAAAGTTTCGTGGTTGTCTTCCTCCCGGGCTTTGGTTTCCCTTTTCCCCTTTGTGTTTCTTTCGATAGACCCCGATTGAAAGCGGAAAAGTCATCGAAAGAATGATTCTTTTTTTTTTCTCTCGTGGACGAGGATGGAGGCTCCTTGCGCGTACGAATGAAGTTAAAGGCGCGCCCGTGAAGGTGTAATCACGGGATGATCGATTGCGTCTAGCCACGAACGTTACTCTTAGTCGTTACATTTACACCTCGTTATTCGGAAGAGATCAAACACGGGATCGAAACAGCGTGGCCGTGTAACGCGATAAAACAACCCTCGATGATTGTTCCGAAGCCTTCAAAGGGGCTGGGAATTGAAGAACAGAAAGAGCTTCAGCGCGAAGCCCCCGACGATAGCGCTTGCGATTTATACCGGACTTTGAAGTGCTTTTATCTTCCCTGCTCGTTAAAACGTTACATCGGGAATATTGCAGTCCAACTTTTACCGTGGGCGTACCCTCTATTTGCATTATACGCAACATCCTCCATAACCTGTGCAATTCAATTCGTAAAAATTCTTTTTACGCTCTGCTTCGCATGTTGAGTAGCGGAAAGCTGCTTTACTTCAATATAAGGCGACTTATTTTCATTTCCTGTCTAGTAAATATTTTTTACGTCGATATAAATTTTGTTTACATTGTAAACGCTATTTATAGGAAGGCGAATAGCAAAAGAACTTCAGTACTCTTGAAAATTTTTAAACCAGTTGAGACTGTAGAGTTTGAGATCCCCTTGAAGTTAGAAGCGCTTTAAAATGCAGAATATTTTAGAAGTGTAGAATCTTTTAAACGTTTCAAAAGTCTTGAAAATATGTAAACTACGGAGTAACTTAACGCCATTTGTGGGTATTGTTATGGCACTGAGGAGTTTGCTATTTATCCTATACAAGACAATATTGCAAATGTTGCTTATTTCTGTTCAACATTATAATAAAATACAAAGCATTTTAAAGGTATTTCATACGTTCTAAGTCTATTTTTCAAGGCATTCAAAATATTCAAAAATTTTCAAATACCCAAGAGTTTGTGAGACTTCCCGTTACAATAACAGTTTAGCGAAACGTTTTAAGTATTTTTGAGGCATCTTGAGTTCCGGTCCCTGTCCCGACGCGTCTAGAAATGGTTTGAATCCCATCAGAAAGGGTACGCAGATTAGAGGATAGCGCTGTTTCACGATTCCACGACACACTTGATACTTCGCTTCTAACTTGCATTGTAAGTTGCTCGCCATACTGTAATATCACCATTTACAGCATCGCCGTTCGCCGATGGAATACAATGTGTAATATATCTGTACGAAAGCAGGCAGGAGTATTGTTCGCGTATCGTTGAACGTGTTAAACGCGATTATTCGTCGCCTACGGATCGCGGCGTGTTATGTACGAGCATTCCATCCGACCCAAGATCTTCCTATCGTCTCTCTTCCTGCCAACACTTTCTTCATCTTCTTTTGCTTTTCTTTTTTCATTTTTTGCACGTCGTTCCCCCCCTCACATTTTTTTTCGCTGTCTTGTTCTCGAAGCAACGCGCTTTGAGTATCCATTCGGCAGCGACAGTTTCATTCTGAAGATTGGCGGCCAATGGTGCGTAAACTTAGGAGAAAACACACGAACAGCGAGGGACTCGCGGCGTAACCAGGCTGTTCGCGTTGAAAGGTGCGAGAACTGACCGCCTGATGTTTATTCCTTGGTACTTCGTCTCAACGCCGTAACAACGTTTCCCAGACGTTATTCTTGGAACAGGAAACCTTCATCAATTTCTTCGTGTTCTGGGCCAGTTTCTCCTTGTAACTCTTCGAGAACCTGGGCACCCGGTCTGTCAACGCGATTCTCCCTCTATAAACAGCCCTCCTTTTATTCAGTTTTCCGTTGAATTAAAGGAAACATTTATTTCTCGATGTATTATCACGGAATGATATGCAGAAAGTGAATTTTCGAAGTGCTTATTGGAAACATTGAAAGTAAAAAATACACAAAGACTTTATACTTTGAGCAATATCTTTGTTTGCAGTCCCGGGATAGAAAATTGTTATCTTCCAGTAAAAAATTTGTTTATATTTTGTGTCTGACAGCTCCTTTCTATCGCTACAAGAACGTTCTTAAAAGAGCCTTTCAACGTCAAAGTTCGAACTCTCCGAACACGGGAATAATACTTTCTTGAGTTTCCTATTTGTAATTTTTTTCATCCAGCTTTTTTCAATATTTTCCCTTTCTTCGCTTCCACAACTTTCTTCTTTTCTTCCCTCTTGCTTTGAATTTCCGCTTTTTCTTTTTTCCACCTTTCCATTTCATCCTTCCTGTTTAACTTACCCTGAAAATATTTGCGATAAAATTTACCCGAGACGGTAATCGGCTTCTTTTCTTCCTCCACTTTACTTTTCTAGGCCTCTGTTGCACCCGAGCAAGAAAAGTATCTTTTAAAGGGGATGGGAATAAGGAGAAGAAATAAGATGAAAAAGATTGCAAGTATTGGTATATATCGTGTTTCAAATGCGAAGAGTTTAATATGAAACTGGGACTTTTATCTTATTTTAAAACTCTTAAATGTTTTAAAAATCTGCCTGACGTTTATTCTTCCTCGGTACTTCGTCTGTACGGCGTAACAACGTTTCCCAGACGTTATTCTTGGAACAGGAAGCCTTCATCAATTTCTGCACGTTCGGGGCCAGCTTCTCCGTGTAACTCCTCGAGAAGCTGTGTACCAGTTGTGTCAACGCGTCTTTCGTTCCATAAATCGTGTCTTCTTTTATTCAGTTTCCCGTTTCTCCGAATACAGAGAAATAAAGCGTTCCACGCCCTCGTCGATTATTCCGGATCCATTGTTCACTAAAGCAGCTGGCCGTAATTACAGAATTTCAGTATTTTTGTTAGGACGGAATTATCCTTTAGGAAGCAGAATCGTTCGCGAATAGACTTTTATTCAAGCAGGTATAATAAACGCGGTAGAATTCACGAATAAAGTTTTTACTTTAATCATAGGAGTACCTTTATTTTTCCCTCTGTCTGCGGAAGTTTTTTCCCCTCTCCCTTCCCTTCGATGAAAGGAAGGAAAAGGAGGAAGGGTCTTCCTAGAGACTCGGTAGAATTGAAAGCCATGGGTTATCATCTGTTTCTCTTTCCTCTCTCAATTCTTTCCTTCGTGGCTGTTCGTATGACTTTCTTCGATTTTTTTTCTTCATCTTTATCCTTCTTTCTCGCTACTGATCTAGATTCCTAAATTTTATATTTCTTGCCCGACCCTTGTTTGTCACCCTCTTGGCGGGGAAACGATGCGTTAAACGAATATCGATGGTATTGGTGGGTACCTGGCCAGGGCGATAATGGACTCAATTTCGCGGCAGTAGGGCGCCAGTCGTTTGGATTTCTCACATCTCGACACTCCATCGATTCTTCGGCGAAGCCCTTAGTGATTTCCTGGTCGTCTAGCGTTGTGAAATCGTCATATCTTTTGCTACCGGTTCGACCTTTCAATAGTGGTTACGAGCACTCGCATTTCTTAGCATGTTCCGCGTCTGGTTCTTATTGTATGTTATTGTGAAGCAACATTTATATTTTCTTTAACCCTGATTTGATCGATCGAACGAAAACTTCTATCTTCATTTTTTACGAAATATTTGAAAATAATAACGTCTTTACTATTTCTTGATACAGTGCCAGATATTTATTTTACTTTCATTATTTCCTGTTAATTAATTCGTGGTATCGAATCGCTCGAGCATCATCGATATCTAATCGTATTAATTTCATCACTGGGTGTCCTTGACAACCCCTTTCGTTCCTAGGAATTAATTTTAAAGCTGAATAGTTATTTTCCAAAAGTGCTACATTGGCATCACCAACAGAAATAGACACGAAATTAAATAAGAATTGCAAATACGTGGCTAGAACGGACTCGGGCAAAGAAGAAGCGGGGAATTAATCTGAACAGCCCCTTGAACTATCCTTCCGTCATTCCGAAGAGAATCAAGAGTCTCGTGTGGTTTCTCCTCGTGTTTTTATTTCTGGTGTTCTTCGACGAAGCCAGAGAGAAACGGACGACTATCAGTTTTATCGAATTAGGACCGAATCGCACGTAACTCCTATTAAATCCCAGCTCTGCGGCGCGGAGATTTCGCTACGTCTTTTACCGATTTATTTCTCAACGATTACGAAATCGTGATCGAAATCCTCGCTTTCGGCTTTATTCGTTTAGCAATTTCATTTGCAGTACAGGACACCCATCGAATCAGAGAAATGGTCGGATGAACTCCCACAACAATTATCCAGACGATGAAAGTTTACTTTACCAACCGAAATTAAATGTCGTAAAACATAAAGTGATTGTAATTTTCGACGAGCGTTCGAAAAATTATGATCGTACGTGCACGTTCGGTAATTCCGGTAACCTGCAGGAGGTTTCGTATTCGAGGGTGGTTTATATTCGTAGTAAAATATTTGCTGCAACTTTCAATTTATGTAGGAGTGTTTAGCCGAGTATGAGGTGTGTGAGCCTTGCACGTTGATTATTCATCGATATTCGTTAAGACTCGTGAAAGGCGGGCTCTTCTATTCCCAGTTCCATTAGGGGGCGTGTAAACCACTACGCCATATATTATACGTCATGTACATCATATGTATCGCGTCAAGTGGGTGATTACAGTGAAGGGAGAATTAGCGTCCTTACACGTTTCCGTTTCTTTCCGTTTCACATCCTATCCGGTTTTTGCTTTTCATCTTTCTAGAGGATGACGGCGCATTTAATTTCCGCGACGCATCGCAGAGGATTTGAATGGGCCACGCGTCAAAGACAGCGAGAATTTTAGCGACCCAATTTGATCGTTGTCACGCCGACTACTGCTTGACTTGACTTAAGGGAGGATTCTGTTCTAATAAATCTAAAAATGAAGTAATGAATTTTTTTCTAGGATATAAAATAGCATTCTTAAAATAGAAAAGAAATTCTTGTGCTATTTAATAACGAGGGATGTGTTCGAATTCGAAAATTTTGTAAAGCATAGTCAAGTATTCAAGAAACAATTTTCGTTTGCTGTGGAAGTCCGCAGGGCTTATGTAACACGAATTTAGGTTACCAAGTTATTGATGTAACAGTTTAATTCGATGTTTTGTCATCTTAGAATACAGAAAATCTGTTCTATATTATTAGAGGAATAGTTAGAATTGTTTTTCACAGAGTTACTACTTTTAAAGTAGGTATGATTTAGAGAATAGGTTATATGGGGAAATAAAAAGGTATATAATGAATTGATTTGTTCGCGATAAGCAATTTAACGTGCAATACCTTTTTAATTTGGATACGAATCAGCACCAAATAGGAAATATAAGATAAAATATCTTAAGTGGTACGATTTTGGCAACTCTCCCCAATTTAATTTCTGAAGCAACCACAACAGATGTAATTGGATTTTCCTCAACTACAGCTCGTGGAATCTCTTCATCAATCTCCATATATCTTTCGGCTCCAAATTCACGTAGAAAGCTACAGTATTCAGACAACACTTTTCAAATCCAATTTTTAACGCTCATCCTCGTATAATACTAACGGTATTTCCCCGCGTTACCTTCATTTTCAAATCTGTTCCTTCGATCTCCAACTCTGAAGAAAACAAAGTACTCAATCTCTCGTTCAATATTGAACAAAAGTCTCCATTTACGGCTGTCTTTCTATTAAATAGATATGTTATGTACTGTGATTTCAGTTTTACGATACCAATGAGTCGATAAATCATAATTTCACAACATCATATATGTAACATTCGAACAACCTGTAGAAATGAGCGTCTTTCGTGGGAATTTTGAATTTGTGTTCGTAGACTGTTCATGTTTTTGAAAGACACCTGGTACGACAGGGTCGGAAACTTTTGCCGTTTGTGTGTTCACGAGTGGTGTAAATGTTCTGGCTGTTGGCCAG
Source organism: Colletes gigas (assembly GCF_013123115.1). Lineage (NCBI taxonomy): Eukaryota > Metazoa > Arthropoda > Insecta > Hymenoptera > Colletidae > Colletes > Colletes gigas. Next base: position 9,367,470 of record NW_025106637.1, read on the forward strand.
GGACACGTTTAACGAAATCAGCACGTTTGTATTGAATAACACACACGGGACAATGAACAACCTGTAGATATTTGGCCAGCTAACTACGTCTTGGATGGAGGGCAGAGAGTCACGGTTGGATTTACGGGGTGGTGTTAGGTTTCTATAAGAACCTTGCGGGAACTTGTGGCGAGATATACGCCGTTTTAACAGCTCACCTTTTCATCCGGGAAAAATATACCCTCACACTGTGCACGTGTATACACGAAGTGATTCCAGGAATTAGGATGGTCCATAGATCTTCTTACTCTTTGACCTAAAAGAGGAAAAAGTATTCCAATTCAGAAGAATTTGAGTTTCGGAAAAATACGTGTAAAAGGGTCGGGCATAATTTATTTTAGAAACACATCGACTTTTTAAACGTAAAGATATGTACGTAATTAAGCAGTACAACGAAAACATAACGAAAGGCAATTAATATGAAAATGAGGTTACAATCGATATCGGATTAATATCGATGGGAAATGATGGAACGTAAAACATGAATAAAATGAAAAATGACGCGACACGAACTAATAATTACCACAGGTATACGTGGAAATAGTATTTGTTATATATTTACAACCGATACTTAGTAGAAAATAGCTGCAGATTAAAAGTTGCATGCAACGAAATAACGAATAGCCTGGTGTCGGATTAATTTTGTTTGTAACATTTCTCGCGAGGTAACTATAAAATACAGTGACATTTCAACATAACTTAACTATTTTCAGGCATTCGTTCGCTCCCTTCTGTTCGCCAATAAGAACTTGCATCTCGGAAGATTTACATAAAATTTATGCATGTTACGCTTCAATGACTTTTGTATTCTTTGGTACATGTATACTTCTCCACGCGTACCTTAACAACTTCCAATGTAATACCGCTTTTCCTAAGTATTAATTTACTACACTCTAATGATCCCACATCTCATAATATGATTTTATACACCGAACTAATCATTCATTTCTTTTTTGTTACGTAAAAACTAGTTCTGTACTTGGATACACATTTACTAGAGCAATTAACTAACTTCACTTTTGTTGGAAATTCTTTTTATCGTACATAAATAAGACGTTTATTCGTATAAACTATGGTTCGTTCGATAAGAAATATAACTAAATACTTAGTTAGTTGTTATTTGAATATCTACCTACTCGGTTGGAACATCTTACTCTATATTACATTTTCTGCCTTATACAAAATCTCGTAATCACCTTATCCTAGTTTAGGCGCTTCGTGGCAGTTCAAAAGGCCGATTCTCCATCATACTTTCGAAACGCGTGACATTTTTCGGGACACCCAAATATCTCATTAAGCTGGTCGCCATTTTTCTCCCTTTAATTTTTCCTTAATCTTTGCTCGGTAAAGGACCGCAGTCCGACCCAGTTTCTTGAATCACCATGTATATTATCACGTGCAAAGACGGGAGCCAGCTCTTTTCACGTCTCGTTCTCCTTTTTAGCTCGCCTCCTCTTCTTTATGTCCTCGGTGCGAAAACGCTCGACCCCGGTTGCATAACCACGGCTGCGAAAGTAATTAGTATTTACGCCGCTTTCAGAAGCGGCGCCGGTATCTTCTTTTCTTTCGTCGCGCAGAAGTTGTATGTTTTAACGCGGCGTAATGCAGAGAACCATGAACTTTCCTGGAGGATTCATAAAAGCGTGAGCCGAAATAATGTTCGCCTGTGTGCGTGTATGCGCGAAGAGGAAGGGACAAGGCAATACAACCTCGGAAATAAAACCCGCACTAATACCGCGCGGGTTGCGCACAGACGATATCGGATGTCCTGCATCAGTTAAACGTTAATTAGAAATTAATGCGCGATCCTAGGAACGTTTGGAATCGCGTTCGTGATTGTTGGTTACACGTTTCGTGTTCGATCTCGGAATGCTCGCTAGAATTTTCGGTATTAGCGTCTAACAGCCACCTTTGGATTCAAGGATTGCGACTTATTGTCGCGACCATTTTATACCCAGACCTAATCAAGACTTCTTTTAAAGTAGACATTCAAGAGCAGAAGTAGTATCAATCTACGTATGTGTAATTTAAAAACGAAAGAAATAGAAATAAACTTGGATTTATATTGGTATGCTTCATTTACACGAGTTACTTAATGTTAAGTCAAGAGAAATTGCAGTTATACTCGGAGTACAATATTAAGAAAGAAAATTATTATTGGAGATACTTCTTAATTGAAGTTACAAAATCAGTTTTGCTCGGAGACTTTTAACGAGTACGTCGAGTATTTCGTTCCAGGCATCTCACACGAGTAATTTCATCGATATAAGAAATTAAATCGATAAGTATTACGTTGCAATTGAATTACGTGGATTGTCGTTTAGAAATTATATAAATTACCAATTCTATTGGCTATTAAGTCTAACCATAAAACGTAATTGAAGACTCGTGGATGAATTAATTGTCTTCCACGTTCTATGCCTTATTATCAACCGTAATGGACGATCAACATAGTCGTTTTGTTGGGACAAGCGAATGAAAATCATTTTCTTCGTTTCATGGAAATCTCGTAACCATTAATTATCGAACCGTACCTTGTTAGGCGATCATTCAAGGACGTACCAGTGGGGGCGCGTTCTTTTTCGCCATTTAATCTCATTCATTTCTCCCGGAGCGTAAGCATACAGGAAAGGAACGAAAGAATAGCAGACAGGAAGGAAGAAAGGAAACAAGGAAGAAAAGATACGCTCCAATTACGATGTTGAGAGCCTTCGACGGGATTATAGATCTGGCACAATGACTGTCTCTGATCTAAATCGGATTTAGCTTCAATTCAAGTCTTCGTTCCACGAATGCACGGTGTTCTCGTGTGCTCTGATCACGTACGCGCGTAAGTTAAAACGCGCCCTGAACCGTGCATGTAGGTCTTCGTTGCAGTTAAAAGCGAAAGGGTGAAATCGGGTGGAAAGTGCAAGCTTTTACACTTTTTACTTGAACCACGGCCTCATCCCTTTCGAGCGGCACTGTGCATTTATTGTATCCATTATTCCCGAGCCGACTCTGTGCGTGTTATTACGCATCGCCTGACACCGTGGAAAACCCTTTTTTCTGTGAAACTACGACACGAAAAGAAACCAGAAGTGAACGGTCTTTCAGAGTTTTCGTCGCGTCGGTATTGTCCGATAAAGCGATATAGGCAGTCGTAAACAACCATTGTTTACGGAACATGTATTTACGAGCGTTACGTTCGTACAGTTTTAGACCCTCTCTGGTGTAAAGCGCTAGGCTATTGTCATAATTTATTTCGTACGACCGTTAAGAAAGAAAAAGAAATTTACCACCACTGTGACATTCAACCCACGTGTTCGTCAAATTACGAAAATATATCGTCCGAGAAATTTTATTTTATCTTTTTTCATGGAGTTTAGTATCTGCCACAAAATAATCTCTACACCCGCTTTGTCCATGAAGGATAATGGTTTCCTAAAATCCTTTAAAGGGATTCTTCAGCAATTTTTACCTCATAATGAGGTTTCTCCTGAAAGGTTTCCCTTCACCCACACATTATGTTAATATTTTACGTTACACGCGTCGTGCTGACGAGTCGGTCGATTTAGGCATTTTTTTTAAATGGAAAGTCAAGAGGCGCGTAACTTCTGTTTCTTTTTATTTATTGTTTTTACTTTTTCCAAGTTCCCGCCATATCTTTCCTCGTTTCTCCGTCCGATGTTCCAGAACTGACACAAAACCGACATTCCATGACGCGCTATAACGCAAATTGAACACGAAACTATTTTCGATATCGCATCCATTCGAATCTAATGAACGAGCCACGCTCCTCGGCGGTATCTATCCTGACAGGGTTGCAAAACTCCTTCGTAGGAATTTAATTAATGGGACACGGTTTGTATGATGTTATTCACGGTGCCATCCGACGCTATTTTCCTCTCTGCTCCAGATATGAACCGGATTTAAATTAAAAGTGTTGAGAACTTTAACGAGGGATTCCAGCCCGACCAACCTGCTGAATTCTGAGCTAATTAAATCCGGAGCTTGGCTTATTGCGGACCTTAGTATTGTAACTCCGACAGTCTCATCATTACTGCGATAATTGTGGTGTGTCAGGGTCCTAATAATCAATAATTATCGGTGATTGCGAGGCGAAATTTTTTCCGCGCGCGTTCTGGACTTTCAGTTAACGTTTCCAAGGAATCTATTACGATTGGATACGTATCTTATTAGTGAAACGAATAGGAACATATATTTGGTGTTTCTGTGATCATGGTAGAAAAAGTAAATCAAAAGTGCAGTATAAAATTGTTTCGTACAGGTTTTTGTTTTCGAGTAAATCGAGTTCAAATATTGCACGGATTAGTTTCACAATCAAAGCGTTAAGGGGAATCTAAAATATTTGTTTATTCTAGTTTTAATATTTGCGCATCGGGTAATACTGAAAAATAAGAGATCAATACATAAAATGGTTTACAATCTGAAGAAGAAAATATTACACCAAGAGCATAAAACTAGCTGTTTGGATGGTCGTTAAAAAATCAATAAGAAAACAGCTTTATTGATATTTTAAGATTTGTCAACAAATCCTCCTTATTGAAGGAACGATAATTTACTTTGATAGCCATTTGATAGTGTAACATGATGCTCGGGAATTGATACGTATCGGTATTAATGGATATGCTTCTTTGAGGAACTGCTTCTTTGAGCGGTCAAGTATACGGCGCAGGGTCGAGTCGAAGGGTCTAATTAGAAGAAAACCATCCCGCTAATCGTAGAATCCGTTACGGTCGTTCTTGTACACGTTAGCCCCTCGATCTTCAAGATGAGGCTACGATACGTGAATTGCTATCGTGCAGGAGAAAGCAAATACTATAAACTCTTAATTAAACTTTGGTCTCCATTAAACCGTAAATTAATTTTTTGTTGGACCACGGGAATCTGGATATTTAAAAAAATTTAAACTCTTCATTAGTCCGACCAGGTATGTCTTTATTAAAGCTTTCATGAACATATACCTATATAATACTGATCTCTGTATAGATACCAAAGACAATAAATATTTTTATTTATCACTGAAGAGGATTGAAGTTTTGGATAAGAATGAAACAAATCTTTGTGTTTTATTTGTTCGATAAAAATAACGATGGAAATATGTTAATAGTAAAGTTAGTAATTTTTTAAATTGTTTCGGATGTCAGCGCAAATGGAATACCTTCTATCGTATCTAGTGAGTGTTGTACTGTAGCAGGAAACCATTTCATGCGCAGACAATCTTGACAGACAATGAACGAAGGTTTCAAATGCAGTACCAGAAAGACATCAACGCATCAAGACAGCTACATTTGTCTTAGTACGCCTAGTTTTGATAGAAACGGAAACAGTAAACGAACTTTTCGGATATTATTGTCTTTTGTAATATTATTTCGACGTTTCAGTCTCTTTTAGACTGTTCTTCGTCGACCACAGTAAACGGCAGATGTCTAATTAAAAACCCATTTGAGCAGCCTGTTTGGAGGGTAAAGTCTCGCAAAAACTTCTCCATATGGAATCTGGCAGTCTAGATTAAATTACAAAAAGGGGGACAGTACTATGTATTTGTATTAATTTCAAGAAACCTCAGATTTATTATCATTAGAATAAAGTTTTCCATTACACTATACAGGGTGTTCGGCCACCTCTAGCAAAAATTTTAATGAGCGATAGTAGAGGCCAAAATAAGACAAAAATCAAGAATACTAATTTGTTGGTGGAAGCTTCGTTAAAAAGTTATTAACGTTTAAAGTGCCGCTCTTACTGAATTTTTTTCTCGAAAATGCGCAAGATTTCGGGGGTATGTCTATTCACCAAAAATGACTGTAATTGAACCCTACAACCGAAAATAATTTTTCCACAACGATTTGCAATTTTTTAATTTTCTCGAATAATTTCACACCTTCTCTATTTTTTTTCTCGAAAGTGGGCAGGATTTCGTGGGTATGTCTAATGACAAAAACTGATTGTAATTGACCCCCGCAACCGAAAATAATTTTTCCACAACGATTTGCAATTTTTTTTCTCCGTTGAAAAATTTAGGCACCTAATTGGATTTTCAGTAAGGAATTTTTTTCTTGAAAGTGCGTACGATTTCGGAGGTATGTGTAATGATAAAAAATGATTGTAATTGATCCCCGCAACCGAGAATAATTTTTTTAAAACGATTTGAAAAATTTTTTTTCGCCGAAAAATTTCAGCACCTACTCGATTTTTTTTCTCGAAAGTAGATAGGATTTCGGAGGTATGTGTACTCACCAAAAATGATTGTAGTTGACCCCCGCAACCGAAAATAATTTTTCCAGAACGATTTGAAATTTTTGAATTTAATTGTTAATAACTTTTTAACGAAGCTTCCATCAACAAATTAGTATTCTTGATTTTCGTCTTATTTTGGCCTCTACTATCGCTCATTAAAATTTTTGCTAGAGGTGGCCGAACACCCTGTATATGTATTATCTTGTTTGATACACCAACCTCTTCAGCGATGAATAATTTCGTTGGAAATGGGCTCAAATTTTAACTGATCATTTATCAATACAACCATAATGTGTTATATCGTTGGCAAATATTATTACGAGCGTTCATTCACAATTATTTTGGTGATTTTCATTAGAAGGTTAATTCGATGAAACGTATTAAGGTTTTTAGTCAATCACGTGGATGGAAGCTTATACAGGGTGTTTTATTAAAATAAGACGAAAATCAAGAATAACAGTTTGTTGATTGAGGCTTCGTTAAAAGATTACTAAAAAATTTCAAATCACTCTGGAAAAATTATTTTCGATTGCAGGGGTCAATTACAATCATTTTTGGTGAATACACATACCTCCGAAATCCTTTGCACTTTCGAGAAAAAAATTCAGGAAGGTGGACAGATTTTTCGACAAAATTACAAAATTTCTAATCGTTCTCGAAAAATTATTTTTGTTTGCGGGGATCAATTATAATTATTTTTGGTGAATACACATACCCCCGAAATCCTATGTACTTTTGAGAAAAAAATTCTTTACCGAAAATATACTGTGTAGCCGGAAATGTTTCTATAACTTTTTAACGAAGCTTCAATCAACAAATTAGCATCCTTAATTTTCGTCGTATTTTAGCGTCGAGAATCTCCCATTAAAATTTTGCCCAGAGGTGGTCCTGTATATACGGTCGCAAAAATGAATCGTCCTTCGTAAAAAGAGAATATGAACGTTCCCGAAACTCTGTTGCGTCCATTCATGTGGTGAAATCACTCTCTCAGGGTGGGGGGATATCTAATTAATGTTCTTACGGAGCCAGCCACCCTATACGTGGCTGCACGTCATTCGTTAATCCAAAGTCTTAACTTAATGGAATTAGTTTATGGATCTGTGCTGCAGATAAACGTAAACCCTCCGTTTTCCTTCCTTCCGCCACCTACCTCTCTGCCACCCCTTTCATACAGATACTCCCGCCGACCTCTGAACTTCTGCGTCTCGTTCGTGTCCGCCCCATTCTACTGATTGTCCCTTTGTCTCTCTCTTATTCTTCGCTCTAAATTCTCCTTGTCGAGCCGCGAGATCGAGGGATAACTGCCGACCATAATAGCACTGTGTCACATAATTTCGCACGCAATACTGTACATCCGTCGCATCCCCAAACAGAGTGTGTGCAGACCTTATCTAGAAACTGGTGACGGTTCAATTAGACCAGCCCTTAGTCAACGTGGTCCTTGGCCACGGACACGGAACAAATGATACACGGGAATAGCTATGAATCCTGCTTGAACGGAGACAGAACTCATTCGAGTGCTTGTTTCGCGCGTTTGACCCGATTGTCAGTTTAATACACAGTGGCGACGTGATTAGTACTCTATCTAAACCAAAATCGATTCTTAATCAATCCTAAATACACAAGCGACGGTGAATATATTTTTAAGAGTTCCTAGGGGATTCGACATCCCCCCTGGCCCTTGCAGGATTAATTATAACGCAGCTAATTTATCTGAGACGGTGGACAGAGTCGTCCTGTACCGTATAAATTCTCAAAGTTTGATGTTTAAGTTCCTCAATCTCCGACCGTTTAAACATAGCAACGTCCTCGGCTACTAAAAGCCTAACGAGCCGTTAAAATACTAACGTTCCAAATTAGGATTCCCTCTTACGAAAGAAGAAACCTGCGCCCGGTAAAGGAGGATGTCTGATTGCGAGTCACAAAGGAATCGTTACGTCGTCAAAAGTGGACGCGGCTGTGCAGCGGTAACCGAAAGGCGGAGGATCTCTGCTAGGTCAAAGATTATAATTAAAGACAAATCTTTATTCGGAACAGACGAGTTCGGAAGGTCTCTTCGTGATCCGCCGTTGCTATAGTTACGATGAAAGCGGACAGGAATATCGACCGAGGCACTGCGCTAGGCGGACGCACTCAACTCGCTCGGTTAAGTTGAAGAGAGGAGAATAAAGAAAAGGAAAGACCGAGAGCGCTGGACGGAGGCGCTGATATTGCGACGGAGAGGAGAAAAAGATAATTAGTTAATTCCCTGAAGGATAAGTAAGTGGAAATTCCGCGTCGGTGTTCTCGCCGTTCGCGTTTTCGTTCTTTGCGGCTATCACGTTCTTTGGATCAGCTGAAACACGAGCCCTATTGGGGTTTGAGTTGGTGCCAGTTACGTGAGTCTTTTACGACTGTCGTCAACTTTCAATTCTTCGACCAGAAACTCAAGCATACACGGAAGTGAAAGTGATACTGATGCATGTTACGTAATAAATCAAACGGTCAAGGGCTTCGAGAACCATATTACTTCAAGGTTTACGTTTATTGCAAACCATTATAACTTGGGACTCTTAGGTAGCTGCGTACACCTTGCGCTTAGACTCCCTTAATTATCCAGTTACTGTTTCACGACTGACTTCCGGAATTCAACTTCCACGTCGACGTCGCAGTTAGACAAATTGCATTCACGAATAACAAATACAAATTTGTAATTCAACCCTAACGATGATAGTTATCTGTAATATAAATAAGACACACTCGTGAGTTGTAGGTTAGATTTTACTCGATTATATTCAACTTCCACGTCGACGTTACAGTTGGATAAATTGCATTCACGAATAATGAATAAAAATTTTTAATTCAACCCTGGCGACGATAATCATTTTTAATATAAATAAGAGAAAAAAATCCGCGAGTTTTACGTTAGATTATATTCGACTAGCTTGTAGCGTCCGGTAATGTTAGCGTGAAATAATAATTAACGTTGGTTTTACTTAGGATTTAATCCCGGCTAGACAAGCATATCGGAATCGGAGTTTCTGAAATTTCGCGAACTAAAGCTGTGTATACATGATGCAGCGCGTTATGGGCTCTACGTAGCAGGGAGAAAGACAGAGAAAGAAACAGTAATTCAACCATTACGTCCATTAATCTAAGCATAACGTGAGTTTAATCCAAACCTGTCCCGAATAGTGCCGAATATTGATTGCATATCTCGGAAATAAATAGGAGAACGTTATTCAAATTATTGACTTTTATAACATATATCGTCTCGTAACAATTGGTGAGGTGTACCCTATTATAAATAATTATCGTACATATAGTTAACGTTTTAAAAGTACATAAAAATCGTTTAGTACACTTTCAAGTGTTATTACTCTTGAACTATTGCGTTAATAAATTGATTAAAATCTGTTCTGAAGCACTAATTTGCCAATGTAGCATATAATTTTGTTGTATAATGCTTGGTTTTCGAGATAACTCAAAATCGTCTGACTGAATGCAACTTGCCTGGTGCGTCTGTTCATTGCTCACTATGTCTACTTGTGTTGATGCCCAAGCTATTATTTCGATGAACTTTCAAAGTCGATTTTCTCGAGAACAAAGGGTCGCGTGAAAGAAATTTATCCTACATTGGATAATTTATCTTATATTAAATTTACCTTACACTGGATATTTTGTGTTAAAATCACGTTTAGTCATTAACTAATTACGCTTAGTCTTCTGCCGCGTACCTGCAAGTAAATAGATTATGTAAATGTCAGCGATTTATGAATGGACTTGGCACGCGTTCGATGGCCTTCGCGGAACAGAAACCATTTCCGTTGACACATCCATCGCGACTCGCAGGTAAAATGCGCAGTGAATCAGGCTTGATGTGTCGATATTTCGATTATAAAATCACGAACTCGGCGCGTCGGTGTCCCGCGGCTCGTAGAAAATACATTGTTATTACCTGTGAAATGGCACGCTCGAGACAGGTTTCACTGTAGAGCAGATTATTTTTTGAGACGAAAAGCAATCAACGCGGTGATTCGTAAGTGAACAACACCTCTTTTGGCTCGGCCATTTACCAACAGGAAAACCAACGGGGCTATAAAAGTGAACATTTTATGAATACGTTGTTTTATTAACGCCTCTGCAATAAAATCTCGCTAGCCGTTTACTTTTTATTTTACAGTATAATATGCTTTTTCCTGAGAGTCCATGAACTTTCCACCAACATATTCATGAACTCCTTCTCTAGAAACGTTGTGTTAAGGAATATTGGTCTACTTCTGTGTCCTCTTTCGCACTCGAACAAAGAAAAGTTTCTCTTAAGCGACTTAACTTGTATCCACTTTTATTGAATTAACAAGTCGTCCTAAGATGAGCCCTTCAAACTGCATTCCGGAGTTAGTTGAATCGTTTCCACTTATCTTTGCTCCCGTATTTCGTGAGACTTGTTCTTTTAAGAATCACGGCCATCTTATTATCTCCTCGAGCCAACCGTAAGTTTCAGTGTCTCTTAAAGGTCTTCAGCTAGATTTTAACCGCAGCTGCTGCGTTACTGTTCCTTTTGTCCTAGCTAGCGTGCGTGACTTTACACGTGCGTATAAACGTGTACACATTAAACGAAGTCTCCGGCCACGTAGCCGAGTCGTCATCCGTGTGTAAACGCGCGTTTGTATCTGTACGAGGAGAGGAACGACGTAGTTTGTTATAAGCGTTCTTAGGGGAATTCGCCCCAAGATGCAATGAAGTGGTCTCCGTATCAGTTTTACTACACGTGATTCGCAAGCGTTAGTTGCACACGAGGCCACACTGCCCCGCAAATTTCCTCCGGTTTCCTTCGCCCCTTAAAACTCTGGAAGTACTTTTCGCGATCGTGAGTTGATTTTTAACGAAACGTTTAAAGTAATCCTTCTGGTATTTTCAAAAATAGTTTCATTAGGAAGTCGTGCAGCGCCAAAGGGTAAACCGTCTAGGTAAGGATTAAGCATTGTCGCGTCTCGCTGCTGTCAGCGTTGAACAGCTACAAAGAGCTTTGCTCAAAGGAACGTATTCCAAGTGGCTGTTCAACGCACCTACGAAGGTGTTTATGTAATTTCAGTCAGGTATACTCAAGGTATCCCTGAAGTAGACGACTGATGAATATATTCTGTCACAATGTGCAGTGTAGACTGTATATTAAGGTACTGTACGTTTTGTCGCTTCATAAGTTCCAGGCGTGTCTAATAATTTTGGATAATACCGTGTAAAACAGGAAATTCCGAAGAATTTTAATTTGAAATAAATTTTTTTAATGGACGCATGCTTACATACATTGTAATATCAGCTACAGTATTACTCGATACACGCCGACCTTCAACGGCCAGGTAATGAAGAAACAGTCGCTCAGGCGTATGAAAAGATCCTTACCGATCATCGTTTAATCATTACTGGTGAGGTAAACATCTCCTTCGGTTCGCGCCAAGCAATTCCAACCAGAGATCTTGGCATGACGTCCGTTCGGGTCTGGATTTTTTACTGACAAAACAAATTCTTATTACACTCCATCCTCGCTATTCCTCAGATTTAGCCTCCCGTGATATTTTCCTTCTCCGCAGAGTCAAAACGAGGACGATGGTTTAATAATATTCTCAGAGTTGAAATAAAAATTTGGACATTGGAATATTATTATCTAGAAGTTACTTCGTTATTAACCTCTTTCACAGAATAATGTTTTTTAACATTAAATTTGAGATCAGGACATTGAATTGAAATGTATTTTATAATAATTTGAGGCTACAAGGATTATCGATCAAGAATGGAAGGAACAAGAATAACATTACAAGTATGATACTGTGCGGCTGTGGAGGGTTGTACGATTTGACATAAAGCGGTTCACACGCGTGCATCAATTATGCATGCACGGGGCGCGGCGTGTACGCGCTGGTGGAGGACCGAAACCTTCAGGATTTCAAACAGACGCCTTCCTTTGACGACGTGCATCTTAACAGGCCTCCTCCGTGGGAGTGGAAATTCACAGAGCCGTAAACACTTCGGCATAACGTTTGCGATATAAAATCGACCCTGGATTTCGCTGAGAAGTTGCGGTGGAAAAGGAAACGCGGGTTACCTCTATCAGAAGCAAGGACGAAGATTGATTCGCGGCAGTTCACGGTGCCAGCGTCTGAGATTTTCTATCTAGACAGCATATACCTCAGCCGCGGGGATGAAAGGTCTCGAGAAAAAGAAGGAAACGTTCCGTTCCTTGCCCTGCGCAGTACCGTGTTTATTAACTCCTGTCTGCAAGGGACAGCAGAAAAGTATTCTTCGTTAGAGCGGCGTCTGTTAGCGGATAGAGATTGAACCGCAGATTCATAGATAATCTTCGAAGGAGTAATCTTTAATTTTCATAGCGAGATCAATTTTCGTCCCGTACAATGCGATCGAGTGGAATGTCGAGTCGTTGCACTCCAGCACGTTCATCATCGGGGAATCTGTTTTGTACAGTTCCAGAATGTCATTAATATAATACACGGCGTGAGTAATCGTAGAATCCGTGAAAAACTTCCACCCCGCGAGGCTTTAATGACATTAATTCACCATCGAAACCCTCATCCCCCTTCCCTTCCCTCCTTGTCTCGTGTCATAAATAATGCGTGCGTATTGCATGTAATTTAATGCTCGTTAATTTCGCCGGACGGTTGGCGTTAATTTATGCACCTTTCGGTGTGTCTTACCATTCTGAACTTCATCGCGTTTGTTCACGCGCGTTTGTAATGGGGAATACTTTTCTATGTCGCGAACGGCTGAATAATATCTTTCCGAGCGACGCGAAGTGCGATTGTGCCGAAATTATTTATCGTTATTTCGCGTGTTGTACGAGAATTTTATGCGCAAATTGCTTGGTTACTCAACGCGGACTCGACTTTGTACTCTTTTTTTTCGTTTTCATCACTTTTGCTCAAGTGTGGCGTAACAGTTGTTGAGCCCTCTCCTCTATCGTAGCATTCTCGAACGACGAGAGAAACTATTCCCGCGACGAGGTATGCGGAGGCCTTAACTCAAAGTCACTCACGGCTAGTCACTTATGAGTGATGACCAAGCGAACGAAAACGAAAGTTCATTGATCGGTGCGATCGATAAACGACTACATGCCTCCCGATGGTATCGGACGATCAAACCGTAAAACAAGAGGTAAATTGAGCTGCCACTCGATGTATCGTGATTCTCTTATATTAGAAGTAGAGTTGCATTGCTTTTTTTTTCCACGCGACGCGATTCGCGCTCCAATCAGCTTTTCCCCCGTGATCTTCGTCTCTTTCTTTCCGTCGATGACTTTTCTTACGTTCTGTTGCTGTTCTTTTTTCGCTACGTTCCATCCACCATCTTGGTTGTAAGTTGAAAACTTCTTTAACTTTGGGAACGCCGACAGGCGCAACATGATCGAAGTTTCTTGACTGCCCGAGGCACCGGCAACGCGCACGGACTGCACGATTTGTTCAAATCAGAAGTTTCGATATTCCTGGTAGAATTTTGGATAGGAATCGAGCGATGCCCCTTAACCTTTCGGCACTTTGGCCAGAGATTGCAACGTGGTTGGTCCAGCGTGGTCCGCCACACTATAAACATAATATACGTAAATACAAGCGATGTGCATTCTTGTTATTGTATACCAAACAAGTTCAATTTTAAGGGTAGGTATTCAGGTAGAAGTCAGCTACTAATAGTTTTCAAAATAGAAGCTTGATACACGTATTTTTCATGTGTTTGTTGCAAAGTTAAAAAAGCAATTTGGAGAAAAATATCAGATCGTAAAATCCATATCCTCATTTCTATAGTACAAAAAATGAAAATAAAATTTGTCCAAGTTTCTTTTTATTTTATTGTTCGAACTAAAATGCCTCTGCTGTAATTCCAATATTATGTACAGCTTTACAGCATAATCGAGTTCTGTATATCATGAATTTATTTTTTTAAATATCAAAATGTTCAAACGCTGCTTTTTTAACTCCATTCTTGATTAAAGCTTTTCCTCTGCTTCAGTTGTTGATTGCCTTTCAATCACTCAAAATGGCAAAAAAAATAAAAAATTTTTCATCCGTATTCGTCAGAATACATTTTATTTCACAACCAAAATGCCATTAAATTTGTTGCAATTGCAGTACTCAAATTTACATGCATAATTTTTATTGATTTAATTCGGATCGCACGACAAATCTAGGTAGCACGAAACACAAAATTTAGGTAACTTTATTCTGATCGATTTTAGTCTATATTTCAGTCAACGGGTATACTTGATTATAACTCGTCAATTTCTGTCGTCACAATACCAGACGATAGTCGTTGCGGCTAATACGAAAAATTTAGTTGCAGACGTAAAATTCGTACCGATGGCATAGACGTTAGATTGATGCCACCTTTCGCGTCGACGGTAATGTGATTTAACGAGTTCCCCGTGCGTCATGAACGCACCTTCCATTTGAATTTTATATTCCGTGTGCATTGTTCCAAGAGGACAAACTTGCAACGCTCGATCATTCGGCGTCATGGAAACTGCATAACGTGCTTGCATTTCGCGAACTCGAATTGCGCGAATCGCTAGAATTACTGGAATGGCACAAATTTAATGCGTGAGACCGCGAGAGAATCGCTCGAACCTATCGAGCACAGCCAAATTTCTATCGATCCATGGATGTCACAGGTGTGAGGGCTCAATTGGTGATTTGTGACGCAGTTTCGAACATTTGAAAACTTGCATTCCTTCGAAAAGGTTTTATTAGCGTGTGCCAGCATTCGATAAAGCTTTACAAGAATTCGTCGACTGGAAACTGCAATTGAGAATTTTTCAAATGTGTACAAGTATGATTTTAGTAAAATTTATTAGTATTCGTTATGATTATACAGAATTTTTTGGGTTTGCATTTTATCGAATTAATTTTCTCCACTTTTCTTTTACGAAGTTGATCAGTTTAGCTTTTGGAAACTTTTGTCATTTGTTAATCTTCGTTTCATATTTAAAATCATATTTTAATTATTGATAATATAGACGTGCAGTCTGCTTTTTATTTCGAAGAAGTTTAATACGTATTTCAAACAAAATTGTCTATATTAACCGTGGGTAGTTCCTAACCTAAACGAGTTATATCGTACTCGAAGTAAGCATGGTTCATATTAATCCGAAACTCAAACTTTGAGAATTTACTTCAGACTCTTGCGTGTACCCACTTACGAGTTCGTGTACGAAATTCAGGAATTATCGCAACCAAACGCTACAAAGCACGCTGTTTAATTGAAAATTTCATTGTACGCGATGAAAATTGCATACATTTTTGTCGTTGCTATTAAAATGTCAAAAATTCAAAGCACAAACATTTACCCTCACAGACGTATTTGTACATATAGATTTAAGTTTATGCACATCGAATTCAGTTAAACCTCTCCGACGCGTAATCAATTCCGTTTTTCTCTAAATTTCGTGGAACAATGTTTAAAACATCAATCTTCCCTGCTGTTTATTTCGCGGAGTTGACAAGTGTGACTCCCGAGAAGCTCGATTATTTTTCGTTTATCTACTTTTAAGGTAACACTGATCTCCATGATTTAATCTGATTTATTCACGGTCCAAAATTATTCACCGTAACAGATGCTTGCACTTAATCTTAATCCGATGTTTCGCGACAGATAAGACCGTGATCGCGAAGAACGTGGAGCAGTAAGTAATTTAGCGATTTCCGGGGATCATCGTCTCCCATCATCGGACAGGAAAATGCAAATCGCCTTTCGGCGACAGATCGCTGAATCCTCTTGAGATCTGCCGAGGCACGGTTGGTCCTGCGACCAATACACCTGCCCCATCCCGACGTATTCTTCAGCCAGACACCCTCAATCTTTATCGTAACACTTAGGAGTTCGAAGTAAATGAATTCCCCCGCGTCGTTGAACGCATACGGAAAAGTGGCGGCTAGCTAAGTCACGTCTTCGACGGGATACCTTTTCCTATCGATGGTCGACGTCGCTGCTTTTAAATGCCGCCCTCGTTCGCGCGTAGGTCTATTGGGTTAATAGAATGTGGCACGATGCAACGAATAGAAATACTTTTTCCGCAGTTTCACCCTCGTCGTGAATAAAAGCCCGACACGGAATCCTTGAAATATTTAAGGGGCACGATAAAATTTCTATAAACGTTTCTTTTAATGTCTCAACGGGCCAAAGGACTACCGATCCGGGTATTGCGGGCGACGAATCTCAGAGGAGCTCTAGAATTATTCCAAACATTTCCTCAAATTAGGAGGGTTCTGGATAATGCGGGGAATATTATACGAATGCTTTGAATATTGCAACGGTGGATTGTCTGCAATAAAACAGCGAATGGCTGCCATGGCGTTTCCCTGTTTTAACGTCTTATCCCTTTTGAACCTAATAAAACATATACATTCTTAGTTTGAAGTCGATTATTTTATCTTCGCAAATGTCTCGGTTATGAACATTACAATTTATTTCTGATATATGTTTTAACCTTGAACTGTGTAATTTAAAACATTTTGATTTAATCAAGTTTTGAAAATAATACCAGAAATATTGGAAAAGTGTTAAGAAAGATTTTAAAATATTTTTCATTCAATTTTATTTGAATTTTGTCAAAATTATTAAAAATTGCAAATTCGAATATTCGCAGGAAAATAATAGTTGTAGAGGAATGTATTTCATTTAGGCCTTCAAATAATATGTTTTATATGGTTGGGATGTCCAGATGATATTTTGATTTCCCGTCTAAAGATTTCCCCCTTTCAAAAGTTTTAAGTCGACTGCAGAACTTATGACTTTCTGAATCTTTATTTTCTTTGCCCGGAGATGTTACTATTTCCCATTTAGTTACTAAACTCATACGTCGTTTCGCAAAGTCAAGTACAACTTCCTTATGGCGTATCTTCAAACATGGCTTTTGCTTAAAGGATTTGGTTTTAAATTGGAGTTCTCTTCAAGAAACGTTGAACAGTTCCTTCAGAAGCTAAAACGTTAGCTTGTTGGGTAATTTCTTTTGCGCTACAGCTGAATTTCATACTTCCAAGATAAATCTCTGATCTCTTAACGACAATTATTCGTTCCACTTTTATAGGATATTTCATAGTGTATAATATTTTTAAAATATGATCTATGTTAGCATTCAGTCTCTTCGCGATTTCTCGGATGGAATATTTTTACAAACAGCTAATGTGGAAGCGAAATATATTTTATACAAAAGCCTGCGATTTTATCTATCGAATAAAAACATATTTATAATATATTGTAAGAATCATTACAGGTTTCTACGTTATATGAGTTTTACAGTAATACAAATGCTATTTCGTATGAAGTATATTCATCGTAGCTGGAGCAAATGTAATATTCGTGTAAAATTAAAATATCTCTTTCTTTGCAAAAGAACTCCTTTTACCCAAAGAAGACTGGATTTCCTTTAGATGTTTCATTCATTTTCCTGCGAATAACATGCGACGGGCACGCATACCAAAGCTTCAAAGGAAATTCCAAACGTTTATCAGTTAATCTCATGCCCGTCCGTCTTTACAAATTAATATAAGCATAAATAAAAACTTTATAAATATCTCTTACGAGCATCGTTTCCTTGTATCTTAAACGCGTTATAATTTTTCCATTCACGTTCACTTCACTTTTGAATATGCCATCGTCAAAGATTATTTAATTCCTGAAAGTTTTCGTATTCGTCTTCGTTAATCGTTCGTTTTTCACTGACGTTTCGCGAGGGAAAGGGAAGCAGTCTGTCGGAAATGAAACAAGTGGAAGTATCCTGCAACTTTTGGGTCGCGTTGAATAGTTTGGGAAACACTTCGCTCCGGGAACATTTTGTTAAACACTGCATACATAAATTCACAGTTCTCCCAATAATAATGCGCGAAAGTTTCGGCTGACGTCGAGAAGAAAACTTCCAATACCGTAGGACGTCGGTTAACCGCCGCTTGCACGGCGGGCAACTTCTCGCGGAGCCATTTTTCGATCTCTGCCAACTTTGATATTATTCGCGCCTACGTTCGTACATAAATTCAAACACTCTGCATGCATACGTATTGGTCATACATATATGTATATATACGTACGCTCCCGGCGAGTGGGCATTATTAATTCGCCTCGTACATTACACGGTTTCTCGGATTGGTTCGGCCAGCGAGTTACCGATAGCTTAGCGAGGGTTAAGTGTAATGGCACATCCTGTTGCGAACGAAAGATACATCACACTTACAAAGACCATTACCCTACTATCTGGGAACCATTTTGTTCTTCGTGAAAAATATTTGTTAACATTAGGGAACGGTAGTGATCCTAAAAATTTATCAAAAGAGATTATACTGAAAATTAACAGAGACGTTACAATATCTTTCAAAGCTTTCTAGTAGTAAAATTTAGATTGTCAAACATCTGATCGAATAATTTAATGCTTGTAGAAATTGGAAATGTGTAATATAATTTCGTTTAAATAAATAGGAGAGAAAACGCTTATTTTTGGTGATTTTTCATTATAATCAATGCTTCTTAGAGATTGAAAGAAATTCGAGCCATTTATCTTTTATTGCGAAGAAGAAGAAAGATAAGTCCTGGGAAGAATTGGAAGTCTTATTGAGTCAGACCTTTTTACTCAGCCTTCGTAAAGCCTGCGATTGAGCTAAAATTACTTGGCACTGTTCACATTCTACTTACTGATTATACCACGTTTCCCGTAACCCGAGATTGGTCTTTTTCTCTTTCAACAGTAGAGTCCTGTAAATTTGAGGCATCTGCAGGTGTTAAAGACGAGCCAGATGGCCTGGCTAGCTAGTTTTCTTATGAATGGTATCACACACACTTTCTTGTCTCTTCTTTGATTGCGTTTGACAAGAAACCTGTGGGAAACATGAGTTCTCCAGATCATGCTTTCATGATCATTACAAACGAGATTAAAATAATCATTTTGTGCAACCTAATGTATTCACATATTTTGGCCCTGAGTATATTTCATTTTGCAATTGCATACAACGTTTTCTGCCGTCGAAGAAACTCCTACCCTGGAAGAAAATGTAGCAGGAATATTTAGAAACGTAACAGCTGGAACATGGAATATTTTGGCAAATTGCTATAGTACATGGAACTAAGAACATTTTCGAAACTACGGCTACCCTAGTAATTGGCTACAGTTGTTCAAGTCCCATCTATTCTTGGACAGTACCCCAATATTATATAATTTATCGCATTAAATTACAATACCATTTTCCGTGTAACACGATCTAGAATCATGTAAGAAAAGCAAGGAATTAAAGAGTTTATATTATACGAGGTATTCGGCCATCCCTGGGAAAAATTTTAATGGAAGATTCTAGAGGCCAAAATAAGACGAAAATCAAGGATACTAATTTGTTGATTGAGGTTTCGTTAAAAAGTTATAGAAACATTTCCGGCCACACAGTATATTTTCGGTAAAGAATTTTTTTCTCGAAAGTACGTTGGATTTTGGGCGTGTGTCTATTCACCAAAAATGATTGTAATTGACCCTCGCGACCGAAAATAATTTTTCCGCAAATGATTTGAAATTTTTTAATTTAATTTTGTAATAACTTTGTAACGAAGCTTCAATCAACAAATTGATATTCTTAATTTTCGTCTTATTTTGCAAATAAATATTTTATTAGTTCAAAGTGGGTTTACAAAGAGAATCATTGATTAAAGAAGTAAACCAGCTAGAAGGGCGAATTCGAGCCTGCGTCGATATTGGTCCCCTTTATTGGTTCGTTTATGGTGGACGCTAAGCAAGGGCCATAAAATACAAAGAAATGCGCCTAAATGAAACACGGAGAAATTTATGCATTCACTTAACAGGGACTGCGGGTTTACACGGGTATTTGGAATGGCGGGAAGCCTGGGTGCGAGATACGACGACAGAACCTCGCGAATGGCGTTGCATCCAAATGAAAAGTAATTTCAGACCGTAAGGCAGTTGATTGGAGGGTGGGTAGTTGATCACCGTTGTCTGTGCCGATTTATAGCGCCGGCGCCATTAACTCGCGCATCAAACAATTACTTCTGCTCGATAAGACTTCGCAATGCTAAAAAAATGCATTGTCTCTTGCAATCGTGAAACGTTTGGAACATTTTCGTTCGACAATTCGTATCGAATCTCATAAAAATCGATCGACGTGCTTCGAGGAGTAACCTAAATCCCGCGGCGTCGCGTGATGGAGGGCTGTTCGAGTTATGCGACCAGTAGCACCATAAGTTCTGTTACTGGTACATTGAGTTATCGTAGCAAAAAAGGATAAGAATTGTACGTATTGTACAAGAATTGTACACTCGGTGAGACAAAAACTGTTGTCGAGTAACAATTGACAGAGTTTTTCTTTTTTTAAAAATTGGAATTAATATTTTATATTTGTTCGCGAACCAGCTATTCGTCTGCGAAGAAGTTCGTCAGTTTAAAAAATCCGTTATTGGGTCACAAATAACCCACGCTGAAACTATCGTTCAACGTTTCCGTTATAAAAAGAACCGAAATAATGAAATACTTCCTGATACCATCCGTAGACATACGAATGAAATGCAACCGGAAATTGGTTTAACGACAAGTCCAACGTTTTTATTCGTTATTCGCGAATGAAGTTTGTCCAAGTCCAGGTTGCAACAGAATCTACGGCATGACTGGGTACTACACGTACTCTGCGCATCCTTCGAGATGCTTAGGTCTGTGTTAATTGAACAGCGTACAAGCAGCGGGGGAAATCGATACCGCGTTGTGTATCGGTTCGAAGGTTGTCAATGATAATCACGCGGTAGCTCTCTTTGTTGTAACGTTATTGCTCGCTGACGTTCATTGTTTGAGTCGTCGCGGGGGAACGTAGCGCAAACAAATTAAGGGGGGAAACGTCGTTACGCCATTAACGATCGTGCTCGGCCCCTTCACGCGATGTTTTGCGGCGTTATGCCGTTGTTACGTAACTGGCCCAAGGGGTTAGGAGTCTTGGCAGGTCGAAACACCGTAAAGGAGGAAATACGAAAAGATCCGCTTCCAGCTGCTCGGCCGAACATGAACGAGCGCGTGTACGCCCGTTGGTACGTGTGTGTTCGTAACGAGAGGATGTACAGGAATAGGAACTCGGGCCTTCCAGGCTAACCCACCGCGCGTGTAACTAATTGCGTTTGGATTCCGGCCACGGACGACCGCGGTTTCCGGGGTCCGACTGCTAGGCTCCGGTTCTGCGAATCCGGGGTATCAATTAATTATCCGGTCTGGACGTAACTGCGAAATCTATAAGCGGTATTTACCCGCAGTTTTTCATCTTCGCGCGACTCGCGCGGCCAGTGGGAATTACGGGGAGTAACGGTGCCGGTTATTGCACATTTTGTTTCGGAAATAAAGAATCTTGGTCTTCCTTGCCGTTGGGTAACGGTTAATGGCGTTTACATGGAAAGAAAAATGAGAGGAGAGCAGCGTGCAACACGTAGTTCAGCTCGGATGAGCAAAGAGAGTGACGGTGTTCGAGTACGCACGTCTACATCGTTCGAACAACGAGGTGGGGTAGCAGATTCGATTATTATAGACATGCAAACTAGAGGCAGTCGTGTGTTTCTTGGAATATTTCACGGCCCCGTTTGTTCGATTATCGATGAACCTTGTAGGACATGGGTGTTATTTTAACCCCTCGAATCCATCTAAGTGCAGCGAGTACTATTTTTTGTACAGGGTGTTCGACCACCACTGGGAAAAATTTTAATGGGAGATTCTAGAGGCCGAAATAAGACGAAAATCAAGTATATCAATTTGTTGATTGAGGCATCGTTAAAAAGGTATTAAAAAATTAAATTAAAAAATTTTAAATCGTTCACGGAAAAATTATTTTCGGTTGCAGGGTTCAATTACAATTATTTTTGGTGAATACACATACCCTCGAAATCCTACGCACTTTCGAGAAAAAAATTCTTTACCGAAAATATACTGTATGGCCAGAAATGTTTCTATAACTTCGTAACGGAGCCTCAATGAACGAATTATAATTCTTGATTTTCTTCTTATTTTGGCCTCTAGAATCTCCCATTAAAATTTTTCCCAGGGATGGCCGAACACCCTGTATACAGATCTCACGATCATCGAGAGAATATATTCGATAGAAATTTATTTGTCCTCTGCTATACTGTTTGGAATGAAATTTATTAATTGAATCTAACAAAGCATACAAATTGCCAAGTAAATGAAATTAAATCGGAATTTCGATATTTTGTACCGTGTTTTTGTATGCGTTACACATGTATTCGATTGATTATTTTCTAAATGTGAAATTGATCAAATTTTTTACCAAAGTACTTCAATTATTGCATGGAACATCTGTGCACAATGTACGAACGAAACATGACACAATATAATATTTTTTTTATTGTATTACAAAGTTACACCGAACGTGGCTGCGAGTGGTATGTCAACGTAGACCACATAGTTGATATTGTAGTAAAAATGTACATGGTATGCTAGAAAGAGACTAAAAAAAACAGTTTGCAGGGGATTTGATACTTTTCAGTCATATTTTAAACAGTGTCTACATTTATAAAAATAATGCTAGGGTAAATAATATACGCGTGGCAATTATTCGTTTCGCGATAAATAAATATTTCCTGAGGTGCAGAGAAAAGTTTTAACAAGTGTGGCATATCCAACAAAAATAAATATCACAGAATTAAAATGTTTGCTGCGACTATGTTCTGTGTTTGTGTCAGATTAAATATGTACCACTGAATGTCTGTATTTGTTCTGACTGTATTCTGCGAACACAAGAAATTCTCATTTAAATTTCCCGAAAACAGGACGCATCAACGTCGTCGCAATAATTTTTGGAGTATATTCTTCTTGCGTCATTTAAAATTTTCTTTTTTTTCAGACCCTTTCGAAAAAGTTTAAAATCCGCTACTCTAGGGTATTATCTACATCCACGTACAGTTGGGGACATTAATTTATTCCCGCTTCAAGGGAAAGTCACTAGCCGTCGACTTCTCCTTGGAGGATCGCAACTTCCTCTTTTCCTTCGCGCTACTCTTGTAGTGATTTCTTCCTCTTGTAGCGGGGAACTAATTAATGCCCCCCGAGTGTACACTTCTCTGTTTTTTAGATTATGTCTAGCCTTTTTCAACAAAGTTGCAGCCATTTAAAAAAACTGTATTTTTAAGATTTGACAGTTCAGCCACTATAACTTTAGTTTAATTTTCTCATTCAACAACCGTAAACTGTCGGAGCTGGCGAAATCGTGGAAAAATGTAGCCAAGTTTTACGTCCACAGACAAATTATACATAAACCGCGTTAACCTGATTCCGTCGAAGCTCGTAGAAATTCAACTCTAAACTTTAATTTCTAACGACTCGCGTTCCCAAATTATTCATCTTCTCGTTCGAAATGAGAACTCGTTTCCCGTTTCAACAAAATGATTTTCTCTCTAAGCCCCAGAGTACACGAGACGCATTTAACCAGCTTTTTCTCAGAATTCTTTCGTCCCCGCGCCCGGTGCTGCCAATTGTGCTTACGGGTCTAACTACCGCTGGCGCATTCCGAAATTTCTCGGGACAAGGGTCCGCCGGTGGAAAATACGTAAAGCAGGGTCTGCGAAAAGAGATTCCAGAGATGCATTTAAGCACCGTGCCCGCTTTAAGACGACTGCCGCGAAGACGAGGGTCCCTCCTCTCTCTTCTTGCGCGTAAACTTCTCCTACGCGCAGATTTACTGTCACTAACCGACCGACGTTTTGCGCGAGATGCAAGTTTGCGCTATTTGGAAGGCCTCTGGCAGCCGCCCTGGGTGACATTTATGGTACAACCTGGTGACAAATGAAACGTCACTGATAAGGGACGCTCGGCAAATTAATGCGTCGCTCCTAGTGGAGTAATAACGGGCGTTCAACTCAGTGTCGACGATGAAGCAGATGTTCGAGTCCTTCGCCACGTAAGCTATACTATTAATCTATTAATGAATATTAATCGGTTACCATTGGTTTCGTCTTTACGAAAATTTGTCACCGATCGGGGCTCAATAAATTTCCATTTTCAAATTGTCTCGCAATAAAGAAGTAAACACAAGCCTATTATGGCACATGGAAACATTTTAGAAGACTTGATTGACACGTATTTTATTATCACAAAAGATTGCAACTGTAAAATATAAATACAAGAAGACTTTCTCAAGAGATCTAGGCTAGGGCTCTGATGGAACTGAAAATAAATGTTCGAGCTAAACTTGCCAACCACTTTAAAATAAAGTATATTTATATTGTGCAATTTTCATAATATCTCGCTATAAAGAAGGAAACACAAGCCTATTCTGGCACATGGAAATATTTCAGAAGACTTGATTGACACGTATTTTATTATCACAAAAGATTGCAACTAAGAAATATAAATACAAGCAGACTTTCTCAAGAGATCTAGGCTAGGGCTCTGATGGAACTGAAAATAAATGTTCGAGTTAAACTTGCCAACCACTTTAAAATAAAGTATATTTATATTGTGCAATTTTCATAATATCTCGCTATAAAGAAGGAAACACAAGCCTATTCTGGCACATGGAAACATTTTAGAAGACTTGATTGACACGTATTTTATTATCACAAAAGATTGCAACTGTAAAATATAAATACAAGAAGACTTTCTCAAGAGATCTAGGCTAGGGCTCTGATGGAACTGAAAATAAATGTTCGAGCTAAACTTGCCAACCACTTTAAAATAAAGTATATTTATATTGTGCAATTTTCATAATATCTCGCTATAAAGAAGGAAACACAAGCCTATTCTGGCACATGGAAATATTTCAGAAGACTTGATTGACACGTATTTTATTATCACAAAAGATTGCAACTGAGAAATATAAATACAAGCAGACTTTCTCAAGAGATCTAGGCTAGGGCTCTGATGGAACTGAAAATAAATGTTCGAGCTAAACTTGCCAACCACTTTAAAATAAAGTACATTTATATTGTGTAATTTATGATGCTCATGAATACTGCGAATTTCTAATACATACGAAATTATGGATACGGTATTTAATGTAAAATAAATTTCGGTTAACCGACTGCTGGATAATTTAGTTGTAATGTGTACTACATATTTTCGTTGTAATTGGTTCATAATTAAGACGCCTATTAATATGCATTTTCATTCATATATTAATTCTCATATTCATACTGATTGCATACAAAATTTGTCGTTAACGTATAATAATATAATCCTTGCAATTGTTTAAAAACACGATAAGCATATAAGATCATTAACGTTAGTGATAGAGATTCGATTAAAAATTTTTAAATTTGGGATAACTGATTTCTAAATATATCCTGACGAAATAAAAATGAAGGGGAGAAATATTCGTACCGCGAACATCCTCTCGACGTTCCTTATTACGAAATTAGCGGAATAGTAATTATTATTAGGGGAACAACTTGTACGTCTTCGCCTTTGTGCTCTCGAAGTACAATTCCTTACGTTATACAATTAACCAGCTTTAGGTATAGAAGGTTTAGGGTTAATGGGGGAGGTAAATGGAGGGTTAACTAGCCAGCTACAAACAGAAATTGCTTCGTAATCACCACAATCTAAATCCTAATCCCGAAACGAATCTCGCTATTATCTTCGGTCGAAACACTATGGAAACAATCTTCCGTGTGTGTACTTCGGTTCCGCGAAGTACACGCAATTTGTTCGCTAAACGTCTAAATCATGCGATAAGCATCTCACGTATAAAACTACGCGGCGTTTGCTATATTGATTGCGGAATAGTTCGAGCCAAGTTATCGAATTCATTCGCACGCGAAATAGAATTATCTTCTCCGAATTCCGATTCGATTAGCAAGTTTATAGACCAAGGGAACTATACAATGCACGTTAAAATAATTACGCGCAACGCTTATCGAATAACGAATTTTCGACGCCGGGAGAAATTTGAATCGAAACTCAAATTGACCTATCGACGCAAAACTAACTCACGTTTGTTAAACCTTTTTCGACTAATGACAGTATGATCTGCATGGGCATCGCGATCCTTCACAATGTATCCTTCTTCGAACATAGAAATTTCCTTCTCTTTTTGCGATCAATCCTCGCCTCTCCCACTCGGAGAGGGGCTCCTTTTCCTCCGTTTTTTTAGTTTATTATTTTCATTCGATCATAGGATCGAGTGAAATTGAACCAGTGGTTGCAACTGAAAATAGTGATAAATAACGATCACGTCCCATTAAGATAAATCGATAGGTAATGGAGCCACTGGATTGTAACTGACAGTATGGTGATTGGATAAGCTATCATCAGCCGAAGCATTTTGCATTATGCAGTGCACACAAGCTGCATACAATGTTCTGTTACGGTAGCAACGATCGAAGGATTCGAGACGTACGCTCTATCATTCCGTTGCTTTCACGTTATGAAACATTTTGTGGTTGCAATCAAGATTCTTTCGTAAATTGTTTACTAGTACGGTCGATGAGGTCTCTCGTTTTTCTAATTAAAATTTCAATCCTAAATATGATCTATTGGTCGATGTAAAGATCATTATATTAAAAAATGAAAAATATATTATGAAACTGTTATATTTTTCTACATTTCTAATTATGTATATAATTTGTAAGGTATATGGGCTGCTGTTGTTCCTCCATAATATTTAATTTTGGAACAGCGTCAACTGAACCTCGCCCTTTGATCCTAGTAGGTATGCTTTCTCTATGTAAACTGTTTGCTTTTTTTATTCCGCGAATAAAGTCGTCTAAAAAAGGCTGCGGCTCACGCCAAAATACGACTACTACGTTTACGCTGTGCTCACTTGTCTGTCTACTTGAAAAACAAAGAGCCTGTGCTCGTAGGTTTGAGCTATGAGACGACAATTAGGGTGGCGGTAGCCAAACCTCGAGGCCCTTAAGTTAAAGAGTTAATTTGCAGAATATTCTTAAGCTTCGAGCACGAGCTAACTCAACCACACTTTCTTCTAATCGAATTAACTAGCTAATTTAATTTATTTACAATTAAACGTGAACATAAATTTCTTATTCAAATTGAAGATTTCAATTTCTCTATTGATTAAAGATGTGGATCTGTTTTTATTTTGGAAAAAACGTTGGAATATTTTTTTTGAAGGATGCCTTGAACGATATAGACCATTTAAATTATAGTATAAATCATTTCGCGTTTCAGAAGTCCTATTGCATACGATGAGCTTTTAGCAGCACGAGCATAAACGCAACGATAATCGCGTAATCGTTTAATTATATTTTCTGTATAAGCAACAGAAAATTTGATATTTCAATGGGTGTTCGTTTGAGCTACTTTTCCGAATGCATTCTACATGAAATATTTACCAAAGTACTTTCAGCCGGTATTAAATTATTAGCCTCTCGCTTTTTAATGTATAGTCGGATCGTTTAAAACCGGCATCGTTTGAATGCGTAATAACTTTATAATTTGCCATAGCAACGTCGAGCGAGCATTAACGCGAAATGCGTGCATCATAAAAATTAAATTCCATCGGCAATCCTACGTGAATATCGACGCTGCGCATTATACATTCGAGCACACTTTTGCAATAAGTGCGTTCTCTTCAGCGCTATATTCCAATACTTATCTTCTTTACGAGCCGATGGTATTTACATAAAACTTGCTATTCAAATTCCCTGTCGCGGAGCGGAAGCGTTCGCTTTACTATGAAACAACATGATCGAGAATAAGATCCCTGATAGACGCGTATCTAGATGGCTGGATTTTACTACAACGGTGCCATATAATTTGTAATCCCGAACAAATGGCACCAAATCGTACTGCGAGCTTTGTTTGCCAAGCCCATACACGACGAATCCAAGGAGAAAAATGAATTCCTTCACATTCTTCGGCGAAACTTTTCGTTCGTAACCTGTTGATTTCTATGCTGCGTGCCAGTCGATTTATAAGATAAATTTTTTTCCAAGAAATATTATGTAGTTCTATCCTATAAATGTAAAATCTAGAGATATAAAATGTGCAACAAATGTGATAGATGCTGCCCCATAATATGAAGCTGTACAGTTTACGTATAAAAATATTTGTCCCCGACAATGTTATGACCGACGTAGATTTATGTAAACAGCTCACGACGGTGCAATCTACACAGTATTCAGTATTCAGTATTCAGCGACCTCACGTCATAATACAAAAATCACTTTAGCCGACGCAAAGGAAGGCAAAATGCCGGCGATGAAATCTCGGTGTTAAGGGGAAAGCAGCCTTATTTGTAGATATACCTTTGAGCCTGGCTTGTAATTCTAAAGCTTTTCGAGCTGCCTGCACTTTATTTAATTCGGTAAAATTGCTACTTTCCTTTGAAAATATCTGCTTAATTTATTTACGCGAAATCGTGCGATGTGGTTCACAGTTTACAAACTGCTATCGATTAATACAGTATTGTTCGAGTAGAAACACGGGACAGAAACACTTTGTCCCGACGAAATTGTTATATGCGTTTATTATTTATGACGCTGCAGACGAGAAGCGATTGCTTGTTTGCCACGAACGTTTGGTTATACGACTGGAAAAAGGGAAAGTGTTGCGGTGCTCGGCAGAAAATTAAGTTAAACTCCCATTCGTCTACTTCCTCCGCTCTTTTCACTGGATTTCTTCGAACGTTATTCTCGCTCGTAACACAGTGACACGCTTTTATCATCGAAGTGGCTATTCAGCAGCTACGATCCTTTCTCAGGCATTTGGAATTAGCTACTACCCACGTTTTCTTGCACAATTTTATCAAATCATTCCTGTTTGTTATTCAAATGGTTTGGAAACTAATTTTTGGTGATTGACAAGGAGCAAAATAGAATTCTCAGCGCGTGACGTTTTGCGTTGACATTTATTCCGTTCCTCGCGATAAACGAACGATATAGTTCTTTCCAAAAAAGTGTTTAAGACCTTTGTGAAATTCCACGGGACCGGGAAAAATATTAAATACTTCAGGACATTCGAACGCTGTCGAAACAACGCGGTGCGCAGCTGAAATTATAAACGAAGTGTGGGTATCGGGAATTAGAGGTGTATTTTCAAAGTTACGCTCCTCGTTCGTTGCTCGCTTGCATATGAAACGTACGAAACGAATTTCACGTTCGCATAAACCGTGGCGGAGCGGAGTGCAATTTTTTTTCCTTTTTTTTTCGAAAATTCTGCGAAATGAGCGAGCGCGCGATGCAAAGTTTCGCGATCAATAAAATCGCGAAACTTTGCATCGCGCGCTAACTTTCCGCAGAGGTGGAGTGGGAGAAAGAGAGAAGCCCACTCTTCCGCTTCGTTTCTCATCCGAACGAAAGATTTGACAGCGTTGCCTCGCGATGCGAAACAGCAGAAGGCGAGGGAACCACCGGCAGAGGAAGTGCTGGCTGAAGGAAACTCGCGAGCTTTCAAACTTCATCATTTGCCTCGGTTTCTTTTGGCATCGCCAGATACGTACGTCTTCGTACCTTATCGCGGGCTATACTTCGCCCAGTAGAAGTATATTTGCGCACATGCATCTGTTGCGTTAACCAGACCCGGGTCTGTTGGTTCCCACACGATTCGCAAAGCCGATTATTTAGCACTTGAGTAATTTTAGATGCGAATAGTCACAAGAAATAGATACAACAAAAATGAACACGACTGAAAAGGGAGCACAATTGTGAAGAAAATCACCAGCAAGTAGTATCTTGTTTTAAAGCTTATAACATTTTAAAAGAAACTTTGTGTGTGAAGATTAAAGTATAAATTTGCAACGTATGTATGTATTTGTCTGTATAAATAACGTAAAATTTACATTTCGAAACGATCCTGAACGGGGCGCACGAGGGGGAAATGTGATCATTTCGCTGTAGCTTCGGGATTCAATTATTGGTGTTACCAATGTCCTAAATAAAAAATATTGAATATGTATGTACGTATAATGGACATTTTCGAAACAATCAAATTTTAAAATCGTGTTACAGCGAAAAAATCGTGCAAAGAATGATATTGGTACTCCCATTCGGGACAGCGTTGAATCGAAACAGTGTGAAAAGGAAATCGAATGCAGTTTGATGAGTGATTATGCAAACAAATGTTTTATTTTAAATAATTAAGAACAGATCAGGGAAGAATATTTCACATTACCAGGGAGAAAATGTTTCGTGCAACCGGGGACTATTACGTTTAAAAATTGATGTTTTCACCATTTTGCTGCTGGCATACAGAACAAGTGGACGTTGAAATCACAAGTCTCGTGATTACAAAAGCTCCACTGTTCCCACACAGTTTTGTTATAACCTACTCAAAATTCTACAAGCACGTATTGTCTCGGTTCGTAATTAACTATTAACCGAAGTGCCTCTTATAAACGCGATTCTTGCACGAGCATGGCTATAGCAAGAAAAATGGATGTGCAAATAGTTATTTTACACGTTTCCTGCGAACCGTGCAGCGACTCATTCTTGCAATAACATTCCTGTTAGTAAGCCACGTTCACGTTGCGTTCTGCATTTCTAAAAGCCTTCTTCGTGCAATGGTATCTTTCTCTTGTCGAGCCGACACTGTTAACGCAGCCCACGTTTGTCTTCGACATTTGTTTACGTTCATTGTCTCCTGGCAGAATGTCTCGCTTGTCCCGCGACGCGCCGGCGAAATAAAATTTCTTTGCTATTAAATTCTGTTCCGAACGGCGGTGGATTGCTCTTGCGTCTATAATACCATGATTGGAAGATCACTAGCATCTAATTTAACCTCTAGTCGATCCACATTAGAGCTGATGACCCACAATTAACCCTCTCAACGTTCTCCGTATCATCGACGAAGGATACTTGAACGACCCAATCTTGGCTCAGACTTGATACTATTGCAAGCGAGGACGTTTTCTCTTGGGTCTCTTCTATATGATCGAGTCCTATAATTCATCAGCAACTCGACCAGGGTCAAAACCTGGAGTTCCAAGTGGTCAGAGTGCACATTCAGAGGGCAGAACATATATTGGTCACGGAATTTCGCTCTGCTCGATCCGTTTTGAAAATTGTACAAACTTTTCGTGCATTTTCAATTCAGTAGAAATCGACACCCTCTGATTAACGTATACACGTAGAATAATTTCTGGGATTTTCTTTAATTTTCTCGAAGAAGCCGGCTTACATCTGGAAATCCGATAGATTCGTTTTGAATAGCGTTCTTACTATGCAATCATTATCAAATCCGAATCCAATGCTTCGGTCTCTGGTTTTAGTAGCTCGAGAAACGTCTGTTCTTCTCCGACGACGTTTCGTGAAAGCCCCGCAGACCAGTAACGAAGCGAAGCGTAATCTGACGTCGGATTAGGTGTAATATTGAGAAACCCGCGGATCGAATTGCCGCTGTCCTCGGGTAATATAGTTAGGAAAAGCCGCTCGAATGAACGGAAGAACCAGTGTCCGGCAGGTATGACAAATTGTACTTTAAAGCGCTCGCTGAAAGCTGTTCCGACGCACAGCCGGAACACACCGGATCCGAAAGCTCTGTTATGGATGACAAATCGTCGTAGCAGGTGTTTGGACGAGGTGCGGATCTTCCTCAGAACTTATCTACGTGCCCCGGTTGTTTGAAACGAGCTTGAGGTCTTGACGTTTGAAAGAAATGCTTCTCGTATATCTCTTCGCTAATAGAAAACGTGTGGCAATCCGAGGTGTATTTGTAATCGCCATTGGTTTAGAATTTTAAAATCCTTGCTACTTTTCGGGAGGAAAATCGATAGAAGGAAGCGTCGATTTTATTAAAGAAGAAGCAGAAACACGGTAAAATATTTTATTAGTTATAAACAATGGACAGAACGTTAATAAACGAAAAAGAAATTTACTCCGGTAGAATTTGAATTTTAGTAAAACATTCTCGCTTCGCGGATCATTCTTATCGATGTAATACGGTTACTAGCATATGGTCAAGCAAACGGAGTTTCTCAAATTCTGATCTCCCCTTTCCCAAAAGTTTATGAACGTATTCTGCCAATATTGTACCTACGGATTTCGTAGTTTCAGACTTACCATCCCCATATCAATTTTATTGAAATTGGTGTCTCGTACAACCGACTTTCCCCTTGTTAGTACGAAACTGTAGCTCACGTTTGGAATTAGTTCAGATTCGAGTTCCATCATTTCGGGTCAGTGTAGAGTTTGGTTTATCGTTTTGAAACAAAATACAGGCGAATTCAAAGAACAGGTCCTCCGAAGAATATATTGTATCCTTACTTTAAAATTATTTCCATAATATTCGTTCCAAAAGAATATCGATTATTTCGTATTCTTACTCAACCTTTTTTCGCCCAGTGTTTTGCACCCTTCGGTACGAAGCATTGATCACGTACAGAGAAACGAAATTTCATAGATTCGATCGAAAGGACGCGGAACATCGTGAACCTTTGATATTCCGATGTATTAATAACGGTATCCCTCGTTTTAAAGAGGGGGACAAAATGAATGTCAGCTGAAATTGTCGGTCATTATGATGGATCCCGTGTCCACAAAAGTTTAATAAAGGCACGTCGAGCCTGTAATATCGACACGAATAAAAACTTGTAACCGCTGTAATCCCTACTCCTCTTCGGTATTCGATCA
This sequence comes from Colletes gigas, assembly GCF_013123115.1. Taxonomy (NCBI): domain Eukaryota; kingdom Metazoa; phylum Arthropoda; class Insecta; order Hymenoptera; family Colletidae; genus Colletes; species Colletes gigas. The sequence goes on from NW_025106637.1 coordinate 9,400,290, forward strand.
AGAGATGAGGCCAAACTAGTATACATCGAGCCTTTGCAAGACAATTTTTTGTCTCCTCGGATGTATCATCATGCCCTTGACATGTACGCTCCATCCATCGATAAAAGTTGAAAATAAAAGGTGGATACAGGCACAGTGGAGCGAATTTCGTCCCGACTTATCATCGATCATGCCCCGGGAACGAGCCGTAAACCTCTATCTGCTACGTTCTACGTAGAAAAGTTTATCGACGGACCGACTAGCCCGCGGCCTTTGAGCCGACTACGAGAATAGACGAGAACGAAAGATGGCCGCATCAACCGCCGCGAGTACAGATCCTCCCGCGTCCATATTTTCGGTACGAAGTTAACGGTTCGACTCTAACCTGGCTAGCAAAAGCAATGGGTATAGGAAGCGGTTCTCGAGGATATATAACGCGGTCAGTAACGATAAGGGATTGAGCATAATAGCAGCCCGCTTCCCACGGACATAGTTAGCCGACTCCATGAAAAATACTAATGGGACGAGGTCATCCGGCTCGTGAAAGTAAATTTCGCAGGCGGATGGTGAGAGCACGGGGAAGATAAGAGCGAGACCTGGGCTTTTCGGCGTTTAATACGTGAATCATGGTCCGAACTCGTGCTCGTCACGGAGGATTACAGTCTACTTTGTGTCCCTTTTGGTTGATAGATGAGGGGAAAAAATACTCTTCCGTCGAACGGAATTACCACCTACTTTGTTTCCCTTACGTCCCCGTAAACTGACTCTTCTTTCTACGCTAAGCATCAAAATTAATCGCTCATTTTAGGTCGAAAAATTGTCGATTCTTTAAAGAGTGGCTAAAATTCCTTTATTCCAATTCGATATTGTTCGTGAGAGTAAACATGTTTTCACTGTTCCTAGTTAGGGTACCGTTAAACGATATACTTGGTAATTGTTCCATGGCAGATTGAAGTAATATATACCAGATACTTCGTACAGTCTTGAGTGGTCTAGCATTCGTTCGTCGCGAGTTAATGTAAAATCTACCTAACACCCGATCTCACGAACCGGGACTTTCAATCGATTTAGTGTAGAAGGGGAAGGGGTAATAACTCCGTTCGTTTGTACCTGACCTATTAGAAGTGCATTTCTACCTGACCGTTAGACCCTTCCTACAGCAATTTGAACGCGTTCGTCGGCTCGACGGCCATCAGGTTGCTAAGTAATTCCGACGTAAAATGCGCTCATCCACCATTTATCATACAAAGTGGTTTAATGAAACACTAGAAACGTTCCTTCGAGCGTGCAACTGTTCCCTTGGATATAGAATATTCACACGACAGAGTCGAATCAACTTTTACAGAAGATCAAAGATCGATAAAGGTGTCTTTTAACACTAAACCTACCGCGACCTTCGTTTAGAATTTCTAACACACAATATTATTTTAGCGTCATTTAACTTCACGACTTTTTTTATAGCATACGTGCAATGAATTTTACAATATTCACTTCTATTCTTATTGTTTGTTTTCTCAGAAAAATATGTAGTCTGTCTTACCTACCACGACCGGTCATCTGATCGGTTGAGTGATTTATATTTGAACTGGACAAAATTTGGTATCAAATTCTGGTTAGCTTCCGATGTAAATAGGAAATATATGTATAGCAAAGACAAGGGGAGAGAATCATCAGTTTCCACTGTCTTAGAACAGTCTAACAACGCGTATTAGAAATAGTGAAATTTTAGACGCGTGTAGTTCCGAAACTACTGGTGTTTTATTTATAATTCAGCCATTGTTAGAAGCGGCAAGGCCTCCTCTTTAAAATGGCTTTTGGTTTTTGACGATCGGACTTTCCGTTTTCGATATATCGTAATTTATGTAAAAGGGTATTTTTCTTAATTTGACTATCTCTGTCTCCGTCTGACCTCTTTGTCGCGCGTGAGTCGAGACAGTCTCGTGACAAGGAAGTCGTAGTATTTCCAAGAATTTACTACGCACTATTTACTATGTACGCGCGCGAGATGAATGAACGCGCGCGACCGCAACGAAATGTAAACAAATGCTTCGGACCCTTATATCTCCGAAACTAGCCACCGCATCGACTTGAAACTAAAATCGCTATATCTCCGGAACTAATAAAGCTATCGACTCGTTCGAACGCTCATTTTAAAGGGCATTTCATCCCCTATCCAACGAGCATATCACCTACTAAAATTTTTGCTATCTTCTATGTTTATTTTAAAATTTACTTTGACGCTACATTCCCAAACAAGTTTCAGCAATTTCTACTGATCGTACGACTAGTATACGATAAAACTGGATCATAAATTGTTTATTTGATTGAAAATTAATTTAAATTTGTTTCAAGGGTGTTTGCATAATTACTATGCCATTTTTCATAAATAATTGTTTTCTCTGAAATTAACTATCGACTTGAAACAAAATTTGTTTTCGAGAGCGTTTTATCTTCTATCCGATGAAAATGACTAATTCACTAATACTATTACAGTACTAATGCCACGTTCAGACTATAAGTATTGAATATTTTTGTTGAGGTTCTTAGAATACAGTGGTTTAAAAACACAACTTTCTATACATTTAATGCAAAAATTAGAAGTACTACGTTTACGTTACCTCGTAAAAGAGAAAAAGAAAGACTGATCATTTAACCGGTCAGGGTAGGAATGGGTATGCATGAAGTGCCGACAGGTTTAGTGTTAAATTGTATTTAATTGTATAATAGTAATCTGTTTGCCCTTATTTGTAATTACTTTCTACTTAAAATCTTTTCGCGCGTTAAGCGTCCGAGTTTCAAACCAGCGCCCGTTGTAAAACTTTTTACAAGCAAAGAACCATTACTACGGGTAACATTCGTTTACCAGCGGTGTCCGATGAAGACATCAGAGGCCAGCGATGGTCGGCGAACAGGAAGCGGAAAACTGAAACGTCGCTGCGAGGGACAGGCTGGGGCTCTGTCAAGATGGACGAGCAAAATCTCCGGGATCTGGGCGAATTAATGAAATGCAAATTGCATTTAAGTGTGAACGCCTCTTCGAGCTTTCGACACGTTCGCTTTGGTAGCGAGTACAAGTAAAGGTCGACGCTAGGAATTAATTAGCTTTATCCACAGGTAGAGATTCGTGGAACGTTCTACGCTTCCTTCGTTCAGGCCCCGTCCTCGACGACGAAGTTTTCATCGCTTTTCGGAACTTGTTAATTAAGAAGTCGACGAAACAATCATTCCTGAAGCACTTTTAGGGATGCACCCCTGCATTTCAAATAACGATATACCGTCTGCCGGTGGAATATAAGCTCCGTATTTTGGCGCAGACTCGCATTCATATTCATTCTAGGCGAGACTCGCAATCCTCGCCATCTGGAATACTTTATTGTCGTAACACGTTTATTAGTAATAGGGAACGATTGTTATGCCATTCATCATATATTATGTACTGATAAGTCCAGCGTTCGTTTCGAAAAACGAATTAAATAATCTCTTTTCAAAGTATTATTTTTCAATACGTAATAGAACGATATTATATTACTTTCATATAGAAAATAAAATATGAAAGATATTGAAGTTATATTTATCGTGAAGGCATATATTATCCTGTATATTGCACAGAATGCTATACGGTTTACTCCTGTATTCATATTTTCGGACCCCAGCGAATATGGAGGCTCAGGAATACTAACAGGATGAGGCACTTGATGATACCCCAAGTAACTTGTAAATTATGCAGGGTACTCTAAACAGACGGTATGCTGAGGATAGAGATTACACTTTATATAAAACTACCCCAAAACCTGGAATACCATTCTTTCTTTTATGAAACTCCCTATCCAAGAAATGCACATTTAAAAATTCATAAAGGGCAGGTAAATTGATGATGAAGACGCAGAGGGTTCTCGTTGTAGAATCGTGTTTCTATACAAACAACTAGTTATCATAAAAAAATAATTAATGAACGTTCCCCTTGCTTACGATGTATCTCTTTAGATCTCAGTAGTACGGTTGAATAAAAAATCAGACGGCGATTCTTGGCCGGTATCGTGCGGATGACATTTTCGAAAATTAGCTGCAATAATTTGCGAGTTTCAAAGCCACGTGACCCGGCAATAATTTAACATTAATTAATCGATAATTTGATGAGTTCGGTAAATAACTAACTCCGCGGATTATTATGTAAAACGAAATAACCTAAAGCAATTTTCACTAAACAAACGATGACGCGTGACTAGTTACTAATAGGGGAACGAACATACTTTGCTCGTGCATATTCCACCGAACGGGCAGTATTTCAGAATGCGGTCTAATTAGGTTAATAGATAATGGGGAAACTTGGTTGCCGTTGACGGTTTATTGTTGGGTACCGATTCTGGGAAACTCCGGATGACGCATAGCTTATTCGAAGTTCGGCTGCGGGTGAAGATATCGCGGTCGTCTTCGTCTTCGTTTGCTGGATTTCTCAAGCAACGACTTCCAGGAATCGCCTGAGTTGCGGTACAACGAGCACCCTAGGCGTTCGTGTAGCGTCGGTGATGATTATTTCCGATATTTCGGCAAACGAGCTCGATTGCGTGCATCTCTGATGTAAACGAGCTCCAATAGTATCTACCGATAATTGGTTTCATGCTTGAATTCGCAACGTGGCTCCTCCGTGATACGTTACAACTTGATGTTCCCTTTTCTGCTCGGAAATATCGACAGTAGACGATAAGTAAATCGTGTCTCACGAGTCGGGAACAAAGTTATTACCAGACTTCTCGATCCTTGGCGTCGTCTGTGACAATGGAACGAAATAGGGGCTTTCGATTCTTGCAAAAAAGAGGATTCGGGAATTAATTTTGAATCGAAGAAGATAGAGCGTTCGATAGTTCCTGTTTACTATTCGTTGGCGATCTAAAGGTATTTAAAATAGTAATATCCCAGCCAGTATAGAATTTGCAATCTGATATTTGTAGATCCAAAGCTGGTATTGGTTGAATAAGACATTGATAAATATAATTAGATTTTCTCGCAGTATGCATGCGATTATATTCAATTATTCGATGAATACTGTTCCCCTCGCATCTGATAATCTCGTTCGTGATATCGGAATACTCATCGATTCTACTCTGAACTTTACCGACCATTTTAACCATATCTCTCGCACCGCTGCGAAAGCCTTAGGTTTCTTGCGGAGATCAACGCCTGAATTAACTCCCTTATCACGAGTGCGCATCACTAGTCTCCCCATATTAGGTTAACCACAAAATGTTGCTTGGAAAAGTGCAACACATATTTCTAAAATATAGTTCTTACGAAATCATTCACCATCACCATAATGAACGAAATGCTAGGAAGAAATAATAATTTATATTAATATCACTTATCCCAGAAGGCTTTGAAAATGTATTTTCATTCATAGACATTCATGTAGTATCAAATGCAAAAAGACATAAACGCGATTGAAAGGGGGACACTATTTTCACCCGAGTAACTTTTGGTCGTCAGTAATTATAAAATAGTGGTACTTGCACCGGGAAGAACATATATTAATAAAGACGAAGTTATACGTACCCGTTCGTCCGTAGTAAAAGAGAGATGGAGTTGAAGGGGCCAGAAGGGCGCGGGTATGATTTTCTCGCCAGCTGCTCGCATCCCGATATGCACTGTATTAACGGTATAATGTGCCACACCACACTCGTACCACCCACATCCAACATATCCATCCGAGCTCTTACCATCCTATTCCCTTTCCTCCCACGCCCTTTCCCCTTCTCTTCTCTTTTCTGCGTCAAACCCTCGACCAGCATTTCACCGCTACCGGATACCGCCATCTTCTATGATGTAACTCGCATCATGAAATATTTAAAAGTTCGTTCGACGTTCTCTGCGTACCTGTGTACACGATTCGGGAAAAACTATCACTAACAAGAACAATGAGATTCATTGGGGAAACGAAAGTCGAGACTTTGGACAAATTTTGTTCGAAACTTGTTATCGTTTTAGTATGGTGTATCGTTTTATATAGGACACTCCATCCGTTATATATCCCTGCTCTTTTTTGACGATAAGAGATAGTGTCACAGGAAGAAATTAATGTTTCGAAGGGAACAGTTTGTCGATAGATGATATTTTTAAAATTACTGTTTTTAAGAATGAAAAATAGCTCTTGAAATTTCTAATATTTCTTCCTGTCGTGGTTCTTCGTATTATCAAAAGCAGTAGAGGTATCTCAATCCACGTTACGTCTGGGATTTTATTGTTCTTACAATTCAAGGAACATTTACAGCTTATTCATAAAATCAGCGAACCTCTCATTTTATGCTGATAACCTTCTGCTGATATCTGTCATCACTGAACATTTCCTAATTATTTGGTTCGCCTTAATAGACTTTGCATTCAAGAAATGTACAACTCGTGTATAAATATTTACTGCTTATTCATAAAATCAGCGAACCTCTCATTTTATGCTGATAACCTTCTGCTGATATCTGTCATCACTGAACATTTCCTAATTATTTGGTTCGCCTTAATAGACTTTGCATTCAAGAAATATACAACTCGTGTATAAATATTTACAAGACACGATTGGAAAGTTTAAAACATCCCTATTACCAGGAACTTTGCAGCCACGTAAAGTAGTTAAAAAATACACTTTTAGTTGAAAACTTGCGATGGGAATTAGACTGATTACTGCAGCTTAACACTATTTTATATTAACATCAGAAAATTTCAGACATTTAGTCGTGTAATTAATTTTAAGATCCTCCAGCTACTACTTTCAAGTCGTTTCAAATTCCAACACTTCGTTCCGGTCCCATGACACATTAATGCCAGAAGATATTTCATCTTCTAATTAATTTCAAGATCCTTTAACTAGCACTTCCCAAGGCGTTTGAAATTTCAACATTTCATTCTCGTGGCACATTAAAATCCTTCGAGTACTATTTTCAAGAGATTTCAAATTTCAATACCTAATTTTCATATCTTATTCGGGTCTTATGGTACATTTATTGTCATCAATAGACGTGGTATGGTCAAATAGATATGCACAGAGGATTTTTGGACGCTCTGTAGTCCACGTTTCGCCAGAAGCTGCTTCTTTGAGCAGTCAGGTATGCATGGCAGGATCGCATTAAAGGATCCTAATTGAAGGGAACTATCTTGCTAATTCTAGAACCGTTACAGTCGCTCTTGCACGTCCGTTCGTGGAACTTGTGGATGAGGTTATGATGCATCGATCGATGTTCAGTAGGAGCCGATTGTTAGCGAATCCTTATTAAAGTTTCCTAGCAACTCTTCAGCCACCAGTGTTTCCAACAATAACTTAAAATTTGATATAGCTATTATTTTATACAGTCTGCAAAGCAATTGTTTTCGATCGTACAACTGAAAGCTTGGCTTTTTAAGTGTTGTAAATAATTAAAAGACGCATTCGTCCCTGCACAGGCTGGCCAGTAATTTTATCCGACATTCGTTCGATTGAAATTTCGTGAGGATTAATGGCGTGAAGAATTTACTACAATGGACGGCAATGTTCGGCCGTCCAAGGGCCGAAACAAGCTATTTGAAACGCGCGGAATGATATCGGGCATGACATGTTCAAGAATTTCATCAATTCGGCGCAGAAACGAGCGAAAATGTTACAAAATAACGAAATCGTTATTAATTGTTTGCCTTTTCTGTCAGACTTTCGTAAAAAGCTTTGTACTTTGATACTTTGTCGCAGAATTATTTAATAACGACACTCGTAGCGAAGAAACGAATTTAAGAATGCGAATTCTAACAAATGCGGGGATATTTCCAGGGGAATTACGATCCCTTGTTACCCAAGTGGTATAATGCGAAAAAACGAGCGTTTACATGATGCTTTCGCTAGGATTCCCTTCCTTTCTTATTCTTCCGTCGCATTTTCTTCCGGGATTAGTGAGGGCAGATGCACTGGCCAATCTCCTTGATCCTCGGGAAAAAAGGAAAAGTCTCGTTCACAGTACTTTGTAGAAGGGGAGCGGTTTGCTTCTTGAATATGCTCGGCGTTGAAATGCCCGCCGGTTACACGTATATTGATTTACCAGCGATGTACGATGTAAATATTCATGATACTATTGGGAGAGTAGGGATCAGGCATCGAAGCTCAGCGATTGCGTGTGCACGTCCTGAACTTACGGCTGAAGAAAGTGTAATTGCACACGAGGCGCTAATTGCAATTTAACATGCATTGATAAGTAAATTCTATTTCTTCTAACCAGACCGTGCACGAGCGTCTTTCAGCCGTTCGAACGATTAATCGTTCCAAGTGAAATATTTCTCGTCCTTTAGCGCCAAAGCGACGGAGGTGAAATAAACCAGTGTTGTGCAATCTATTGAACCAATAGTTTAATAAATATGCTTCCATAGCAGTGATTTTCTAGAATTGAGGAGTAATTCTTCCCTCGTGTAAAGTAGCATGTTAACGAAGAAGACATAACAGTGAATCGATCTCGGTTCGTAAACCAATAGATAATATGGCGTATTTTGTTGATCACACAGAGTTGTTCGGGGGAACACGATTCTGGATTCGGTTTCTCGTAGTTTCTACACTCTACCTGTAATTAATGAAACACGGCCTATGGTTTGGTTAAGGAACGGCATGTTCAAAGGATGTAGGAAGTACTGAATTATATGAATTTCCGTTACTTTGAACCGACTGCTGGCAGAGTTAATGTTTGGTTGCTTTCGCAGAAGTTAAGCGTTGTTCTACGTTATTTTATTACGACATACAGTAGAGTTCCGATTATCCATTACCCGGTTATCCGGAATGTCCGAATAACCGATATATTTACTAATATTAGTTATCGATAACATTTTACACAAACAGAGAAGTCACAGCCCCGTACATCCAATAGTGACGTCGATACTAAACGGTTGACGAATAAAGCGTAGGAACTTCATATATTTTATTTTTTCTTAATAAATTGTATTATTTTACCCATGGTTGTGTTTATTAAAAATTAAAAACGAATTTTTAAGAAAAATCAACAGGTAGACAAAGTTTTGGACAAAATTAAAAAATTTCAAATCGTTCTAAAAAAATTATTTTTGTCTGCAGAGGTCAATTACAATCATTTTTGGTCATTACGTATAACGTGTGTCTAGAAATGTTTTTGTAATTTAATTTTCTGTCTCACTTCCTCTTGTGTTCATTTCTGTAACCTGTTGGTAATGTTACAAGTGACAGGAAAATTGGGCGAAAGAATTCATTGGATGTATGATCTACTCGTATATCTCGTCTGTAACTATATTCCTTGTTTTTATCACTTCATATGTAGGTGTAGTCCAATTATCCGGTATATTTGATTTCCCTGAATTGTTCCAGTCCCGAATATACCGGACAATTGGTATTTTTTTCTGCATATACGTCATATTACGTTATACGACAGTCCAATTTTCTTTTTTTCAGTTATTGATACCACGTGAATTTTAGGTTATCATAATTAGATCGAGCCAGACACTATTGCTCCGAATAGTAAAGAAGTAGAACGTCCCTTTTTTAGATTCGATAATTGTTCTAGCAAAGTGTTATCCTTCTGAATGAGTTCTATAGCCGGTAGAAATTCGAAAGCAACTCAGAGGCTGACATTCGTCAGTGTTCTGACCTTCTTTGATCAAGGGGAGCAGACTTTGGAGCGTGTCGTTAAGGCGCCTCGTCGCAGCCTTTTGACTCGAACTGAACGAAAATTTCGCGCGGTTAGGGGGAAATGACGGGCATCGATTTGTGCACGACTCTTTGTGCAGTTGCGTTCAAAGCCATTATCGTTGAAAACTACTTCGGCAGCGGTCCGAGCACTAACGACGACTCAGCACAATATACCCGCGGCGCTTTTTCATTCCTCTTTCAGCTTCTTTCCTGCGTCCCTTTCACGATCGCCGGAATCGGCCACTTTTCTGCTTGCGCGATCACATGTGTCCGTAGACAGGGCCCTTCGTGTAAAGCACACTTTATATGGCAAGATCCGTCAGGATCTCTCGCTGCCCGCGAAAGAAAGGACGATCTGTTGCTCGCGCTGCTGATTTATCGCGGCAGAAGACACCGCAACGATTTTCTTTAATGCTGCCCAACGTTGCCCTCAGTTTTCTTGTTGCCTGGTATCCGGTTGATTGCCGATCGATCGTTTCGAATTGAGAATATATACCGCCGGGTGGATGAAACACGCCACCGGATGAAATGCAGGCCATAAAATTGTCAGCCTTGGGATTGATACGCGAGGTGACGGGGGCGCCTGTTTACATTAAGGTGTCTTGTCCGTTGTAACGTATGAAATGACTTCGTTGTCAAGGGATAGCAATTCTCTGCGGATAAGTAGACGCCGTTTCATGCTACCCATCGCCACAGCCGGCGGAATTCGTCGTCGTAAATACGTCTGCACCGCGAGCTTTCGATGCCGCGTCTGTGTCAACTGTAATTATGACGATTACCCCGGGTAACTGTTCTGTAACAAATTGTAATTTCTATTCGATGCGATTTAACCGACCGGTTCATTCACAGTTTATGTTGTTTATTATTCTGTTCTTGTATAATTCATCCTGTTTCGAGCGGTTTTGCTGCTGTCAGATGGGCTCGGTCAGTGTTTCCCAACGCGAGGCGTTCGCCAACTTCTAACATTTTAGGATGAATTAAAAAATTAGCATTCGTAGTCTTTTTTTTATGAAATTTCTAAGACATTGTTATCACGATCCAAAGAAAGTTAAACAGAAAATTGAAATTGTATTTCTAGCAGATTGAAATTAATGTAATTTAATTCTGTCCAAATATTTTGTGTTCGTTCAAAATGAAAACTCTGGGTCGAATCGTTAAGAAAAGTTTGTGTGTTTCGATTTCCTTCGGAACGTTAGCTATCCATCAAAAAGTACTGATACATATTTACAAACTACCTTCTATTTAGAAACCTTTCGTCACAACGCGAGTACACGTTACCTTCCTTCTTCGCATTTCCCAAGTTTCCTTTTCTTTCCTCGTCTACGTAGTTTACCAGAGCACTCTCCACTGAAATTCGCCCCGATTTTGTAACAGTTCGCGTATCTCGAAGAACAACTGTTTGCGAGCCAAGCAGCAGTATTTGAACATTTTTGTTTAGCATGTTTCTGCTGAAAGCATCAAGTCGTCGTAAGGTGGACTGAAATGTTTCTTCAGTTCACCACTGAATGCATAATCACGAGCATTCCGCGTTGTTACGAAGTCGACCAGTCCAGGGTTAATCTTTTCACGTCGAAATAGTTATATCTGTTCAACCGAGCGTGCATTTTTAATCGCTCTAAAAACACAACTGCCATCCACTCGAGAAGCAGCTACTGTTATCTCCTTTCCCGCTGGTAAATTCTTCTATCACAATGGAAGACATCGTTGCAGTTTTGGGACATTGGACAATGTCTTCGAACAATTGCTTTTGATACTTTGCTGAGTTTTACCGTGGAAACATTTTGTCGGGATACGTTGCTTAAAAGGTTCTATCCAAGATCTAGTTGCTCAATATTTTTAAGAAAATTCTATTCTTTAGCTCAAAAATTGGTCATGGTCTACCTGGAAACTTAACAGAACTCTGTCTCTGTGATCTATGTGACTGCAGATGTATCTAAGAACAAAGTATCAAAAGGATTATCAAGAGTATGAGCAGCGTTTGCTAGCTCAGAAAGTCGTCTACCGTTGACTCTTCTTCTTTGTTCCGTGTGACTCTGCAAAAGTAGGACTTATGAATATGGAACAAAGAGGCAACGCACCATCTACTTGCCCAGGAATTGCTCACAGTTTACCTTAAAACCTGTCATTGACGCCCTTGAGAATCCTTCGTGTCTTTGTTCCTTGTGGCTCTGTATAAGTAGAAACTACTTCTGGAGATGGAACAAGGAGAAAAAAGATTGTCAAGAGCTTGGAATCCCAGCTGCGTGTCTCTGTCGTGCCAACGGCGTCTTCTAGCTTCGACGTGACTCAGCACAAATAGATATTACTTATGAACACGGAACAAAAAGATATAGGGTTATCAACGACATTAGTTCTCGGATGTACTGTGAATTTCCGAGCCAGCAGACGTTGTTCATAGGACAAGGACGAGCAAGTGGGATTCCAGGGTTAGGTTTAACAAACCACCGCATCGTACTAGAACCCATTAAGTCCATCTGAGCAGATGAAGCCTATTCGTTCCGATCCATTCTCATGAACCGAATTTCCAATCAGCCAACTAACTATCTCGGTGGTTACCCAAGTATCCAATCAAGCAATCAAGGAAGCAAATTAAAGAACGACGCCAACGAGAACAGTATTTCATACGTAGCTGTGATTAATAACTCGTTACGACGACATCCTATATGGAATTCCTATATATTAGAGTGCCTCGGGAACTATTGCACATTTTAGCCACTTTGCTTCCTGGTCATTTTCAAACCGTCGTATTGAAGTATACTTATTTAATACATTTTCGAAAATCGTTCGTTTCCTTTCATTACTAGAAACGAAACAGTAATTAAAACAACGTTGCAATTAAGATCAGTACGAGCTATTCACCTTCTTTATTTACAATGAGCAAATATTTATTATACTTTTTAGGAGTTCTTTGGGCATGAAAACCGTTCTAGAAAGCATCTAATACGAAGTACAATAATAAATAAAAGATTTGATTGCAGCAGCTGGCTAGCTACATACTTGCTATTCGCGTAACTAGTTCTCTTGTCTTTATCTCCTTGGCCGTTCTCCGATGTCAGCGTACAGTGGATAACGATAACTATTAATACTAATCCCCGTGTTGGCGAAACCGGATACCTAATCGACACGCTTGTAATCCCGTCTTTCTTTTCCCGAATTTCCAACGTCGTCATTGTTAATAAGTAAAAGATAGTACCCGTGGCCGCAGAGAAATCAAGTCGTTTAGTCATCCCATTTCCATAACCTGAACCAACGTTGCCCAGAGCGGAGAAAAATTAAATGGTGAATGTTATTGCGCGCAGGGCCGTATAAGTCGCGTGAAAAACGATCGGTCGGTTGGCACATCCACTCACTATGAACTCATTCTAGCCACCGTGACACGTCCGCCTGGTTCGACCACGCTTTGGCGTGTAAGCTAATATTACACGATAGTCCTGCTACCGTAAACTGTTGTTTATAGTTCTCGGTAACTGCGTTTTGTAGCGCCTTCCTCCTTCTTGCGTTGGCAGTTAATCATGTTTTTCCTACCGCGGTGGAATTCATTTGAATTTGCGCGACGTTTATACTATATTTTACGGGCAAAGTAAAGGCGCGTCTATGTGCATAATTTGTCGTCGTTTGCAATTAAATTGAGCGGTCTTCTCGATTCGAGTGTTCAAATAGCAGTTAATGGCACGTATATCCACCGTGTAATTACAAGCCTTGTCTTAGACACCCATGTCAATTTACACCGAGATCTGTGACGCTTCCGCGTACATTGGAATGTTTATTTTTAGTTGATTGTTCGCTCAAAATATTCTTACATACATTCTCCAACGATCGTTCGCATCTGTTTCCAACAGTTGTGTTAGAAACGTAGAAATCAAGGAATGCCTGAAGCAGGCCATGTGCTTCTCCTTAGCGCACCTCCCCCTCTTAACGGGCCTTTCTACCTTGTGGGATTAAAAAAATCGATATTTTTTTTTTTGCATTTTCCTTTAGTATGTAGTCTCGAAAATATGTCTACCAAATATTGAATTGAAATTTGAAAAACTAACGAAGTTATAGCCTGCTGAAATGTACCGCGCGCAGGTATAACAACTGGACGTGAAACTTTAAAGCTGTTTTTCTCGAAACTACATTTTTCGGCACTGCGTGCGTGATAACTACAAAACTATTCAAGATATCAACATCAAATTTATACAGTATCTTCAGAACTGGTCTCCCTATAGCATGAACTAGGATAATTGCGATATATGAAAATATTCAGTATTTTTTCGTAAAATAGCTGCCATTTTGCCATTTTTGGTTTTTTTGAAAAGATCCTAGTTCATGCTATAACCACACTCATCTATATTAAGAATATCGTTGGTTTTAGGATTTCGAATAACTTGTTCGCAAGATATCACGTACGCAGTCGGGTGTCGTTCGTAAAAACTGTTGTTTGATGATCAACAAAAACAGCATAATCAATAGATATTATGCGTTGCAAAAATTCGTAAATATAGCTAAATATATAATAAATGTATCTACAAAATCCGGAATTAATCGCTCTTTAATAACCCGCAAAAAAAAATTACAAAGAAACACGTATTTTTCATGCCTACAAGGTAGAATGGCCCCTTAAAGGAGGATCGGCCAGAATGTTTAGCCAAAGAAGGACCGTACTGTCAAGGGTGCCCTCACGACCCTGGGTTTCTGTCAGGGTACAGAACTGTATTGGCTTTTGCCGTGAGCAGATATACGCTACAGTTTTAGAAAGCAACTCGTGTCGATTTTATTTAAAACGCCCGACCGCTATCCAGATCCTGATATCGAACTTTTCTTACAGTTGACACAGTTTCTTCGAACTCGAAAATTTTCATGTATACAGATCTTCTTGGCTATTAATTTACTTACGTTTGAGCCTTCGTGGATGACCATAAATCAACGATCGGAACCTTTATTACCGAATAAACGAAGCTCATTCCCGGTATTATTAGCTATATTGTAAAGTGACTAATCGTAACAAACATTAATAACAATTAACGTTACAATAGTTACTTTTCTATTATGATCTTTCCAAGGATGTAATATGCCTCTGAATTCTACAACCTTGCATACTAGCGATATTGTTTGATAAATCTTACTTTGCGTGGAAATGCAGGGCGAACAATTTGAAAATTAACGCGTTCGCGATCTCCTGCGCATCGGTTATCGGTCGAAAATTCGTGATTTAATAAGGTGACCGTTGAAAATGGCACGCAGGCGATGGTACAAGATACGCGAAATTATTAACGTGTGTCAAAGTGCTCGGTGCACAGAACGAAAGCTTTGATAACGCTTTAATTGGAGTCCTAATTGCGAAGACGAGTAAATGAAAGCAGAAGCGCACGAATCGAACGTTCCATTCCTGATGACGACACCCAAGTCTATTTCGCGTGGCGCCGTGAGGCAAGAAATCACGAGGGAGAAACGGATGCTCGGTATATTTCTACGAGATACGCGTTATCTAGATCATAGGCCGTGCGCTCGCGTTAATTCCGATAGGTGAAATATAACGCGGGGATCGCTGTTGGCTACTTGTAACCAGTAACAACGTCTTTAACGATGGCGGTAGGCTTCCTAAAATTTTCCTTATTGGTTATTTACCGAACAACCAGGAACGCCGCTGCTCCTTCGGGGAATTTCTAGCCAAGACGCTGTTGATAATTATCGAAGATTGACCGACCCGTTTTGCTCGGTGAGAATGTTTCTTTAAGAAACCAGAGGAAGCCTTACAATTAGCAAGCTATCAATTCCACTTTCTGAGTCCCCTTCCTTATATCTGCTCCGTAACACTTTGATCAGCGTCGTGTCCGCGTACAACGGGGTGGAGCACGTAGGATTGGCCGGACAAAAAGTTGCTTCGGAGAGTACGAAATAAATGTCTTTCGGAGAAATTACTTCCTTTGGTGATTAATTATTTCAAGGTTATATTTTTCGAAATTTATGTGTCATTAGTGTTTTTTCGAGAGGCTGCTCGCATCTGCGAGGCATTACGGCGGATATCAAGACAAATGTGACGGCGTATAACAAATTCAGCCTTAAAAAGGCCTTGATTATAAATATTTATATATTGTAAATATTGCTTGCTAAGTTATAAATGTCTGAAATATTATGGAAAAAAACTCAACATCTCGATATACAGGCCGGGGGTTTTTTATCTTGAGAATGCATAATATCTGTGGTATTTCTGACGATACAAAAAACTGAGGAAAAATATAATATAATCCAATTCTAGATCTATCTCGAATACATAAAAGTGGAGACCTTAAAATACGTGTTTAATACGCGAAAGAAACATTTTATGGTCTCAATGTTTAATTATTTGGTACAGTCCTATAATTGGGTTACATGTAAGTCCCTGTATCCGTATCCGCGAGAGATTGGTTCCAACCTTCTCCGCGGTTAGTTGAAACCACGGATAATAGCACACGCTGTGTGTACCCTACATATTTATGTGCGTACGATTTATACAGGGTGAGCCACGAGAAACAGAACCCCTTAAATATTTTCATTAATCAGCGTTGCATCAAAATAATTTTTAACATAAAATTTTACTATTTGAAGAGACGTATACAACGATAGCAAAATTCTTTCAAGATGTGTTTTTACACGTGACGGACATTTCTCGAGCGATGATCTGACATTCTTCGCGCGTTAAGTCCATCCGATTCCGGACAATATTAATGAGTATTATAATAGGACTGTGGTTTTATCAAACTCGACTGATCGCTGGAAGCGATTTCTTCGATTGTGAATCACATCAGACACGCCTTCTGCGTTTACGCTATGTCAGTTTGTATCTCTATTTGAGAGACAGAAAGCGTGCGCCTGCAGGTCTACAGGAAGAGATAGGAGAGATAAGATGGTGTGGTAAGGGTAGCACTTCTATGGCCTTGAGCGACCACCTAATTTACCTCCAACTTGATCAAACTGGGTAAAATATGATGACAGTAAGGAATAAGATTTGGTATAATTAAACTGATCGAATAGTTTAATCAATACAAACCATGAAGCACAGTTTTTTTAATGAATAAATAAAAAATTGTAAACACTGGTCAACAGGACGTCTCCAGAATTTTCACTCTGGGGATAAATAAATTTTAACAATTTATAACAGTTACAATACTATTTATAATACCATTTAATTTGCTATAATTAATGTTGGTGCAACATTTTGGCTACCCTGATTTTGTTAAATTTTATTCTTAACCTTATATTTTACTCGGTTTGCTAATGTTGGAATTAAATCAGGTGGTCGCTGAAGGCCACAGAGTTGCCATCCCCACCGCATCGTTGTATCGCTCATATCTTCCTGCAGGCCTTCTGTCTCTCAAATAGAGATATAAACTGACATAGTGTAAAAGCAGGAGGCGTGACTGATGTGATTCACAATCACAGGAATCGCTCGGAGCAGTCGGTTGAATTTGATCTAACTACAGTCCTACGATAAGACTCATTAATATCGCTCACATTTGAAGACACGAGACTTCCACTATAAAGAACGCAAGATTATCATCCCAGAAATGCCCGTTACATTTCTTTCGCGATCTTCGAAACGCTTGGTCATCCGCATCCAGGATATTTCTTTCGAGAACCATGTATTATGCGTGGCCAGTTGTTTGCGAGCCGCTGGTTCGAGAAAACATCCTCTGGTTTCTCGAATGTGGCTGAGTTACCCTGATACAGTCTAGACGAAATTAACGCAGGTAGGTGCTCTCCGTTGATCAGCCTCGTGGAAGTGCACTGCTAGCATGATTTATGGAGTACTAATTAACGCGTGAGCCGTATCGAGATACGGCGGATCCGATGCTTTTGCGTGTGAATGTGTGTGTGTGTAAGCGTGTCTCGACGATGAACAGTTCGTTGCCGCACTGTCAAGAGAGTTTTCGAGTAGTTATGCGTGATGGGACGCGACCATACGCGTAGTTATTTTATACTTGGTCCTCGTTTCCTTGCAATTTGTTTATCCCTTTACGCGTGAAATGCATTTGAATAATTTCACGCCATATCAGGTTTGGCAATAGATAATCATTTTTTAGAAAATTGTCAACTTGTATTAGTCTCGTACGAAGCAGTACCTGTTGTGCCAGTAGTATGAAAAGAGTATAGCGCAACCACACTGGCTCTATTACGAATTTCTGCAAATCGACGAGAGACATTGTGTGGTATATTCTGTTTAATTTCTGATTTTATAATTTAGATTTTACAATTCTCAATTCATCGTTTCGATTTCTCGTAGTATTTAATTGCTGGTCGTCCGTTCGCGCAATTCCAGTAGCTATCACCAGTCCGCGCGAAACCGCTTGCAATGTACATTCCGTGACAAAACTCTGAGGGAATTCCCCCAGTACCGAATGCTCAAAGGTTTTAGCCAAAGCAATTAAGCGTTTACGTAACCAGAAAGTCTTCTTCGTTACTACCAGTTGAAAAGTAACAATCGTAGATATAAAAATAAAGTAGAGAAAGTATCAAGATTCACTTTTTAATTGCATTTATCCGTCATCAGGACAGAGAAATAGAAATTAGACTGCGTGATACACGAGATGATTTGCTTATTAGAAATTTTGACAGAAATCTGAGACCTCGTTTTCTCTAATACTCGTCATATAAATGGAAGGTAATTAATGAAGGAGTAATTTAAACGCCACGGGAAATACTGTAGTTCGTCAGTGTGATAATTATGGGTTGGCACGATTATATAATTTATATCTGTAGCATATAAATACCTGTAAAGTTCTGTATAATTATTTCCTGTCCTCGTGCATATAAGATAAAAAAAAAAGGAATATAATATGCACTAAAAAGTTTGCAATGATTTATCACTTCCTTACGCGTCAGTTTATGAATAAACAAAGCGTTTCGTTAGTCCTTTTGCCTCTTTAGTACACTGGGCATCTTAGACCAAGCTAACTTTACCAGCGCGCATTAATCTTCATAATCTTACCTCTCTGGGTAGACTGAAAAGAGCTTTTACGCACTGTGCAGCGAAAAATACTGGACACGTGAGAAACTGGTATCCGAATGAAAAATTGATCCGTTCGAGATGCGATAAAACAATTTCCACTATAATTACCAATAGCAAATACACCGACTACGATATCGCGATGACGCGTCAAGTAATCTCGCCTTTGCAAGGATCACGTTATCGATGTTATTTTTTACAGCGTCATTTTCAAAAATTCGGTCAAACTGTAAGCCGTTTTTAAGCGAAGGGAAAATTGGTAAAGAAAAAGTCGAGCGGGTTAAATATCTATCATGTAGGAAGCCATTCCGGAGGAAGCTATCTTCTTATGCAGATGCAATATGCAGTTTCTCAGTTTTCGGGATCACCCTGTACATATTTATTGTCGAAAAGTGACACAGTTCCCAAGATTGCATACAGGCTCTCGCAAAACGGCCGATAGCGGAATGAACACGGAGTTTGATGAACGACCTACACTCGGGGAGCAAACTTTTCCAATTAATTCGCGCTATTTTAATTTATCGTATCAATCTTCTATTCAGAAAATTGCTGCGGAGAGGAAAAAAAAATTCAATTTGAATCCGCAACGACAGAAAATTCCATTCCCTTCGTACGGCGAATTAAATGAATATGCTTTAAGTTATGATCGAAGACCCGTCAGCGATTTCATCGAGCATCCCGATGCTTTCATTA
This sequence comes from Colletes gigas, assembly GCF_013123115.1. Taxonomy (NCBI): domain Eukaryota; kingdom Metazoa; phylum Arthropoda; class Insecta; order Hymenoptera; family Colletidae; genus Colletes; species Colletes gigas. The sequence goes on from NW_025106637.1 coordinate 9,419,576, forward strand.
GAATCGAAAAAATTTGCGACACGGTCTCGAACTTTTTCGAGATTTGTTCGAAGCGTTATAAACTTTTAACGATCTTTCGGTGCTATCATATTGCTTCTTTTTCTCGTCGTTACGAATGACCGTTGCTATCGATCACGTATTATTCTGATTATGGGATCCATGATATAAGACCTTGCTTTCCAGTCGCTCGCCAGATGTAATGAACGTTATTGCACCCGTCAATAATCACTTTCGCTGTTGTCATTGTTAATGCGTAAGTCAGACAGTGAAACGATTCCTGAGCACCGTTTCCTTAATCCACTTAGACATTTATTAACACACATTTGTATTTAAAACTATACAAATTACATTTCATACAAGAAGGAATGTAACGGCCCAGTCAGGTACTCTTGGGTCGTTAACCCTAATAGTCGTTAACCTCAAATTACTCGGTCTACAAATCACTTACGTCAAGACATTCATACTGAATGTATTATCGTTATACACGTCTTGTTGTGTCTCTCTTGTGAGAACTAGTACTTACTTCTAACCTAATAATCTGTAATAATTAATACGTCCGTTTAGACTGATAGTTCTACGTACGACATTTCACAGAGTGTTAGGTACTTGTCTAAACATCGAAAAATTACAAAAACATTTTCAACAATTGAAACTATTCAAAAATTTATTTTCCCCCAACTTTGCAGATACAATGCAAAAAATTCAACTTTCATGTACATTTTGTATCGATAACATTTATCATTTATTATTAAACGTTTTCTGAATGTTGACCTTCGAGAGATGGATGATGCATTGCAAGATATCTGATGCTTTATACCACGCTAAGAGATTCGATGTAACTCGATGTAATCAAAGGGTTAAGAAAACGGAGTGATTTTGGGGAATTTTATGCAGTTCTCGATGTGAGAACTTGCGATGTTGGTTGCGTAATGCTTGTTTGCACGAAACTCTATGCGCTCGTAAATCGAGCGGATGCTTTTGTGTATCGAGTAACACGGGCTTGGCCGAATTCGCTGGATTCGCATCCGGCAAACCTACGAGTCGAATACACGCGACAGGCTTGTTATCACGCGTGTGGTCACGAGCCACGACAAGGGAGGAGGGCCAGGAAGAGATGTGCACTCGGCACAACAATTCTCCAGTGACTTCTACACACTGGCTCGCACATCGCATTATCAACGACAGATATCAAAGCATTCGTATAACGCGTGTCATAATGCGGAATTGTACATGGACGGCCACCAAGGTTTAGTCCTAGAGTCGAGCTAGGGAATCCTTGGACGATGCCATACACGGAGCAAATTTGTCGGACATTCGCACTTATACTAGCATAATTTGGATGTCGCTGTGAAAGCACAGACACCATCGTCGCGCCTTTCGTAGCTTCCATTCATTTACATAGCCTGAGCTATCGTGGAGCTTTCCTAATTATACGTGGCCTCTGCTTCTTTTGCCTCTAATATACCAGGTAGCAACGTTCACCCGAAGTTACAAAGTATGGACGGTCTAGAAAATGATAAGATGTTAGTGTGGAGCATTTAAATGTTTGCTATGTAAAAACATTGCTGATTAATCTCGAAAAAATAGACGCGACTTGGATATTTTTTTTTGTTCAATAAATGTTGCACATTCTTTTGTCACAATGTGGCAAATTGTTCAAACTCGTTTATTACGTCGTTGCAGCCAATATATTTTTCCACGAGCTGGTCGTAGTTGACAGGTTGAGCAATTTATCTTCCTTGAATATTTCCTCTGTTTAGTTTATAGGAAATTTGTTAGAAAAATGTTGAGTAAGAGCAGTGCAAAATAGTCGTAAATCTGTGCAAAATTATCTTTTTATTGTCGTAAATATTAATGATGATCGATGGAGCGAAGTGCTTACGTTCGAAAATATTCAACCATCTCATGAAATTTCCACCCTATTATATTGTTATATTTGTCCCTTACAATCTGTCTCTGATTTCGAAAAATTAATATTAATAATATCGTAATAAACGTATGCAACAGGTGCAAACCTATATCTTGCTCCACTTTCAGCAATCACCCTGAATGTTTCTTAATACATGTATCAGTGTAGTAGAACACTGAAACGCAATAAAAGATATCCAGCACCAGAAACTGAAGAATCTGCTCGAACAGTGACGCGCATATTTTTATGTTTGTTTGTCTCATTCCCTTAGATTTCTTTTCGGTATCAGTTTTCCGCGATGTCCCATTTTCTCCCTGCTGGAGCCGGAATCGCGCACTTCTGGGGTCTTTGTGTTTACTGTTCGAATCAGCGGATTACCGAAGCTGGCTGACTTCTCCAGCATCACCGGGAATCGCGGTTACCTGTAGAGTGAAATTGATAGATTCGAGCTTTGCATTTGCGCCGGGCCATCCCATTTCCATATCCAAGTACCTACTTCCGTCCCTAGCCTTCCCTCCCCGTCGGTTCCCTCGTAAACCGCTCGACTGGTAGTTCCGCGCTCTCTTGGTTAGCACGACAAGCCGAACATCACTCGAATCCTCGATGGAATCCTCAGGAAACTCCCTCTCGACCGCTTATCGCCTTCTCAAGCTTCGACGTCGTAAGGCTTCAAATATGAGATGCATTGAGAGCAGATGCGGCTGATCCAGAAAGGCTATATGGAAGGAAGGCGCGTTGCCGTTGCCTCGAACTTCCTGCCTCTGTTCGATTCACTGAAATCGCGATGTCGGGGTGATTGAATTTCGTCGATGATCTTGAACGCATCGAGCGTGATCATGTTTGGCCCCGGGAAAGCTTATCGAGCTCAAGTGTTCGCAATCTTGCTCGTGCACGCCTGGAATTAACGGGCAGAATTGGTGGGATGTTGGAGCGTGTCTAAGTAATGAATTTTTTCCAGCTCCTACTTTGCGATATTACCGTGCGTTATCGCTCATGGAATGGTATTTTAAATCTCTGCTAATATTTTCATTTTTAATGAACGTTCGCGATCCTAACATCATAGTAACAGTTTACCCATTTCATCCAGGAAGAAGAAAAGAAATATGTTGCGTTAGAGCCTCGTCGATCTGCAATTTTCAAAGTCCATCGTCACAGCTCGTACCGGATAGATACGTGGTCCGCGCAGCTTTGTCTGTATTCGTCTTAACGCGTACGGTAATGTGTTATCCACATCACATAGTCGCTAAAATCAACAACCTGTGGATATTTGGCAATCTGCTTTGCACGAGAGAGGGTGGACGAGGGCGGGAGGCGGAGGGTAGGCGAGATAAATAGAGAACGAGACGGAGAAGTAAGATAGCACGGAGGTCGAGAGTGCGAGAGAAAAGGGTGAAGCTTGGGAAATGGATTGGGAGGGTGTCGAGAGGCAACGTGTGAAAGTAGGAAAGAGAGAGGGCAGCGGGGTGGAGGTACTCTGTTGCTATCACGAAACCAGGTGCACGGTGGGTGCACGAGATATCGTTGAAAGCGATATAGCTGTATCCAACTATGAAGCTTCCACCGGTACCAAAAGGCGACGTCTGCACGTCGAAACACCTGCATTTTACAGAACACGCCACGTAACGTAAGGTGCTGAATCCTCTCCGGCATGCATTGCTTTACTTTCCGCGAGAAACAATTGTGACAGACGTTTATGCTGTTTGAACAGATGCCCCGTGCATGCTCGAGCATTCGACTTCAATTGCACATGCCAACGTTCGTGCTGACGCGCGTCTGCGTCGGATCTCTCGCACGAAGGATGGGCCGAACGATTACGCAGCCGAAAATTGATTAAAAAGTTCTCCTAATTCTTTGCCACGTTGCAATTTATATTTACTCGTTCGCCAAGGTGCAAATTTCATTTACGCTTCGTTCAAACCTGGTCTCTCTTATTCGAGTCGATCGGGCCGAGGGTTGGTTATATAATCGAGGGGATGCGAAAAATCGGGAAATATTTTCCTCGCTTAAGGGCAACAGGTTAACTATAAACGTAGGGGTGTCTGCCTGCTGAGCGGTACATATTTTTAAAAGCGATTCCAGAGGCAAACATAAGGCTGACGTCGAAAGAGACGAAATTATGTTCCGGGCTTTATTTAAAATTTATGTTACCATTTCTTTATTCGAGAAGGTATGCAAACATCCTGTATACAAATTTAAATTCATTTTCGATTAAATAAATAATTTTTAATCCAGTTTGATCGCACACCAGTTCTTTTGGTGGAACAAGGAAACAACATAAATAATAATAGCTGATATATTCATTGTATAGAGGATGAAATACCCCTTAAAACGAGCGTTCTATTCAAGTCAACAGCATTTTTGTTTCAAGTCGTTTGGTTACATTTCTTTGTGCATTGGTTTTATACAAAAATATATAAATCGTTCAACCGGACATTTGACCGGTCGTGGTAGGTTTAGTGTTAAGTGGGTCTCCATTATTTCGGAATCGCTTTCCAGTGTCAACGCTTCACTTGGTATTCCGAATTAGTGGGGTGAGATTGTAGGGGTTGAAATAGTCGTCAGGGGATCTGCGGTTCGTACCAAGTACATCTTACACCAGCTCCTTCGTCATCCACAGAACTCCCTTAAGGGTTGTTGAGGTGAAATGAATAATCCTCGTGCGATGTATCGCGCTTTTGACGTTCCATTTTCTGTTAAGTCCAACTTTTATGTACATGAACCAAATCTTGTAAAAGAAACTCTCCTGCCGGTCAAAAGTGTGTCATTTTGGAACTCTGGCAAATACAGGTGCATTTTATATTTATGTTTAGTCGTTTAGTGTAACAAGCGTCCTTTTCACAAATTCGCGTTTCGTGGTATTGTTTGGCTAAATCTGGACACTACCTCTTGTAGACAACGGTACACACAGCGAAACATTTGGCTATCCTGGTTTCTGGATTTAAATCCCTATGGGGCACTGGTTCTAAACTGTTTGTTTCACTGTTACTCTCGTTGAAGATGAACTGCTTGGCCAGAGGAAGTTCGAGGAAAGTAACTTACAGAGTTACCCAATGAAATAAGAATAGAAGAACGTATCAATTTCGCTTCACACTTTGTACAAACGCACCAAATTTTCGGGCAACAAATCACATACTTTTATTTAACATCCACCTTATCATGGCCAATCCACGTTATTCGTAATGCCAACACTTTTTTAGTGATTATTATTATTATATATTACTTATTTGGCGTTCTTGATAATTCTTTAATCCAATACTTAACGCGCGAAGAAGTCTTGCGTCGCAGCTGTTCGCTTCAAAAGGGTTAAATATAGTGGATCGACAGAAGAATGTTACGTTTTCATTTTTTGTTCACGCTGATACACTTCATCGCCATTATTGTGTCAGCGAGGGTGCAACAAGTACACGCAAGAGTACCAATTACGCACCTGCGTTGCACCATCGATTAAGACTGCGTACACCTCGAAAGACGAAAGGTTCAGGAAGTATAATAGCACATAAGGGCACGTTAGATGATGAAGAAAGCTTACTGTTGCAGGAAATGGCCATTTAGCAGACGCCACGATTCTCTGAACCGTCTTAAAGAATTCCGAATGTTTATGGTATTTTCTCTGCAATCTGGTTTCATTTTGCTTTCAAAACAATTGAACTGCACCCTTCGTGCAGGTAAACCAGGGTCGATGAATTGTAGTTTAAAAGTTCGTGTTGACCCATCTCCAGGTTTGCATGCCGCACTGAGTGCGTCTTCGTTATAGTAGTCGTTAGACGATTTGTTCTTCCGTCAAGTGCATTTCTCGAATTCCTTTTACATTGTCGATCTATTGTTTCGATGGTCTAGCGAACGTTGCATTTCTAGATGACTGGTTTCAAGCGAAACTATCTGTAAACTTCGCCGAGCAGTCGGAGACTAATCAGTATTATCACAGAGCTTTCGTCCAATTATAAGTTTCTTGTAGTAATTCGACTTATCCAAGTACCGGAAACTATATTCTGTTCTGGCAAATGCAGTAAGTAAATCCGTAACTGTCCAGGTGGCGGCTCTAGAATTCAGTCGTGTTAATTTATGGGAGTTCTTAGGTTGATTTCGTCCCCGTTTCTTTAGAACAATATCCTTTAAGAACAATTTTCACCAGAACATATTCGAGAGAAAAATTCTTGGATAATTTCTTTTTGCATTTCATGAATCATTGGATCGGGACTTTTGTGGTTGTCGTGAAAAAAGAGGTAAATACGCTACAGTCCGTTTTCCTCGCTTAGTGGGTAAACTTCAAAGAGGGCATACTTCTCTGTACAATTTTCCACTCCAGACAAGAATTCCTGAACCGCTTTTGGCGAACGTGTTTCGTTTCTATTGTTCCATTTCTCCCCAAAGATTCAGCGAGTGTCTATGTTTAAAAGAGCCTCCCTTGAAAGACTTCTTAGGGGGAAGATCCTTTTACCGCGTGCAGCAATAACGATAAGCTCGTGATAATGATACCAATTTCACGTGACGTCCTTGCGGGAGAAACTCGGCGAGCCGAGGGACTGGTGCAGTTTGAAAACTAACCGCAATTCCTACAGATGTTCGCGGGTAATTACGTTCGTACGGACGGACATGGACCGACGTAGAAAGCAGTATCATCGAACACTTATCGTTATTACCATCATAAATCAGCTTAATCCGTCGATTCGACCAGAGGTGCGTACGACATCGATGCGGCGAGTGTTTTCTATCGTTTCATCGATAAATTAACGTCGTTGGTGCCTAGTCAAATTTAATTCTAGTTATAATGGAATAATAAACTGTTGCACGCATCAATGTATGTTTAGTAACTAAATATCTAGGTGTAGCCAGAAAACCTGGCGTGAAATTTGTTTGCATGGTGCTTCGTTTTGCCAGAAAATCCTGTTTGAAAATTCGTCGTAGTCGCGCGCGATGAAGCACGACTTGGGCGTCGGCGTAAGTAGAAATAGCGAGTTATGGACAGACGCGCTAGGCAAGAGCGCGTACCGACTTTTAAAATTCAATTACATACCTCGAAAGCGAATCGTTGGACGAAAAATTTATTTTACATTTTGGAAAATTAATTCTTTAAATTGTATTTCGTGTCAGTTATTGGACGCACCGTGTGCGTTTATGCACCGAGTCCAGGGTAGGCGCGAACTTTTGCCAGCGTGTGTACAAGCAACCAAGAATCCCAGGTTTCAATGGTTCGCAGGTAATAAAACAAAAGGCAAGGCGTGAGGGTCTTCGAGAACCCTCTGCTGCTTAATTTGCGCTGCAATAGCGATAATTTAAGTTCCCCGCCACCCTTTTTTCCACGAATGCCGATGATGCCTTTTTGCTCGGCGTCCCCAAGAACGTAAAAGGACTGGCATGGCGCGAGCATTAACGGCGGAATATCCCGGCTAAGAAAATCCATCTCACGCGACCAAAGCGCGTCTCGTTCTTTTGTCCGATTAGAAGTGAAAGCGCAGGTTCGCGGAATGCGCGGCACGTTCGCCCCGCTTCAAAAGAAAGCACCCCGTTCCATGAATGTAGAGCGTGTGTTGTAATCTCAAGTATTTAACGCATGTGGTGTACGAGCCATTCCACGTCGAATGCACGAGCTTTGTCACCATAGTCGACGCTGATTTTTCAAAATGATCAAGGCCAGAACGGTTCTCGTCCGTTGCTCCTCTTTAATTGTTCCAACCCTGCTACAAATACGTACAAAAAATTTTAGATCGAAACCAGTGGAAACTTACGATCCTAAGGAGACTCAAGTAATTAACCATCAAAAGTTTGTTCCAGATTTTGAAGTCACCCTGCGGACGAATAAACGAAACGTAAATGTCCACGAAATATAATATACTTCCCTGAAATGGGGCATTAACGGCCTTATACGTTTCACGAAATATATTCTGCATTCGTTTTACGTGTATTTTCCATATCAACATAACCCATAAACGCATAAAATTGTCAGTCTACTGATAAAGGACGGTATCGATTGCTCTATTCCCCTGGAACCCACAACCGGGTCGAAACGTTGCAAAATAAATGAATATTGTACGCGTTCCGACGCCGTGCTCGTTTCGCCCGGCGATTTTACAAACGCGTCTACGTCTAAATTCAATTTTTGTCATCGATAATGGAGCCTCGGCTCGTCGAATTTATTCGGAAAGAATTATCGCCTTGTAACGAGCGATTACAATTAAATCCCGTCGTTCGACGAGCAGGAAACGCGACGTGGAATTCGTTTCGTCGCGGCGCGCATTACGCGACGGAGGAAGTCGCGCGAATTCATGCTGCCCGTGGAACCTTTTCAGAATTTCCTTTTTCTCTCTCTCTCTCTCTTTCTCTCTCGCAGCGTTACCTTAACTCTCGACGATCTGGGCATGTCTGAAATTTCCGCCGTGCGCGCAGCTGTGTTTGCTACGGCCGACGTAAAAGCGAAAGGGACGGCTGGCTCGGGCTAAAGGAACGACGGAAAAGCGGAGAAAAATCACGGACATCACGCGAAATTCACGTTGTCGCGACTGTCCGTCGCTACGCCCTCAGATGCACGCGCACCAACACGCCCTTCCAGCCCTTTAAATGTGCATAGTGCATGTATCCGACTGTCTCGACAACTGGTAAAAGCGTATGCACCGGCGGCGCCATCCACTGGGTGTCCCATTTTGATCTTGTTGCGACCACCAGCGACAGAACGTGTGACGTTAATCCTTACCTGGTATCGTGAAACGGATCTTTCTCCTTGCGCGATGCGCTCAATGAAAAATAATCTCGATTCGAGACGAAAGAGAGAAAACGACCTTATAATCCGATATACTTGGAGTCAAGATAAGTAATTCTGTGTCATGACCCCCCTTGGTTTTATCGTGGTATCGTAGAGTATTTTGACGTCCCAGCGATTACGGTCTCGAGCAGAAATATTCGAATATGACGATTCAAATAGAACAATTTACGGTAGAGGCAGGGTGTAATCGTATCACGCAGTATGCGTCATATACCAGTTCGTCCATGACCATATAAGATGACACGTGCTCATATCAGGTTATAGATGATAATATACTATTTTCAAAGGTCAGGTGTGTATAATCATTCGGTGCTCATGGGGTGTCGTATATGATTAAATATGGTAATCGAAGGTGATAGTGCAAGTTCATATAATACTATTTGCCAATATACGAATCTATGTGTTATCATTTATAGCACCAGCTATGATTAGACATAGTCTCGTGTAGTGAACGACCATATATGTTTAAATATGTATTATATCGTATGACATCAGATGTGGCCCCTTGTGACTTATATCATGTATACTTAAATCTAACGTGAATGTGATTCATATCTATTCATATATAATTACGTACATTTCATATTTATTCATATATAATTACGTACATTTCATATCTACTCATATATCATGATTTTTTCTGTCTTTACAGAAAAGTGTATTAATTTGTTTCCATAAATACAAGTGTTCATTTTGTAAATAGTTAAGCCAGGACTATCATTATAAAAGCGACTCGATCATCTACGAATGGCAAAATTAATGTCTCTAAGCATGATAGAAAATACATACACCATACAATTATTGATTTTAGCTTCCATATATCTATCAGCTATGAATTATAATCTAATAACTACTTAGGGGTAATTAAAATGTATTGTATGTGTTAGCACAAATTCAGTATCCATATTCCCTTGCTAATCAGTCGAATTGATATTAACTATTTGCAATCAATGATAGTTATAAAATATCTATAACTACTAATAAATAATGTGTTTACAATGCAATACTCGTTAGCTGAAGAAATTAAAAATTCTTCCAACCTTAAATACTAAAGTTTCTTATATGAAATCAGATTAATTTTCAAAATCAAAGTATAGAGTCATGGAGTAAAATTTCTGTTTTAGAAAAAATAATTTTATGGATTAAATCCCGTATGATAATCGACAATTTTGGGGGATAACGAATATTGTATTCCGATTGCAGTCTGTGCCATACAATGATTAACAATGAATATTTCAATTTATTGCTGGGAGCAAAAAGTAGAGTGAGAGTTTATTTTAAGCTGTCGTTGATAAGTTATGTCGGCTCGTGATACATTATAGGAGTTATGCATAGTAATTATATGGAATATACGTATTCATTAAGCTACTGAGTGATGTTAATCTTGTCATTCAATCATCGTTCAGTCGTCTTTATGACGATAATCCTGGTCACACATCATTACATAGTAGGTTAAATGACATGTCCTGCAGATTGATCGGCTTTGCCGCCGTGCTTAATGTTACCGGTCTTGTTTTTATAAGGCTACTTAACGCATTAAGTACTTCACACTTCAGAGTCAATGACACTGTAGAAGATAGAGCCACATCCGTCAGTTGCAGCGCGAATAATATTACAAGGACTGGAATGAATATTCATTTAACGACGAGGATCTATGAATCTTATAAAGCGTTTATATATTTTTATAATATGTTTATATATTCTTCATGCGAATAATGATAAATTTCACAAAAATGTGTTCACCAACTGTAGAAAAGTCAAGAAAAATCTTGCATCGAAGGGTTTAATGCAGTAATAAATGCAGAACTGGTTTCGTTTTCAAGTCTCCTTACGTACGTTGCGGTGACTGTAAATGAACATTGTTAATTTTACTGTGGAATGTTTCTGATTACCGCACACATTAACACGGGACACCCTGTACGTAGCCATTTTATTACACGGATCCCCGGTCTTCTAGTTTTCGTTTAACGTACCTACACTGTCGTGCACCGACTCGGCCGACGTAGAAAAACGAAGGGAAAAAAGAGAAATGAGCTGATGCTTTCATTGAATCGGGCTGCTTTTTATTTCGAGAAAACGCTTCTCTGTGTCGATGCTCGGAATAAATAGAAGAATCCGCGGTATTTTGAATCGCTAAACGTGCTCTTATGGTATTGAAATTTCTTTAAAACAGCGTTTCATTGAACACGGCAGCGCGGATTCTTTTCAAAACTGCTCGCCGTGCGGAAACAGCGAACACTTCGTAATGGAGATCGGCGCACATCGAGCGTGGATGTCTGAATAACATTCGAATCAAGAAATTTTCTAGCAGATCTTATGTCTCTAAAAAAGAATCCAGTTTTCACGAGGTTGTAAATATTGTGTGGGAGAGTTGCCAAAATTGTACCACTTTTGAAATGTTATTTTATATTTTCTCTTTAGAATTAATTTTTACGTGAACTTCTATTAAAAATTATCTTTAAAATATCTGTTTCTATTTATTTTATCATTCGTGGATATATAATGATAAATTTATACCAGGAAAAATGTGTTTATCAATTCTGAAAAATTTAGAAAGTATTTTTTATTAAGTATGAGTACGTAAATTAAAAACTAAAAAATAGTGAACTCATCGACAATTATAAAGACGGGAAATTCTTTGTACTTTAGTGTCGCACGCGCTGTAGGCACAGAGGTGGGGATGATGAAGGGTTGGTAGAGGGGATAAAGTTCAACGCCAGGCTGAATCGATTCGCGCCCATCTACAACTTTCAGTCTGTCGATTGGGGAATGAAACGGGTCGTTCTTCACGTATCAACGTTTGCGTCCAGAAATCGTCACTTTATCTCTCGCTATACAGGGTGGTTTTGGTAACTGCTCCAGGCTAGAAGAAAGAGATTGTAGAGATACATTGACCCACATCAAATAATTGTCTCTATTTTACCCCCAAAGATTCTCCATTAACATTGTACATATTTTTTTAATCGCTGAACACCCAAAATTAAACGATAAATCTGAACTTTTTCCTTGAAGTCATCTACCGAAACAAAAAGGTTGGAATACGATTTATTTTTTTAGAGAGCCTCGCAGGAAAAAGTCGAGTGGATTTAAATCAGGGGAACGAGGTGGCCAAGGCGTGGAACTGTGGGTGCCAAACCATTTTTCTCCATACGTTCGTGATAAATATCTCGTTACGATCCAGGCGTTATAAACCGGCGCTCTATCTTCTTGATAATACTTTAAATTGCATCTTATTTGTTGCGGAATATCATCTAGCAAAAAGGACGATCTATATTTCATAATATGCCAATATCACGAGCTCCTTAACGCGTCAAAGGAAAAACAATATAAGTCGATAAGATCGAAAATACTACGCAATCGATGTTGTATCTTAAATTGATCTTAAACAGAGATCGTTAAATCATATCAAATCTTCCTGCACGATTTTTTTCTAATTTTCGCTTAGAACAATGTTATGTATAGCTTGATCCAGATATTAGAATCTCCCTGTACAGGATATAGTCGTTATATTCGTATCGCGTCGCGTTCGAAATAAATCGTTTCACCACCTCACGTGCCACTTCGACGGGTCGTTTGATTATCAAAACGATACTGGAAAAAGGTCTTTTTAATTTTCAACGAGAAATCAATTTTGAGGGTTGTTCTCTAATTGCTAAGAAAGTGTTTGTATTGTTATAAACCGATTGGTTTAGTTTGTATTGAGACAAATTGATACTTACTACTGCTTTATATTATGTACATATTATTTAAATACAGTCTAAATTAATAGCATACCAAGTCATTGTTTCTCAAAGTTGGGGACGGAATAATAACGATAGCATTGAGTTTAAAGAAAAATTTCAATCGTACGTTTTTACATAATAGAAATATACGTTTATAGATAATAGAAATATTCTGTTAAGAAATTTAATTAAAATGTTTTTACTAATTAACAGTAGAGAATATGTTTTAATTAGTTTGAAAATTTTCGCAGTTCTAATAATACATCGAATAAAAATATGAGCATGTTTACAAATTTACGCAATGGTACCGTGAACACTGTACAGTTAGTCGTGAAACGAATAAAACTATTACCAGGTAAAATATATCCTGGGTTTTCCAAACAAGATTCAAATTTTAAATGAAAATTTACGTTTTGTATATTATTTTGTTTATTCGTTCTTATCCAACATTCCAGTGGGAGGACATAATTGAGTAGTATTAATAATTTTGTTATAATATACGTAATAATTACAATTTAAACGAGGCCGTGTTTACAATGTTATCTACCACGTACTGTGATGAATCAGGCTTAATATCTTCGCTGTTTTTCATAACACGAATAAATATCTGAGAAAGTAGAATAGAAGATTGATAAATTGATAAATTTCTCTATACAATATCGTGTACCACGTATTGTGATGAATCAGGCTTATTATTTTCGCTGTTTTTGGTAATACGAACAAATATCTGAGAAAGTAAAATTAAGTAGAAGTAGAAGATTGATAAATTGATAAATTTCTCTATTACAATATCGTGTACCACGTACTGTGATGAATCAGGCTTAATATCTTCGCTGTTTTTGATAACACGAATAAATATCTGAGAAAGTAGAATAGAAGATTGATAAATTGATAAATTTCTCTATTACAATATCGTGTACCACGTATTGTGATGAATCAGGCTTAATATCTTCGCTGTTTTTGATAACACGAATAAATATCTGAGAAAGTAGAATAGAAGATTGATAAATTGATAAATTTCTCTATTACAATATCGTGTACCACGTATTGTGATGAATCAGGCTTATTATTTTCGCTGTTTTTGGTAATACGAACAAATATCTGAGAAAATAAATTTAAGTAGAAGTAGAAGATTGATAAATTGATCAATTTCTCTATTACAATATCGTGTACCACGTATTGTGATGAATCAGGCTTAATATTTTCGCTGTTTTTGGTAATACGAACAAATATCTGAGAAAGTAAATTTAAGTAGAAGTAGAAGATTGATAAATTGATAAATTTCTCTATTACAATATCATGCACCACGTACTGTGATGAATCAGGCTTAATATCTTCGCTGTTTTTGATAACACGAACAAATATCTGAGAAAGTAAAATAGAAGATTGATAAATTGATCAATTTCTCTATTATAACGAACGATTCGTGCATTACGCGTTACCCGACAAACGGTGGAAATTTTTTGCCTGGTACGCGCAGAATTGACGATAACTCAGTTAGAAGCGAACACTACGAAGAACGTTTAAAGGTGAGTGAATTATCGCGACGCGTTGGAAGAAACATTAAATACCGATATTGGAATTATATGTCGGCAGATATTCGCCGTCTCGTGTTTCGAGCGTGTAGTTTCCATTCGGCCGACTCGTGACGGACGAATCCGCTCGCGAGCCACACGCATTCACACGTTCGCGCGCGTGTACACATCTTCGCGGGGATTATGGATCCAGCGTGTGGCTGCTGTGCAGTCGTATTCGATGGAGTGTTAAAGTTTAAGGGACGATATTCATCCTGGTAGCAATTTGCGCGCTTTCTCCCGGCGCTGGCCAGCCATCCTGGGGGCCACGACAGCTGAAATTAATTTCAGCCGATTCAATTAAAGCTCGGACGGCGAGCCTTCCACGAAATTCGAAGCTGGGAGGGAAGCGATACGTTGGACACTTAACCGAGCCGGAGGAAAAGCAAAGCTCCAGAAAGCTTCCTCGATCGATTTCCCCTCGGTTTCTCGCGCGGATGTACAAACACGTTTGCTCGCTTTGGAATGGCGAACGCGGGCGGGGCTCAATATTCTTTTCAATTAAATCGCGCCGCTGCAGAATGCCGTTCGGTTCATTTTACATTCACTTCTTGCGTGTAATTAAATCTTCTTTCCATTAGTGACGAAATTACACGGATCCTTGGATTCTGAATTTAATTGTTCACGCGGTTATGTTTATGTGTTCCGTTTGCTTCCACGGTCCGCCGCTTGTTTCATGTAATGTTGGCCCATTCCAGACAATGTTGTGCGGCTTCGGTCCCTTTGCTTCCGGTTATTCTTCAACCGGCTGCTGGAATGAAGTACAGTCGCGGCAAAATGAATACGATCATTGCTGAGATTGCGGAACCTCGCGGGTCGATATTTTACCGAGTAACGCTAATTTGACAGCCTTATTCCAACGTCTATTAGCGTCTCGATCCATCAAATCAGGGATCGAGGAATGCAAAGTAAATCTAAAGACGGACAATTATCCTTTGATCATAGACAAGAATTTGAATCAATTTTTTTTTTATACGTATTAACCACCAAAATGTTTGGTTTTTTCGTGCCCTTCGATTATTAATCAACGTATACAATAAATGACCAAACCTACACAACTAATAAATATTCCAGTTTTTTTTTGTTTTACATTTCAAACTCTGTAAAATTTAAATGGAAAAGAAACGATAGACAGATACAACAATTTCATTTTGCCAATTATTGGTACAAACGCTGCACAGCTTTACCGAGAAGTTAATTGTGCAGTGTTGACGGTGTTTTAATTAAAATTCTAACAGAAACATCTTTGCAAAAGGAGTTACGCGTGTAAAACACTCCTGTGTAATGCAGCTGGAGGAAAAAGTAAATTTCAAAGAATAATTAAAGTATGCCAGACTTTCCTCTCGGTTCATTACGTATGCGGCGCATTTCCTCTCTCCATATGGACTTAACAACGTTTTACTGCTGTCTCGAGAGTGGCGGTCACGGTGGAGTCATTTCATACCAAAACGATCACCCTTTTGGCTAATATGCCTCTTTCAAAAACACACACAGCGGTCGTTTATTAATTATCAAACAATTCTTTCTATGCGAGGAATATGCACGTAGTGTCAAACTGGAATTGCTAATTTTCTGGAGGTTTATAAATTTCATTTTTCGTAAAGAAACAATTATTTCTAATCACTTAAATAGATAAAGTTACGGTCAAATTCTTAGATCTAATTAACACTTGGGCAAAGTTTCATGAACAGCACCTTACTGATCATTCTGATCGACTTACTGACTTTTACACATCGAGTGTAATATTTATCTTCGTGTTTGTAAATAACGATTTGAATGAAGAGAACCTCATTGGTCCTGAAGTATTTCCAAATATGTTTTCGGGCGCTGCTTATTTCAATTTCACGGTGAATATATTATCTCAGTTCTTACAGGATCTACCTCCTGAAGACAGATTATGGGACTCATTTTATGGATTTAAAAGTGGATTAAATACAGTGGACCAGTTGCATGGTCCCTTTGATTTTAATCCTCTGGACTTTCTTTATGGGGACGTTTATATGGTGTATTCTTCGCCGACAATTTTCGAAAGAGTTTGCCACCCTGTACGAAGAAAATACGAAACATGCTTGGAAATGGAAAAAGGACAAAGAATAAAATAAAACGTTTTATTTGGTCAACTTTTACTCGGTTAATTGTTCGAATAAAGCTGTGTTTCTTTCTTGTTCCCCTGGCGTTTCTAACGACTCAACATCGAAATGAAAAATCCTGCTTTATTGCATAATCCTTTCCACCGGAAACGGAAATCTCTGAAAAGTGAACCAACGTCGGGGACATTTGGAAAAAAAATAAAACTTACAAGCTACATTCTGTGTTGTGGGAATACTACGGGTTTGTGTAGTTAAATGTTGATGCTGGTTTAAATACTGTTATCTACGATCTGTCGTTTAAACAGAAATGTGTATTTATTTCTTGGAGCTTTTTCCAGGCAAAACTTGTATTCCAGAAAAATGAATTCTAAATATTTTTGTTTATCCATTACTTTGACAGATGGAAGGAAGGTTGCGCATGAATTGTTAATAGTGAAATATATATTTATATAAATTTTATTATCTTATTAAATTAGTACTACATTGAATATAATTTAATCTTTATAAATTCTGATATAATACACTGTCCGTCGTTTCTGGTTGCGCAGCGTGCTTATTTCTCTCACCATACTCTCGACGTCGCTCCACTGCTTTTAAAATACGCGTTCCGCAGGGAAAGGTTCGAGGAATAAATAGATATTTTTATTTAAGCGGTACATCATCGGTGACAGTGTTTAAAAGAGCGTCAAAGTTTAACTACAGGAATTCGTGGCGCTCGTCCTCCACTTCACAGGGCGCTTGCTCGTAAGTTTTATTTTTTCCCCTGTTCCCGACGTCGCAACACCTTTTTAAAATATACGTTTTGTAGGGAAAAGTTAAAGAAATAATGTGCTATTTTTATTTAAGCCGTATATCGTTGGAAACGTCGTCGCAGAAAATGTTAAATCTGAAATCCTTCGTGTTTCCTTCGGATTTATTTCTTTTCTAGAAAAGTCAACGTATTTTGCTTTATTTGTTCTTATCAATGCCCAGTTTTCGAACGATTATGTACGGGGAAAAATAGTGTTGATGGCTCTAAAAATGTGTTCATACAGGTTTGCGATATTAAACGAAAAATACGACAATTATTTTCTTTTCCAATTCCAGGTACTTGTAGCTGCATGCAATTTCTGCATCCATTTATTTCTTCGATACATTTTGCCCTCAAATTACAAATTCTGTCATTACTTTCCAAACAGTATTCAACGGTCCGCTGATTTGATGCGTTTCCCAATTTTAATTGCATGCGCCAAATGAATCTGGGGACTACAGAGACGAATGTAAATGCGCCCAGTGTGAACTTCAATCGAACTCTGCGATAATTGCGTTAAACCTATACAATTTCTCGATTGATTTAAACTCAAAAGATTCGCAAAAACTTCACGCGCCCGTGATCAATTATTTTGGTAATACCGTCGCGATGACTGACCGTTAAATAAAGTTTTCGTTCGTTTTGTAGTCGCGTGAATAGTGACCAATTATTTTCGAACAAAAGGCGTACTATTATTTATCGATACATCCCGCGTAATAAACACTTTGGCCATCGCGACACCAGTATGCGGGTGACAGTTCTATTCATCCGATTACGAACGATATTAATAAACATTTCTCGTAGGATCTACTAGAAATCAATAAAATATTCAAAAACTAATATTCGTTACAAATAAAATAGTATCGCATATAGTCTACTAAAATCGATGAAATATTTTTAAAAAAGTTCGAATAAACATTTAACGTTTCTCGTTTATGGAAGATCGTACAAAAAGCTTCTATTTATTTTTGCACTGCGTATCGTAACATTTCCCGTATATATTTGTCAAACTTTTAAAAAAAGTGTTTACAGAAATTTCGACGAAAATTAAATAAAAGTTTTTCTGTATTTGATAAAGAAACAAACGAAATTTTATTTTAGCCAGAAAATTAGCACGCAAAGTCTGCGTAGCAACGTCGTCTTGCTCGTAGAATAATCTCCTGAAAGGATTACCATTAGTACCGGAACACCCTGTATATTCACTTAGTCGTTTCAGCGTTGTTGGCAGGACGGTTGGACGTAGTTTTCTAAACGCGAGGGGCAGCGACAAAACGCGCCCCTGACACGGGTGGGTACGTGTATTCCTTAAAAAAGCAGGAATATAAATTCCATGCGCGCCGGTTTGCAAAGTCCGACATTGCAATGCGCATGCTATCCGCACCCATATTGATTTGCTTTCTCTCCGCGAATACGGGTAGAAGTTTAAAGAGTATTCTAACCTGGCCCGCGTGTACACACACGTAAGTGTGTCTATCCGCCTCTTTCCCCTCCTTTTCGGTCCCGTTTTTTTTTATGCACCGGGACTTGCGCGGATGTGCGTCGAACAATTTACGCCTACACGGAGCGCTGCAGCTAATTCGGTCTACTTACACTGCCTCTTTTTATTTCGCGCCCTATTGAAGACCGCGGAAGCGCTCCCTGAAAATTAGAGGAGCGTTATATCGCGCGTTTCCAGAGCCGGGAACGCCTCGCCAACAGAAATCTCGTCTCGAATCAAGAATATTGTCCGACAAGGGAGCTTATCGGAACCGGAAATCCCCATAAATCCCGAAACTTGGTCTCGGAGCTATTCAACACCGATACAAAACCATTTTGTTTTCCTTGGGATACATTTTGGGCGGGTGAAACTACTCCTCTTCTTCAGGAAGTTACTTTGGAAACAGTTGCACAGTTTGTCTAAGTTTATAAATTCACTAGGACATGATTATTGAATTAAACATACGAAATATTTGTATTCCCAAATGTTTGGATACCACTGATTTAAAACTTATTTTTCTTCCTCTAATTATCCACGTTTACTTAACTTCATTGCAAATATTTCGGAAGCTTGTAAAGTCTGCTTCAAAAATATTCAAACAACGAATCAGTATTTGCTGATAATTATCCACGCAGGGAATGCTATCACGGAGTCACACGACACAAACATGATTTCAATAGGAATTTGACGTGCCAGTTTTCGAATCGCCGAATGGGTCACTGTATGCATACTGATTTATGGTATTATGTGCGACGTATATCCGTAACTACGAGGAATCAGGCATACCTTTGTCTGGCGTTCCGCCTTTAATAATGCCTATAGAATTCGCCGGCAGAGTATTTATATTCCTTCTCTGTATTTTCATCTAAGAAAACGCGTGCTTGGAGTTCGCGTTTAAAGATCTATTTTCATTCCATCTCGCCACAAGATTAGAGCCAGATTTTTCTTCCGTAATGTTGTCTTTTAATTTGCGAAAGACGTAAAATGTCATCAGTACGAATTATGTAAGGTCACTCGCGAGCTTCGAGTCGTCTTCGAAAGAGGCTCGTCGTTGCATTGCATACACATTATTATTCTTTCAATGTTATTACATTTAAATATCTCAAGACGCGGGTTTGCCATTTGCAGTAGAGGTACGGTTTCGTCGGCTCCCCCCTCCAATCCGACGGTGCACCGAAATTTCAATGCGTCCCATTTCCATTTCCCCCGAAGCCCGCGGTGCTCCGACGACCGAATGGCTCGTTTATTTATCAGTTTCTCGCCCAGTCTCTCGGTGGCAGTTTCGAAACTGTCTAGAAAATGATCGTCCGCGATCGTGGATAGAATAAAAATAAAAACGTCGAGGGAGATAGAGTGCTCGATACGGGGCACGAAAGCTATCGGTCGACCGACGCAGGTAGGGACCGAAGTTTCGAAATGTTTTCCATATCGGAGGACGTTTTATAAGAAAAGTTTTCGCGGCGAAACCCTGCGGGGAAAGTTTATCATTTAGGACAAAGGTTTGCTTCGAGTGGCGACTTCTCCAGCCACCGGGAAGGGACGAAAAAGCGAAGCGGGGAACGACGACGAAACGCGGGGAAGCGAGGAAAAAGGGACGAAGAGGAAGAACGAACGACGTTGGGAAAGAAAAATGGAGGTCCACGTGTGGCTCTGCGAGTCGACGACCGCGCGGGTAAGGTGGAAAGCCATCTTCCTTGTGTCTCTTTAAGGTTAGACAGCGTCTTGGCCTTCCGAAAGAGTCTTTTAGGGTGGACTGGCTGGATGTGGGTGGTGGAGGCGGATCGTTACCGCAGGACCGCCATTCTTGCCGGCTGTATTTAAAGGAAAATTGTCCGTACGAACGTCCTCCGCCCAACCTACCTCGCTGCCGGAGTTCCTGAGCGAGCGAAATGCGGTGACTCGAGGAATCTTCCGGAACAGACCTGCCCGCAGAAGCGTTTCCTCCGCCGCGAGTGCACGGTAATACAGGTCACACACAGCTCGTACGTAGTCACACGGACTCGACGGGCGTACTTGGAATCGGCTTCCAAACGGAGCTTTCTTTCCTCGGCTGTATTTCTCTCTTCTATGCGGTACTTCTGAAACTCTTCGACGACCTTTAAACCGCTCTTCTGGCAGACTCCCGGGTGCCCAGGCATCGCGATCGTGGGAGTCCATCGTGCGAAAATAATCTCCGTTCAAGTTCCTACAACCCCGCCTCCGCCACGTGCCTCTATTGTAATTCGAACGGGCCTGAAGCTTAGACGCTCCTTTCTATGTACGACTTTATCGCCAGGAGCTTTTTTCAGCCGGTTGAGTAGTGGACTCCGTCCAGTTTCATCGGCAGACCGTTCGATCTGCAGGTCCAATAATACCGGGAAAACTTTAGTTTCCGTCGCCTTCTAGGCTCGAATTAATTTTGAAGATTCAGATAGGGAGACTGCAAACTCTATACCTCCATAAATCGAACCACATACTTCCATTCCTATTCAAGACCTTACAAACCACATAAAGCACTCGATAAAAGAGGAATTGAAAATAACAAAAATAACCAACATACACAACATCATACAAGACTTCTTCATGGCAGTAGACGCCAGTCTTCTTATCAATAAAAAAAGAACTATAATGTCCAGATTAACACACGACTATATCCTTGACAAAAGAGACCCACCAAACTGCAGCTCCTGTAGAAACAAAATACATTTTCTACGAATGCAGAGAATTCGACCAGCAAAGATAGTTTCATGGCATCAGGTTCTAACATCCAAGAACCATATAAGGGACACCTTAAAATTCGTGAGCGACCCAAATCTATGGTACAAAATTTAACGATACAAATGTGAGAAGCAGCACCGTTAATCGTCGCTAATGACCTAGATGTCGATGCTATGTAAAAAAAAAACCAGAAGAAGAAGAAGAATATTGAAATTTAGTTTTACAAAACATCGAATGTGAAGGTGTTGTCAGAATCGGTTTAGGACGCCCTTGTTTACGCGTGACGTCAAAATAACCTCGGGTCTCGCGTGATCTGAGCCTCGCTGGAACGCTCTGTTATTCTTCGAAAACGGAATTTTCTGATTGGCTGGCCGACAACTTGTACACAAACGACAGACGTAGTCTTGTTCCAAACACCGAGCAACGAACTAGTATTCTTCGATGTCGAGTCGAGTCTTGATATACATTCGAAACAACTCTATAGGGAGTCTTTTGAGAGTTTTGTGACTACCAACCTTCATTGTGATCCAAGTTCGCGATTCGAACCGACGCGACAGAACAGTGTGTTTTCGAAAAGTGACACAATTCATTCTTCTTAACACGCTGAACGCTGCATCACTCATATTGGGACGACACGTAAGTCTCCAACAAAGTTCTATTCGTGTATTAAAACATAATTTCACAAATAACTTGGAAGAGTACTTTACTGTACAACGAGTAGTTGATAGAAGTAATCAATTATGTCGAAGGACTTCTAAGTTATACAGGGTGTTCAACCACCTCTGGGGAAAATTGGAATGAGAGATTCTGGGGGCCAAATTAAGACGAAAATCAGGAATACCAATTTGTTGATTGAGGCTTTGTTAAAAAGATATTAACGTTTAAAGTTCCATACCGACTGGAAAATTTTACGGCGAAAAGAAAAATTTCAAATCGTTCTAAAAAAATTATTTTTGGTCCCGGGGGTCAATTACAATCATTTTTGGTGAATAAAGGTACCCCCGAAATCCTACACACTTTCGAGAAAAAAATTCGAGTAAGTGTGAAATTTTTCGGCGAGAAAGAAAAATTTCAAATCGTTCTAAAAAAATTATGTTCAGTTGCAAGGGTCAATTACAATCATTTTTGGTGAATAGATATACCCTCGAAATCCTACTCAATTTCAAGAAAAAAATTCCTTAGTGAACATATAATTTCTGGTCAGAAATGTTTGCCCGAAATTACATGCAAATCTTTAAAACATCATAACTCGTGAACGGATTGGACGATTTCAATGTATAAAAATGCAAACGATGCGTATTTTAGTGGAGAATATGTTGTAATTGCAAAAATATTCGAAAAGTCCAATTTTCATACAGCCATAACTCCTACAATAGTGAATATATTTCAATGAAACTTTTTTCTGAAGTAGAGCTCATGGGTACCTACAAAAAAGAATTAGACAACTTGTCTATAGGGCGTCAAACAAAATTATTAAAAATGAAATCGTCTTATTTTGGCCTCTAAAGTCTCTTATCAAAATTTTTCCTAGGGGTTTATGGTAATCTTTCGTGTTATTTTTGGAAATAATTTAGGGAAACAATAGTGGTCGTTTACTTAGTGAACAATACACGAAGTGGTAAAAGAATTTAATAATTTATCGTTGAGCATTTACACTGAAACAGGTACAACTGTGTTGTCAAGATAAGCAAATTGTTATTGGCAGCTTATGCACTGACGCTGTGATTCGCGGCGAATCCAGGATTTAGGCCCCGCAGGATACATATTGGATTGAACCGCACAATAGAATCATATATTTGAAATTATAAATGTGCATAATGGATAGTGTATATGTTAAATACCAATGAACCATGTTTGTTCTACTAATTTGTTTATCCTTATATCATTATTGTGTCATACTATTAACGCACAATCCAGCAGTAGTCTTGATTTATTTTAAATATACATTTTCTATTTTGTCGTAATACAGTTTCATTACTAATTCAGTTTCTTTTTACAACGTTTTTAAAAGCGCAGGAGCAGTCTCGTTTCCATCGTAAAGTCATTGAGAATTAGGTGATTCGAGTCCCGGTCTTTAATGGCGCTCATTTCTATATACATTGCGAAATACTCTCAGAAGTCGTGCTTTCATTGCTCTGAGTCAATTTCGTCGTCTAGCTCGGTCTATTTTCGTTCTTCTCACGGTAAGCAATCCGCAAGGCGAGAGGTGGTAGAGATTCTGCTTGAAATATCGATCTCCCGAGTCTAGACGTGAATTTACGCCCACGCACGACGCACTAAATTGCCTAAAGGTAAAAGATGTTTTGTTTTCCTTTCGTTTCGAACGTGCTAGTCCCCTTCTGTCTTCGAAAGTGAATAAATGGTCCTGGCGAGTATCGCGCGTGTGTGTGACGCACACGAAAAATTGAACGAAGAAACAAATTTAGACTTTTATCGTGAAGTATACTTCCTCTAGCGAAACCACACCAAATAGGAAGAAGGATGCGTTATAAATTTACAATATATTGTATCAAAGAAAAAAAAGATATTTTGTTATTTGAGCTTTCGAAAAAATGTTACGAAAATATTTCTACGTATAATTGATGTTATACTGGACCTCCGTTAGTTAATCATTCACCAATCCTTGGACAGTTAATGAATTAAACCCTCGTATTGAGCAGAAAAAATATTCGTTATTCCATTTTAGCTGACTCTTTGCAGAAGCTATAGGAAACGCTTTGAAGAATTTGTTTTCACAAAAAATGCCAGCTGGGTAATGGGTTTTTTTAGACACGCGAATCGATTTTATTTCATATTTCCGTTGGAAAGTGGTTCATACGATTCGAATATTCGTTTGGAAGGATATATGTTGCCGCGCAATGCAATAAAACGAAGTCGGAATGAATTAGAACTGAATGAAATTGTTTACTTGATTCACTATTTTAGCTTTAACATCTAGTATACGTCCTACAAGATAAATAAAATATATTTGTACGTGTATAATTTATCCAAAACTCAGCACAAAATATTGTTAAATAATAGCTTGCTCGTTCCTCAATGAAAATAGATCCAATTTCACAGGATAAATGTGATTTCGGTCACTTTGCTTGTCTTAAGTTGTACTTATTGTGTTGTGATACTGCGATTTAGAGAGGGAAATAAAAAAAAGTTATTCGATTTTTCGTTTTCTCGAAGTAGCCAATACCAAGATAGCAAGTTCACTGATACGTTCAGATAGCAAGGAACTGTTTCAAATATTATACTCCGTACATGTTGTCCTAGGAATCCGATTGTTCTCAGAGACGCGTCCTACGAACGTTGTTATTGGCCAGTATTAAATAAACGTCGCGAAGGCACAATCTCGCCCCCCTCTTTCCCGGAGTGAAGCCAGCAAAATACAGCAAAATATCCCAATCTGCGAAGGGATTTGTGCCTTATGGTCTATCGATTTCGTTGTCCAAACATAGCGTCTGGGTTCGCGTACCAGCAAACGCGATAGAACACTTTAAGAACGAAGGTCCCATTTTATTTCAGGCACGTACATAACCGGTCCTGGTTATTGTGCTGCCACGGGAAAGTGCCTTGTTCAAGTGAAACAGATGGATACCTCGGCCTCCCCTCCCCCTATAGCTGGCCACCGCATCCCCTTTTCTATTCACCAGTTGGCTGATGAAAGGGATGGTAACCTGGAAAAACGGAAGATGAGCTCGCGCAGTAAAAAAGTAAACTATTTTTCCCCGTTCGTGCTTTCTCCCCTTGGTTTTCTTTTTTCCACACGTTTGCCTCTTTTCCACGCGACGGGCGTATGCTAACTGTTGAGATTTCTCATGTAGGCTTGCGACGGCGAACGGTTCCGAGGATTAATCGAGGCATCAGTAATTGCTCCGGGCTTTGTCGAGAATTTTCATTAGGACTCGTTGAAGAAATGCTTTATACGAGGTCTTTTTGGTCGAAGGAACGTCTTGTGTATCTTGTACTAAATCATGAACCAACATCGAAAGGTTTTAATAGGTTTAGGAATGAATCGTTCGACAATGAACGTGTCTGAATAGTTCGACTTACAATTATATGCCAAGCGTTAATTAGTAGATATTATTTCCGTTATGATTCATCTTGAACCATTTGTTCTTGCTGATTCACAAATGAAATTCAAGGGAGGATTAAAGAGGGAAACTACTGTCACTGCTGAAAATAAAGGCAATTTTCAAGAATTTTTGGGCGTAACTATGAAACCTTTTCTGATAAATGTTTAAGGTTTTCGAAAGTACATTTCTTGAACTACTTCTTGTAAAAATTTCGTATAAAAATTACAATACAAGCATTCAAAAAAAATTCGATTGTTTCAATCCTTCACAGTGGTTTACCCCCTTAAATGTCTCTTTAAAATTTTTGTCAAAATTGTCTGTTGTTAACGTGATTTTTCCTTTTTGTTTCAGGTAAGTCATGCAAACTTTACATAGATGAACTACGCTTGATTTCCAAAGAAATTTTCCAGGTATTTACCATAATTATATCTCGTAAGTAAGAAATGCTTAATCAACATAAACAGTGCATAAAAGTTTGTTTCCATATTCGTGAAAAATGTTCCATATACTTTCCTTGCCTTTTAATTCAAGTCTTACATCTTCGAATCGTGGTCGGGACACATAAAAGTAGATTAGTTTTAAGTTCTACGTTGATTAACCATTTTTCACACCTCTCAGCGAATATTGTAAGCTCTTAAAGTGTTAGACACTTTTTTAAGCACCCTATATGTGCTGAAGGGAGGTTTACCCTGCGCAAATGCCCACTCCGCCGAGCTACTCGAATTTTGCTCAACTCGGAGTACGTGCTTCCATAAAAATGCCTATAACCCGATTTCTTTTCATTTTTGAATTAAAATTTTTCCAACGTTGTTCAGTTAAAGTTCTTGATGAAGCTACAAACAAAAACAGGCATTGATTTAATGATTCAATTGCAATCTATAATCTCGTATATTCCTAATAGTTCGATAAATTTTTAAAAACTGAGTATTTAAATAAAAATTTATTCTGTGGGAAGGAAATAATGGATTTTATGTATACGTTAATTTACTAGTTTGCAAAATTTATTAAATTTTACGGTTCGTATAGATTTCTGTAAACTGCTGGCGTTCCTAGTGGAAAGGGTTAAGAATGACTGGCTGCAGTGTATCTTGGGTGGCGTGCCACTCGGGTGTCGTGTCACCGAGTGTCTCGTTTGAAAGAGCCCTCGCACTCTATCATCGCTTTGAAAATGGCCGCGGGTACGGGCACATCGGTTCGCTTGTTACCCCTCCCGGTTAATACCGCCACGTCGCGTGTGTAATTGAACTCGCACGCGCACGACAAAGGTCCGGCCACCGGACTCGAATGATAGTTTAACATGTCGTCACCAGCCGTCGTCGTGTTGTATCTGGTAAACGTGCGGCGGGTAATCATTACGATCGGACACGTAGGCGCTGGCGCGCGTATCCCGGTGACGAGGAGCGAAATAGCCGTCAGCTTTTTGTTACTCCCTCTTCGTGTCGTCCCACCCTGGCTGTCGCGCTTGCGTTTCGATTACCCTCTCTCTTTCTCTCTATCCTGCAATTTAAATCGAGTTAATTAAAGTTATTCTGTAAATTGTGAATGACCTTTGCAGGGGAAAGGGACAGCGTTTGTTAAACTCCTCCAAACGTGCGACCCATAGGCAGGATCGGTTAGAAAAATGTTTTCCCTCTGTGCATTCTACACCCTAACGCAAAACTATTCCAGCAATTAACGTTCCAACTGTTAAATCGTGTGAAATTTAATTATAATATTTCATACGTGGAACACAGAAAATAATGTGACTTTATTTTCATATATCTTATTTATGTAATAGAATACGTCGAACCATCGTCTGCCCTAGTTGAAAGATTCGATTTATTTTTATTATTATTAATAAGAATAATTTTTACTGATGTAAATTATTAACCTTCATGTCATATACCTCTGCTAATATCCATTTTATTTTTTTTAATCTTCTTCATTCATCGTTCTTAAACACACGTACCACGTATGTACATTAGACATCGTGCACTTTTCCCATATTGCCAAATTCGTTCATTTTGTTTACATCAGAAGTCTAATTTTTCAAATCCAATTATTTTTACGAAAGGTACATGTATCTATCAATAATGCCCAGTAATAGTTTCACTCATTTTTATCAGACAGAATCTTTTGTCTTCTGTTAGCATCTTCCTATGCATGTAATTTAACACTGAAATCACCAGCAGAAATCATCTTAATCCATGATTACTTTGCTGTCTTCTCAAATTCTACTTTCTATTACCAATTTGTGTAAATATTAGCAAGTGTATACGAGTAGTCTATTAGCCTTTATTTCCGCATAATTGTTATTTTACATCATCGCATTTGTTAATCTAGTTCTTTTAGCATTCACACAAGCGATATCTCTGTTCGTGTTATTCGCGTTCCAAATTTCGCGATTGGATTATCTTTTTATTAATTAACAATTGTTCTTGACGGTTGTATACATTTTAATAATGAAATATCTCGCGCTCGTTGACGTATAGAAAATGAACATTCGTAACAAATCGTTCACCTCCTTTTTTTCTCTTTTCCACCTTTTTCCAGGATAACGATCGTACATAGAAGAATGTCCCTTTGACGTTACGAGTTTAATCGGTACAGTAGAATTTTTCCCTCGGAATTATATCATGGTTGTAGGCGTGCTACGGTTCAAGCAAAACGGATTTCAAGCAATTTCCGCCGCATCAAAGTGCTTCAGTTCAAGTAAAATGCATTCCCCGCAATTTTTCCGGTATAAACGTGATTGCGGATGATGAGCCGTGGATCGCCATTCCCTTTGTGATATTTTCGGCTCGTTCTAATGATTGACGTTCTCGTCGATTATGGAAACTTCCGCTCCGTGAAAATTTTGTTCTCGCAAATCGACCGCGCAGCGTTCGATCATTTTTCTTTCGGTTGCGTTCTGTTTATTTCTGAAAATTGCAGTGTTAAATTTCGTTCAGTCCTCTAATGGAATTTTAATTATTGAAATGGCTCGAAACGAATTCCTGCGAACGGTTCGTCGCTTCATTTTTATGCGACGGGACAAATTATTTGGTTTTTTCGCGAATGTAATTTATCCAGATAATATTATGCGGCGTCTTTACTGCTAATTAACCACGGAGTGGCTGTAATTGCTATATGGCACGCAGCCCGAGAAATTAAGAATAATGAAGAATGACAAAACACTCGAAAGGCCATTTTTTTGTTTAAATACTCGGCCATTTCATAGGTTTTCAAGTACATTGCTCATCGCGCGTCGTTCCTTGCCCGATCGTTTTCTTCTGTCCGGCCATCGCGATCCGAAGTAATAACACCGATGGTAGTTTACAATCCTAGACATTATTTAAGAACATCCTGCTGTTCCAAGATGATTCGACTCCTTCCAATCTAAATTGGACCGAAGGAAACAGGGAACTCGCCGACAGGACCTCTCTAAGCCAGATTAGGGAGTCGCAAGAAAAGCATTGCTCGGAAGCTTTGTTCAGACTGGAACTGGTACATCGTGATGAGCAATGGAGTGGCCGGTAGTGTCTCTCTAAGCATCCCAGAGGAGTCTGAGAACGGTTCTCTTGTTCTATCATTCGCCGATCCCTTTCCATCTCCTGTTCCTGTCGGTGTTCTCTATCTACGCCCGTTTGCGTTGCTACGTTCTAGTCCAAACAGTCGCGTTATTCCTTTGGCTGATTCCCCGTTCCTTCCTCGCCACGTTTCGTCACGATATCGTCTCGCCAGATTGCTTCAGCGTAATAAGTTTCGTGGCTTGGGCTTGATCAGACTGACCGCGTGGATGCGGATATCTCGGAAGAGGAGTTACGATTGTAAATTAACTTGTAAAATAAGGTTACCAGATGTGACTAAGAAAAAGAAATATTTAAATTTGGCAATGTCAAAATTGGGTGTAGAATATGAGGTAAAATTACTTAAAAAAAAAAATGGCAAAAATGGGAAATGTTATTGCTTCGTGTTACATTGCACATGATAATTTAGTCGTTGACTTTACGTTTGAAATATGTAACTATTTCCACCCCATCGAGTCTTGAACTAGGCATCAAGACATTAATTTCCTGTGATATCAGTGGTACACCGCGGAGAAGATAAGAATAATTTTTGCTCGTCTCGTAGAATTCATTAACTCGAAGAAAATGTATTAGATGGAAATTCAAAGAGCAAAGGACGTATTGGAATTCTGGTGTTGAAGTATATCGATTAAATAAGTAGATGTGCTAGTAGATTCTTTTCAAGATATATTGCATATCTCACGGTGTAAGAGTTCAAATTCCTTGTCTGTCGGAGTGTGAAACGTCTATATTATGCTCCAGGGCATTATATGTGGAGAGAAATCGTATCCAAGAATATTATTAAAATATCTCTTACTACCGGAATAATACCAAAGTTGATGCAGCTGGGATTACAGCTTGAAACGAAACAGTCTCTCTGTAGTTATTATTTTCGCGAACTTTATTTTCTCTTACATCGCTGGGGGATATGCGCGAAAAGGCATTATGCCAAACGATGACGGTCGTATTTTAAATTAGACTAAATTACACGACTTCGATTAAAACGTATGTCGTTGCCGGGAAATGTCTGCCTCGTGGATCTCGCGCATTCAAATTTGCTGCAGGGATTTGTTTCCCTCGCGGCGCTGTCTGCGATACAATTCTTGAGTTTATTCACGAAAAGCCACATCGTTCACTTCTCTTCCCGCGCTTTACTTGTCCGAAGGGATACGTGGATCTACAGTGAATAAGAATATTTTTTCGTCTTTTTTACTCTAACCTCAGTCGCGTCGTTTCGCCAGCATTTCCTCTGCCTTGCTATCTGCTCCGGTGTATCTGTATACCAAGAAAAAGATCCAGCGAACACGGTGTTTCGCGTGTTGGGATTTATTCGGGCCTCTGAAAGTATCCAATTTCTTTCGATCACTATATCAAATAAATCCATGCACAGCTTTGGGATCTGTCACTACTGGTTTCGCTGTTATTCGTCGTTAAATCGCTTTGTAGCTTTTGCGCTGAAAGGACACGTAGGAATGTCCTTTTCCATTTAATTCCTATAGGGATGTACCAGGTGTCGCTAAGTTATATGTCACGATTGCCATGAATGGAAATTGATGCAAGAATAACAGAACTAACTGTCAATATTATTACAAAATTCAACTTTACATATTTTTTAATAGAGCGAACGTAATTTTTATTTAGAATATAGGGGTGGTTTTGATTTAGGGTTGTATGAAACTGGACAGGGGACAAAATGTATCGATAATAGAAGAATGTATAAATATTTATACGTAGATACACATTTGGAAGAAAACGTACAACGATTGTCGATGTTCTTTTCCATTTAATTCCTATAGGGATGTACCGGGTGTCGCTAAGTTATATGTCAGGAATACCATGCATGGAAATTGATATAAAAATAACAGAATTAACTGTCAATATTATTATCAAAATTCAACTTTACATATTTTTTAATACAGCGAATATAATTTTTATTTAGAATATAGGGGTGGTTTTGATTTGGGGTTGTATGAAACTGGACAGGGGACAAAATGTATCGATAATAGGAGAATGTATAAATATTTATACGTAGATACACATTTGGAAGAAAACGCAGAACGATTGTTATCGTTGCATGATTTATATTTCCAATATGGCATTGATCCAAAACATATCGCGGGAATTGTCAGGAAATAGATCCTGTACAATACATTCCGTACATGGGAAATTATTCTATTGCGACTACAGTATCGATAATTTAATCGAGCACGTGTTGACTGATGCGCGTTATTAAATTATTTCGAGGATTAATTAAATTTTGTACGAATTCAGAGTACTTGTTTCTGTTACAATCGAACCACGTTAGATAATTAATTGAGTTTACATATATTTTATCGTAATTCGACTACAAAACTTTCAGGCCTTTAATAGTAACGTGATTTAAATTTAATACAAATGAGATTATAAAAATGTCCTTCGCGTCGATATGCGTACAATTTATTTTTATTTTATCGATATATGTATTTCATATATAATACAACGCGTATTCGTTGAAACCCGATAACATTCTATACAAAGTAGAACGGTTCTTCCGCCAATTGAAAGTTTACGCAACAATTTTCAAACTCCTTTTCCGCGAAAACGAAGAGACGACGAAGAAGTTCAGTCGCGACTCGGTTTACGTCAAAGTATCGTTCGTATTCCCGTTTGAAATTTCGCATTATTTCGCGTTATGGATTTTCATTGAACAAATATTGCTATTCGTCGGCGTTGAAATACCCGGTGGCGGGTCACACGATCGAACCACAATTTTGGCAAGTGTACGGTACATCCATCGTGTCGAGATGACGGCTGCGTAAGGGCATTGTTTTTAGACTGAAACCAATAAACGACCGGGATGTGGCGACGGGTGGAGTAGTTCGACCCCTTGCGAGGATTGAAGGCAAACGAAACAGTACATACCTATCGATCTGTGAAAATCGATAGGCGCAGCCGTTTATTCATCCCAGTCGTTCGCTCGAATATATTGTTTCCGCAATATTGTTCGACATTGGGTACAGTTTTTCACCGGCCAGAAACGCGCCGGAGCTTATATCAAAATGCTCATAAATTTTAGGGGAGCGTTTCTTCTAGCACCGAACGAATAAATGTGACGTTGACCGGTGGGCCTCAAGAACACGTTGTTCCGTTCAAAATTATTCGATTATTTGCGACGATACATCAGAGACCCTCCGGTTACTGCTTCCCCGGAATCGAAACTTTCATTTGAATTTCCAAACAACCGTAGACCGTGTCTCCGCGAACGCGTTTCATTTTCACTGGAAAAGGTTTCGTTCGTAACGTAAATTTTCAAATTTGTAAGACTAACTTGTCGAACAAACGTTCGTATTTCTTCCTTTGAAAGTTGTCCGAACGTTGCAAACGAAAAGTCTGGAACCGTGTAAACGCTACAATGTTTTGTAACAGAATTCGTTTAACTCTTGACGGGTTTCCAATGGCGGTGTAAGGTCTCCAAAGAAAAGGACTTGGTTAAACAACCGCTGGTTTCCTTCGATTTGCTTTACGTATACTTTTTTCCAGTTATAACGCAAATACAAATACCGCTGTTTCTGGTACAAGCTTAAGTTCGTAGAGATGTCTCGATGCGTCTATCAAAATTTTATCGCGTGGACGTGTTCCCTATTATCATAAAGTATCCATTTCTAGAAACGATTCATTTTTATTGGACGAATATGGACCGCATTGGCCCGTCTTTCGATTCCCCTGGAGTCTGTTTGTCGAGCTTCTTGTCCGTTTCAATGGTTTCTCACGGTCGTAAATTGTTCCTGCTATACACAAACTCCATTTTCAATATCTTGTACTGGCACGCAGGGATCTGCTTCGGTTAATAGTTTCAAGTGGTCATTGATAACCACATTGCCGGCTCCATCGTGTTCATATTCGATCAAAATAACTCGAATAGGGTTTGCTATAGCCAACAGTATCACTACTCCTGGTCCAGTTACGTGGTTGATGTTAAATTCTATCCTATTATGTTCCCTTATATTTATTTCTTTTGTGACATCGGTTTATCGGAATTTATCAGAATTCTTCCATTTTCCAATCAACAGGATACTCTACGCAAAACAGCCTGCACGGTGACTGAAATGGGTAACAATATTTATCTTTTCCGCGTAAACAAAGAACAAAACACGGGCGAACGTAACTGTTAACTTTGCCGCTGCAAACAACGGAAATAAAATCATTCTGGTAACTTGATCGCTAGCCCGTAATTCTTTTTCGCTGCGGGCTAGAATTCTCGATACGTAAAGACAAATTGACGTTAATCGCAGAATTTTGTTAATTGTCATTCGTTTCGCCCGGAAGTGGAATTCTGTATTCGATAACGGATCGGCTCTTATCGGGACCGAAACGATATTAATAAATCGCGTGGTTTCGCGAACGCGAACGTAAACGACACGAATAAACTGCGGTTTATCTGGTGTATGGGGATAATGTAGTCCGGAGTAGCGCACATTCGGTTAGACATTAAAGCGAAGAAACCGTGGTCGGCTCGCAAAACACGCAACCCGTGGAGGCAAAGTTTCGCTCGTTCCTAAAGTATTTTCATATTTGATAGGATTGCTATCTACCGGGCCGGGTTTATGGCGAATATCGAATCGAAGGAAACGCCGGTAAACATGCTGAAACTTTATTAGATGGCAAGAACACATATGCTTAATAGCGACGAATTAACGAACGCCGTGCACGAGCGGATCCACCGTGAGAA
Organism: Colletes gigas; assembly: GCF_013123115.1. NCBI lineage: Eukaryota > Metazoa > Arthropoda > Insecta > Hymenoptera > Colletidae > Colletes > Colletes gigas. The sequence continues at coordinate 9,452,891 of NW_025106637.1, forward strand.
AGGGAGAAAAACGAGAGAGAACATGTGAAGCGTTTAATGCTCCCCGGAAAACTACGTAACGCGTGACAGTTATAAGTTGCATCGTGCTTTGCACTTTTCGAGAGTTGGACGAACTTTTAAATATACTGCACTTTTAAAGCCCCTGGAAACTTGAATTCTATAAATAACGAAACTATCTCGACGTGCCATCCTTCGGATAACGTCCCGCTAACTTCCGTACAATTTTCAGGGGAACCGAGCGTCGTGATAAACAAAATTGCCCGCTTAATAATTAATCGGCATTACCGATCGATTTATGGGCGCGTAAATGGCGCCATTTATTAATGTTCGGTGGATGCTTGAGCGTAAAGTACCAAGGTAGCTCTTTAAAGAAACTCTGAGCTCCGATGATAAATATTATCAGTGAAATTCTTTGACGTCGTACATCAAGGATCGGAATATTAAGGTTAAATTAAGGGGCCTTTCTACCTTGTGAGATTAAAAAAAATCGATATTTTTTTTTTTGCATTTTCCTTTAGTATGTAGTCTCGAAAATATGTCTACCAAATATTAATTTGAAATTCGGAAAACTAACGAAGTTATAGCCTGTTGAAATGTACCGCGCGCAGGTATAATTCGAAGCGCACCGTTACTTTAAAGCTGTTTTTCTCGAAACTACATTTTTCGGCACTGCGTGCGTGATAACTAAAAAACTATTCAAGATATCAACATCAAATTTATACAGTATCTTCAGAACTGGTCTCCCTATAGCATGAACTAGGATAATTGCGATATATGCAATACTTTTTCTTTTATTAACAAAAAAGCAACCAAATATATGAAAATATTCAGTATTTTTTCGTAAAATAGCTGCCATTTTGCCATTTTTTGTTTTTTTGAAAAGATCCTAGTTCATGCTATAACCACACTCATCTATATTAAGAATATCGTTGGTTTTAGGATTTCGAATAACTTGTTCGCAAGATATCACGTACACAGTCGGGTGCCGTTCGTAAAAACTGTTGTTTGATGATCAACAAAAACAGCGTAATCAATAGATATTATGCGTTGCAAAAATTCGTAAATATAGCTAAATATATAATAATTGTATCTACAAAATCCGGAATTAATCGCTCTTTAATAACCCGCAAAAAAAAATCACAAAGAAACACGTATGTTTCATGCCTACAAGGTAGAATGGCCCCTTAAGTGTTTAAAGAATCAAACGTTCATGTCCAAATATTTAAGCTGCTGCAAATGTTCTGGTGAAAAATGTAAAGAAATTAAATACTTTACAGCATATATGTATAGAGATCGTGTTTTGGTAATAAATATTTTAGGGGATGATTTCACAATATTCTTTAAGTAACATTCGAAGTGGGTTAATTTTATTAGGTGTACAAATCAAATGTCAGGGATTCAGTTTGTTATTCTTGAATTATTCTGTCGAGTATTTTAATCTGAAGATTGAATTAAGTGTTTAATGAATCAAATGTTGCTGTGAAAATATTTAAACTGCTACCAACGTTCTGGTGAAAAATGTAAAGAAATTAAATACTTTACAGCATATATAGAGATCGTGTTTTGGTAATAAATATTTTAGGGGATGATTTCACAATATTCTTTAAGTAACATTCGAAGTGGGTTAATTTTATTAGGTGTACAAATCAAATGTCAGGGATTCAGTTTGTTATTCTTGAAATATTCTGTCGAGTATTTTAATCTGAATATTTAATTAAGTGCTTAATGAATCAAACGTTGATGCCAAAATATCTAAACTGCTACGAACATTCTAATAAAAAATGTAAAGAAATTCAATAGTTTAAAGCATATACAGGAATCGTTTGGTGTTATAAATATTTTAGGGGATGATTCCACAATATTTTTCGGGCAACATTTAAAGTAGGTTAATTTTATTAGGTATACAAATCAAATGTCAGATTGAGTTTGTTATCCTTGAAATATTCTGTCGAGTATTTTAATCTAAACTGTATTTTATAAGGGGGGAAAATATAATTCTGACGCATTTTAAGGAAACAATAAATTGTATCGAAAGCTCGGAGGATGCTAGTTTTTCATTATGATAAGAGTTTTACTTTGTATCCAGCAAAAAATCAAAGACGAGAATTTATATAATACTCTTACATTATTAATATTCCTCGGGGTTTTTTGTTCTTGGAAAGTTCAATTATAAAGTTTTACAGACCAAAGAGAATATGGTCCTGAAATTAACGCGAGATGCGCCAAAAGGAAGATATTCAATCGAGTAAAGCGTACGGAAACTAACTTTGTTGGCACGAACACCTCTGTTTCGTTGATTACTGGACTTTCGGCTATTAAGGAACTCGGAGACACGTCGGTTAATAGCCAGGCCTTCGAAACTAAGAACGAACGAACGGTTGCTTTTTTTATTACCGAGAGACTTAGTAGCACCTGGAGGACTTTTTCATTCGTTTCAGTATCCTTCTTGGAAATTGTAGGGGTCCTAGACGTCGCGAGTTGTAGTTATTCGTCCTCGTTTCGCCTTTACTTTCCGGAATGCGTGTTCATTTTCTCTCCGAACAACTATAAAAATAGCAGAACGAAATGCACGTTTTTTGATACAGAAAGAAAATGGAGATAAAGAAAGAAAAGAGCATGAGAGATCGAACCTGTCTTAAACGTGGAAAAATGTGTCGTACACGAATGTCATTGCATTGTAATTAACAACGAGCATTGTCGCCGCAACATTTAATGCATCGCGGATGGATAATAACGTATTTCGATAGTTAACCGACGAATTACAGGTATGATTCGTATCGAACCGCAGATGACTTAATGAAGATCCATTTGCAGAACAGAAAACCGCAATGTGTATGATCATTACGCACTTCGATGGAGTAATAGTAGCGTATCATTGAACCAGACGATACGCATCAGCACGTTCCCAGGATTTGCAAAATACTCTGCTGTCGATAAACAATAAATTCTACGGAACGTTCAGTCAAATAAGTTCCATAATCGTTGAATTAAACAAGTGTTATTTTGTACTCGAGATTTAAAGATTGGTATTTACTTCCAACCGATACGTTGAAAATACCTCGAGGAAGATTGGAAATACGACGTCGGTTTAAAATTTTATTTATCGTATTTTACTCGACGAAACAACGCAAAGTTTGAAACGAACCGTGTGTCGCGAGCGAACTGTTTTCTCACAAAAGATTTTCAAAGTTTCGTTCAATCAAATTGTACGGAGTACCTCTTGGAAGCGAAGCTCTTCATCCATTTCGTCTTCTGTTATTGTGTGCACCAATGGCGGCCAAACAGTCGTTCGCGAAAAGCCATATGTCTCTTACGAACCATCGTTTCTATATATTTTCGCAGTTTATTAAATCTTTGTTAATACGAATTACAGAAACACAAACTTTCTATCATTAACTAGTGAAAGAAATCTCCAACGCAAGGGTATATTTCAACCTCAAGTTTGTTCAATTCTTACCATTATCAGAGTTTCCAGAAGGATACCCAAAACGGTAAACAACTGCTCAAATACGTACAAGTCGTTTAAAACTTTTGCAACTCCTTCATTTGTATCGAAGCTTTCGGTGTTTTACGAAGAGACTTATGTCTAGCAATTAATTATTTCCCGATTTCCCTCGAACCGTTGATGGAAGTTCCTCGTTTTCGTTTCGCCTCGTATTCCCAAGGTTACGCGTTATTGTAAAAACAAATTCGACCGTTCCGTTCCCCCATTTATCTCGTCGGTTTACCGAGGATTGGGTCGCATCATTCAAGGAAAATCCAGGGCGATTTCTTTGCTTTGGTATCGATTTACTTTGCACTTGTGTCGCGCGCGCGGGAGAATGAAACAAATTTGGCGCACGGATTCCAATTTTCAGAGGGACGTCGTAACGACGAGTCTCGAGGCGCGAGCCGATACGCCGGGCGAAGGGAGGCCACCAGAGTGAATAACGAAGTGGAAACTCCTCCGCATCACTCATCTGGAGGAAAATATATATTCCGTCCGATCGTACCGGTTCACCCTTCTGTAACCTTATCGTCGCTTGGTCCATCAACTTGACTCCCGGTCCGTCGTTCCTAGGATCGGCCATCAATTTCGATAGCAAACCCCTTCCGCCTTTTCCCCTCGTCTCGAGACTAAATCCACTGGAATCGGGGCAACTTGCTGGATGGAACGTCGAACATTGCCAGACGCGATCTCGATTTTCGTGCAACCGTGTCGCTGCTGTTTCATTTTAGAGTCACGAGTCTCGATCGTTCTGTTTGCATCGCGTGGCTTCTCTATTTCCCTGTTTGTACCGGTTTGGCAACACCATCCAAAAGTAGACAACAATTTAGCTAGAAACATAATGAAGTTTACCAAATCTTCGTTACTGCATCTATAGGAAGGTTAACCTTAAGTGCATGCTATTAGGACACCTTGGTTGCATCATTAATTACTCTTGAGTCTTGCGATGAACTACTGAGAGGATCATGAGTTTCTATTTGAATCGACGAGGGTTTATTGGAAGTCTAGGAGGAACTGAAGGGATTATGGGTGCCAAGTTGGATCACAAGCATGTTAGAGTCTCTTGCAGGGTTACTTGACGTTCACGAGGTTCTAGTTAGTCTCATGGTCTTCTTCTTGGATCAATAGAGGATCATTGTTTAGTTTCAGACTGTTATGAGATTCTGAGTATCTAGTTAGATATCTAAAAATATCTTCTTGGGCTACCAGTGGATCAAGAGTCTCAACTCTCATTACTAGATCTTGATCACTACTAATGGTCGTGACTAATTTTAGTTTCTTGAAGCACCCAAGTGCCATAGGTTCCTGGTTAAACCATTAGGAGTTTATGAGCATATAGTTAGATAACTATGAGATCACGAGAGCCTTGGTCAACTACATCTCTATCTAGAGCCACTTGTTAGACCACTAGGTCACGAATCTCTAGTTATATTACTAGTGCTTCATCGTTACTAGTCGTTACAGTTCTCTTGTTGGACCATTATCATGAGCTTCTAGTTAGGCTACTTCGGGAGGACTTAAAGCGACTGGAGGATGTCAGCTAATTGTCCTTGGGAAGGGTTCTAGCCATACTGTAACGTAATTCGACATAGAAAGACCGCCACTTAGGATATACTGTCGAATTTCTTGGACTAAAGGACACTTCGTGCAACCCCTTACAGGACATACGTGTATAATTTATCCCTTGGACGAATTAATGTGACTACAGCCATAATTATTTATATATGTTGTAAATCAAACTAACCGTGACATCTTTTAATCATAAATGTAAGCTTAATGTAATCTGTCACGTGATCTGCTAATTTTATATTAGGGTTTTATTTTAGATGACTAACAGATTATTACAAATTACATTGTACACACATTTTTTCTGGAATATTCCCCACATGTCCATATTTATATACATACATACATAGTAGGTACATTTGTCTCAAGACAATAGATGTCACGCGTGTGTTCACTTGTGTACATATTATCGTAGATCGCGTACTACCTTGTCGGTATGATTTTCAGTTATTTTTAACATGAGGTAAACACACAGTACATAGTCTAGAGTGTATAACTTAAAGCGTGTTAAATGTATTACTTTATTATAATCAAAAAATACAACAATATACGTATCAGATGTACCAAAGACTGTTTCTTGCCCACGAAGGATATAGAGTTTTCTATAAATTTGACAAAAACTTTGAAATTACCCAAAACTTTGTACTAAGAATTGCAGGGCGCAATGCAGTAGGCTTTGTAGGCGATGCAGGATTTAGGAATCCGGTCGAATAATCTTCACTGGTTCATCTGACTCTCTCCCCACCTACGATCTATAGTCTTCCAAGAATGTCTTAGTAGGAGAATTAGAACTTCCTACTACTCACTAACGTTTAAGTATTAAAGTCATCCGAATCGTGGTACCATGGGCCAAAATCTGCCGTCTTCGCGGAAGTTAACCAGCCAGGGATTCACTCAGGATGTCCTGGCTGGTGGTGCTAGTCTTCAAACTCTTTCAACTATTTTTACATTGCAAATGAAGCGTTAAATGTTTTTATCACGGACTGTATCTCCTCTCTTGTCCGTAACGAGCAAAAAGAAAGAAAAATCCCGGTCGAACGACACGAAAACACGATACTCGTGGTCCGTAAAAAACGCGAGGATGAAAATTAACTGATCGTCGTTTCGCAACCTGAATCGAAATATTTTATATCCGTTTCTTGCACGGCATCTTCGTACGTATTAAATACGGTCGTTAATGGTTATACCTAGTTAGCGACATCGGGGAACGCATGAACGTCCAGGGGTAAAACATGCACCGGTCGGCGCTTCTAATAACGTCCGCGTATTAATTCGCGTTCCGGTGTACCTTCCATCCGGTAGATTGATAGCGCATACTCGTTCGCGTTGATTCGCCGATAAAACATCTTATTAGCGGCGACTGTGTTCGACCATAAAGGCCACAGTGGGCTGAACAAGGTGCGAACAAGCGGACGCAATGTAGTACACGGCGCCAGCAACAAATCTTACGATAACGAGCGAGCATCGATCGCCATCAGCGGCAGTCGCAGAGCCATCAATTCTTCCCAGCTGGCCTCTCGAAAAAGACGGCCGTTTAGTGCCCTTAACACGCACTCAGAGTCGTTTTACGGCCTTTCGGGCTCTCTCCTCGTGTCTGCGTAGACGAGCACCGCGGCAGTTGGTATTGTCGAGAGTTTAACGTGTCACTGCTCGACAGCAGTACGCTCTTTCGCAGCCTGTTTGTGACGCGCGCACACGTTCGAGCCATAAACGAATCCGGTGATCGAGAGAGAAAGAGCCTCGCGGTTCGAAAAACCGAGGATGAACGTTCCCGGGGGTAAGTAGTCTCGAGGACGCTGTACCCAGGCGCTCGACTTTTATCCTTTCGTCCGAAGGGGATCGTCGAGATATTGCGACGCGTCGTCGACTGTAAATTATCCAATTGCACTGTCTCCTGCTTCGGTTTAATGAGATGCGGCCGCGGCGTCGGGAATCGCCCGGGAACCGAAATTGGACCACACGGGGACACAGAGAATCGTGCCTCGAAGTGGACGACGAACGACAGAACGATAAAACGAGTATATAACGAGACTGTACAGGGGCGACGACGGAATACTTAGATAATTATTTTAGCATTTTTAAACTCTGTTCGGTCGACTAGGTGCAGACTAGTTTCTTTTTGTTAATTTTATATTAGAGGTTTGATTTATGACTAACAGATTATTAGAAATTACTTTATCACTTCTACAACGGTTCACGCTTTTCTTCTTGGACATTCCTCACAGCGCGGCCCATATTTATATACATACATAGTAGATATATTTATCTCAAGAAAATAGATGTTACGCGTCTGTTTACCTGCGTACATATTATCGTACTACTTTATCGATTTTTAGTTATTCTTAGCACTTTTCATAAAGAGAATTTTTTTTTTATTATTTAGCTTCGTGAAACTCTCGTGAGAGTTATATAGTTATACATGGATATAATAGTTTACAAAAGTGATTATAAATGGTGTGAATAACTTAAATTTGGAAGTTACATGATATACATGAGTACACGCAAGAATATTAGGTTTTGCAAGAAGGGATCTCATGTCCAGGGGGAGATACAGATTATCTTTATAAGCCTATCTATGAGTTTGACTTTCTGAGTTTCATACAAGGGGCATTGAAAAACAGTGTGCATAGTACATCTTGCATAGCTAGTTATACCGACGCAAGATAAGGAAGCAGCAAGATTGTAGTGGTTAGGTTTGTGGTAAATTTATATGTGAGTTTTTTACCCTAGAACCACGGTTTGTTGAGATTTTTATAGAAGAATTCAAAATATTTTTTTCCTTTCTCCTTCCCTTGTTCTTTAATGAGCCTTGTGGAATTTAAAAAACAGTCTCGTTTTAATGTTTCTCTAAAGTTCGTCATTGGGATATTAATATTGTTATCAGAATGCTCCATAGTAGCAGATTTGGCCAATGCATCAGCCCTTTCGTTATCCAAAATACCCGAGTGTGATGGAATCCAAATAAATTCTATATGGATATTATTTACAATTCTTAGCCTGAATTCATTACATTTTTTTTAGCTTTAAGGATATAAAGCTTAATTCTTACGTTTATTTTTGGGTATTGGAGGCAAAGGAGAGCACTGAGAGAATCAGATAGAATTGTATAGTTATATTCCGTGTTATGGAGAATTAAATCTAGAGCTTCATTCATCGCGATGCATTCCACGGTAAAAACCAGTGTAGGAGGAGGAGGACAGCTTCTTAGTTGAAACGTTAAATTCACCGCAAAAATAAATTGACTCTACAGAAGTGGCTCCTGAAATTTTGCTACTATAGGAGTTTAACGAAGAGAATTGTATTTGGAACAAACGTACAAATGATATAATTCTATAAACGAATTTGAAACACACGAAGCACACAATCTTTTTACATAAATTAATAATTAACAAGATCAATTAGTATCATACAGGAATCACGTTTGTTTTTCACAACCACTCGTTTCGTTCTCCCTGTTGTCTCGCTGTCCCTGGTTACCCATTCCTTCACGAACAAAACACTTTGAACCCTTTTGCACATAAATTATCATTCAACAAAACTACAGTACAAAAGGCGTGACTATTCGATAGGTAATTGTCCAGTATTGAATTGAGATAGTCTCAGTTTTTAAGTAGATAGCCAATTTCAGTATTGACTGGGATTGAGGTGGTGATAGTACTATATTCGTGACGATACTGTATCGGTTTTCTATGGATAAATTACATAAAGAGAATGTCAGCGGAACGTTTTCTTGACAGACGCTCGTCTAATGAGAAAACCAGCACGTTGCTGGCTGTGAAAATGTACTTTTATCGCGAATAGGTCCGCGGATTTGTGGAAGAGCGTTTGCTGGAGAAAAGGCATCCCCATGATGGTAATCTTGTTGAAGCGTGCGGGGCTCGAAAGTTGATCTCTGCAAGGAATTGCGAATCGTGTTGGATCAAATGCTATGGTTATACTTCGACTAACCAAAAATTGTCCACAGGCGTTCCTCTCGAGTAGCCCTCAGTTATAGTTTACAGTACAGAATTTCTAAAAAATATGGAAACAAGACAGCTTGAAAATTAATTAGAATATCATGAATGGTCTCGAATTTTAAGCGTTATCCAAGTTTAGTTACGAAAGAGTGCTTCTAACCCTCAATTATAGTTTACAGTACAGAATTTCTCAAAAATATGGATGCAAGAGAGCTTGAAAATTATTTAGAATATCAAGAATGGTGTAGAATTTTAAGCGTTATCCGAGTTTAGTTACAAAAGAGTGCTTCTAACCCTCAATTATAGTTTACAGTACAGAATTTCTCAAAAATATGGATGCAAGAGAGCTTGAAAATTATTTAGAATATCAAGAATGGTGTAGAATTTTAAGCGTTATCCGAGTTTAGTTACAAAAGAGTGCTTCTAACCCTCAATTATAGTTTACAGTACAGAATTTCTCAAAAATATGGATGCAAGAGAGCTTAAAAATTATTTAGAATATCAAGAATGGTGTAGAATTTTAAGCGTTATCCGAGTTTAGTTACAAAAGAGTGCTTCTAACCCTCAATTATAGTTTACAGTACAGAATTTCTCAAAAATATGGATGCAAGAGAGCTTAAAAATTATTTAGAATATCAAGAATGGTGTAGAATTTTAAGCGTTATCCGAGTTTAGTTACAAAAGAGTGCTTCTAACCCTCAATTATAGTTTACAGTACAGAATTTCTCAAAAATATGGATGCAAGAGAGCTTAAAAATGATTTAGAATATCAAGAATGGTGTAGAATTTTAAGCGTTATCCGAGTTTAGTTACGGAAGGGCGCTTTTAACGACTTCTAGCTGTATATCCGGAGCTAGGACAATGTCTAATGCGTTTGTTCTTACGTACTGTCTCGGGGGACAATAATAGGAACGCGCGACACAGAAACCCGAAGAGGAAAAGACGACGTCAGCGTGGAGATTTTGTTGAAAAGAGAAACAGAAAAGGGGATTGCCGGTGGTTGCACAAGTGCGCAGGAGACGCGATACAAACGGAAGAACACTTGGCGTTACATACCTCGGTACATTTATAGAAGCTACCCACCGTGTACCGTATTATCATAAGTTTTAACTCGTGCTCGCTTCTTGCTGTCACTATAATTACGCGTAATGTCGCGTAGCTTAGCGAGTTCCGACTCTTACCTTCTTGTTACGCTCATTCTTGCGCGGCTTCCTTCATCCTTCTCTCGTTCGAGACATTTTTCTTCGCCGAAACCCTCGTTCCTCGTTCTCCTTTTTCGCTTTCCGGCTGCGTCCCGGGGCTTCCCGGGACTCTGTTCCTTGTTCCGCGCAGGCACAGTCTGCCGTGCATCTGTGGTCCATAATATACGCCTTCGTTAATTTAAAAGGGATACATAATAATATGCGGGCCGCAGTTTCGCTCCAACCCCGGCGATTTTCTCGGCCCTTTCTTTAATTGTCCGTCCCTCGCTTGCTCGCCACCTGTGTCCGTACGTAAATTTTTTACGAACAGACGTTATTATACTCGCATTAAAAAATCTCTGTCTACGCGACGCGGGGGCACCTTTTCTCCTTTTCTTTTCCGTTAAATCCCCGCAGTTGTTGAAATATTGCGCCCGCGAATGGTAACGACTTATTAATTGGTGATGTTTAAAACACCAGAGTAATGGTTATTCGTGCTCGAAGAACCATTACTTCGATGTAAAGTCTAAATTCACGTGTATATTACGATTCCTTAAAAGTTACAAGTTTGATACGAGTACTCGATGTTTAAAATTATAAATGTTAGGAAACATTTTATTCGTGCTCGAAGAACCATTACTTCGATATAAATTCACGTGTACGTTACGATTCCTTGGAAGTTTGGTATAAGTACTCGATGATTAAAATAACGAATGTTACGAAACATGTTAATTAAATATAACAAACGTTTAACGCGAAAAAGATTAAGCTCGAGACCTCGAGTGATGTAAATACCGATAGAGATTAATTTCTCGCCGTAAATAGAGGTTTCCCGTCCACCTTTGTTGTTTCTGTCTCTTGTTTACTCGTAGTTGTTTTTATCCTGGCGCACAAATGTGTGCTTCTACTTGGTCATAGCAGTAATACGCGCGTTTTGCAAAATGTGTGTACGGCCAGCCCTTGGGAAATCATATGGCATAGCCACAGTCAGCCTTGCCAGCGAAGAAATTTACTCTGTCCGACAAAAGGGATGTGATTGTATCATGGGAAACTAGGATTGAAAGAATCTGTGGTATTGCGAAACCAAACTCGAGCGCAGTTTCGTCTTAAGCGGGGGTGTCTGAAAAATTGTACCATCTTCGATCGAATTAGCTTATCCTTCTAAGTTTCTTTTTAGATTTTCGCGTATACAATTGTTGATTCGAAATGGTACGTCGTGTTCAATCATATTTCTGAGGGTTTTACCGCGCTTATATTTTATTGCCCCGGCTGGTGGATGGTGCATAACTGAAAAATATATCACACTGATAGAAATAGAGACTGTACAGTGCGAGACGGTTTCTGAAAAGGATTTTCCACAGGACGAAGTACCACTCTGCTGGCATATCCCTCTCGCCTCTGATAGTAATTCTCGAGGACGCGGGGGGGAAAAACATACGTCAGCTATGTGAAATCGAGTGGACAGCTGTTGGCAGCGAATAGCAGGCTGCTGCTATTCGTCGTATTTACGAATCTACCGTACTGTATACGCGAAATTGTGTACCGAGTTAGTTTTATAAAACAGCGATACTAAATTTAGAAGATTTAGATATTAACTCGAACTCAATCTATTATATGAAAAAGCTGTGCACTTTTTTTAAATTTGTTCAGAAATTATGATCCACGATTTTTCATTTCTTCGTTCTGGCAAATTTCATTTCGTTAACGAATCGAGCTTATTTTATCCCCGGTATATTTTACGATAGGAGCGACATTCAAAGCCTGCTGCATTTAAGCATGGTCCGTTTTTAAAGCTGACCGACTAACGCATTACGCAGCAGTGAAACGTGACAATTTCACCGGATAACGAATGATTTTTCGTTATTTTATAACGTTTCGTATGTGTGCCTACAAAAAGTATTAATTGATAGAGATTACACAAGCTAGGTATCATTCAATTAATATATTTTTAGAGTAAAATCTCATATTCCCTGTTCAGAGTAATAATATGAAAACATTTTACGTTTATTATCTCTTGTCCGCTTCCCAAACACGATATTAGAAAATTATCTGTGACAACGCGACTACCAGCTGTAATTAATTAGCTGTTAAATGCAAATAAACATAGCGTGTCCTGGTTATCTGTTCCATTCTGTTAAATTATATCGTTGAAGCAATATCAATGTGACATACGTACAATTGAGTGCTTCCACGATAATGTATCGAGAATCCGATAAGCACAATGTAGCACAAATATGTTTTTGTACGCGACCGCGGTATTGGAATTTCTCGTCCTGGTATTATTTAGTGTATTCAAACTTCAAGTCCCATTCTATGATAATCTAATCAATACCCGTTGCAATAAATCACTGTCGAAACTGCGGAGGAATCGACGGGAAGCAGCGAAGCTTAATTTTTTAGCGAGCAGTTGACCTTTCGGCTATTTCAAATCCATTTTTCAGAATTGGCATCCCATCGGAAATACCGATTACCGTTCAATTTTCTACCTCATGAATTTCATTAAATTTAATTGCGCGAACGCTTAAAATCGCTCGAAATGTAACTCGAACTTGAAAATATTTCAGAATCTTTTCTAAATCTTTCATTTTTCTACGAACGCCATTTAACGTTTCGCACCTTTGTTAGTAGTATTTCTTTTTGCAAGAAATTTGTCAGACATTATGCAAGTCCACGTAACTCTGTATACTCGTGATTTTTTAAGAAAATTTTTGTTTAAAGGGTTTGTATCGTAATTGAAAATAATAGCTCTCAAAATGCAGATCTTTTAAAAGAAAGGACATTTAAGTTAATAACATCGTCTGGGTTAGGAAGCAGGATAAGTTAAGGACCTTGAGAAGCTAATTTCATGATAAAAAACAGTAGAAGTATGTCAATATTATACAATATATTCCTCACGAGAACGAACGATATTTGATTAATGTTTTCTTTAATTTTTGCTATCTCGATGAGATGAGTACTGCAAGGGTGGCGGTAGTTGAATGGGAAAAGGTAGTCGAATCAAACTCTGGAACGTCAATATCACGTATTCCGTCTAGTGAAAAGGTTGACGATTCTCTTGAAACCTCACCAGTCTGCTGAATTCTCGTATCGTACGAGGACGGGTGATAACGCGGGCGTACGGCTGATAAAGGGGATGACGCGATTCTCATTTGCATTAAACGCGTTTAAACGTACCGGGATTTCACTCACGATTTTACCACCTACGATAAGCAGAGCCCGATAATCGCAATAGAGACGGCAATTCGTCGTAACGGTCGAAAGAATAATTCCCAACGTGGGATTCGACGGATATCGTAGACCCTGTTCTCTCACCGTGTGCACGGTTCGCATAATAATTCCATCAGTGTCGCTCTTAGTACGCACAAAATTACAACTTATGCAGGCGCTCGCGAATCGTTTTGAAAATTGCGCAACCTACACCAGAATTCCCGGTTACGTGTAATGGTTCGTAATCCGCTCGAAGGGGAAGTCTCAGGCATCCGTGAATTCCTCCCTCTTCAAAAGTCGCTCCTCCTCTCTAAACATGCCTTCTATCCCGGTGACGGTTTCCCTTTACGACGTTCTCGCGGGATTCGTTAGAAACCGATATAAGCAGCGCAATTTACCGGTCTATGACGTTATTTATGGCAAATTAACCCCTTGACTTACGATTTAATTACGAATAATTTGTTCAACATATGCTATTTAATTTTGTTTACATTTATTCGTAGAAGAAATGGGCACGAAAATGAATAGATTTCTTTTACGAATACCTCGTGAATGTAAAGATGTGTTGATTTTAATTTATAAAATTTGATGACGAGTGAGTGGCCTCATAATTGTGATAACAAGGGGTTAAATAGCTAACAAACGTGCTGTTTCAACATGGGATTTTTTTTTATGGGGGTTGTTAGCAACAGATACATACTTGGTTTGGAATTCCTGTCTTGATTTTGGTATAGAGAATCGAATGGAAATTGAAAGAGTTTTATTCGAAAGAAATGCTTTCACGCTGGAGGAAAAGGAAACAAGCATTGAAAACCGAATATCCGTTGCAGAGACGGAATGTATCTGTGTGTTGTTGAACGCGTGACTAGGTGTGCAGGAATTTTCCGAGCATGGCGAATCAGGCAGCTGGCCAATTGTGACTGGGAACGACGATTGTTTTGGACAATGCTGAATCGATCGCGTGGATGTTTATCTTGGAGGATTGGTCGCGATTCAAGTGCGTGTTTGGAGAGATTCTTGGGATTTGCTTAAAGAACATGGGGTGTATATCGTAGGGAAACATGTGGAAAGGGTGTGCAATGTATATCTGAGAATCTTAATCGGAGAGACGTATCGAGAACAACAGATATCGACGAAGCTTCTGAAACATTTAACGGAGAAAGTAGGAAGAACCACTTTCTCGGAGCCATTGATAGACTTGCCCTTTACTTTAATGTGTTTGTCGATAAATGTTCAGGGTCGGTATAGCGAGCGGGTTTATGATACGTACGTGACTTTACGCTATTTTTGAGGATTAGGCTTTCAAGACATTTTTACTTGATGAATTAGGATATGGTCGTTAAGGAATCTCCAAACTCTACACGGGACTTGGAATCCTTGGAGCTCTTCCTTGCCTCAATAGCGATTGACGTATCGTAAACCCGCGTTGGCGCACAGCTGCGGACCACCGGGGTCTCGCGGTCGTCGGGTATTTCCCAAAAATTAATAACAACGCAGCGTTCTCGCTCACTCCTGTATGGTCTACCTGGACACTGGACGGCAGGGTGGGCGGGAATGTTGCTAATTGTTAGGAACCGCCCTGCCAAGGTGACGACGATGAGGATTGGTTTGACCAATCCTCCCTCCGGTAGGCAATGTTCGTCGTTGTCACCTTGGCAGGGGAAACCGAGGCTTCCTTACGGGAAAATTCAGGACTTTTCGTCAGATTACTCTTGGACAAGTAACTTGATCACTAGTTAGTCTCCGCACGAAGACATTCTGCGTATCAGAAGCACCAGCTTCTGAGGGTTCAACTAAGGGTTAGGAGCACAGAGTGGCTGTGCGATAAGCACGACCACGATCAACGACTGTTCTACCAGAAGAATTGTTCGTGGCCGAAACAATAAAAGAATCTAAAGAGGTAGTGTAGAAATACTTTATGCGGACTGTGTGAAGAGTTGAAAAGTAATTGAAAGGTATTTATGGAATAAAATCGTTCAAAATATATATTTTTTCAGAAGACATATCAAAGTTAACATTTACCATATTCTAGTTTTTAAAACCATCCAAACGTTTTAATGTCATTTTGACAGCCTTCTTACTCCTCACTTTTTAACTCTTTCACACTGAATATAAAGTTTAAACGTAACTCTGGCTATTCATTCTAATCGTCTTCTTTTCATAGCCGGACTCTTTCTTTTTCACATTTTCCACTTTTTGATTCTGTCTGTGCATTATAACATTAATTGGAAGGCATATCGTGCGCTCGTAGAATGTATCACTTAATCTTCGAATTTCTTCCTCGGTCCATTTCCAATATTTTTAGTCGATTTGTAATTAATATTACAAATTTCTTTAGGCAATCTTTCATTGGGCCCGCAATTAAATGTACCACTGTATCCAAAGGTGTGAAGAGCCTCGAAAATGTAATTGCTAATTATAAAATAAAACTCGAGTACCAGATCCGCTGTATGAGAGAAATTTTTTCATGGAGCTGCAGATATGAAGTAGCAGCAACAGTCTGTGATTAATTTTCAAATATTAACATTTAATTTCATTAAGTTTCCAATACTCCAGAGACTATCCAATCTTGTTGAAATAAATGTATGTGATCTGTATTGAAACGAGTGTACTTGGATCTATAAAATTTCACTTTAATTCAATTGAGGCGTACGTGAACTGTATTATTAGCGCAAAAATATATTTAGATGCAAAACTTTCAAAATTACCAAGGTCTCTGAAGTTGTTGGTTCGAATAAACGTAATAGATTTTAGAAAAATCTTTGTTAATAATTTATTACGTTTGGTTAAACATTCATTTAATAAATTAATTGCAAATAGAGGTGTAATCAATCTATAAAATAGTCACGTCTTGTATTAAAAGTATTTCAGAAGTGATCGACGGACGATTGTCTCTGTGGTCGACCAAAGCGTTGGCTCGTACTACTGAATTTTTATTGAGATGCACATAGCTTGTGCTGTTCGTCCATTACAATTAAACTACTGATTTCATCTTTTCTCCAACGATGTTTCCTCTCATAATACGCAAATATAATTCTTCTCGAATTTCCCCAAGGCAAAGAAAGAAATATAATCGTAAGTTTAATACCTCCAAGTTGATATAAAAACTTTCAGGTAGTAAAATAAAACCATGTGGAATGGCAAGTTTTTTTTCAAATTGTCAGAAGCATCAGATTTCTTTTAAAAATTTTTAAGGTGACCTTTAACTTTTCTCAGGTCAAATTTAAATCCAAACAAATACCAAATTTTACTTAGAAACCCTTATGATAACCTCTAAACGTTCAGAGCTCGACTCAGATCAAAACAATGAAATTTCAGCAGACTCCAGATGTTTCGTTAGATAAAAATCACAGAATTATACTAATTTCCAGTACACCCGGTCCGTGTACGTGATACATACACGTATTTCTCGTGTAGTATTCTCTTTCCCTTTGCCTGTCCCTATCGTCTCCCGCAATGGTGGCCGACCGCCGACCATCCCTCACGCCCAATTCGGATTCATATGCAAATGCGAGAGAGAACGGAGGAAGGGAGGGAGGTTGAAATCCGGGTGTGGGTGTGCTCGTGAGATTTCGTAGAACTCGGTTGGTTTTTAGCGGGAACTGGTAATGCGGAAGGGCAGTTTTCGGCGGATCTGATCGATATGGAGCCCCGGGACTGACACACATCGGCAGAACGAACGAGTCAATAATCGATACCCGGGTACCAGGCACGTTTGATTCTGTTCTTGATCGCGGAACCTTCGATATATCCATGCTTTCCTTTCGTATTCGTCGCTGGTTGCCATCCCAGGCTGCACCCTAGCCGCGGAACGAACGAGCTCGTTTTCTCCCTCTATCTTTTTCCCCCAAGACATCGTGCAACTGCAACGGGATTTGCATAATTGCGAGCGATTGTTTGTCCCCGTATCATGGCCGCTACGTACACGGCTCCGGGACCTCGGCGCGCTCCTCTGATCCTGATTCATATGCAAATGACGGGCCACGCTGGTGCGCCGCAGCGCAGAATTGAAGAGTGCTGCTTACTGGACCACACATTCACCCCTAATTCCCGTCGTTCCTCTTTCTCCCCAGCCGTTTCCCAATCCTTCCACCCTTCCTCCGTCTCTCTCACTCTTCGCCTTCGTCGTGTATCCTCTCTCGTTTTCCACTCCTACCTTCGCGGTGGCTCCCTTCCTTGCCCTAGAACTTCAATCAACATCGCGAAATCCCTCTTCCTCGAGAGTTCCTTACTCAACCATCGATCCATTTAAATAGAATGCTTTAGCGTCGAGTGCCCCTATGCCTGAAAACCAGGTTCGACAGGCATTATTGGATAAGTCTGCTAGCTGATCTTAAATGAAACGTACACTTCCTGGCTCTACTATTACCCTGCACGTATTCTAAGAGAAAGGAGAGAGAGGTGGTCTGAGTCGAGGGGACGCGATAGCAGAAGTATGAGAAACGTAGACACTGTATAGGAAATTCGAAAATTGAGCAAACTTTGAAGTGCTTCTTTACTAGTTATTTCTACTTTTGCTGGTGATTTTAACATCGATTGTGGTATGGTATTATCTTATTTTCTTCTAACTAGTTGATACCAGTTGAAACAAATAATACTGTACCAGCATCGATACTTGTTCACGCCTCACGTAAGTAGAAATATCGAGTAATGATCAGACGTATTAGACACAGCGTTATTAATCGTGCTCGTGACACTTGTCTATAAATTTTCAACGTCATTTGATACGA
This sequence comes from Colletes gigas, assembly GCF_013123115.1. Taxonomy (NCBI): domain Eukaryota; kingdom Metazoa; phylum Arthropoda; class Insecta; order Hymenoptera; family Colletidae; genus Colletes; species Colletes gigas. The sequence goes on from NW_025106637.1 coordinate 9,471,018, forward strand.
AAACAATAACTTGCACTAAGAAAATTTTTTCTATATTTTTTACTTATTAGCTGACAAAATTACAATTAAATTGCAAGAAACTTTTTTTTAATGAATTGATATTTTATATGAATTAGATCTTCCAGGCATTCTGCATATAATAATTCTAGGGCAAGATGTTTGAGAAACGGATAGTTTACGACGTATTTCATATTTCATTCTGACGTATTTTGACATAAAGTATGAAATATCTCGTGAAGGATTCACCTTTCGAAGATCTTACTTTAATACTTCTATGCTTGGAGTGACGAGTAGAATCGATATTTTCAAATATTATGTCCGGAAGAATCAATTTGAAGAAGAAAATATCGTTTCGTACGTACATTTATAGATTAAAATGGGTCACCATGGGTCATAGGTAGCGAATGTTGAATCCACGTGTTATCAAGCATCGTTAAAGTAAGTTAGGGAAGTTAAATGCGGAAGAAACGAAAATAAGTTCCACTTAAAATCTGAGAGTAGGATAGTAGTCGTACGTAAAATATATTTCAGTTCATCGTATTTCAGCCTCACCCAACGCTCTTCTTCATGCCATGCGAAAATGTAAGCTGAAGTGGTAGATTAAAATTTTCGAGGTCGGTTATACTCGTGACGAATCATTTACGATAATATTTCTGCGTAACGTTCTTTAACAATTTCTGGTCAATTTCAAAATTACTAAAAAAACAACGTATAATAGAAATTAAAGTTTTTACCATTACAACACGATATAATATTTAATTTAAACAGTTTTTAAAGACTATTTAATAAAATTTACCAGTAAAAATCCTCATTGTATAATTGGATTTGCAGTATCTTTCTTTTAAAATTCTCCTCGTATTATATACTTGCTCTATTAACCCAAATGATACATTCGTTACTGTATTCTCAATGTTATATGGTTGTAGGCCAACTGTACAGAAGAGGATCCAAAAAGGAGGTCGAAACGTTTAAGTTTAATATGCGTCTGAAGTATGCTCGTGAGGCTACACATTCGTCCTTAATTTATCATCAGAACAAGCAACTCATTTCGAGTTTACATATTTTTTTCATTCATAAACAATTTTAATCTCAAGCATTTACTATTTCTTTTCTTATAAATAACGTCGATCAATTAACTAATGAACATGCAGGCGTTGTGGTTTGTCAGAAAAATAATCCAAAGTCCGTATACAGGCTGTTCGGCCACCCCTGGGAAAAATTTTAATAGGAGATTCTAGAGGCCAAAATAAGACGAAAATCAATAATATCAATTTCTTGACTGAGGCTTCGTTAAAAAGTTATTAAAAAATTTAATTAAACAATTTCAAATCATTCTGAAAAAATTATTTTTGGTTGTGGAGATCAATTATAACCATTTTTTGTGACTACACGTACCCCCGAAATTCTACTCACTTTCAAGAAAAAAATTCGGGTAGATGCTGAAATTTTTTGGCAAAAAAAAATTTTTCAAATCGTTCTAAAAGAATTATTTTTGGTTGCAAGGGTTGATTACAATTATTTTTGGCCATTACACATACCCCCGAAATCCTACGCATTTTCGAGAAAAAAATTCCTTACCGAAAATCTAATGTGAGGCCAAAAATGCTGCCCTGTAATTTCATACGTATCTTTAAAACGTCATAACTTCTGAACGGATTGGAGGATTTTAATTTTTCAAAATGTAAACTACGCGTATTTTAGTGAAGAGTATGTAGAAATTCCAAAAATATCCGAAAAGTTGCTCCTCAACCCTGTAAAATGAGAAAACCTCCATAAAAATTGTCCAATTTTCAAACATCCATAATTCCTGCAATAATGAATATATTTCAATGAAATTTTTTTCTGAAGTAGAGCTCATGGGTACCTACAAAAAAGTATTAGACAACTTTTCTATAAGGCGTCAAACAAAATTATTAAAAATGACAAACGAATTTTTAAGAAAAATCGACATATGTAGGTGGAGAAATTTTTTGGCGAAAAAGAAAATTTCAAATCGTTCTGAAAAAATTATTTTAGGCTCCGGGGGTCAATTACAATCATTTTTGGTGAATGGACATACCCTCGAAATCGTAACCAGTTTCGAGAAAAAATTCAATAAGTGGATAAATTTTTCGACGAAATTGAAAAGTTTCAAATCGTTCTATAAAAATTATTTTTGGTTGTGGAAGTCAAGTGCAATCATTTTTGGTGAATAGACATACCTCGGAAATCCTGCGCATTTTCGAGAAAAAAATTCCGTACGGGCGGAACTTTAAACGTTAATAACTTTTTAACGAAGCCTTCATCAACAAATTAGTATTCTTGATTTTCGTCTTATTTTGGCCTCTAGAATCTTCCATTAAAATTTTTCCCATGGGTGACCAAACACTCTTTATAAATTTTTTGCTATGATTTACATAGAAAAGAATTGCTTAAAGGTTCTCAAACATTTGTAATGTTATTTTTTTCTTATAAATAACGTGAGTCAATTAATTAATGAACATGCAGGCGTTGTGGTTCGTCATAAAAATAATCTAAAGTCTGTATATAGATTTTCTGCTATGATTTACGTAGAAAAGAATCGCCTGAATGTTTTATCGTCTTACTCTTCGCGTGACCTCGTTGTAAATCTAGTTTCCGACCCATGCTGCAACCCTAAATGTTCTCCAATTCGGGCTTCAAGTTGCACCGTTCCACGGTCACCCTCGGCCCCCGTACGTATTGCGGTTGTAATTTCCGTAACACTGGCGCCGATTTCGCGTGTATACGTGCCGTCCACGCACTTCCGAACGTATTTGCACGGTGAAGTTCGAAACCGGAACGAAACCCTCGATAATTAATAGTCCTACTGGAATCAGGAAATTTCCGACCAGACTATTGGAAAATTATTGCCTTCGAACAGACAAGCGTATCGGCGGGCGAGTGTGCGCGGCCTGCAATTTGGAAAAGCATCGAGAACATTTGAACGGGCCGAGTGTATTGAACAAATGGTTTTCTCGTTCTGCTCTCTATTGTTTCGAGTTTGTCGCAATTATACCAAATACACGCGTTCGTGTAGCGGGACGATCGCCGTGAAATGTTCGTTGCAAATACCATGGAGCATTTTTACCTTTATTTAAAAGTTGATTTAAGTTTCGAGAAATTATAGAATCGATACGAAGTCGAGTTTAAATAAACTAGAAATAATTCAGAATTTCAAAATGATTAATACGAGATGTTCCAGAGGTTTGTAGAGGGGCTCGAAAAATACCATTTGAGTAGCCTTTGTTCGAAACACACGCGTCGGCGTTTTCCTCGAATCACACGATTGTAGATATCGTTTATCGAATTAATGAACTCTCAACCTGCTGTCGCGGCAATTCACATTTCTCCGCTACGTGTCTAGCATTTCTGCAGCACGCACGTGTCTTGATTAGCAAAAGCCGCGTGAATATGAACGCCTGGCTCATGATCCCGCGATATGATCCGGGATCTCTCAGCGACCGATGAGCAAGAGATCGTTGTGAAATTTTCCTGACAAAGAAGGCTTCCGAGGTACTCGAGTACGCCTCAACAACGTAACTGTCCGGTTGCAAAATTGGAATAAATAATAGATGAGAAATTAACTCGGGGGGAAAACACTTGAAATGCTCTTTCATATTCTTCATTAAGTAATATAAAAAGCAAAGGACTAATCTAGAGCGTTAAACTATTGTTCAGATAATTTTTTGTGCAGTTAGAAAAACTTTAAAAGAGTAGAACTAACACAGAGGGAACGATCGACGGCGTAAAGTTATCGAGAGGACGCGTAAAAATACAGAACGAAGGATCCAAGTGGCTCCATTAAAGAGGAAGAGTCTTTGTATCAAAATATTACAAAGAGTTTAATTCACGTATTTGCATTTTTTAATCGTATCGTTGCACTTCTGAAAAAAAGAAACCATTGCATATTTTCTAGAGTTTTTTTTTTTAATCCGTTATAACCTGTTTCAGTTGCGTGACTCGTTCCGTGTATCTCACGATATATTGCTGCTCGAGTAAAGACAACCGTCTAATTGTTTCCATAAATCACTCGAAACGCAAAAATTGTATCAGCTATACGACTGTTATTGCTATATACATCCTTCGGAATTTTCACGTTCAATTTAATGGACATTAGATTTTGACGATCGAGTGAAACCCAATGTCTTCTACTATTCCAACTACGTATTTGATCGTTATTGAAGACCAGTAATAACGAGAACGAGTCAGGAGCCACGTTGTTACAGAATATTGTCGGAATCTCGCAATATGGCGTCGCATCGTTTGGCCTCGTCGTTAAAGTCCCGAGGCACGCAAGTCGCTGGTGATTACCGCCAACGGTCACGGGGTTGACTTGTATAGCTACAGAGCAATCGGTAAAACCTTGCAGGAGGCCATCGTGTGCGTATTTCTGGACGACGAATTTTGTACGCATCGGTGGCAACACGGTATTCGTACGCATCGCTAAACCGTGCTACTTGCGAATTCTACGGAAACGAGAAAGGGCCGATGTTTAAGTCAGCGTGACAAGGGATCGCTCGTACCGAGGGAACGTATTTTAAATCGAATAGAATTGTTAGATATTCTTCTTAACTTCTTGATCGCGTCAATTATTTAGAGCATACAGCCAAACGTTTATGTTTACTTTATTTCAGGCCTCCGTGGAATTTTCGAATTTCCTGAACCCTCTCTAGCTGTACAATATTGAGATCGCAATTAAGTCAAAAATTTGGCATGTCACTGTTAATTATTTCGGAAGGAATCAAAATTAGTACAATCAAAGAAAATATCGAATAGAATAATCAATCAAAGAAAATAAATAATAATGCTTGATAATAAGTATCGTGTAAATGTGTCGAAGTATATGTAAAAGGGTATTTCTTTTTATGCACGGTGTTCCGCATTTTTCCGTGCATACTTCAGCAGTGTGTTCTACGAGTAAAACTAAGACTGAAATGTTATATAACAAAAAAAATTCATAAATGTTTTCTTAAGAAGTTCAAATATGAACTGTGAAAGATATGATAACGCTGTTTCTCTCAAGACGAGATACGTATGTAGTATCGATGTTAACTAACACAAACATGTAATATATGTTTACTGTTTTTGTAATGTTGAGTATCTATAACGACAAGTCATACACTGTACTACGAATGTAATTTTAGTTTCATTGTGTCTTGTGAACGAATTAAAGTGTCCAAAATGCCAAAAGTATTCTCAAATCGTGAGTATATCACGATTGTACCTCAATATTGTACAGCTAGAGACGGTTCGGGAAATTCGAAAATTCCACGGAGGCCTGAAATAAAGTAAACATAAACGTTTGGCTCGAATGGAGTATCCGAAGTTAGTGCAGTAGGAAAATCTGTTCGTGCAATCCCAGCAAGGCAGAAAGTTGCTGGAATTTTCAAAGTTCCTCCGTGGAATCAGACTCCCGGAATTCGTTTCAGTGAAACGAGAAGATACCTAGCCAGCCAGTGGAACGCTTTTCCCATCACCTTTAGAACTGGCTGTATGGGTCGCGGTAACGAGGATAATTTTTATTTCGTAAAGTTTCATTTCTTCCTGGCGGTCAGCCCGAAAGTTAGGGATACCGCACCTTCAATAGAATGATTACAGGAAATCGAGTTCCCCGAAGTTCCTAACGAGTCAACCGATTCCGCGATTCTATCGCGATCTGGGTTAAGAAGAAGAGTCGGATAAGATCAAGATCAATCGAAGGATCCTCCGAAAATAGATGCGCCCTTTCAAAGCTACATTTATTCCACATTCGTTTAAAATTAAAAATTGTCTATTCCTTATTACAAATTTAATTACATTACACGTAATATCCAACGCACGTGTTCGTGATTCGAATTAACAAACGTGTTTACTTCGTAATATTCTTTTGTGTTTCAAATTACAAATCATTTACCTTTTACAAAGGAGAAAATTGTAAGGTAGTTTGTTTTCCAAAACTAATAATTATCTATTTCCTATTACAAATTCAATTATGACGAATCACATATTATCTAACGCACTTATTCATGATTCGAATTAAAAAACGTGTTTACTTTGCAATATTTTTTTGTGTTTCAAATTACAAATTATTTACCTTTTACAAATGAGAAAATTTTAAATACACTGAAAAATAGTTTGTTTCCCAAAATGAAATTGATATTGGTATATTCCACTTTATGAAACTAAAAATTCGGACGAACGGTTAACCTAATATTTGTTTCTTATTATTACAATGCATTTACGGTCCATTCATCATACTTTTAACAAGTCGGAGCACAAAAAGTCTTGGAAAACTCTTAATCGTGTAGTGCCTAGTCGTTGATGAAGCGACCCGCATTGGGGGAGCGAAGATCGAACGAAAATATCGATAGTTCAGCCCGTGTCACTCAATTAATGCGCATAATCAAGCGTCCATAATTTATCAAGCCGCACGGGGTCGAAACGTATCGAAGAGAGCAACCGGAAGGCTTCGATACTTTTAGGGTTACGAGGTTGGCAAGCTATAAGTGATATAGTGCCGATAATATACAACGCCTGGAGATCGAAACGACAAATCGGCCTTAGTATCAACAAGGTGTTCCGGCTGCAGATCGAAATTCGATAAGGATGTAAACATTTTAACTTCCGCGGTGTTCGCTATTATTCATCCAATTCAGGGCTCTCGATATCTGACCGATACCTGGTAAAACTACAGACTTCCTAAGCAGCTTTAGGCTGGCCGAGTAAGTAGTAACATGATTCATTCGTCTATTTGTACAGGCCCATAAAGCTAGGACTAAAGTGGCCGTGCTATCAAAGACGATCTCGAACGTCTGTTTATACGGTAACCACGCTATCAGATACAGACTGGATTACGAGGTTGGTATCGTGTACTTAATCTTACATCGGTATCCGCAGGCCCATTTGTATCGTATGTACCTGCGTAGAGAAACCTAGCTCGCATTCTCAATTCTTGTCTCCGTTTTTCCTGCAATAATTCCGGTGTTCGATTTCTGCTCGCCGGTTCTGCGAGACGATCGAATGTTAGCCTACGATTCCGACGAAACTCCGTGAAGGCTCGCAAGATTCGACAAGAGGACATTCGAAACTGTACTTCCTTTGCGAGACGTAACTGCAAGGAGATTTCAAAAGTTTACACCGGTGAAATGAATTCCATTTACGTGATAGCTTGTATGAAATTCTCTCTCAGGTTAAAGTAAACTGTTTCAAAAATTCTGTTTACAGAATATCTTTGCATTGTGAGCATATAGAGGCTGTCGATGGAAGCTCGACTTAATAATTCGACGTAATTTGGGAACTAGATCAGATTTGATATACGTTTATATAAATTTTGTTGGTTTTAATTCTACCCTTAAAATACGTTCCACATAATGCAGAGAATATTCACTTTCATGGCTTAAAGATTTTGATAGCATAAAAAACAATTGACCGTCTCTATGAATCACAGACCTCACGTTGGGAAACACTGGCCATCAATTTATAGTCACGTGGAGAACCAATAGATGCATTTGAGAAACCCTGCTTTAAGAGCATATTTTTATCGGTGCACGGATGGCAGGACCCGCTGTTATGCACAGAAAATCACATCCGAGATACTTCAGACAGCTATAACGAATGTCGCTGAGTGACGTTCACGATCTGAGAAAAATCAGACTTTTCGTTCGTGAATTGCATTTTCATGATAGCGATTCCATTACTCGCGATACGAAATCCCGATTAATAGCTAGGTAACATCCTCTACGGCTCTTCGGTATAGTTGTTATCGGCGATAGGGGATGGTGGACGGTTAGGCCCGTCATCGTTCAGAGTGACATCTCCTGCATACTATTCAGATACCCATGTTCCGGAAGCGTATCTGGTTCAACGATAAGAACTCGTTTCACTCCGTTACAATTCTCCTGTGTTGGAACGCCGTGGTAAACATAGTGATCAGAAAGCTGCTGCGTTGCACGAACGTTTATTTTGCGGATGTAGCAGACGTTCCTCGTTTCGTCACAAAATAGCTGCCACGGTCTTCGACCCCTCCTCGCTGTTCTGTCATCGTGCAGAACAGTAGTTTCATTCGAGTCACTGTCACTGATAAACATAGTCAATATTTCTTACATTCTTTCAAATTGTCACGTATATAGCCAAATCCAAAAACTAGCCAGGCATAAAAATTGAGATTTTAATGCCATCGATATTTTCTTATCTTTAAAAATATGTAGCTCCGTCGAAAGAAATATCGATGACCTCAAAATCTCATTAACATTAGGTTTACGGGTACTCGTTGCGCATATTTTTATTGTAACTCCCTGTGTTGACAGTTACATTAAAATGGAGTTTTTCTTTTAATTATGGTGTACAGGGTATTCGGCTATCACTGGGAAAAATTTTAATGAGAGATTTCAGAGGCCAAAATAAGAAGAAAATCAAGAATATCAAGTTTTTGACTGAGGCTTCGTTAAGAAGTTATTAAAAAATTTCAAATCGTTCTAAAAAAATTATTTTTGGTTGCGGAGCTCAATTACAATGGTTTTTAGTGAATACACATACACCTGAAATCCTAGTCACTTTCGAGAAAAAAATTCAGGTAGGTGCTGAAATTTTTCGGTGAAAAAAAAATTTCAAATCGTTCTAACAAAATTATTTGTAGTTGCAGGGGTCAATTACAATCGTTTTTGGTGAATAGACATACCCCGGAAATCCTACTCATTTTCGAGAAAAAAATTCGTGTATGTGGGCAAATTTGTTTAATAATTTGTAACAATAATTTTGTTAATCCCTTTTTAACGAAGCCTCAGTCAAAAAATTGATATTCTTTATTTTCGTCTTATTTTGGCCTCTAGAATCTCCCATTAAAATATTTCATAGGGGTGGCCGAACACTCTGTATATTCATGACAGTACATTACATAAATTGCAAACAAATAATATCTATGAGTTCGGTAACGTTAGGTTTAGAATCTGAATGCATCAAATTGGCGCGTTTCGTAAGCCACGTGTTAAAAGGGTTACCTTGGAAATAAATAGTGTAACCGTGAGCATCGTTGACGAGTTCTCCAAGACGTTTCTCTATAGAATGAAGATTCCGACGAGAAAATGTCACTCCACAATTTTCACTTATCTCGCCATGAAAGTCATCCTTTTCCTGGACTATATTGCGAATTATGCCGCGCCTTGTATAATGTAACGCCCATCTTTCGTACGCTTCTGGCTGGGACACTGTAGCCATAGTACGTCCGGAACGGGGCCCGGTTTCACCAGCGGCAATTCACGCGAACAAACGTCTTTTAACCGTTATTAATTGCCGGGTATTAATATAAACGCCGAGCTTAAGGAGAATTAATGTACCCATCCACGACTTAGCAGGCACGCGGAAAATCTGACCCGCTGGATTTACGTAGTTATTCGGATCCTACCGGCCGAGGAAATTAGCGTTAGGTCATACATGACTGCTGTATTATTCCTCGACCTCATCCTGCTGCTTTCAGCACAATAGATGTATTTCCACGAGCTCTGCTCGTTTAGAGCTAACGTTTGTCTGGTCTGGTATTCGCGAACGGTATCGTTTAGCCTCGCGCTTATTCGTCTGTCCCTTAATGGTGATTTAGTTTTCTCTTTCTGAATCGTTGTGAGCTGAAATACTTAACACACTGTTCTTACCAATATTATAGTTGTACAGAAAGGTGCTTTATTTATCATCCCTAGGCAAAAGGTAGTATTGTATCCCCGTTTATAGAAAAGAACAAATATTAATAGCGAAGAAGAAGGTATTATTTAAAAGAAATAGGAGTTATACAATAGGATTGCTTACATACTAATTTTACGTGCAGCAATTGAATATCACGAAATAAGTCGAGGGTTCAAAATAGGCGACGAAATTTGATTCTGGCGCGGTTCCTCCGAGGTTATTAGCTGTTCTCACCTGAGTAATGGCTTCTGATGTACAATCGATATTGATAGCAGGCTACTGGGCGCTCTTCTTGCTGATGAATTGTCCGAAATGGAATTGAAACCTCGTGGAATTGACATTTGGCCAATCAGAGGATGATACTACAGTACCGACATCTGCTGTATCCGCGCAAGAGGCTCTCTGGATTCAACTGATTTGGCTGCTTGCAGATAATACCACTGTCTGTCGGCTACTTGCTCCAAATATAGCTGCATCATTGTCCTGTTGGCTGCTAATGTCCTCAGATTGGATCCTCTCGGTCTACTCATCTGCTACGTGTGCACATATATCCCGCTTCATTGATCAAACGGCGCGCATGCTTAACGTTAGGGTGGATTTTACTTTCGTCATACATAGATTTCACTCCAATTTAACTTCCTGTAGGTCGTTGAAAAAAAAAGTAAAATATTCGTTACAAAAAAATTCGTTGCTGTTCGAGTAGAGTCCATTTTTGCATGGAGCAACTCATATCCAGAGTCGAGGCTCGAATTGATCTATTGTAAATAAAATCTAAAAATGATTACTGCTCGTGCAGGGTTCGAACTTGACTCTGTCGTCGGTCGTCGATCTTTCAAAGATTCCGTGGAAATTAAATTATCGTGAGGGTCCAAAATCCATTCCGACGTCCGACGTATCGAGACAAGAAACAGGAATGCGAGAGGTCAAAACAGCATCAGCGGGATGATGCATGTATCCGAGCGGGTACACGCGGCGATTCCGTTTCTCATTCATCTTTTCACTTTCACCGCTGCGTCGCATTAACGCACGCAATAATTACGGCCATTATCGCGGCCTGTTTCGCGATAAATTCACAAAGACGTCTAGGTAACCCCGGAGGAGAAAACGTGGAACGCTCATTCTCGGTTTTTGCGCTATATTAACGCATTCGCGTGCCAAGAGCCGAGGGGAGTCTGGTTTGTGCTCTATGGATGCCGTGTGTATGCCTCGACTCGACTTGACTCCAACAAGCTCGCTGCCTACGGAACTTTTGACATGCGTGTATTTACCAACCGCACGGACTCGGTGGTTGGTAAATTGCATATCCCAATGTACGCGCAAGGGTCATACATGCCCGCCGGTGTGTATCGAGTTATCCCAGTTCCAAGCCATAGACCAGCCGTGGTTTGCCTGCTACCGCATAGTTCGCAATGCTTCTAATTCCGCCTGCCTCTCCTCACTTGTCCCTCCTCTTCCGTTTACCTAACTCATTTCTCCTTTCTTCGGCCTTTGGCGCATCTCTTTTCGTACCCCCCCAACTCCGCCCTGCAACAAAATGCTACTGCAAATTAGCCTTTGGGACTTGCGAGTCGTGGTCTGGGTTCAGACAACGGAAACAAGGACGCTGGTAGCTTCGAAATATCGTCCTTGGACATCACAGTACGTTGAAATTATTAATTTTCATCCATCCATTTTATTCATAAAGTAATACCAGAATATCCACCTTTGGATTTCTCACACATAGGATTAATTTATTGAAGTGCTGTTTGTCAGGTTAAAGCAGATTCCAAAATAAACATAGTAAACAGCATAAATTATAATAGCTGTTATGTTCATAGGATAGAGAATGAAATGCCCTTTAAACCGAGTGTTCATGTGAGTCGATAGCATAATTAGTTCTGGAGGTGTAAGGGTTCGATGCGTTTATTTACTTTTCGCGAGATCAATGAACTTTCACTACGGCCTTGACAAGGTCGTTAATCCGCACGTGCTCGTAGTAAATAGTAAACGTTACGTCACGAGAGAGAGAGATAGTCGAATTAAAAAAATTACCCATTTACATAAATTACAATATCTCCAAAATGGAAAGTCGGATCGACATAATCCGAAAATTATTTCAAAGAGGAAGCTTTGTTGCTTCTAACGATGGCTCAGAAAACATGAGTATTTTCGAAACTGCACGCGTCTAAGGTCTTAAATATTTTTAATACACATTGTTAGACCGTTCTAAGACAGTGAAAACTGAAGATTCCCTGTATTTATCTTTCCTATTTATATCACAAGCTAAATATTGTCAGGTATTTTGCAAAAATCTATAAGTGGTAGGTTTAATGTTATATCACAGTACGTTGAAATTGTTAATTTTCCCTTTTGCAGGGTTTGCGTGAAAATATATAAAAAGTAATGCCAGAATAATTTATTGTGCGCTTTTGGAGGAGTACTGTTTGTCAGTTGAATTATTCTTATTAAAAGGGAAAATACGCGGATCGGTGCAACGCGTTGCAAAGTAACTTAAGTGTAAACATACGCGAATATTACGGGTGCTTTGACAGTTTCATGCGATTCGTATATTTCCGCGTGGTTAGTACGGGAATGGAAGGAACGTTCGGACGAGAAAATTCAGCGTTTCATACGGTTTTCCGTCCCGCAGATCTACGACGTTGAATTGTTCGTGGCCGGTACCTGCAGCAGATTTGGGTAGACAGTTCTATATGAAACATTTTACGTTGGTAAACGTAGGTCAGGAAATTTTGTTACGCGTTGTTGAGCATGGAAATTTTATAGCGAAATTGGAAAGCGTGTCTTATTTAGAAATACGTATTTGTGACCAGAAGTAGCATTCGATGATTGCGAAAAACATGACTTAGAAATATCAATATCTCATAATAGTTTGCAACATGGAAAAACAGTTATTATGAAACTAAAATAAATTTCCCCTGTCGACAACAGTTACTTATAATTAACACTAAACCTACTGGCAGTTCATGTAAATCCAATCCTACCATGACCGGTCAAATGGCTAGTCTTTCTTTTTTCACGAGGCAACGTACTTCTAATTTTTGCATTGTATGTATGGAAAGTTGGGGTTTGATGTTTATTTGTAAAATATCCTCTTGTATGTTAAAAAATTGTTTAATTCTTATCGGATAGAAGATGAAACGCCCTTGAAAACGAATTTTGTTCCAAGTCGATACCTTAGTTAGTTCTAGAGCTAGTAATTACGCAAACATCCTGTATTTAAATTCATTTTCAATTAAATAAATAATTTATAATCCAGTTGTATAATCAATAGGAATTAGTTCTAGAGAAAACAACTATTTAATAAAAAGTGCTGGCAATGATCCTGCATTTAAATTCATTTCAAATTAAATAAATAATTTATAATCCAGTTGTATCGCACATCAGTCGTATAATCAATAGGAGTTGCCGAAACGTATTTGGGTATGTAGAGTCAAATTAAATGTCAAAATAAACATAGAAGACAGCATAAAAAATAATAGTCGATATGCTCGTTGGATAGGGGATGAAATGCCCTTTAAAATGAGCGTTTGTACAGTTCGATAGCTTTATTAGTTCCGGAGATATAGCGATTTTAATTTCAAGTCGGTGCGGTGGCTAGTTTCGGAGATAGGGTTTGTTTTCGTTTTGTTGTGCGCTCGCGAGTTCATTGATGTTGCGCGCCTGACAATAGTAAACAGTGCGTAGTAAATTCTTGGAAATACTACGCCGAAACTAGGTCACGACAGTCACGTACGCGGGCTAGGTCAGCACCACGCACGTAAGACAAAGAGGTCCGACTCCGCTAGACGAAGACAGAGATAAAAAATTACCATTAACATAAATTACGATATCTCCGAAACGAAAAGTCGGATTGACAAAAACCAAAAACCATTTTAAAGGGGAAGCTTTGCCGCTTCTAACAATGCCTCAATAATTAATAAAATACTAATAGTTTCGAAACTGCACAGGTCTAAAGTTTAACTATTTTTAATACGCGTTGCTAGACTGTCCTATGACAGTGGAAACTGGAGATTCTCTCCTTTCATCTTTGCTACATATTTCCTATTTACAATGGAAGCTAACTAGAATTTGGTATCAAATTTTGTCCAGTTCAAATATAAATCATTCAACCGATCGTGGTAGGCAAGACAGACTACATATTTTTCTCAGAAAACATCAATAAGAATAGAAGTGAATATTGTAAAATTCATTGCACGTATACTATAAGAAAAGTGGTGAAGTTAAATGGCGCTAAAATAATATTGTGCGCTAGAAATACTAAACGAAGTTTTAAAAACAGTCTTTATTTTGGTTGCAACAGTCTGTGATGGAAAGCAAACGAGACACGAATGCCCCGAAAACTCCGAACTCGTGCATATCGTTGATTTAATTCCATCTTTGATTTTCCATCAGACATTCGTTCGCCCGGTGGAATGTATTATCGCAGGAAGACGGCGCGCCATGTTATCATGCAGCGTGGCTGGCCGCGTGGTACATAATAACAACGCGCCGTTCCGTGCGCGATGAAATGCATAGTGCGTTCGGGACGGCGTATGAATATCACAATTTCGCCTGGTAATTTATCTTAATTTATCAAATTACACGTCTGGCCGAAATCATCCGTTAGACCGTAAAAAGGGCTCCTAATGACCGATACGGGTCATCCGCGATTCAATCCCTGCTTAATATGAGCCACCCGCGTTCACTGCGTGCGCGTACATAATAACCGAATTGTAAATAAAAGGTCTTCCGCTACGCTCGGCTGTACACACCGAAAGTTAGCGGGATGGATATCCTTTCTCGAGGGACTCGGTTCTCGGCGGTTCGTTCGAAGATGGTAGAAATTACTTGGTAGCGCCAGCGTGGCGTTTACGTAACGTCGGAATATTCAAATGATGAGGAAACTGGTCACGGATTAGATGTTACGGTTAATTACGGGCTCGATGTAGGCGAAATCATCGCTGGCCTCTCGGTTATCCGATAGATCCTTCGTCGATTCCTAGTAACCGCAAATTTCGCCTCTTTCCCCGGCCACGTGTTTCGGAAATCGACGGAGGAATGCACCGATAACATCCCGATCGGCCAATTCGGTGCAGGGTACGTGTTCGCTGTAATTCGCCGGCGGTTCCGTCGACGCAAAAACGATAATATCGCGGGCTAAACGCTGCAAGGGGAACAAGGATGTTCCCCCCCTACCCGTTCGCGATAGCTCGGGCGTTATACTTAATTACGTCTGCCTCGCGTGGCACGTCTTAGCTATCGTACCGCGGCGTCTAAGTAGTAAACGCTTCGCTACGTAGCGAGGATATTAACACGATGACGGTGGTCTGCCCACCCTTCTTCCTGCTGCGCCCCTTTTCACCTCCTCGACGCGACGCCGTGCTTCTGGGAAACTAGCTTCGGGACAGATTTCTATCAACCCGGAAGGAGCGGCCACCTGGATCGACATTGAAGGATTTTACACGCTTCTGCGACTATTGTCACACGCTCGCTCCCACGACGTTCATGGAATCGATCGTACGGGGGTGTTTCGTGATACGACCATGTCGCTTCGGGGGTGAATCGAGCGCAAACCGATGGATGTCGCGTCCCCGTACCCGGTACTCTCCAATTTTTTCTGATCGTCTCTTTGGTCGTTTCTCAATTTTTATTTCCAACTCTTATTTATAATCGAAATCATCCCCATCGACTTCAACATACTTTTTACATTACAATACACGTGAACCTTTCTCAAAAATATTGGAATTATAATAATGGAATAATTCTTCTTCAGCCGCCCTTCCTGTAAAAAACAATCTAAATATCCGAAAAGATAATAGTCTCTAATCATTTTTTATCTATTTCTATTTCTTTATCACGACACCTTGAGAACGAAAGGTTGCATTTTCAGAACTGGTCGTTGTAAAATAGCTAAATAGCATCGAAATTAGTGATAAAATTGTTCTTCGTTCCGAATAAGATTTCTTTAACTCGCTTATTTTCTCATTTATGTGAACTCTTTTTACACTATAATACACGTGAACCTTTCTCAAAAATATTGGAATTATAATAATGGAATAATTCTTCTTCAGCCGCCCTTCCTGTAAAAAACAATCTAAATATCCGAAAAGATAATAGTCTCTAATCATTTTTTATCTATTTCTATTTCTTTATCACGACACCTTGAGAACGAAAGGTTGCATTTTCAGAACTGGTCGTTGTAAAATAGCTAAATAGCATCGAAATTAGCGATAAAATTATTCTTCGTTCCGAATAAGATTTCGTTAACTCGCTTGTGTTTTCATTTATATTTATACAGGGTGTTCCGCATTTTTCCGTACACACTTCAGCAGTGTATTCTGTAAGCAAAAATGAGACTAAAGGTGTTATATAACAAACATTTCATAAATGCTTTGTTAAGAACTTATGACAAAAATATGAAATGTGATATTTTTTTATTTACTAAAATTTTATTTAAAGGGAGCAACTGTTAGTCGAGGCACGAAAAAATATTTTTAACATAGAATTATGTGGACAACTTAAACATTTCTTTATCATTTGTCTTCGATGATAACTTTTTGTTGTCATAAAATTTTGAACTATTGTTCAAGTATACGTTCAATAAATTGCAAAGAAACTCACGATATCGAATGCTTGCAAAAGATTGATTTTATTTGATCATAAACTTGTTTTCTTATTTTAATGTCTTGAATCTCAACCGAGTTTCACTGTTCATATTTTTGTTACAACTTCTTAACAAATCATTTATGAATTTTTTGTCATGTAGCATTTTAGTCTTAGTTTTACTTGTAGAAGGCACTGCTGAAGTGTGTAGGAAAAATGTGGAACACTCTGTATTTGAACCGAGTATCGAAGTTCGAATGAATTGTTGTAGCCTGAACGTTCGAGTACAGATAGAGGAAGAACATTGCAAATGTTACAAGTTTAATCGGTGCCGATCGTCTTAAAGGATTGACGCACGCACTGCCGACAGGGAAGATTAAACGGCACATCATTGTCTGAAAGATTGACGTAGCTCGGATTCTAACGCGAACATTACACGATCAAAACGGTGAATTCTAAGTGGCAATTACCTTTATTTTCTTGCACAACGTGCTCACATAGGTAATCATCGAGCCTTTACACGTCTACTCGTGACACCATTTATACGATTATGAGTTTATAGATCTCATTCAACAATGTACTATCGAGCATTAATTATTCTAGAAGTTCCCGAAGAACCAAATATAGTATTATTTATTTCTACGGAAAATTAGGTTCGTGCTAAAGAATTCGCGCATACAACGGTGTATGAGATAATGTAGTTGTTAGGTTAGCCCCAATGTCGTTATAACTGTAGATATGAACTAATTTGCATAGAAGATTTATGTATGAACTATTAGCGACCACTCCAAGCCCTGTCAGCGGTTAGTTAATAGGTTAATGTTCCTAAGGAATCCACTGATCTTCCCATTGCCCATCACTGTGGTTAGTACTTCCTTCATGTTTGGGTTCGGTCAGAGAATCGACCTCTATTCCTCATACTTCCTGCATTCAATCAGTATGTGTTCAACCGCGAGTTGGATTCCGCATATTTCACAATTAGATGAATCCGTGCTCTCCGTGAAGCGGTTATATATTACCTCGATGTGGATTATCCTAACTCTTGCTGGCATTATTTGTTTTGTTTTATTACATTTTTTTTGCTGCATCCCTAACAACCCTATCTATTAGTTTATATATTGCAACATTCCGTGTCTACGGCTAAAAAGAAGCGTCTGCAAATGTACGTGCAGCAAGAAGGATAACTGAACGAATTATCTCTCGCATATTTTATTGTCGTTATAGATCGTTCCGTAACGAAGTGGGTAAAAAATTCAGCTGGAATCGTTTTAGTTCGTAACTAGTACAGGCTACACATTTGTCTAAAAGATTTTTATTGGCAGGCTGTATTACATTATTCGCGGTAAATTAATTTATATGCACACTTTGAAATATAGAAATCAATATATAATTTCTTACTTATTAATTGTACTTTTTGAAAAGGGTCTACGGGGGTTTACTGTTGTTTTTTAATTATTTACAAAGCTTATGATCTTGACTATGATAATTATTACAATATTCTAATAGAACGTAACCAACGATGTTTCGAAATATTTCCAATACCCTTGAAGCTACTAGAAATTGTCCAAATTCCAGAGCTTCTATTCCGAACTATCTTGTACAAACGTTGGATGCAGAAGCATTCATACGAGTGGTATCCGGATGGTTGTACATACGTACACAGATGTATATGCACTGCAGAAAATTGATTCGATTCAAAATCACCAGGCGCAAAGAGATAACGGCAGTAATTCCCAAACGCTGTTTCGTTGCTCTCTTTTTTATTGAAAGCATTACTCGATCCGTTCCATCATCCTTTCTGCCCCTCTGTTTTACGTATTGTTCCAGTTTGCGCCTTTCCATTCGCCGATCCGTTCGAAAACGATCGGACAAATTGCACTACTCGTTTCTTGCGTCGATCAACGCTAGGGATACTCGCGACAGAATCTTCCTCCCCCCACATTTTAAATTTCTTCGGCCTTTTTAAGAATCGAATCGACAATTTTATATCTTTTCTTTTCATTCGCGATATTTTTCAAAGTCGGTAGGTTTACGTCTTCTTTAAATAAATCGAAAAAGAAAATAAAAATAATAACGCTAAGAATTGAATCGACGGACGTGGTCAAAATTTTGTATCTTTTCTTTTCATTCACGATATTTTTCAAAGTCGATAGATTTAAGTACGTCTTTTATAAATAAATAAAAAAAGAAACTAAAAATAATAACGCTAGGATTTGAATAGACGGACGTGGTCAAAATTTTGTATCTTTTCGTTTCATTCGCGATATTTTTCAGAGTCGACAGGTTTTCGTGTTCTATAAATAAATCAAAAAAGAAAATAAAAATAATAACGCTAGAAGCTAAATCGTCAGACGTGGTCAAAATTGTGTATCTTCTCTTTTCATTCACGATATTTTTCAAAGCCGATTTACGTCTTTTTTAAATAAATCAAAAAAGAAAATAAAAATAATAACGCCTCTATTCGCGAGTCCATTTCAGTCGTGCCCGTTTCGAGACCAAAGTCTCGTTCGAGCATCTCCGGATCGAGTGGCCCCGATTTGATTGCAAGAAGCGAGCAATGCGTTTCGAGACGTAACGTTTCGTAAAGACGAGAGTGCCGTGGCCCTCGCTGGCATGCGCCTCGTGCACCAACATATGTGTATGAGATAGATAACATCTTCTTGGGGGGCTAAGTGCACCTGCATCCCTGCGTCGCGGCACCGTGATGTCCCATGGCCCCAATGACCCCATCTTCTCTGCGGTTCTGCCCTTTCTCACTCCCTTTCTCTCTCCAGTCCTCTCCTCGGGCCCTTTCGATCGGTTGTTTTTTTTCCTCTTCCGCGTTCATCTTCTGCTACCGCGTCGAGCTTCTCCCGAGGTACTTTCAGCTCCATGCTTGGCTGCCTCCCCGTATCGTGAGGCGTTTTTCCCCCCGGTGGTTTCCGTCGCGTCTCACGTGCACGGACGCGACCGTGCGCATTGCAAAACAGACAGTCGGGCGTAAGTCTTTCGGGGACGGGTCCCGTAGGCGCGATCATCCGATCCAGGGAGCGAGGAAAGCGCGCGGAACTGATCGGGCGCAGGAAGTTTGCGCCGGCCTCGAGTCAAAGCTGCTCTTACGACGGTTCCGTGCCGCAGAGAGAACGTCTCGAAGCCGCGAGACCCTTGGAGGTCCACCGAGCGTGATCGAAATCGATATTCGAGTTCCTCGAGTTCGGTAGAAATCTTTGGATCCTCGCCGCGCGGGCAGGACAAGAAACTTCTCGGACCCACCGCCGGGGATGATAATCGAAAGTCTGCGGCGTAATCGTCTTTGTCAGGGTTTCGTTGGAACGGGACATCCGGAACTATCGCATACCGCTTCTGCTCAGTTAAGGAAGAATTAAGAATTAAATTAGAGGCTTAAATTTTCGGTTCAACTCTTATTGGAATTTTCTCCAGAAATTATTTCGAATCTGCTCGATCTGTAAACAATTGAATCTAAAATGGCCTGGTCACTGGGTGATTTATTACACAAACCAGTAAGTTCTGCGCAAGTAAAATCTAAAATTTGTTTCAGTACTTATTAAAATTCACAAATTTTATTCAAATTTATTTCCCTTAACGTCTCAACGTGAGAATTAATTTCTCTAGTATCATAATGGTAAATCCTGCCATATATGGGTGATATGGCAGTCAAAGTGTTAACACAAATGGGGGGCAATGATTTCGTACGAACAATTTTTCAAGTTTTTCATCCCAGTAATAAAGGATATTCGGTTAAAAAGATTCTGTTATTTTTGTTGACACTGACGTTCGACGATAAAGTGGCACCGATGAAGTTCAGAGTTTTTAGGCAGCGTTCCTTTACTTCTGAAACGTTCGCTGTAAGGAAGGGACGGAATATGATTTTGTGTTACAGTGAAGTGCAGTAAGAGCATGTGCATTGTACGCAAGAAGATGTACTCGGGGAAATTTCCTTCTCAACGTACGTCTGATGGAATGGTTCAAGCATTCCCTCAAACAGGCAATCTCTCGTCTCGAGAAGTGTATTGAAACGTGTGGCCTTCATTTTGAGCACCTTTTATAAATTAGGCCTTTGTTCGAAATAAACATCCTACCTTGCTTTCGAGCGATTTGATACGAGTTTCTCGTTTGAAAGTCCAAATAATTCTAACTCTCGATAGAGCATATTTTTCGAACCACATCTCAGACAAATGAAATCGAAATTTAAAAATTGAAGTTAACATAGTATATTTCTAATTGAAACTGATGTGACAGCAGCAGGTCTTGAAACTAGCTCAAACTCCGCACTTTTGTTAATCTATTGGACATTCTTTAAAAGAGAATGCATGGAAATTGCTGAGAACTGTTGATTTTTGGGGTTGTGTGGCGCCAGATTGAAGACGACAGAGCTCGCGAGAGACCTTCGTCGCGTCTCTTCAAACATTCAGCTAAAGTTTGACGCGAGACACGACGAACAGCGCGATGCACTTGTATCGATTCGCATAACAAGGCCGCCTTATGGTTGGAATTCGAGCCAATACGAGAAACAGGTGTCTCCCGCGGGTCGTCTACAAGAACCGTTTCGAGAGTTAGGGACGGGTAACAGAAATTACGGCGGGAATTTCCGTCGGTATCTCCGTATGACCGTCCCCTTTGCCCTTTCGTTGCTCCTTTTACCGCTGCCTGTCCAATTCGGGATTCGTGATTCGTGCTGGAAGGGGACGAGAGATAAAGGACACACTAACACATGCTCGAACGTCCGTGGATCGAAAACAGTGTTCGTAGCCGTGTGCTAGGGTTGATATATGGGGTAAAAGGAGGGAAGGAGCGACGGAGGCTGAGGGATCTAGGCTCGGATATTCTCGACGGTTGGGAAAAGAAATTGGGAATTTCACGCTTCCGTTGGCCATTCTGGGGGCTGGATGGGGAATAAATATGTGTGGTATATATATGTTCGTGCGACCTCTAATGGTTGGAAGAAGCCCTGCTCTTCTCGATCTTACTCGAAATCGCGCACACACACACTCATCTTCGTTCGTTCTTTTCCATTTCCATATCTTTCGTATTTCAGCTTTCGGTAATATCATTTGATTATACCGTTTTACTCACCGTTATGACCGTGGATGGACGAGGCCATGACAGATGTTAATACGGTGTTCCCTCGGAGCATTTATTATTTCAGAACGTCCGTGCATCGGTTCGATTCCTTTAGTAGGATTTAATTTTAGGGGCGGAGACGCGAGGAAAGAGTCTGTAAATATTAATTTTTCATTCAATTTGATAATTGTTTAATTTCCAAATTTGAATTTGATCGAGACATTAATGTAATTAGATTACTGTGCAAATTAAATGGGAACAGAACTATGGTGGCAGATCGATCCCTGTCGCGATCGGTGTGTTAAAATGGATATAAACCCATGTTATTTACAACTCAACCACATCTTCGACAGAAACCGGGTGGTATGTTAGCAAAGTCTATGCAACTTCGTAGTTCGTTCAACTGCGTAATTGATCCACAAAGCGCTTCCCAGCTTGGAAGTTTCTTAAGTCAACTTTTCGCTTCTCGCGGTCTGAAAAGATGCACTCCCGCCTAATCAAATTTCAATGATTTGTGGAGCTCCTAACCGACCTCCCGCGCGATATTCCTCCATCTTCGAAATTCCCACAAAGGGTCAGTAAATTTAAATGCCTCGGTTTGCATACGAATTTTTCATGTCGATTCCTATCTCCGTTTCTCTGACGTCTACGGTGTATAAAATGATCACGAATTTATCATATTACGTAATGATTGAGTTGTCCTAATGAAGAATAGGCACGATATACAAAAATGAAACTGTGAGAAAAATAATTATGTCAAGAAACTTGGTGCTAAATTGTAATTATTTTAATTGGAAATTTAGATAAATGGTGATTGACAGCTGCTGTCAGATCTTGACTGCTAAATTCATGTTATTTAACACCTTTTATTACACGTTACTCCGAACAAAGGAGCATTGCAATTACATTACGTTTGCTTTTCCTTTTATACAATATTTTTATTCGATGTCGTGCCATGCCACTAGCGATCGTCAGTACGCGCGAAATCTCCTCCACTGTAATCACAGTCTAAGGAGACAGATTGGCCTCTGGGCTCTTAGGGGCCCCTTTTCCGCTAGGCATTTCTTTGCTTTCAATGTAAAGAATTTTAATATGCATCTTTTCAAGACAAGATTCATACCGCGGTATTACAAGGTGGTGAATAGACGCTAGATTGCAAAAGCTATTTGACGGTACAACAAACAAAAAATCGATGTGGATGAGGCCCTTTTTCACTAAGCTCCTCGATTGATAACCCTATGACCAAAATTTTTTATCAGCGTGTCGTTGTTGACAGATAGCGTCTCGTAAGTGCAGAAAGTGTTAAAGCTTATTATAAACAGAAAATTGTAAAGTTTTTGTCATTTTCTTATAACTCCTATTCCTTTTGTCAAATTCTGGTGATATTTTCTTAAATAATTTTGCAATATTCCAACAAATACGTCTATCCTTGAAAGACGTTATATGGACAATGTGAAGTGTCTCAAGTAAAATTAAAATAAAATATTGGGGGCCACCAGTTATGAATTTCTGAACACCGAGATTGCGATACGTCGGAACGTTATTGAAGATGGATGAAGTGAGCCGGTAAATCGCATGCGATCGACAGAACTATGACAGTTTCGTGACAATAAAGCTGTTCCTAGAGCCTCGCCGCGTTGTTACATTAGTCAATCGACTCGATAAACGGCTTGTCTAAATGTTTCGCAAAAACATTGATATTCCAATCAACCACATCCAGCTGTCGAGAAATCCTAAGGAAATATATGTATCTGCGAGCGTGTAATGTCGCTCAAAGTCGATATCGGTGAAATAATGTCGATGGAACATTTCGCTGTTGGTGAAATGTTTGTCGATGATTTCAACGTAACTAGAATTAATTTAACTTCCGAGCAAGTAGACTAGAAGCTGCACGGTTAAATTCTATTGAAATCTCCGGAAGCATTTTAATGGAGATCAAAAGTTTCTCTGTTTCTGCAAGAGCTAACGAAGACGATCGAAGCGCCAACATAAACCACTCTCGTCGACTTTTGTTTATTGATGCTTCTCAGCTTCTAATGTTATCAGTGGAGAAGCTTAATTAACGCGGCTAGGTAATATTGCTAGTACCAAAGGAGTGTTGAAGCTAACGACGTGGCTTTTCAATGCTGTGTTCGAACTTTCTTAACATTTTGCACGTAATTTGTCGATATTTAAAAATCTCCAAGGCGACTAAAAAAAGAATCAGGGTAAAAGGTTGTTTCGAATTGAAATAAATTGCTAACCGTACGAAAACTAATGACAGTTGTCATTACCGGAGATTAAAATTTATTTGAAACCCAATTCCGCGCACATGTTTTGAACGTGCATCGTGTACACGTTTCGTTCCTTTCGAAATGTTGAAAATTCGTACGTTCGTGCTTTTCAGAAATGTTTGCGCGAAGTACGCGTACAAACTACACTCCAAAGGAATTGAATAACGCGGCAAAAAAAGCAGGTTCCAAATAAATAGAAGGTGCCGGTTCGTTAAAAAACATTCGTCGTAGCTCTGGAATGGGTTTTGAATTTTTTCCCTGCGACCCAAACGTTCGATAAACAGGACGAACACTGAATAAACTTCAACGCTTTGCTTCGAAAAATTCTCGAAGGAAAATACGCCCTCGTTGATTTTGATAAAGGACTACGGGTTTTGAAAATTACCTTTCTTCTAGGAAATAAACTATTCGATTGCGATATAACGTGTACGTTTCAAAGTTTTAAAATTATTTGAAATTTTTGTACTTGGTTGAATAAGTTAGCGAGCAATTTAACATTTCTGTCAGCAATACGTGTGTGCTTTGAATGCAACCATTATTCACAACATTAATTGTAAGTGAAATGTGCAATTCATCTGCCACGTACCATGTCAATAAAGTTGCAAGGTCTGCAAAGAAATAATCTTCGTAAAGCATCGTTGAAACAGTTTTGAAAGAACTTCGAAAACTAATAAGACTCGTGCCAATGAAAACTAAAAGTGCTGTTTTTCAATAATCGAAGTCATATCAACGATTTTATTTCGCAGTATATCGATTAGAGCCTCTCGTTACTATCATCACTCATTTCATGAAGAATGAATCAATCAAGTATTTCATCTATAATCAACCATTTATAATCTTTGTCAAACACTATTAAGACTATGATGAAAGATCTTGAAGAAAAGAATCAACCAAGGAGAAATTAGTTTGTCGAAGCTTACGGATGACAGTTGTACCTCGTTACATTAATTATGAATTGATTGTACTCTTTGACTGCAAAATAAAGCAGAGAGGACTACGAAAAGATAAGTTCGAGCCTATCTGTCTATCTTTCATAACGTATCGTGGAATAAAATTTGAAAAAGCTTCGAAGGAATAAGCCCTCGATAGTGTAAATCAACAAGGCACCAGTTGGTCAGCAAATCCAACAGTTTTGCCAGAGCGGTATGTTGTTCCCCGGTGTACCTACAAATCTTCGTTGTTACAACCATTACTCACTACATGATTTATGATTTCACTCTGTACTTCATCTGTAACGTACCATTAAAATAAATCTGAAAGAACTTGGAAGAAATAATTAGGACTTCTGTGCCTTCGTAGAGTACCATTAAATCAAAGCTGAAGAAACTTCAAAGAAATGATCACGCTCTGGCCAACGTAAATCAAGAAAATACCAGTTTGTCAGCAATGCAACAGTTATATCAATAATATGTTGCCCCCACTGGTACCGACAAAACTTCTTCTCTACAACCATTACTCACCACGCCATTTGTAAGTCCCATGTATATTTTATCTGCAACGTATCATTATAACGAATCCCAGTGAACCCCATGGAAATAATTAGACCTTCGGCATCCTCATAGATACCATTAATACAAAGAAGACCTTCGAAAAAACAAAAGTCCTCGTGCAGATGTAAATCAAAATGGCACCATACTTTCCAGCAATGTAACAATTATGTCAGATGCATAATGTTTGGTGGCGTACCTACAAATCTGCTTCGTCATAATCAATGTTCGATACACCATTTACGAGTTCTGTATCTACTTTATCAACCACCTATCATTAAAATGGAGCTGTAAGAACTGGAAACATGTAAGCCTTCGATCTTCGTGTCTTTCGCAAGGTACTATTAACTGGTGGTTGGAAAAATATATTAAAGACAGAATCGATCGTACATCAAAGAGACGCCAGTTGGTCAGCTATCCAGCGATATATTGTTTCTTAGTACACCTGAAAATTTTCTTTTTACAACGTACTGTTCAGTCAGAGTTGCAGAGGGTACAAAAATAATTAGACCTCGACAGGTTTCGTAAACTATCATTGAGTCACTGGAGGAACTTGAAGGAAACATCAGCATAAACTGAAAAGGTGCTCAGCAGGGGAAAAAAATAAAATCGTAGGAACTTCTAAGGTGTTATTGAATGAAAGAAGAAGCAATCTCTGGTCAGTGTGCGTGAAGAAGTTTGTCAAGAATTCACCAGTTACGCCGATAGCGTGTTATTCTGTTCGTCGAGTCTTATTAGACCGACCCATAGAAGTGGGACTTGCCACTAATTCCGCTTCTCATTTACCACGAATCGTTCGCCGCCGCATCAAGGCATCCCTCTATAACCTTCCAGGGTTACCGTCGAATGCACATAGTTTCTGGCAAGTATGTTACCGCGACTTAACGTCGGTCTGGCGTATCTATTCCAGGGGAAATGCGGTTCATGAATACGCGACATGGTTCACCAGCAAGATTTCCGTAAACGCGGGTCTCTTCGGGTGACGTCGATTGTACCGAAAGAGTGGGGAGCAGAAAAGGTGGCTGGCATTGAATTAGGAATAGCTCTGAATACGTTCACATTGGTCGGGCGGAAATAAAGGGGAAGCACTTACTCAGAACGACGAGCGATAAAAAGGACTGAAAAATATGTTTGGACCTTAACGGAGCCACCGGTACCGAGTAATCGGAAGAACGGGGGTAATGTCGGGGCTAGAAAGGAGACGAAGGACTCCCGGTTGAATGTTTTTATGGAAATCCTAGAAAGTAATATCTTCGGACTGGGGGAAACTCGACCGAGAGACCCGCGTAATGAGAAGTTCGGGCGAAACGTTGGAATAATGGAACTTTCGTCGCTTCGAATGGTCTCGCGTGAACTCGTCGATCTCAAATCGTGCTTGACAGTAATATTTTCAACAGGTTTATTACGTGTATCGAGCATACTAATTTTCTTCGAGCTAGAAATGTCTCAGAACTCGGAACGTTTCATAAGTATGAAGACGGATGGAGGTTGGAATATTTTAGCAAGCTGAATAAGGGGCTGAGGATATTTTCAAAGTTTCAGGTACCCACCTTACCGAGTTTTCCAAGTCCCATATATATTGTTTTCTGTTGAATTTTTTTATGGAAATGCTCGAGAGTAATATCTTCCCGCGTAATGAGAAGTTTGGATTGTCTCACGTTAACGCGAGAGCGCAAAGTTTTGACAGTAATTTCATGAAGCTGAGAATATTTTCAAGGTTGCAGCTATTCTCGAATTATCCAAATCTCATTTATTGTTTCCGGTTGAATGTTTTCATGGAAATTCTGGAAAGTAATATCTCCTGGCTGGCGAAGCTCGAGCGCGAGTCTTGCGTAATGAGAAGCTCAGACGAAGAGCAATGGAATAATGAAACTTTTGTTGCATTGAACTATTTTACGCAAACGTGGAATCAAAATTGTCGGTTTTTAGACTGTTCAAAGCTTTGACTCGATCGTCGAACGTCCTTATTGTCTTTGCGCAACTTTGAAGATATTACGATAGCTCAGTGTACAGCTTACAAATATTCTGTTGGTGTAACAATTATTATTATTACCGTGAAGCGTGGTAGAAGCTTATAAAATTTGTAACAGCATCGTGACTACACTGAAAGTCTCGGAAGCTTATTATTCTGAAGCACTTGTAAAAGTTCGTACACGTAACAGAACTTAACAACTGCAACTTTTTACCCATGCACGGGGCTAACTTTGATATAAGTTTATATTCCTCGACACTGTTACGCGTCCACGTCGGATTCGAAGCTCTTAAAACATTTCTAAATTTCGTAATTTATTACTGTCTAAAACCTCACGATTTCGCTGTGCGTCTTTCGAGACCCCGTGACGTCCAAGGTTTACGAGATTTTTGAACACCTTAAGATTCAAGTAACATTCCAGATCGTTTAAAGGGCCAAATTGCTTGAAAACTCACAAGGGAGCGAACCGAATGCTCGTCACTGCTTGCGCGAAAGCTGGGAAATCGTCCCCGCCCTATGGGAATGACACAACTTCAGAAGTTTCTCAAATATCGCAGTTCGGTGTAGGAAGCGTGCCAACGATCTTGTGACGCCCATTTACCCTCCAAATCGTCTTCATCTTTTTCTGCTGTTTCCGATTGCGGAGATTTCTAGGATATCGAGACATTTGATTTGAAAAACCGTCCTCGAGTCGACTCCAAGAAGAGTTGCACATACTTAGTATTCAAATAAGACTCTTCGAAACTGAGAAATAGCTAAGAAAGAAAATTATAATAGATTTGCACGCTGTTAAATTAATTTAGTAAAGATCTGTTACCTAACAGGTAACTGGAAGTCTAACAAAATTGTAATGTAGATTATCAATACGCGTTTCTTGAGCCATTAATATACCAAAATAGATCAAGATTGCCTGTCTCCGGTGAATCATGCCCGTGAACTGCATATACTCGTAAATATAGTTTCTTAATAATTTATCGCTGAGACTATAGGTGATTTATTCAGACACCTTAAATATAGGTATAATACTGTATCATAGTTACAGGCACACCAAAAGGAAAATGCACTTAATTTACAAGCTATTATTTATACTTGCAGCAACGGTCAATTTTCTACTCGTCCATCGCTTCTTATCCTTTATGAAATCTGCTCACGAATTTTCCTGTAAATTTATCAAACTGTCAAGATGTAAGATCGTTGCAAAAAATCCAATCGAATCAAAATGATTCGAGAACAATAACTAACTCTTTCGTTCTGAGGAAGAAATTCTATGAAATCTTTCTCCTCGGGAGGGGGCCTTGTAAATACTGTATCGGGACCTTTGCTTCATTTTTTGTCAGCCTCGAGTCAAGTCTCCAAGATACAATTCCTTCTTCTTCTGGTTTTCTTTTACGATGATTAACAGTGCTGCTTCTCACATTTTTATCGTTAAATTTGGTACTATAGATTTGAGTTGCTCACGAATTTCAAGGTGTCCCTTACACGGGCCTTGGATGTTAGGGTAGTATCTGACCTAATCCCATAAACCTGTCTTTGCTGGTCGAATTCTCTGCATTCGTGCAGATTGTGGTTTGTTTGGTTGGTGGTTTCCACAGAAGCTGCAGTATGGTGGGTCTCTTTTGTCAAGGATGTAGTCGTGTGTTATTTTTGTATGCCACTTCTTAATCTGGACATTATAGTTTGTTCTTTGTTGGTAATGAGGCTGGTGTTTACCGTCATGAAGAAGTCTTGTTATTTTCCATTCTTATTTTATCGAGTGCTTTATATGGTTTATAAGGTCTTGGATAAGAATTGGAGTATGTGGTTTGGTTTGTAGGGGTATAAAGTTTACAGTCTCACTAGCTGTCGCGTCTGCTAGATCCAAGCGATGGTGATTTTTGCATCTTTGTTCCAGTTTGTGAGTTCAATTTAGGTTTCCTGAATTTTCTCGATGATTTTGTCTTTGTTCCTTTTGTCTGTATTTGTGAGAACTTTGATCACATCCATGGAGTCAGAGAAGATGATACTGGGTGTTAAGCGTGTGGAATATTTTCAGGGTATCCAAAACTGATAAATCAAAATCCGAAATCAAGCAGACTAGAACACGTAAGTTCCAAGAATTGAATGACAAAGTCACGATAAATACAGAAATCTGTACCGATGCATCAAAAGCAGATAAAGAAATATTGCCATTACCAAACCAACATAAATTTTCCAACGCACGGCGTTTAAAGTCGAATTTATATCACGCCAAGAAGCTTTGTCATCGTATCGCGAAGCATTTTGACCCAAGGCGAGGATCGATGGCGAGACACTTCTGGGGAGCCCGTGAGTTAACCGCGCCAGAGACGCATTCAGCGAGTCATTTATGGGATCGAGGGTATCTATACGAGCGTGACACGCTTCTGATACAAAGTTTCATACTTCGTGCCGTCGGAAGGCGCAAAAGGACTTAAGGAGTTTTCCCGCGGTTCCTTCTTCTTCTCGCGTTTCCTCTGTTCTCGGGGACGGGTGAACCCCCTCGCTGAAGCATAATAAAATTTCCGCAAAGAAAACGGAGAACGCCGCGACAGACGCCGAGTGGAATTTCCTTGTCTTCTCGAGACTTAGCTTCCCGGAGATGCCACGGTATTACCACGGTCTCCTGTCTCCCGTTACTTTCTCTCTTTCGTCGTCTAGCCTCGCCGGCGTTTTCCCGGGGAAAAAGTTTTGTTGATTCCCGTGAATTCATCTCGTTTAATAGGATTTTAATAAAACAGCAACCGAGGAACTTCGTCGAATCGAGGACAATTGGATGCAATTAACTGTGCCACCGCACTGAATTAGAACTTCCCCGTGCTTCCTCTCTTGTATTTTCCCTGTTCCCGAGAACATCCTCCGTGTTCTATTTAGTTGCCCCCCGTAATGATATTCTCTTAGTGTCCGATAGAACATCGACGCGATCGTCGCTATTTTCGTGGACGAGGAATCGTAATTTTTCATCGTTTGGACTATTCGTACTATGAAACTTTAATATTCGTCGATATTTTGACGAATAGTAATAGTTCGCGCGATACGATGGCCGATCCTAGAGAAATTCGAACTGGAAATAACGATGCAGTGACTGGAAGAGATACAGTGGCTGAACGATATTAAAGTGTGCTGTTACTCTGTTCAGAGGAAATATATATACGAGCATAATGGGTTTTAAGGGTTTTGGGAGCAGGAAAGGGGTTGATAGAGAGGGCAGGAGTTAGGAACTTTCATAGAGGACACGGGGGTTGGGATGTCTGCAGGGTTCGTAGGATACGTACGACACAATGGCTTCCAAACTTTTTACAAAGGATAAAATTTCTAGTTTGAATCAATTGAAATTTAGAAATTATTTAAAGCCGATGGTTAAAGTAAAGAAATGAGTAAGCGTTGCGTTCTTGCAGTCAAAGAGTTCTCATCGAGTAAATAAAATGTTCTAGTATAAAATCTACACGCATAATACTGTTGTTATACCTGCTATGGACATATCATTCTCCGTTATCCTTACCGTAAAATTTGCCCGCTTGCGAAGCCACCAATCGCGCAACCATTAGACCACCATTTACCTTGATTGAGTTCCGCCACCTCTAGGATTTCACAAAGTCGTTTGAATTAATGGATCGCTGAAAATCAATCACCCAACGAACATCGAGCAGCCGTACGTTTTTACAACCGTCGGATGGATCGATTCTTCGATGCTACATCAAAGAACGCAAGCATGTGATTCCGTAGGAGATAGTCGGCCTTAACGGAACCTAACTTCTGTTCCACGAGATTCCGAATCGACGTAATTAACTTTTTTCCCAGCTACGATGCAGACGAAAGTCTTTAAAGCTTCCCATGGGCTGGGCAAAAACGTCGGTTCACGGTGTCTAAGAAAGCGATGTAATTAATGGGATTCCGCAAATGTCCCGTTGAAAGCGATATAAAATTCAGATCGGGATTATTAGAATATCCGTTGTCCGTATTTAAAGGAAAATCCAATAACAGAATTTGTTGATAATAGAATGAACCTTCCTTTAAAATTAGTGTCACAATTTGTATCTTTAACACTAAAACTACTGGCACTTCATGTATGAACAGTCTTCCTTTCTCTCTTTTACGAGGCAACATATTTCTAATTTTTGTATTATGGAAAGTTGTGTTTTGATATTTACTCGTAAGATATCCTTCTCTTTTATGTTAAAAATGTTTTTAATTTTCATCGGATAGAAGATAAAACGCCCTTGAAAACGAATTTTGTCCAAATCAATACCGTAGTTAGTTCCGGAGAAAACAAGTATTTAAGAAAAAGTGCTGGCTAGTAATTACGCAAACATCCTGTATTTAAATTCATTTCCAATTAAATAAATAATTTATAATCCAGTTGTATCGCACATCAGTCGTATAATCAATAGGAGTTGCCGAAACGTATTTGGGTATGTAGAGTCAAATTAAATGTCAAAATAAACATAGAAGACAGCATAAAAAATAATAGTCGATATGCTCGTTGGATAGGGGATGAAATGCCCTTTAAAATGAGCGTTTGTACAGTTCGATAGCTTTATTAGTTCCGGAGATATAGCGATTTTAATTTCAAGTCGGTGCGGTGGCTAGTTTCGGAGATGGGGTTTGTTTTCGTTTCGTTGTGCGCTCGCGAGTTCATTGATGTCGCGCGCGTGATAATAGTAAACAGTGCGTAGTATATTCTTGGAAATACTACGCTGAAACTGGGTCACGACAGTCACGTACGCGGGCTAGGTCAGCACCACGTACGTAAGACAAAGAGGTCCGACTCCGCTAGACGAAGACAGGGATAGTCGAATTAAAAAAATTACCATTTACATAAATTACGATATCTCCGAAACGAAAAGTCGGATCGACAAAAACCAAAAACCATTTTAAAGGGGAAGCTTTGCCACTTCTAACAATGCATCAATAATTAATAAAATACTAATAGTTTCGGAACTGCACGTGTCTAAAGTTTAACTATTTTTAATACGCGTTACTAGACTGTTCTAAGACAGTGAAAACTGGAGATTCTCTCCTTTCGTCTTTTCAATACATACAGGGTGTTCGGCCACCCCTGGGAAAGATTTTAATGGAAGATTCTAGAGGCCAAAATAAAACGAAAATCAAGAATACTAATTTGTTGATGGAGGCTTCCGTACTGAATTTTTTTTCTAGAAAGTGGGTAGGATTTCGGGGGTAAGTCTACTCACCAAAAATGCTTTTGATTGCCCCCTGTAACTAAATATAATTTTTTTAGAATGATTTGAAATGTTTTAATTTCGTCAAAAAATTTCAGTACCTACTCGAATTTTTTTCTCAAAACTGGGTAGGATTTCAAGGGTATGAGTATTCACCAAAAATGATTGTAATTGAGCCCCGCAACCAAAAATAATTTTTTCAGAATGATTTGAAATTTTTCAATTTAATTTTTTAATAACTTTTTAATGAAGCCTTAGTCAAGAAATTGATTTTCTTGATTTTTCTCTTATTTTGACCTCTAGAATCTCCGATTAAAATTTTTCCCAGTATATTTTCTATTTACATCGGAAGTTAACCAGAATTTGATACCGAATTTTGTGTTAAAAAGCATTCATGACTATTCCTTGAACTATTCTACTAGTCATCGATGGAACTCCATTAATTATGTTACTTTTTTAGATACCGTGAACTTTTTTACGCAGTCGTCGGAATGCTTTGAAGACTGCATTGTAGGGAGAAGAAATTAATTCCGTGGATTTGGTATCTTCTCTGACAAAAATTACGTTCCATTAAGGTCAACTATTTCACATGATTGCGTTCTTTGATGTAGCATCGAGAAATCCATCTGGTGGTTGTAAAAACGCACGGCTCTAATGAATATTGTTATGGTATTGCCAAGAGGATTCCATGCGAAGAGGAACGAAACTATAACAAAGCACGAAAATAATCACAATGATGGAAATCTTTCCATTAGAGAAATGTAAGCTTTGTGTATACTGAAAGAGATTCTAGCTTCAGTAATTCTTAACTAAAGTAATTACTTTCTTTACAAAATCATGCATTAATTTTTCTTTGATTTCAGTATTCCTGAATTTATAAAGAAATTCTTATCATTTGAATTTCGAAACATAAATTTCTTTCAGTTGCAAACAAGCGATAACGCGGACGGTGTCGTGAAGCAATTTTGTTCATTTTCATTCGCGTTTTAATGTCACAACTCTGTGGCAACCAACTGCATATTTTTGTGAATTGCGTACGGTTTCTATTTTCGGTGGCGTGCTGGAATGTCCAGTTGCTAAAGTGTTTAAGCACACGCGAGCTCGACAAATATTCAAAATTTATGCGCTCGAAAACAAAGCCTCTCGTAAAAAAACATTTACCCTAAATTCACCATTTATTTTATAGAATGGAGAATTCGTTCATACGTTGGAAAATCACCATAATGCGTAACGAATATATAAAATACCGCGATGTAGCGGTGGGTTGTAAACCTGCTAGTTGCGTGGTCTTAATATTACATCAAACTCCTTAAAATTAGATTTTACTTCGTATCAACTGTTGCACTTGCGAACACGAAAGTCAATCAAATTCCGTAACACTGTATCAAAGTTGAAAACACGTGGGATAATTGAGTTATTGTACTAATTCCAACTATTCGTTAATGCGATCCAATTTAGGCAACGGTCCAATAAGGCAACACTGTTAGCCAATGCATACAATATTAATTTCATACTGAACTATAATACTGTTCCACGAGAACAAGCCACGGTTGGTCAACAAAAAGTTCAAATTAATCAACTCTCGTGCACCGTTTAAATATTTGCCATTTTGGGGCTGTTCCGTTCGTCTTTTTATATCATCTAAGAAAACCACATATGGCATTCCTACGTGTAGAAAATCATGCTCGAAGAACTGATTCATGGACAGTGTTCGTCACAGGACGAATCCTGTTACAAACGCTGTTACCATCCTGGCAGCAATAGATTGTTGCTCCACATCTGAGTCATCGGCAGCTAACACGCGATGGCGGAATCAGTAACACTTCAATTTCACGGATATTAAAGAAGAATAAATATCATCCATATCACATGTGTCTTCATTAAGATCTAATTTTGCAATAATTGTTAAAATCGAATTAATATTTGCACATGGTTTCGTGACTGGCATCGATCAAGACAAATTGTTTTTATCGTTGCTTCGTTTTTCCGTGGAACCTAATCTTCTAATACTACGCAAACAGACACGATTTACATTATGAAATAAGAGTTCTCGTTGGATGCAAACAGTTGCACCTCGTTAATCATTAAATGTTTGCTGTGGAATAATTGACAATCGCGCGATTGGAACTCATTTCTCTTGATTTATTCTTTACAATTTTATTTTCTACGCGCACAAGAATTAATTAATATAACTGAACTTGAACTCTCCATAACTTTGGTAAAACATAAGAAATAGAAAAATATAATTTTAGGATGAATAGTGGCTCAGTACACTTTGCTACTAACACCCCTAGTATATTAAAAACAAAATTTCCATTCAAATTGTTTCTTTCGATAGAACATTGAAATAATTCGATAACTGCGGCGGGTTCGAACGAAGAGGAGTATTTCAATGTCGCGACGAAAATCGCAACTCCGGACCATAATGAACATAAACATTATCATTAAAGGGGGATTAAATGATTTACGGTTCATTTATGATGCAATGATACCGCGTCATAAAGCGTAATGGAGATAAGTGAACTGAGACTCTCGAACGATAACACATACACATTTTAATTATTATTATCCTCTGTCGGAGCATGTTCTTATCCTCATTTTCTAACTGATCGCCAGTGGGGCAGTTCAGAAGGATACAGAATGTGTTCGCGGTCATGCAACCATACGTTCGCTTGCCTAACGATACCTATCATTTAAACGTAAATCGTCTCGCATTTATGCCGCCGTTGGACGCACACAGCGACGATTTGCCTCTGGAAATCAGATCTCCCCGGGAATGACGCAGCTGTTGGTACCGCACTGATCAGCAGGAAGCGTTTACCCACTGTTTGATACAAGAAATCACCACGCCTTGCTCTCCTCCGCGGCTTAAAGCGTTCGACGTCAATCTCTCCCTATAGAAAAATACGAGGAAACACCGCGAGAGATATCCAAGAGTCATTGATCCCTCGTAAATCTATAGACGTGTAATTCGGGTTTAATGGCCCGTTAAATATTCCTTGTGATACGACATTTACAGCACCGATAACCGTCGACGCGCGCCTCCATTATATCACATCGCGTGGTTGTTATCATTTTACCGTTTCGCTGCTTTTGACGCCAGCGACTCAATAAAACTTCGATCCAAGCTGACCGTCGTGTTTTCGAACCGATGCGTCCCACTGACGTTTACTCTAATTGGTTTAGTATGTGTTTCGTGTAGTAGGAAAATCTTGTTTCGCGACACTTCTCGAACCCAGCGTTGATTAAGTTTTCTTTAGCCTTCGGTCTTCCCGATCGTGATGAGCATTTTATTTCGAACAGTGTTCGTTAAGATGATAGGGCAAAACGTCGATTATCGAGAGTAATAGGGGGATAAAACGTAAACGGATTTTCCGATAAACGATGCACGTAAACGAGAAGAGGAAACTCTTGTACAGTAACGATTCTTAAACCTCACGCGTGATTCGCAAATTGAACGTTTTTATTTCGACCGGGAATATTTGAAACGCTTATTATTTCTTATAATGTACGTTTCACGAAATGAAACCGACACTTTCGTTAATCGACGTTCTACTCTAATTCGGATACGTATGAAGGCAAGTTTTGTGGGAACGCGTGCGAATAGAATGGATGAACGAAGAGAAAGAAACTGACAGTAAAAAGCACACATGCACGCGAGGTAATGCGGCGTTCTGGAATCTCTAGCACCGAGACGAAATAGTAATACCGCCTAGGGCACGCTAATTTAATTTCCTTATCTGTAAAATTTTATTCCAACGTGTACAAGGGGCTCTCGAAACGTTCGCTTGAATTTTACCAGAATTATAATGTACCAAACCCCCTTCGCGTTCAACCATTTTTCCTTGGCCTCTTCTTTCGTGCCTAAATATCTCTCTTAAATTAAATATCTAAATTTGTTACTATTTAAGTTAAAAAGAAAAATGGCCAATAGATTTTAATGGTTTTAAACCACACATCTGACGACGATAAGAAAAACTTCTCTCTCGAGAGAAGATTAACATCTACTTTTTATAGATATTTCATTTTATGCAAAATGAATAATAAATGTATTTTTTTTTTTTAATTTTATAGCGTTTGGGGTGGACTATCGCCCTATCAGCCCTCCCCTGGATCTGCCCCTGTAATTATGGGAAATATTTATGGAATAGATGGGAGGAGAGTTCCGCCCTTTTCTCTGCTATCCCTATGAAAAAATTTTAATCTAACTTCATCTGACCTGTCTTAAAATTAAATTCAGAACAGGATCGTTCGGTTTAACCCAAGGATAGGTTAGGTTAGACTGTATTATTTCAGGTGAAATGTTGGGGGAGGGTCTTCGACGAATCTCTGGAACCAATTCGAAGCTTAACTTATAATTTTTTTATGATTTATGTTTCATTATATTCTCTCGTTACAATATATCAACTCATATTTCCGATTATGCGTTTACATCTAATATTTGCGAAATGCTAGACTGGGATATCTGAATATTATGCATAATATATCGAAATGATTGGTAGAATTATTTACGTATCACAGATACAGATTTCAAAGAGTAAGCATTGCATTAACATTAAGCTATCATTTTTATGGGGTTTTTCTCATTTTGCGGAGTTAAGGAATAATTTTTCGAATATTTTTGGAATTTTCGCGTATTCTTCACTAAAATACGCGTAGTTTGGATTTTGAAAAATTAAAATCGTCCAACCCGTTCAGAAGTTATGACGTTTTAAAGATACGCATGAAATTACAGGGATTTCTGGCCTCACATTAGATTTTCGGTAAGGAATTTTTTTTCTTGAAAATGTGTAGGATTTCGGGAGTATGTGTAATGACCAAAAATGATTGTAATCGATTCCTGCAACCGAAAATAATTTGTTTAGATCGATTTGAAATTTTTTAATAACTTTTTAACGAAGCCTCAGTCAAGAAATTGATTTTCTTGATTTTCGTCTTATTTTGGCCTCTAGAATCTCTCTTTAAAATTTTTTCCCAGAGGTGGTCGAACACCCTGTACATAATTCCTCTTTTACTCTTTATTTTTCTGTTGTGCTTCAATTTTTCAGTTCGCTTCACGTTCGTTTACGAAACTTTTCTACTTCTCTTTGAAACAGCGGTTCTTCTTTCCAATTGCTTCCAATAATCTCGAATAAAGAATATTTTGTCTGCAATTTTTTCGCCCCTATCAGCGAAGAAAAGAAGTTATCACAAGTTACATTTACACCACCTTTGAAATCGCAGTTCCAATAAACGTAAAATAGAGTTTTCTATTGACAAAGACACAATAGAAAGTAAAATAAAGAAACATGATTCGGATTCAACGCGATTTTATTTCAACAAGAACATTCAAAATTTCTTAACTAAATATGGAAACGGATGCCCGGTTATTGGTATAAGGATTAAAACTGTCCACGGTGCTTTAACCATTGCGGTCTAGCCTTCGCAGCAGCAGTAACAGTATTTTGAACAGCAGACGCGCATATATGGTCGAGCTCATGAGAATATTAAAGAACTTTAGCCTCTCTATCGGTAAACCTTTCTATGCCGCCATTGTCCAGCCAAAGCCGCATTAGCACCAATTCGTAGAAGTCTTGCGGAGAGGGGATACTTTTGGTTGTTTGCTTCCATAGGGATCGAGAATGTGCCCAAACATACAAAGTAGAAGAACAAACGTGTAATATAATACCTAGGAATACAGAAACATCTACTGTACGTATTAGACTCCTTTATACTTGGATATCCGAAACCGACTGTTTATCAGAGGCTAATTTACATACAACGTCTTCGAAACTGCCAGGGTGTTGTCACTCGATTCGTAATCCACCAGGAATACTCGAACGCGTTCGATAATCAATGAGACGACATTCTCGAACGTATCTCCTAGTTCAAGGATCTTCGAGTACTCTTCAGATGCATCATTAAATAGCTGTGATTCGAAAATTGGGTTTGTGGAGCGTCAGTGGTTGAGATTTTACGTGGAAAATAATACACTCTACTTTGCCTTAGAGCTTTTAATAAATTTAATTTAAAAAATAGAAGAAACACATATTCATAGATTTGAAAATGTAGATGAGAAGTTTGTTTAATACTTTTAAATATATACTCGTATGGCTACGGAGGTAATGAAAGGGTTTAGGACGGGCGTGGTAAATATAGTCCATTATACTGCGCTGTTTTGGAGACAGGTGTGGCTTATTGACTCATCATTTTAAGGAGGAGGGGACAGGTGCGATAAATATGCCACAGTAACGCATTAAACACCTCTTTCGTATACAAATATTATAATTTAATTGGTAAGATATATGAGGTATGTGGCTGATTTATTACTGCTGAAAATTTAATTAGTTTAGCATATGAAAATGCCTGTTCTGGAGGGTTGGAAAGTAATACTCTTAGCAATGATACACGCCAAAAGAATCGGAAAAGTTTTATGTTTTCGCTCTAGAATCAATAGTTTGTTCAAAACATCGAGACTTTCGTTGAGAATCGTCTCTTTAACTGGACTCTGCGTATGTTTCGTTGTGATAGCTGCGATAGCCGCGGGTCAACATGTCGATTATAATCCAGGAGGTCCCCGGGTTCAAATCCTAGGATTATTCGTTTTATTCGTTTCCTTTTTTTTAGATATCATATCTCTTCCTATTTCACATCGAATTGGATTTTCCATTTCCCATTAAAATATTCATTTCTGTACGGTTTCTTGCCATATATTCGTTGGTCTCGATCCTTTCTCAGCAATACCTTTTATTACATCGTTGCTCTTGATACCTAATATAATATATAATCACCATCAATTCGGTGTTTTTTTATTACATTTCTCGAATGTTCTCAATAGCAATTTAAATTTCAGTTTATTATCGCGGAATAAAGGAACGAGTAATTCTAACAATTTATACGAAAAATTAAACTTTATTCGTTGCAACTGCCTAGTTTCCCCCCCCTGCTGCTAGACCCGCCATTCCGTAGTAGACCAAGCTTAGTACCTTGATAAAGTTTGGTCAAACATTTTAAAAGCACCATTAATAACGTTCTCCACTTACCCGGCCATTAATTGGAAAGGTTGATTTACAGAGATCGCGGGGGAAGTGAAACTTAATCCCCCACCCCCCTCCCGGTCAGACTCGTGGAAGTTTACGATTGAAAATTTTTCCAGGGCTGTAAACCGCCGCGGAACGTTTCTCGTTATCGTGACCGGCCACGAAACGAGACGCGTGCCTGAAATTTCAAACTGACCCGGAACAATTCGCGGGACGAGCGTACGTACACGAGCGATGCTCTTCCGTCGTGGTTTCTGTTGGTCGATCCGAGTCACGGAAGAACGCGAAATCGCTATAGAATTCCGACTGACAGCGGCCATTGACAGGGGCAACGAATAGCCGGCAGGACGTGTAACAGCGGCGCGGTAAGATAAGATCGATTTTTCCGTTAACCGTGTGGCGTAACCCGAGCCGGGCCCTTATGATAATCAACCCGCGTGATTGCGAGGATTTGTTTCTGCTATAAGCATCGCCGGTTAGATATGAATTAGGGTGGCAAATCTACGATCTGAAATTCAATAGTCGATAAATAACACGGTCCGTGAATTCTGTAATCGGTACTTTGTGCGCGGTGCACCGCCTGAAGTCGGCGCTGTTACGGGAGATAAATACGATCCTGCTCGCCTCCGTCGTCATCTCTGCCGCGTGGCCTGTGCGCTTGGAACGCAGCGGAATCACTTTGCGCTCGCAGTAGCCCGGTCGGTGAGCTGACGCAGCTCGTATCGATGGCTACCCGGAAGGAAAACGTTTCCGCTCGCTAAGTGGACCGAGATTTCCGACGGATTAGTGGACCGATTATCGTCGCGATGACTTCCTCCTCTGTTCCCGATCGACGAAGCAGCTCGGAGAAAATTCGATAGACCCTCCACGAGTTCCCACGTTCTTCCCAATACAACCCCCGGCAGAAAGTTTCCGATTATACGCATTGATACAAATTTTACGAAAAACTGACGTGTTTTATTATTATAATACGTTATTGTACATAATTAAGACCGATGGAAAATGGAGGGGAGTTTTCTAGAAAGCAATTAACTACAAAATAACACAAACTTTCAGTTATTTTCGAAGACAACTTAGGAGGAAAAGAAAATGTTACATGGGAGAAAAGTTTCCGATCACTGTATGTCTTGGAAATAAGTTTTCGAACAAAGGTACCATTAATATTTTTCGCTGGATGTCTGGACATGTTCCATGACATGAAAGCTAAGAATGCATGTCAATAGATTTTCAATATCTCAGTTTGTGTCCTTTGTCAGGACCTCTCAATGTTAAAATCGACATTTCGCGAGCATTTGATGAAAGTTAAAATATTTTCTAAATGTCTACACATATTCCATGATAGAGAAGCTATAAGTGCATATCAAAAGATTTTCAATATCTCAGTGGCCTGTCGAAGTTCGTCTTTACTTTGTGGCTTCTTTTCCCGAATCAGTTTCTTTAATTTTGCCCATAAATTTTCTACGGGGTTGATATCGGGACTATTCACGGGCCGTTGCAATGTTTTAATGTTGTTTTGTAGTAAATAGCTTTTAACTATTTTACTGCGGTGACAGCTGGCGTTATCGTCTTCAAAGATGAAATCTGTAGAATTTTTAAACATGTTTTCTATTAAATCCGCATTACCTCACCCTTCTTACTCACCGTACCTAGCCCCCACAGATTACCATTTATTTGGCTCCCTAAAAAATTCTTTAAAAATTGTATGTACAGGAATTTATTCAGAGATTTTTCTTATCAAAACAGCTGACTTTTTTGCATCAGGAATTGATAAGCTGCCAAATAAATGGGAAAAGGTTGTATTCAATAATGGAGAATATGTTTTAGACTGAGGCGTTTTTTATTTAGTTATTATTAAATTAGTGCGAAAAAACAGCAATTACTAATGACTCAACCCGATATATTCCGTGTTATTTATTCGCACGTGTCTTAACGGGAAGTTAGAAAGAAACGCGGAGAAACCGGAAATAGAGTACTCTCGCGCCATTACTGGTAACAGCTCTTCGCAGTAACGGAAATGGCGAGGAAGATATAAGAATTGGAGGATGAAGATTTCTGTAACTGCAGCAAGATCTCTTTTTATGCTGTATCTATCTGTGCATCAACTGCTACGTTTTGTTCATTTTTACACGAGTTTTTCACCCAGTTTGGTTGCTTCAACAGAGTCGCAAAATTCATTTTTCCTTCAAATCCATTTTTCCTACCAATGTAAAACGCGGCTGTGGTTTTGTAATTCGCTTTAATTTAAGATGCTGTTTTTACACGGTTCCTCCATTTTACACGGTCCTATTTTTTGGTAGATTTTTTTTTTGCGCGACACGCATCTACCGTGTAAAGAGAGACCAGGTGTACGTAGTATTTTCGTTTGCGTCTCTTCTCTTTGTTCTTTTATTTTTTACGTCGCCCAGCGAGTGTAACAGTGAAATAATGATGCACGCGGAAAAGTGAAATTGGTAGTTTAAAAAAGGAATTAATTGTTTATTTTTATTGTCACCG
Organism: Colletes gigas; assembly: GCF_013123115.1. NCBI lineage: Eukaryota > Metazoa > Arthropoda > Insecta > Hymenoptera > Colletidae > Colletes > Colletes gigas. The sequence goes on from NW_025106637.1 coordinate 9,512,733, forward strand.
CTTGCACAGTTTAAGCTTCTTTAGTATATCTGTAGTCAGTGAACTTGAGATTCTGAAAAGGATCCCCATCAGGGTCGAAACGTTTAGATCGCAACATTTATACCTCAGTTGTCTCGCGTATAAAGTTCTCCGCCCCAACGCAGCTTCGTATTTATGCAACATAATGCTTCTTAAGTCTGAATGTCATGCCATCAGCTCTTGCAGCACGCAAGCCGAATACCTTCTGTCCATTTCTGTCTCTCGCTCCACCGAATTCTCAGGTTCCTTCTGATTTGCTGCACCTCGCCATTTCAATTTCTTGCCTGCTCATGTTCCCTCACTCGCCGCCATCGTTCGTTAAATAAATTAAATCGTTAGGTAACATTCGTGTTTTTCTTGTTTCTTGCATACAAATTCAATACAAAAACCCAAGTTTTACCAGTCTAGGATCTCTTATCTTTCGAAAGGAGAATCTGTTGCAATGCAGGATGACGATCTATCAGTCGATCAACGGATCGTTTGAGTTCTCTGTAGAGTTACTGTGTTCTAGGATGTGATTTGAAGGGTGACAGTTCTTGGCACAGTTTCACAGTTCTTTAGCAGTGTTTAAACATTAATGAAAATAATAAACTGATTGTACAAAGGTTGGATTCGTTGATGGTTTTTACTGTTAAGTGATTTTCGTGTGCTGGTTGAGTTAGTTCTCTTTGATGGATGTATGTTTGCGCACTTGTCGATTCGATTAAAGTTGTGATTGGTTAAGGTTATTTTGTGGAATGGTGGAATGTATGAATTCTAGTTGATCGGTTGTGTTACGAGGGTGAAATGGTCATGCGGTGGGGCTTGGTTGTTTAAACGTTTCGGGAAATGTTGGTCGGTCAAAATAGCAGGTAATGGTTTTCTTTTTAATAGAAAGCTTCTATCCAAATTTATTTCCCTCAACGACTTAACTTCAGAATTAATTTTTCTAGTATCATAGTGGTAAATCCTGTCACCCATATATGGGTGACGTGGCAGTCAAAGTCTTAAGCTCTGTGTGGTGGTGTTTTGTAAAATTTGTTTCCTGTAGGCAGAGGATAGTTGGGTTGTGCTGTTATAGTAAAAGCTGTAATTGTTCGTAGTGGGTGTAAAATCACTGTGTTATATATTTCATTTATATTAAGAAGAATCACTTTCTATTTCCGATGAACAGTTTGTGTTTTGTTTTCTTTGTGGGTCTTCAGTTAACTTATTTTGCAGTCCCATACTGAACCCAAGTTTTACTAGCCTAAGTTCTCTTATTCTTCGAAAAAAGAATCGAATCTTTGCCTGAAGGATTAGTCGGACGACAAGGAATATTTTGCCATTCTCGTGGCGCGTTTCGCGAAACCGAAGACATTTTAAATTATCCGGCAAATGGGGGCGGGCTTCTTTGGCGAATCCTTCTTCCATCGCGGGTCCCTCTCTCGCGAAGAAGTTTCAACGTATTCAAGGAACGTTAACCGCTCATTTCTTTGCCGCGTTAGTCCGCGAATACTAAGTTCCCCGGGACTGACACGGGACATTATTCTCCACTTGCGAACGCAATTCCGCCCTCCTTCGGAATGGCTTCGGTTTCTCGGGCGTTTATCAACGGTAGCGGGGAACGCACACAGGAAAGTCATAGGCGATATCCGTCGTGGATTCAACGCGACAATATTCCATTACCCGTGGCTCCGTGGCCCGGCACACGACGCCGCTGGCTGTCAGGCCGAGAGTGTGCACGTAGCAGCGTGTTGTGTCACGTAATATTGACTATCGAATAGATAGCAAGCTGCACGCGGAGGAAACGGCGGTCGCTACACGGTCGCTGGCTTCGTACAAGCGCATCGGGTGCGCGCCGGATGTGCAGTTCTTATGCACACTGGCGTCAGTCCAAGTCCCGGTATTACGAGGTGTCAGTTGTGTCACCCCTTACGGCAGCCCTTGTCGACTCGATTCGAGTAGACTCGATCCTCGACGTGCTTCGTTTCGTATCCAGACTAGGCTCCCACTCGTGTCCCTCTTTTTCTACTTCGTTTTACTTTCGGGCCCCTCCATCTCCCCTTGGTTGCTCTTTCCCTCGTTCTTTCTCCCTTCCACCGGACACTCTCAAGCTGGCTCTTTCATCCTTTGGACCAGCCAATCAGAGTTACCTTACCTTATCCAGCGACCCTTTTTCGCCCCGGCTCTCCAAGTACAAGCACCTAGAGAATATAGCACCGGCACGAGCACGTGTGCGTAGAGGTACACGAAAGGTAGCGATACAGGGAATGTGCATGAGCGTACACGGTGCTCCCTCTTCCTTTTTCTTCGGAGTCGATCCCACGAGTGGTGAATTAAGGGCGACGCGACCACGATACACCAGCTTCACTGTCCTGTTAACCCATTAACCCTAGCAGCCTGGTCTCGTTATCCCGCTCCTCCGTTGGTTGTACGACGACTACTTTCGAGTTATGATCGCCCAGTCACGTTTCCTTCGACCAGCGTGGGATACTCGGCCGGGGCACACAGGCCGCGGGGATCGTCCTCAGCGAGTTACTGCCAAGGCATACCACGCGTGTGCCGTTTAATTTGCGAGGACCGATGCACGCACGACGTCGCGCGACCAGCGAACGCGGACGCGCGCGCGTCGACGCGTCTTCGAACGCTACGACCGGGATCGCGTTACCTATGGATATAGCAAACACGACTGAAACCAGATCGTGCATCATTTTACACGCGACTCGAATACGGCCAGCGAACGCAGGGTTCAACTAAGTTTTATCGTAATTAACCCTGTTGGTATTGCTGTGGGATCTGTTTTGTCCCAAAGGTAACTTTAGCAACTTCTAGTTTATTTTTTAATGTTGGAGTTCAGAAGCTACGCGCGCTCTCTATGCAGAAATTTTAAGGGGACAGTCTCATGTGGGACCACAAAAAAATCAATTTTTTTTTAATTTCATTTTTTGAAAGTATATACAGGGTGTTTGACCACCCCTGGGAAACATTTTAATGAGAGATTCTAAATGCCAAAATAAGACGAAAATTAAGAATACCAATTTCTTGATTGAGGCTTCGTTAAGAGGTTATTAACAAATTTCAAATCATTCTGAAAAAATTATTTTTTGTTGCGGGGCTCAATTACAGTCATTTTTGGTGAATACATATACATCTGAAATCCTAGCCACTTTCGAGAAAAAAATTCGGGTTGGTGCCTAAATGTTTCAGTGAAAAAAAAAATTTCAAATCGTTCTGAAAAAATTATTTTCGGTTGCGGGGGTCCATTAGAATCATTTTTGGTCATTAGACATACCCTCGAATTCCTACTCACTTTTGAGAAAAAAATTCGAGAATGTGTGAAATTTTTCGACTAAATTAAAAAATTTCAAATCATTCTGGAAAAATTATTTTCGGTTGCGGGGGTCAATTACAATAATTTTTGGTGAATAGACCTACCCCCGAAATCTTGACAAATACGAACTTATTGGCAAACAAGATTCTTCTACTTCACAGATCTATAAATGAACGATTTCTTGCTGCTATTTAATATAGTCCTGACTAATATTGGAGCATGGAGATCTAATACGCTCTTTCATATCGCCCAATACTGTGAGAAATACCGTCATAAGCAGCCGCTTTAGCATTTGACCAGAAAAAATCCTGTGGCTATTTCATATTGACGTTTGGAGGAACGTGTTTATTAATATCAGTAATTTTATATAAAGAAGTTATGAAAAAAGTAATCTTCGTTTCAATAATAACATGTTGCTATAATTTTGCGATTTAGATTAGTTTTGTAATGTATAATTCGGAGACAAAACAAGAAATAATTCATAGACAATTTATCTATTTATTTAGAGATTGGCATAGGATGCCAAGAGAATGTGTTATTTTGTAAGAGTTCTAAGAATATTTATTAAATTTTATCATCGTTCTTCGATTCAGAGTGTCCAAGACCTATTAGTTATTGTTTTGTAGTTACTGTAGTTGCGTTTTATTGAAGTCGATTGTAGATCGAGGGTGCCATGTAGTCGATTGGTATGGGCGCCACCTTTATTCGTTAGTTCGTCTTGTGACACGTGCGAGAGATGTATCGAAATATAGTTTGGTTATAAAAAGTTAGCCACGTATAAATATTCCAAGAGAACACGTGTTTGACGATCAACTTTGTAGAAAAAAGAAGAACACTCGACTATGGAAGAAATAAAGCTCAGCTTTCAGCTGGAAATCTACTTAAAAGGCAATGATCTCAGTATTATAATCCAATGTAAAGACTTCTAGGTTAGATGTTCAATTAATGTTTAGAAATTACCAGTAATATTTAAAAAAACTAAAAGAAGTATACAACTCTCCTCTGTTTAACACAGAAACTGCGTTTCCCAACCTCTCATTATTGCTTCTCTTTATCGTTATTGCTAGGTGACACTTTTCACTGACATAATTTGCATATTTTTATGGCGTACCCCTCGCAGATGGCTATTTTACATTTATGGCAACGTAGTTTTGTTTTGCGATCTTTTTCACGGCTGCATACTTGACAATGCTTTCGTTTAGCATCCTTTCTCGTCGTATCTGACAGTTCCATGTTTATATTCAAACCGTGTTCTTTTACGATTTGAATATTTACAGAATATCGTAACATTTTCAATCAAATGTGACTCGATCGTATCTAAATAAATTCCGTAAAAATTCATGTGTTCTACGAAAGGTTACAGATTCTATATTCTCGTAAGAAATTATTTGTGCATTGACGATTGCTCCATTCAAAGTGGCATGAAAAATTACAGAGCATTTGTTACGTAACTGATCGACAGTGCCATCATTGTCATAAAATAAAAGAAAATCGTCTGTATAATCGTTCGAACCGTTCTTTCGGAAAGTTCGCTCACCCATTTATTGGAAATTTTCTCGATACTGCAATCTCAATAATCTATAAACGCAAATAGTATTTCGATGCCAAGGTTGTATACAGGGTGGTCCACGCAACATGTGCAGCTCTGTAACTTCCAAAATATGCGTTGCACGAAACAATTTCGTATACAAAAGTTGTATTGTTTAAAGGGGTACATTACGTTGTGCATTTATCTTTTTTATACGTGGAGGCGCTTCTAAGATTTGAAGGTTAACTTTGTTTTTTTAAATAGAATACTATATTTTTTATATCAAAATATGGAAGAATGTCGAATTCTGAGTAAAAAAGTATTGACCTTTATTACCCCAAAACCTAATAGCTAACGAGTAATTTCACTTTATTTCTTGACAAGTTTCATTATTCTGCAGAAATCTGTGATAAGGTTTGAGTCTCCAATTTAATATTACGTGAAGAAAATTGTCAAGAAATGAAGTGAAATTATTCGTTAGCTATTAAATTTAGGGCTAATAAAGGTCAATACTTTTTTACTCAGAATTCGATGTTCTTCCATATTTTCATACAAAAAATGTAGTATTCTATTTAAAAAAACAAAGTTGAGCTTCAAATTTTAGAAACGCCTCTTCCTATAAAAAAAGTAAATGCACAACGTAATGTACCCCTTTAAACAATGCAACGTTTGTATACGAAATTGTTTCGTGCAACGCATATTTTGGAAGTTACAGCACATGTTGCGTAGACCACCCTGTACATATACGTATAGAAATTTTATTGACTGTATTTACTTTAATCGAAATAAGTCGCGTCAATGCCCCGCTGGGATTTCTCGACTCTGTCGTCTCTTTACTTTACAATATGTACAATACATTCGCTCGCGAGGCACTGTCATCGCATTGGCACATACACAGTGAAGCACTCCAAGGGTAAACAAAAGCTTGTGCATCAGTTGTTATGCACTTACTAGTTATGAATCAATATTTGTCGACCGAGATCTGGCAAATCCCGCCGGAGTACTGTAGGGTTAATAGAAACGCGGCTATTTAATTGACAACGATATTTATATCTGTGTTTCGATCGATGGAAATCTCTTTGGAAGTAATTTGCACACCTATAAAATAATATTTGTTCGATACGATGATTAGAATTAATAGGTGCTTACATTCCCACTTGTAAACTTAATAATTTCGAAGCTGATCCAAGTAACCATTTTATAAAAATTACAAAAGTAAAACTTTCGATGGAGCAAAACTGCCATCAGGTTTTTGTTCTCGCCGTTAAATACGATAAATTAAAAATTTTTTCTCATTGTTTTAAACGATCGTGGTTTTATAATAACCGAGACAAATAGACTTTGAGGAAGATAGAAATACAGTTCTGTTTGTCCTTTTCACGGACGAATTTTCAAAAATATGGCCAGTAATAAATAAGTCGTGCGGTGCTAATGGCCAGGCGATTATATCTGCCATTGTTATACTGGGTATGCGAACGCAGGAAAGTTTCAGACAAGAATTAACGATATCCTTCTGCAATAAAATTTTTTATAATACGGTACATACTGGCAACTCACTCTTTGTCAATGGAATTAATCGTTGGAAACATTTTTCTCTGCCCGCGTTACGAGTCACCGACAAATACCTTTTCGTTAAAATAACTTTCCGACGTGTTTCGTTTTTATACAGGGTGTTCGGCCATCCCTGGGAAAAATTTTAATGGGAGATTCTAGATGCCAAAATAAGACGAAAATAAAGAATATCAATTTCTTGACTGAGGCTTCGTTAATAACTTACTAAAAACTTAAATTAAAAAATTTCAAATCGTTTTGAAAAAAATTATTTTCGGTCGCGGGGCTCAATTACAATCATTTTTGGTGAATACACATACCCCTGAAATCCTACCCACTTTCGGGGGAAAAATTCGAGAATGTATGACATTTTTCGACAAAATTAAAAAATTTCAAATCGTTCTGAAAAAATTATATTTAGTTACAGGGGGCAATCACAAGCATTTTTGATGAATAGACTTACCCCCGAAATCCTACCCACTTTCGGGGAAAAAATTCGAGAATGTGTGATATTTTTCGACAAAATTAAAAAATGTCAAATCGTTCTCAAAAAATTATTTTCGGTTGTGGGGATCAGTTACAATTATTTTTGGTGAATACACATACCCCTGAAATCCTACCCACTTTCGAGGGAAAAATTCGAGGTGTGATATTTTTCGACAAAATTAAAAAATTTCAAATCGTTCTGAAAAAATTATTTTCGATTGCGGAGGTCAGTTACAATAATTTTTGGTGAATAGACCTACCCCCGAAATCCTACCCACTTTCTAGAAAAAAATTCAGTACGGGCGGAACTTTAAACGTTAATAACTTTTTAACGAGGCCTCCATCAACAAATTAGTGTTCCTAATTTTCGTCTTATTTTGGCCTCTAAAATCTCTTATGAAAATTTTTCCCAGGGTGGCCGAACACCTTGTATAAATAAAATTTCACCGTGGTGTGTACTTGTTTCGCAAAAAAAAATTCAGGGATTTTGCGTTCCCTCGGTCTCCGTGGTAACTCTTTAAGAAAATGCGTTTTATCTGTGGATTCAACGTGGAAATGTTCTTAGCGCGAACACCTTTAGGTATAATAGGTTATAACGATCAAGAGCCTAAAGGAGTTAATACCCTCTGAACGACACCCCTACCGTAGGATCCCTTTTCTCGATTAGGTATCCACAAGGGAGTCGAACCGATTGGAAACTCTCGCTTGCGGAGTCGACGCCCTACGCGTTGGGCAAAGTGCATTATGTAAATCGGTGGGATAACTAGGTAATTAAAGTACGGGAATAAACTACGAATGCTTGAATTCCAACGTAAGTTCGTTCCATTTCACAGTTTCTGCCCTCTTTCCTTCTTCGGTCCGAGTCGTTTCTTCGTTCCACGACGGCCATCCTTTCTGGCTCTCGGCCGTTCCACGGGATCCGAACTCGCTAACGAGGAAACGGGGTCCCTTATTTTTGAATCTCTAATTCCTTTCCTTCGTCCTTAAAAGCACACGGGGGTGAATAAATGGCCGGCGGACAGAGGGAAACGTTCCGGTTGGAAATCGTCGTCCCTGGCCTCGAACGGCAGAATAATTCGAATTCGGACGCGTCCGCGACGACGACGGATGTACCGAAGAAGTTGCCTTCGAAAAATCCGAAATTCCGCCCGTTGCGCCGATTAAAGTGATCGGGATACGTTCCGTGAATGAGAATTAGATTCGAATCGTGCATTCGTTCCACCCCCGGCCTGGACTCTCCATCGAGAATATCCGATACTTTAAATAATTCATGACCTATATTAAAACTAACTGATATTGCGCCCTCGATCTTCGTCTCTTGCAATACTTTTTTTTTCTCGGCTGAAACAGTTTGTTCGTATTTTGAAAATATTTATTAACTGATCAGGACAAATTTTATTGACGAATACGGAATACAGATTTTAGAGTTGTTCGAAAAATTAACTTATGTGCTTTCAATCATCGAGCGTTTCATTAATTTAGAGCAGACAGAAGTTATCGATGCAGCAGAATCGATTCAGTTGGAACGTATTAATCCAGATAGTATTAATCGTCGAATCATCGACTTTTATTTATGACCTTGTCGAGATTCGTGGAGAATCATTCGTGAATGAGGACAATATCAAGTATCGTGTGTTTGAGCTTTTCAGCGGCGTGGCTGAAAGCTTTTACGCTGATGGAACATACCAGCGACTAGAAAGATAGTGAAAAGTAATAAAACATGGTTGTAGAACGTTATTGAACAGGATTGATTACGCTTGTATAGGTTAAATATGAAATTACTACTCAATCATATACTTCTTATGAAAGTGTTTACTCGCTGTCTGGCAAAACGAAGATGTGGTGATCACACTGTCGTTCGTGAATCACGAACACTGTGATTGATTATGAGGAATAACTTTTAACAGCGTTGAAACATTAGCAGAAAAAGCGATAAACTTGTAATGTCAATAGCTTTCTTTCGATCTGTAATTCACACGTTTCATAACACTTATTTTCCCAAAGTCGTTAAATTTAGTAAATCTCTGCGGGAATAAATATTTTTTCTACTTTTTTCATTGAATAGTTAAATAATTATTACCTTCGATTAAAATGATATTAAAAGCGATGCATCGAAAAGTATTGCGACGTATTCGTCCGTGTTAATTTTTACTCGGGATCAGTTTTGAACTGCCAACAACTGCAAAACCCGCTAGTTCGCCATTTTACTCCTGACGGTAAAATATGGGCTTACTTCGGACAGTAAAATATGAGTCCATTGAATTATGTGCTTTGTCCATATTGGTCGTGGTCGATAAAGTTTTAAAAACACTGCTCTAAACAACCGATGGCAAATCTACTTACAAAGATTAATTTTCTGTAATATGTTCTTTCAAAAATTTCTTATTTATTTTAATTGACTCTTCGTACTTAAAATGTACATAAAAGCGCGGAAGTCGTTCCAAGCACGTTGGATTAAAAAAACGGGGAAAACATTGTAATTCATTTATGCCTGGGTAAGAAACAAGGTCTTCGAAAGTTTTTTAATTGGTAATGATTCAGGATTCTCGTGCACTTTATGCCGAGGAAACAATTAAGCTCTCAGCGTGTTTTCGAATGTAAAAATTTGCAACGCTCGCGACAAGTTTCGTTTATTTTTCTAGCTACCGAAGTTAAATGGTTTTCGCATTGAGTTTTCACTTAACGTTGCACCGTTAAAAAAGTTTTCTTCTGTTGCGTTTATTAATCTTCTGTACCTTTCCTGTTGGAAACTTCGTTTAATCTGTCAGTGTCGCGTTTATTCGCGAATTTCCCTTTCTTTCAAGCAATTATCTATACCCCATTTTGAAATATTATAAACGTATATTCGTTCGAATCATAAAAAAAATTTATTTATTGGCGTAAACTTACAGTCAAGAAATTTATTCAACTTGCATGCATCTTACCATTCGAAAGTTATTTCGTTAAAACGGGAAAGCTTAACTTTCGAAGATACAGTCTCGTCCCCATAAAATGATTTTCAGTATCAAAAAGTTAGCTCGGTCGAGCAAGTTCAGGCCAAGTTTCAAAACTGTTAGAACTTCCGGGGTTCGATAACCTCCTTTGTCAGCCGTGCCCGCATCCGGCCAATTTTCAAAATCGATTTTCTCGGAAACGGAACCAGGGCCGTAAAAACCTCGTGTCAATATTTTAGTGATTCGCCCCCTCTCGCTGGTTATACGACGATATCCATCCCCGTTGGGATTCCTTGGTTCGTCGAAGGGCCGTGCACGAAGGTTCACGAACCTCCCAGGTTCCTAATCCGTGAATCCGTTCCTTGGAATCGATGTTACAGTTTGAACGTGCATCTCAAATTTCCCTGTGGGAAAATAGCCACACCGAGCGTTGGGGAGCAGCCTGTAATCGGACTGGACAATGGCGGCCGGCGAATATCGGACCCCGTCAAGCATTGCTGCGAACATTAGTACCCAGCGAAACGTTGGTACTATAATCGATCGAACCTCATGGAGGTTTCATCGTTGTTTGTATTTCGGCCACTCAGGAAGGGGTCAATTCCATGGAACGTTGAACGCGTTGGCTTCATGCTGATTATTCCCTGACCTCTATAACTACCTGTTTGGAATCTCTCTCTCTCTCTCTCTCTCTCTCTCTCTACTTGTTTCCTTCGTCCATCTCTCACGCGTTACACTCCCACGCAAATTTGTCAGTCTTCGTTCGCAGTGGCTCGTATTTGTTTAACTTTGCTATTCTTTCTCTTTTCAACCTGTCGAATACGTGGAATCCTCGACGTCGACGCAAATGGCGCACGAAATGCGCTGAATGTGTTGTGCGTTTGCTAAATAGTTGATGAGTTATAATTCGATATGTACGGCACGCGCGTTTTCTGTGGCCAGGTTTTGCCCGCCGACATTTGCACAGAAGTTGGAGGTTTTTATGGATTATTAAAGAAAATAAATTAGGTAGGATACGTGAGTTTCTGATTTTGTATGAATTTAAGTCGGGTCATAGTGGGACCATTAATTCGACCTTCGAAGAGGGTTCGACAAATTTCGTTCTGGGGATCTGAATCTGGAAAAGGAGCCTCGTGGGATACCCAAATCTGTTTCGAAGATCAACTAGAAGGCGAAGGGTATCTCGCAAGTAACAAGGTCTTGCAGCTGTCTTAATATTTTACTAATAAGAAACAGAGAGAATCTAATATTATATACATAATTTTTCTAGAACAATTTGAAATTCTTTAATTTTGTCAAAAAATTTGTCCACCAACTCGAATATTTTTCTCCAAAGTGTGTAGGATTTCGGGGGTATGTCTACTCACAAAAAATAATTGTAATTAACCCCTGCAACTGAAAATAATTTTTCCAGAATGATTTGAAATTTTTCAATTCCGTCGAAAAATTTAGGCACCTACCCCCTGTCGATTTTTAGTAATTATGTTTAACGCCCTACAGAAAAGTTGTCTAATACTTTTCTGTAGGTACCCACGAGCTCTACTTTAGAAAAAAATTTCATTGGAATATATTCACTATAGTGGGAGTTATGACTGTTTGAAAATTGGACCATTTTTATGGGGGTTTTCTCACTTTACGGGTTTACGGATTAAGTTTTCGAATATTTTTAGAATGTCTACATACTCTCCACTAAAATACGCGTTGTTTGCCTTTTTAAAAATTAAAATTCATCAGTCCGTTCAGGAGTTATGACATTTTAAAGATAGGAATGAAACTTCGGGGAACCATTTCTGGCCACACATTGTATGTTCGGTAAGGAATTTTATTCTCGAAATTGAGTAGGATTTCGAGGATATGTCTATTCACCAAAAATGATTGTAATTGACTCCTGCAACTAAAAATAATTTTTTCAGAATGATTTGAAATTTTGTACTTTAATTTTGTTAATAACTTTTTAACGAAACCTCGATCAAGAAATTAGTAACCTTCATTCTCGTCTTATTTTGGCCTCTAGAATCTGGCATTAAAATTTTTTCCCAGAGGTGGCCGAACAACGTGTATACTAGAAATTATTAAGTTACATAGTGAAATGGTTTTTGAAAATAACGAGGTGTTACGGTGGTGTTTTATTTCAAGGGATTCAGGAGATACGATTTTGATAACCGATGTAGATGCCTCGCTCCAACTGCAGAATTACCATTGCATAGGAAATTAATATCGTGTTACGAAAGTAGAGCATACGTGCAAGTCCACTCGAACAGGAGTCTTAGAAAGTTTAAGGTCTTACGGGCAAAGTGTTACTCGTTCTGATCTTAATATTAATTTCAACGCCTAAGGGAAATTAATTTTCTCCCTCCGTGGTGTTCGCGAATGTCGACATCTGTACCTAGAGAGCATGGTAAAGTTAATTGAGATGATTTAGGTAGTATGTACAGCAAGTAAATTTCGTATGTGGCCTTTAAATCTCTACGGTGTAGAATACACATGTACGTACACCATGCGTGGCCGTTAAAAGCGTATCCATTTATTTCAATTTCTAGAGAAACGTTACATATTTTCTTCGAAATATTCGTCACATCCAAAACGAGCAAACTCTTTCACTGAATTATATAATATTCAATATCTGCAATACTATCCACTAAAAATATTTCTGTTATTTTTAGATATAGATAAATATGTCTCTTTTTATATTTAGAAATATCAGAAATATCCCAAACGGACGAACCGTCTGCTCGACCCTCATCTGCGTGTAGATATTAATATTCAAGAGATTCCAACGACACTCGCATTTTTAATATAGTTCAAGAAGTTTACCAGGTCGTGTTACTTTTTTAAGTCTTGTAATGAAATTAATTGCATTCATTAATGAAGACTGATGATTTCTCTTGACATCTTTAGGCTTGAATTATTTTGTCTTAAGTACGCAAACATCGATAGCGTATATCTTGTGGTAATATGCAGTGCATCGAGTTCAATTTCAGTTCATTTCAGCGATAAAATTAATCATTTACTTTATGAATTACTTTTCTACGAACTGGTGATCCTTGAAACGACGCTATAAATGTTCAGTTCGCGCACTTAACTATTGTCAGAGCATTTTTTTGTCGAGTGATCAAAGGAGTAGCTAGTTACTAATTACACACGCTGAACACGTCGGATGAAGAATAAAATTGGTATTTCTGAAGAAAAGAAATTACACGCGAAACGCATTATACACTAATTGCAACCCCTTTGTCTCGTGCAGGTATATTCGCGAAACGAACACTTTCATCGCGAAAACAAGTTTATTATTTATATATAGAGAAGTAATATAAGGACTTTTTGCGAATGCGGACCTCATAAAGTTTTAATGAAAACTCACTGAATGCTCTGCACATGTGTCGGTTATAGCGCAGTCCGCGTACAATGAAATACTTGCTACGTAAGTGGACAAATACGAGTAGAAATACGAGAAGTCTTCCGTGACAAAATTGCTACCATTTTCCCGATTTTTTTCTTCGCGAAATACTCGATGACAAAAGTAATTAAAGAGCAATTTTTGTTATGAAGAGAATTACTTCAGTGTTTCTCATTAGAAGTAACGAGGAATTTACTAAATTTAGAAATTAAAGTTAAGTAGAATAGCAGTGATGAAAATATTTATAAAATTTACCATTGAACACTACTATGCTATTTAAATTAAAACAGTAGACATAAATTTTTATATTCAAGTTGTATTATTATAATACTATATTAGAGTGTAAAAAGAGTTATTGTTTTTTTACAAACGACCCTGTTTAATTAACGTCAGTAATTTAACGCGTGGTCGTCGTAAAACAGTGCGTGGGAGGCAAGGTGGAATTAAACATTTCTCTTCACAGTGTCAGGAATAAAAAAGAAAAAACAAATTATTGGCTTAAGTTCCCGTTCAGCGAGATAGCCTTTCGTTGGCTACTTGGAGAACTGATAAATATGCAATACTACAAAATAAGGTGAAAAAGTTGGAGATCGATAAAAGACTCTTAGAAGGAGCCACTTCTTTCCCAGAAGTTTTAAAAGGATCTTTCATTTGCTTTATTTTACTAAAGCACCGTTAACTATAGTAATAACGAACAAAATTTCGATAATGCGTCGAATTAATTTTACGATCGCGATGTTTGAAAATTACAAACATTTTTTCATAATTCGGAATATTTTTCAAAATGCAATCTTCTTGCCTCTTTGATATTTTTCCAATCAACTTCGTAGTTGTAACGAGAAATAGGTTTTCTTAGTTTCTATCCGCCCGTCGGAACCAGACAAATCCCTTGTGTCCTGAAAAATAAAAAAACATGCTAATAATCTTGTAAATGAAAAGTCTTCCCAAGCTTCGTTGCATTATTTATTAAAACGTTATCCTTTCTCCTGCGCGCCCTTCATTAACGAAGGTTAATAACTAGGAAGTTGAAAGAATTATAATAAAATATCAATACAGGTAACCCTCCTATAACACGGTAGATAGGTTCCTAGAAAATGCCGTGTTGTGTGAAACCGTGTTATATGAGACCCAGAGCCAGTACAAAAAGGGGAGTTACGGTCCGAAAATTGATTAAAAACAAATATTTTTTTTTAATGACACATAACAAAAGAAAAACAAAAATATTGTTTTAATAAATTATAATTTGTTTATATTTGTTCATGTAAAGCCACTATAGTTCATTGTTCCTTCGCGTCATTATTTTAAAGTAATTTAGTTTTTAAATATATTAAGCAAAAATCATGTTATCCAGTGCAGTAGAAGTACAGTGTTGTACAAAGGTTTTCACAATTTTCTTATCGTGTTAAGGCGAAACCGTATTATAGGATGTCGTGTTGTAGGAGGTCTACCTGTATTCGAAACTGATATCCAATAACATAATAGATGCACGCGGTGTAATAATCGACTTATTGTTAGTTATAATATCCTACGCGAATCGTTTAATTTACCGGGAGTCAAAATCAACGCGTAATTCGAATATAGCTAGCAGATACTGCGTTTGATTGCTATTTTTAACGAACTTACACGATGAAAGAGTCATGATAAAATACCAATATTTAAAACTGATATCAAATAACATAATAATGATCGACTTAGTTATGATATTCTTCGCGAATCGTTTAATTAAAGAGGTTACCGGGAGCCAAAATCAACGCGTAATTCGAATATAGCTGGTAGAGACTGCGTTTGCTTGCTTTTTTTTTTAACGAACTTACACGATGAAAGAGTCGTACGTAAATTGCGTTAAAAACAATACGGCGCCAACAAGTAACAATTGGCGCTAACAATAATCGCGCCACTGGAAATCAATCCCGTTGATGTTTTATTAGCCGACCGACGAGTCGCGTCGACCAGACATCGACGAGATTGTTCCACGAACTTCCATTGCTGCTATCGGAAAAAATATGCGACCGCGTACAAACGACCACCAATACATTTCACCAACACCGCAGCTCGCAATGCATCAACGCCAGCAATTTTTAGGTAGCACGAGCCGCCAGGAGTAGAGGGAGGGAGAGGGGGAGGGTTTGGCTTTTGATGCATCGCCGTAATATCGGCGATACATTAATTCAAGGTGAATGGGAAATATATCAGCCAACCACATAATTTTCGCCCGTACTCGCGTATGCCTTCTCTATTTATTTCCTCGAATCGTCCGGCTCGCTGGTTCGTTAAATAAGTCTCCAAACGTCCACGCACCTACCCTCCGCGATCGTGATCTATCGTCGCGACGATCCTTGAAATTTAGAGTCGCGAGGCTCCAAATGAATTCATTCGCCCTAAAATCGACGGAAATTGCACCGTACGTAAATGGTTACGCGCGTTTGATATCTTCCTTTCCCGTTCCAGTGCCCTTCCGTTTCCCTTTTTTATTTCTCTGTTGTTTTCTCCTGAAATATTCACTCCGTTTTATGGTATTTGTTTTGGCTATTATTCACGGCTGCACAGTTTATTTCTACGTTTATGGCTGTCACGAAAGTTATGGGTGATTTCCTTCATGCATCGATAGCGACAAAACGTGTAGTCGATTTGGGAAAGCGTTTGGAAAAATGTATCGCGAGATACATTGCGGAAAGGAAACCGACGTATTCGATCGTCCGGATAAACTAATCGATACTAAAGCGCATAAGATATTGTTTGGAGCAAGAATCCCTCATAACAAAGATGGAAAGAGCACGAATTTTTATTTCCTTCGAACGCTATAATTCGTTCCAGAAGAGGCTAACGAAGATGCAATCCGGGACCTCGAGTTACATTGAAATTCATTTCCGCGGCGGGGTATCTGCATTACTTCGTAAAACTACACTCGGCTTTACTTCGTCGTTAGAAAGTAGTTTTCCTTCTTTATTCAGGACTATATCTACAATGACATCGTATAAAAATTGTTCTTTTACGAGATGTTCAACTTTTTACAACCACGTCCTCGCCAGTCGCGAGCTGTAACTTCAGCAGTTGCCCGAATAAACGCAGAATTTATCGCCCCCCGTGCGAAAGTTGCTCGAAGCGAAAATATTAAATCATACCCGTAGCCCCGCCGCTACGGTAACAGTTGTAAAACGTGCGATTATTCGCGACACTAGAAATTGTCTAAAGAGTTAATCCCCGAAGCGAGAAAGTTGCTTCGTAGTTGTAAGACGGTACGCGCGTTAAGAGCTTGCCGCTTAACCGCGAATGTAACCGAACTTTAGCGCGTACAGGAGAGGGAATCCTTCGGTAACATAAATTGCTTCGCGACGGTTATGCAGGCTTCTGCAAAGATCGAAACGCGGGACAAACTTCGTTACGAGCGTCTTCTGCGAAAGCCATAATTGCCAGGATTGTGAACCCAAGAGCAAACGTTTTCACCTCATGACACACTTGGGAGCTATGAGCCGTAATCGTTGTTATACTCGCGTCTTCGACGACTACAACCAACGGTCGGTACAACTCCACAAACACGCTCCTAGACACGATATTTCGCCAAAAGTTACCTCGAATATTTCTGCATCTAAAACGTTACAATTTTATATATTTTTTAAAAATTTAATTTGTGTTGTTTCAACGAAACATTCTTTTTTCGCACTTTTTTTATTATTTAGCTTCGTGAAACTCTCGTAAGAGGTATATAGCTATACAAGAATATAACAGTTTACAAAAGTGATTACAAATGGTGTGAATAACTTAAATTTGGAAGTTACATTTTTGGCTCCCACAAAGTTCGTGAAGCCGATTATTTAGCAAATAGAAAATATAACAACACCTATTTGCCAACACAATAATTTATTAACAGTTTGAGTATATAAAGATAAAACGTTCTGTGCGGATATATAAACAGTTCAGTTTGTGCAAGTTCTTGAGATTCTAATCCTTTAAATCTTGCATTCTGACTTCGTCCTGTTCAGTTATTGTTTAAATACAAAATTCAATAATGGGAGGTGTCATGAAATCGTTCGTTTTAAACTTTACAAGGTATATGTACATTTTTTGTTGAGACATCGCTTAAAATTTGTATGTTTCGATTCATTGCATGGATACTTTTCGAGGGTTGTGTCGTAGATTAGGATCCCACGTATTCGAGAATGAAAAGGAATGATTTGAGAATGTAAATGTTGTTTTTATCCATAAGATGTGAAAAAAGTCAAAACTTCAAAACAGTGATAAATGCAACTTGGACCTTTGAGACGCGAAAATGTGCGCACTGTTGTACAAGTCCAAGAAATATACTTTCTTCAAACAACATTATTAATTACTGGGGGCTTCGTGTTACACCAGCCCCGCGAAGACTTTGTAGCGCTGCTAGCAAATACAGAGATGTTTGTTGGAGGGAAATGTTACCCAGGAAAAAGTATGAAGTAATAGTCAACCTAATTAACGTCACCTTGTAAATACGAGAGAAAATTGGCAACACGAATTAAATATACAACAATTGTAAGAAACTCATATAGACTTAAACGTACAAAATAATAGTAATTTAATGCTTAACCCCTTAACGCTCATATTTTTCGTGTTAACCAAGAATGATCAGTTTTTTTTATTGGATTTGTTTCTAAAAATGCGGTTTTTGTTAATTATAATGTTGTATCCAACGTATAATTTGAAGGAAAACAAATATTATCATCCCTTAAACCATTAGATTAAACAAATAATCGTTTTTCAAGCAGTCAGACTCGGGCATGAATGCTAAGGGGTTAAGAAACACAACTATTTTTATTAGAAAGATCACGTCAAACCAGTTTGATCATCATCTTTGAAACAATCGAATTCCATTCTACTCTGCGTGGAACCGCATCAGTCATTCCTCCCACTTCTTCTAAACATCATTTTGCAACATTCTCCTTTATTCTGGCCACCCCTGGTCTTTCCAGACCATTTGCTCTCAGCATCTCCGCGAGTGCCATTAAACTATCCACTCCCGAGTTCGGTTCCGCAGTTCTGTAGGATGATCACGTTTTTCAACCACTGTCAAACACGCATTGTCGGGTGTCCGGTAACGTCAGATCCCCTGGGCGAGTCGTGGAAACCGCAATTTCAATCGTCCCGGTGCGCTCCCGCGAGGAGTATCCCGTCTGGTTCAGGGTTAACTCCGCGGCAAATGCCAGGGAGTCGGTTAACGCTGTGTTTGTTAAAGCGATCGTACAGTGGAACGTGTTTACCGTGCCTACTGTGTTTTACGATCTGCGTCCGAACAGCTCGCCAGAAGCACCGGCAACGAAATATCTTGGAAGCGTAAACCACTTGAGGAGCTGGATGCTGGTAGCGCGGTTTCCTGATGCCAGCCGCGCGGTGAAATGTTCGGCTGTTTCGACCGCGCGACAAATACATCGAAGGTTGCTCGGATGTACCGGTACTCGAACGCGCGATACTCGCGGAATGGTGGATGGTTAACAGCGTAATCGCGATGTCTACGCGTTTGTCCCGATGCAGCGTCGTCGATCTCGAGGCGTCGTCTCTTTCACCGGGCTTTATTCTTCGGAACGAAGAGGCCGGGAGAAAATACCGAAGCGACGAGCCACCGTGGTATTTCAAGAACGGAGGATGCTTACCCTCGCAACCGTAACGCTAACCTTTTACGACTACACCGATGCAGCCCTTTGAGAACGGTTCTTTTCCACGGGCACTCTCGCGTTTGGCCTCTAAACTCGCGGAAAACGGGAGGGAAACGCGCTCGAGCGAGCTTCGCGCGAAACCCAGACACCGCCTGCCATTCGGGGCCATCGTTTGAATCGGGTTACATCCAGCAGCTGGGCTCATGCAATCGATAAAACGTTAATGAGTGTGCTCGTTAATTTACAAGCGAAACGATTCGATGAATAAATTGTTCTGTTTATCGCGAGACGGTGATCTTTCGGCGGTACGTAGCGCTCTCGGATGTAATGTTCAATTTAGCTGGTCGTTAGAGCCATTGTCGCTGGAACTGCTACGACGAGGAATCGTTGTACGGCTACTTTATGGTTACTGCCCAGGGGGACATTTTAAACAGAATGTTTACGGAATTTACTCCTTACTGTACTTTTCTTTTCTTAGTCTCATCATCGCGTAGTAATTTGACCGGAAACGAAACGCTACGGAACACCTGGAACGAAAACGACGAGACCATAAATCGAAGTGTATAACTCCCTACTACAAATAGAACATTAATTTATTAAAAATGTTTACGTTCCCTTCTGTGACACGAAACAGTTGTTTCAAACATTCTTCCATGAAACAAACAACTCTCGAGTAATTTTAGAGCCCACAAGCCACCTCTATAATTCCTACTTGACTCAGTTTTGATTTATTATATTAAAATTGTATACGCTCCCTTCTGTGACGCGAAACCGTCGTTTGAAACATTCTTCCATGAAACAAACAACTCTCGAGTGATTTTAGAGTCCGCAAGCTAGAGGCCTACCCCCGTTTCTATAATTCCTACTTGACTCAGTTTCCTTAAACCTGTTTAATATTTAAACGCGTCTGTTAAATCCTTGATCACTTTTACACTGCAAGAATTATTCATGAGAAGTTTTCCACGGTTGAAAAAAACATTGGGACTTTCGAAACGCCTAAACAAATACACAGGGGCAATGCTGGAAAGCGATTAAAGTGACAGTAAATATTACGCGAGTGGAACGTGCTTCTTGGAATTGTACGAACTTGAGCGATACAGGAGTTGGTAAACTTGTCGTGCAAACTGTTGCTAAATATTTTACCTCGTGGAATTTTCAGTTGTCGATTTGTCGTATAAACCAGGGTCTTTCAAAGTTTTATTATCTCTGTTCCTTCAAATCAAATATGATTTCCGTTGAGAGTCACTGGTGTAAACGATAGTTGTATATACGTAATGGATGTATTCTCGATGCATGTTCTTAATTACATAGTTGCACGAACATGATTTGCCAATAACCTATCAAAATTAACTAATAATTCAGCGGGGATATCGAGTTAGTTGCTGCTTTGAATTATACATCAATGCTGGATCCTGATTAATGCAACAGCCCTACTTCGTCGTATTACTCGCAAGGAGGAGGATGCGAATTCCTTCTTCCATAGATCGAAGGTCTTCGTTTCTACTGCTTGTCAAACGTGGGTGTATTCGAGAAGTGGATAGGGAATAATATTTATTATGCAAATTGTGCCTATTGCGTGATATGACAATATTGCTACATTTTGAAGCAAATCAGTCACATTTGAAGATATCTCTATTATTCAGCATAACAGAATCTGCATAGATAGATATCCGAGGAATAATGGATTTCAAGATTAATTAGTAAAATTAAAAATTAGAATCAAATTCTACGCTATAATATTGAGAAATACATGAACTATAATAATCCTCTTCCTGCTATTTATTTGAGAACATCATGATACCGATAGGTATAATATTAATTTCTAGATTATTTCCGTCGCTAGATTAATTCATTTATATATTTGTTATTTCGTTTGATCTTATCTCGCGTCGTTTATAAGTGCACGCGCGTGTTCGAAGCACGATATCAGTTCACTTTAGATGTAAATCGATATCTATGTTATTCATACCCGATGATAATCATCGATTCAGGGACTCAACACACATTGAATACGTAATATTAACACGTTCGACTCCATGTTGTATGTGGATGACAAACGATGCTAAATTCAATTAAAACATTCGTATCATATGACCATTTACATATATACGACCGCGACAATAATTGATAATAGACAAATAGTTCAAAGAATCGAATGCTCTATCAAACGGAAATAAAGGTTTACGTATGAATAATATTCAGACTGAGATTGGAATAATAATAATAATTGCTAATCTTATTTTCTAATATCGAAGTGTCGCGAGTATGGATATTCTTCTATTCTTTTTTCTGGCCGCACGTCCCGCTGTTTTCACTTAAAAGTCATGTTGACTCGTCCTGAATAGACCAGCAGATTGGATACGACTTCTTGATGAGCTGCTCTGCTAACTGATCTTGACTCTTGATTTGATTGGTCTTGAATTGCCTTCGATTCTTACTTGGAACCCTTGACTGATCATAGATTTCAATCGAACTCATGTTGAGGGAGTCCGCCTTTTACAGTGACTTCGTGGCCTTCGTGAATTTCTATCGTGTCCCCATCGATTTCTTCTTGAACTCCTAATTTCAATTTATCTCTGGTCTACGTGACTCCTCTGATTTCCATCGGATCCGATTCTGATCGATTTTACGTCTTCAATTTTAGCTCGACTCAAATTATTTGGAATAACCCAAATAATTTACCCAAATTCTGGATATCGACAGTCACTTTTATCATTACAAAATTCGTTTGTTTTTTGTTTCAGGTACGTGATGCAGCGTTTACTATATCGGATGAAGTAAAAGTGCGATACTGTCGTAGACCAGGAGCGTTTCCGGGCTGGAAGCTGGTTGGCCAGGTAATCGTAATACTACCTGGTGTTACGTGCGTCTCGAAACGGTGTCTTCCGACGGAAGACACTCTTTTTCGTGGTCTCGGTAGCCGTGAACGATTTCCATGCTCGTTCGAGACGCTGTGACAGATGTCGTCGCGACGTCCCACGAGCGGTGCGGGTTTAGGGGATAGGGAAGATCTTATACGAGCTACGGAACCGTGAGTAGATGTGGCACCGTCAACGTGTCCCATCAACGCGAACCTATAAACCCTGCTTGGTCGGAAATAATATTGGGAATCCTCTTCGTTCGTTCTCCTTTTTCTGGATTTTCCTCTCGCCTCCTTACGTACAAGCGAAATCCTCGAGGGCGCGACGGATTTTCGCCGGGGGTCAGGGGTTGAATAAGGGTCACGACTACGAAACGATACTCCCCTCCCGTTCCCGTCGATTGATCCAACGAGAAAAATTCGCGACCTGTGCGCGAAAGAAACGGCTGGACAAAGTTTTCGCGGCGGACTCGTCGCGTAAAAATGTTGGATTGTCTTTTTGAAAGGGTCGGAGAGGATATCATGTTTATGCTGGTCGCTGTGAAAAATGCAGTAAAACTCCGGAACCGTCTGATACCCGGTGAAAAAATAAATTGACACCGCGGTTGTAAAGTTTCTTCGCGTCGAGTTTCGTTTTCCGGGGAGTTGGTGGTCCCGACAAATGCGCGCGCGTTTAGATAATTCCGACTTTTCTGGAGCGCTACTACCGACTTGAGGAGATTTATAACCTACCAGCTGAATTACGTACCTCGTACGGAACTGTAATTCCTAACCAGTTGCGGAAGAATGTTGGTATATATCGGGTAGTCTTATACGAACTTTATCGCCATTACAGAACATTCGCAAATTGATTTAACTGTTATTATATATCGTTTCTTCCTATTTAGAAGACAAATTAACAATTTTATAGTTTAAATATTTTAAAAGGACTTCGTTAGCGTTAGTGAATAATTCGCATTAATCTGCGTTATGGATACTAGCTATACAAAGAATTACCCCTACCACTGTTTACCTTGTCGATTGAATTTTATTGTTTTGTATGTTTGTCAAAAATTAACGGAATACACTGGTTGGGTATTTACATTTAAAATCATCACTAATGAAGCTTGAACCAACGTGATAGAAATAAAATAAAATTCCAAATTGTTGCACCGAACTGCAACGAACCAACAGAATAAAAAGACATTCCTCCGGACTATTGTTCATCGATGTTCAAGACCAAACGAATTGACCAATTATCTTACAATTTTCCAGCATTCGTTTTACTATGACAATTAATGAACATACCACGGTCTAAGACGAGTTGTTTGCGAGCAATTCATTTAGCGATAAAAGTAGATTTTCAACGCTTCCACTCGACTTACCTTTTGCCTTTTTTTTCCTCTTAAAATAAGTGTCTTGAAAAAACGAAGCATCCGTTAAATGCAACAGTAAAACTTCGTTGTCGAGCAAACGCCCCCTCCCTCCTCTCGTCGTTATTAACTTTTCTATTGAAAAGCTTTCCTGGAATGCTATAGACAGAGACAGTTTCTCGAGTCATTTGTGCTGTGACTGATTAAAGAGAATGGAAATCGAAAACAGTTTACGTTGCCTCGGAACAGTTTCGACAATTTTCGACTTAACGCAAGGTCAGATCTTTCTACTCCGACGAGCGAAACTGGTTGAATTTTCCTTTTTTAGAATTTCCATAATCCTATAGGAATCGTCCGCTCGTTCGCATACTTTTCTCTCAACCTTTAACCCCTTTTACCGATGCTTTTGCACACGATATCTCGTATTTACGCGAAAATAAAAACAGAAACTTAGTCGTGTCTTCAACAAATAATTTGTCGATTCAATATTCGCCTTATTTCGACGCATATTTTTCAATAAATGCATGAAATCAAATATCCCAAAATTTAATCGTTAGATTTCACACGTCGACCATCAATCATCAAATATCAAAGCGACCGATTGTTCCGTGAAATACGCTTTTAAAAATATCAGGATTTATTTTTTTTTAACTGCTTCGGCAACACGATTGCAGAGCTGGGTATAAATTCGATTATTATATCACAAATAACTCGGTCTCCGGGATCTACATTATATAACTAAAATTTTTCTGTAACTCGATTGCGCTTTTATATCGCGTTTGAAAAAAGGATGTTCGAGTCGTAAAATACTCGAATGGAGTTACGATTCGAGGAATCTAACAGTGTGCTATTTTTTCCATTAAAATGTTCTCCGTAAAAAAGTTTCTTCCGCGTTGCTTTCAAAAAGTGTATCCGATTTCGGTGTACGGGTTTGTACGTTCTCTGTTTTAAGCGATTACATAAATTGCGTTCTGAATAGTTTACCCTTCCCGAAAATTTCTAAAAATAAAGCCCCGTGCACGAGTAACGGTTGGCAAGATTCGGGCTGGCGAATTTCGGGCAAAAGTTTGTGCGTACGACCACGATTGGACCGCAGGCTTCCGCTTTTCAGATTTCTCTCCATTCATTGCAGTCGGCGCTGGTTGGAGGTTTTTTTTTCCTTTCTGTTGCTACGTGGCCCACGCGTTACAAATTGGTCTATGCTTCATACGAGGTCACCTCGACACTGCGAGGCGTCTGCGTTGGAGCCGCGTGAAATACCGCCGCCCATTACTTGCGGCTTGCAACTGCGGATTAATTAACGCACATTAATACCAAGATGCGTCGTGAAACTACCTGGAAAATCGCCACGATAACGTTTCGTTGTTCGCGAATTTCTCTACGCCTATATTTATTTTATTTATTTACCCCTTCTTGCCCCCATCGATAGATATTCTTAGTTTGTTCGCATTTGTTTGATTTAAATAATACGATGCACGTGTCCTATACAGGATACTTGAACATTTTCGACTGTGTCTGTAAATCTTTTTCAAAAATGAAATTGTACTACACTACTAGCCGATAGATATTCTTGGTTTGTTCGCGTTTGTTTGATTTAACCTTTTGACTGCGGCGCGTCCTAGGAAGAATCCATCAACATAGATGGCGCGATCGTCGCATGCCTGTCGCTACGACTGGTGACCAAAAAAGTACCCGGAGATTTAAGAGACCATTCTTACGGTTTAAAAAAATAATAAATGCAAATAAATTAAAATATCCAATTTTTATCCAATTCCATGTCGAATCAATTGGTGAAACAGTAAAAGGTGTTATAGTAAAAAAAATGCAGAGGGCGTAAATTTACGCTTTTCGTATATATTAGTAGACTTGTGAAAGCGTATATATATATGCCTTTAGCAGTCAAACGGTTAAATACTACGATGCACGTGTCGTACACAGGATGCTCGAACATTTTCAACCAAGTTTGTAGATCTTTTTCAAAAATGAAATTGTATCACACTATTAGTATTTTTACATTATATTTGTACTGTCAATTAAATGTCTAACATTTTATCGTAGAAAGTAATTCTAATGCCTCGAAATATTTGTAACATTTTTATAAGCTTCATCGAACCGAGTAACGATTGCACAAAAGTAATTTTAAATAAGAAGGTAACACGGTTTCCTCGCTTAATACACTAAAGTAACATAATATTAAACGAGTCGATCATACAGACACACGACCGGGAAGAAATCAATTTGAACAGAACGTTCACGTATCGTTCGAATAAGTGTTCGATCTCAATGACTCTATGAATGCCTTTGTAATTCCCATTCCGCGTTTACAGCGTAAAATTCGTAGCATCAAAGGTCTGGATTCCGTGCATTCAGGTCAAAGCCAATCGCTTCGATCGTTTATGCGTGTGCCGCAATCATCTCCGTGCTCTTCGTTTTGAGGGCGTTTAAGGAGGTCTTCTACTCTAAACGTTAAAAAGAATCGATTAATTTTTTATTCGGTTCCCTTGAAGTTTCAGTCGCCCAAAATACGGACCCAAATTATTAAATTGATGTAATTTGACGCGTGTAAAAATAGATGGGCGGGGCACAAAAAGTATTTTTAATTGAAATAGATAGAAGGGAATGTTCAAAGTTCGTAAGAGCTATTATTTACAACGTTTGAGAGTAAATTGATTCCCTTTCAAAGTTCGTAAGGCCTGCTTTCGAATTTAGTTTGAAGGTGTACGCCACAAACGAGTGTATAAAACAAGGCAATTTTATGAGGTATGGTAAATCGTACTGATTGTTCTGTCCCAGTTTAATGCACAGAGAGGAAGACATTACTTTCTTGCGGCCTGTCAGATGTCCGCTTATAAATTTTTAAAGTCATTTGACAGTTTCTCTTTTTTCAGGTTCTTGAGTTTAGCTCGATTTTGCCACTCATATAGGCAGAATTGCAGTTTTTGATAATCGGATACTTTCTTTTTTATATTCGGCGCGAGGAAAAATTAGTCATAGTCATGTGCGTTTACGAACAACAGTTAGAAGTCAAAGCAATTGCACGTGGATCGTTCGATTGATTTTATTGATTCGTTCGTACAATTTATAACAATTTTATACAATTACATTCAATGAATAGAATTTCTTCAGCGAGCAAGTATAATAGCCTTACGACGTGGATGTAACGATTAGAGATGAACTCGTGATTTAGTATTGTTCTAACGACTTGCAGGTGAGACGTCGGAAATTAGAAGTTGTACCAGTGGTCACTGAACTAAGTATTCGGTACAATAAGCGCGAGGGGTCGGTACGAGACGGTGTGAAGTCCTCGTGAACAGAATAGAAAGCGACGATCATGCTTGTATTGTTGAGATATGCTCTTGTACCGTGTCACTGAAGTGAATTTGCATGAAATGACACAATTGGAGTCATAGAGCTTGATGCTGATGTAGATGGTGTGGATGCAAGCACTATTGTGCATGGTGCAGAGCAGATATTACAGCAGTCGGAGTCTATGAGATTATCTGGGTTGGCGTATCAAATTATTTTTGCATTTGCGTCTTGCCTCATGAAGAAACCTCACACCTCGGCCAGCCACATATATATGGTTTTTCTACTCCTACGGAGTCGTATCTAGCCTCGGCAAAGCGCTGACTTCATCACGCGTAGATCGGTCATTTATGTAGATTAGCGAGGAAGACCAGGAAGGCAAGATATCACAGTCACGGAGATCCTTTTTTACCCGTTTACGAGATAGCCATATATTACGCATGATCGCAGATGTAGATCAATACATTTAGATATTGATTTATTGCTTTCGATTCTTGTTGCGTACGGGGCGTCTTAATTGCAGATGTACTCGCCGTGACAGATCGTTTTCACTGAATACAAACAAATAGTTGGGAAACACGTATCTATCAGTTTGGTGTAGTCTATGTTATTCGTGGTAGTTTTTCTTTTCTATGCGAGCAAGTGAGATGTTGCATACAAATTAAAATAAATGTGGACAGTTTGTTCCGGTGATCGCAAACAATTATATATTGGTATGAAACAAGACAAATTCCATATCAAGATCTTGCTGTAAATCACGCCACAAAATAAAAGTGGAACACATTGTGGATCTCGTCCTAAAAAACAAAAACGCACGAAATAACACAAGATTGTTTAGAAGGGGAACAGGACACTGTAAACTCACACACGAGAAATGAAAAAAACCGAACCAGCAACCTGTAACCTATGCAACAAAATCATAACGACCAACCATCTACTATATAAATACAAAAATACAAGATAACATTATCCATAGCCTTGATGTCACAGAAACATATAGAAAATACCCTGAAATATCTAAAAGAAATCAACATCTACCACAAAATATAACATAACCACACCAAAAGAAGAGAACCTAGCACCAAGTCGTCGCTAATGACCCGAAGGTCGATGCGACGTAAAATATGAATTAAAAAAAAAATGATGTATTGGAATTGCGTGCATTTAGGCTGGTTTGTGGCGACTTTGTTGAAGAAGAGGGTTTCGTCCGGAGTCTGCTTAGACGCCATGACACAAGATGGTCGATCGAGCACCTACGAGAGAGCGTAGCCCTCTGCCGGTGAGCGCGGAAAGCGTGCAACTTTTTTTTAATCGTAGACAGTAGGATCGATCGGTTGATCCTAGTATGGTGAAACGGGACCCCGCGATACCGCGTACGAAGAAGCGTTCGAATTGTTGGGGAAATTGGCCCCTGGCGCCTGGAAGAGATCACCGTGGCGCCTAATGTGTACGGTGCTGCGTGAAATACCGCGGTCGCGGTGCCGTTAAAAAGCCACTTGTGGCCCATTACTCGGGGTTTACGAATGGGCGCGTGCGATTCGCGCATTAGAACGAACGCGAGAGCCATTGCCGGGTCTGATAATAGTTGGCGCCTGGGTCACAGAAGAACGCGTGCTCGATCTAATCGCGTGTGTCATGCGTGCGCTCGGGGGTCAGGGCTCAGCTTGCCGCGCGCGTTCTCGTTAAGATCGCTGAGAGATATCTCGTTCCGGCGGCGAGACAACGTGAAAAATGTCCATTAAATTTGATATGCGTGACCGGGGCCATTTCGACGCGTGCTTTACGATCGCGGATCTACCGTCGAATCGTACGCGTTCGGGGTGGACAGGGGAAAACTGCAATGGCATCCTGTAATACTTTCCGCTCCCGAGGCGAACCAATTTTCGGTCCGGTTAATAGAATTCTCGCGCTGCTGTGCTTCCCTGCGTTTATATCCGGATACGCGGTACGCGCATCAGTTTCTGTATCGCGGGTTCGCGTACCCGTGTCGAGTTATTCCGACATTTATCATTCGCGTACGATTACATGGCGTCGGGGATTTAAAGGTCAGCCTTCGAACGTTTCAGCGATAATGTAACTTGGTCGTAATTGAATTTCATTTACGAAACGGTATCTCCATCGTACGAGATTATCGGTCATATAAGAGAATTCCCGTATAATACGCCCGGAGCTGCCGATATTTTATTTCATTCCTCCGCGTTGCACGTTAATTTGTACAGGAATTGGTATATACGCGATCGTACCTTCAGTTTGTAGTTTTCTCGATACGTAACCGTAACCGATACTCCAAATCTTGACACTCAAACGTCCATAAAATCTATAGCCATCGTATCTACTATTGTATCTTGATAGGTACTGCTCCCGGCCACCTACTAAATCGATCAATCATACAGCGACAGAATTTTTTTTCTTTTACCGTAGGTAAAAGGGCCAATACTGTTCAAACGGACTCGATAAAATCTTTGATCAGTGGTAGCAATTTTCTCGGGAATAAGTCTGAGGTGTCGTTCAATTTTACTACGCTGACAGTGCAAACAAGATCAAGCCCAATGATTAATGTCCTTATTCATCCTAGGCCTTACAAAATTTTGCTGAATTTCGTATCTGATGGGTCTGCCAGTCGTACCAGATAAGATACGGTATCGAAACGCTTTTCTTTTTGATATCTCCGGAATATAAATATTAAATTTTCCTTAACGGGAGTCGTAAAATGGGGAGGGAATCTTTTCATTGGTGGCTTCGTTCTCGAGAAAATCGACTTTGAATATTCGTCGAGTGCGCGTGCAATAGAATACGGCTTCGACATCGGCACAAGTGGAAACAGTGATTAATGATCAGACGCGCCGGGTAAATCCTATTCAATCGCACGATTACCCAATATATTTTAAATTCAATTATCTCGGAAACCAAGCATTATATAAACAAATTATATTCTGTATTTTTTACTTATTTTTTTACGTAAATTCACCCCATTTTAGATTGTACCATCGATATACTGGGACACCTTGTTACAAGCTGTTTTCTCAGTAATTAATGAAGATACTTCCTTTTTAAGTTCGGTGTGCTGTAAATTTGGAGGAGGATGGGGGCTAGATTTTTTTAAGTAGATATAAATTTGTTGGTATTTAGACAGATCTGATAAAACTAAGTAAATTTACTTGGACCATTATGTGGAAGTAGGTTAAATAGCGAAGCAGTAAAGGTTTAATCATAAACTTCGTCCACATCGCTGGCTTTGACATGCAAAATACATGGAACTCTCGGTAGTTGGTGCAAGCCTCTCTTGAATTTAATTAATGACACCGCCGCGAAATTTTAAAGAAAAACTGCATCGGTTAACGCGAGGAGATTTCGAATTTCGTGAAAAGAGTGCACTTTAGCACGTCGTCTGGATCAAAGTGGTCGCTTCTAACATTTACTTTCCATCGGGAAGTTCGACAATTGGCGACAAAGAGGTCGCTCCGCGTTATTTATTTCACTAAGTGCTCTCGATCGTTCGTTACTTGGCTCCGGGCTCCCTCGTTCGCTCGTGAAAATTTATGGTCGCGAGCTACGTG
The DNA here is from genome assembly GCF_013123115.1 of Colletes gigas. Lineage (NCBI taxonomy): Eukaryota > Metazoa > Arthropoda > Insecta > Hymenoptera > Colletidae > Colletes > Colletes gigas. The sequence continues at coordinate 9,542,634 of NW_025106637.1, forward strand.
TAACTCACGGATCCCGCGCACCATCCAGAAAAGCAATGGACCACGATCGCAACGTGAAAATTCTCTGGCAGGATAGAAAAAGCAGGTAGAAACAGAACAACCGTTAGGTATGCTCGTTGGGCCGCGATAAAAGGCGTCAATATTTTAGAGAATAACTCGTTTAAAATGTTTTTATTTATATTATTAATTGATTTAAATGATATTAATTCTTGGAGTCATCGTATTTAAAAACAAGGAAATAAATTCTACCTCTGTATAGGGTATTTAAAAAAAGTTCAATGGGTGATTTTAATACTTCTACCGGGATAATGTTAGATAAAGTGATATTGTAGAACTCAAAGTACTCTACAAAGCTATTCGCGTTTAGTTTTACATCTCGTACATTTTAACAGTATACAATAGTTAATTGCTTCCGAGTGCTCGGTGGTAATTACACAGAGTATCGTCTAGCGTGAAAGTTGCTCGACCAGAATTCCATTTTCATTTCGGTTTCAACGTCTCGAAGAAAGAAAAGCGCGTAATTTGCATTGGAACGTTCGCGAAAATATCGTCGTTCGTTAATCTCACAATTTTCATAAAACCACGGCGTCATCAACGTTTTTCCACGAATATATTTCGCGCGATTCACCGCGATGACGCGACAACCAAGCTGACGACATCCACTGTTTTACCTTCGTAACGCAAATCTACTTTAATGGCTGTTCCTAATGATCGACGATGGGGACAGTCGTCAAGACTCTTTTTTGTCGCGGTGAGATCGAGATTTTCACTTACATGTAGGCAAACGAGGTTCTGGCAATCACGAAACATTCAGGTGGCACGTAAGGCAATGCCACGTACGCGTAAGAATCGGTTTCGGTACACCTGTATCAGAGATGAGCAAATTTATTATGTAGGTAAAAATTTCGAAAGACAGGTAAATGGTAAACAACATTTGATCCGTCATTTCTTCGATAATAACCACTATCTGAACTTTTTTACGAAATTACATTTCACGTTGAATACCTAAAGGCTTATTTCAATAACTGTTCGATAGAATAATTGTGGGTGATAAATCACTATAATACGGGGTCAGAGATTTAATAATATACAGATTATTATGAATAAAATTTTGTTCGTGTCGACTCACGTAGATAATTATAGTAACACGATAGAATTAAAAATAAAATTGCAAAATTAGATATCCCTTTCGATCCGTTGGAAATGCAATTTACTTAAACGATTTGAAACGTTCCAGAAACACAAAGCAGTTATTTTGGTATTTTTTTATAAAGAAACTATGCAAGTTCTTGCATCGACGTTTCGCATATATATTTATTGGTCTTTCGGTAATATTCGCAAATTTTTACAACGAAAAATAGTCAAAATTAGTGGCAGCACCGCGTTCCGAAAAAGTGTTCTAATGGCTTCCACCATTCCAGCCGTTCTGTTTGTCTAAAATAAAACAATGAAAAAGATTCTTAAGTAGGATACATTGCTCTATAGTTAGTACTAAAAGGACAGAAAATAAAGTTGAGAATTAAAAAAATGACAGCATGTTGAAGTTGAAATATCGATTTTTTCCTTGTTTTTAACTTCAGCAGGCTGAAAAAAAATAGATAGAATAATAATTTTGACTTCGTTTTAGTGCGTGCTGTAGCGACATATGTACTGAAGGTACACGCGAAATTTGAATGAAATCGGTCGAGTGGATCTTGAGATATCATGGAAGCCAATTCAGAAAGTATAGTTTTGAGAGAAAAAAAACTTGAGAAGTATAGCTGAACTGAGCAATACTTATACTTTTGTTAATTTTAGGAATTAAGTGATATGCTTTTGCACACATATTTCTAGAACTATATTCTTTAAGAAAATGTATTAAAAACATCGAATTTTTTGACGGTTATAGTAGAAGATCGTTTAAACAGGTATAGCTCGACCTAACAATACGTACACTTTCGTTATTATTAGGAGTTAAGTGATATGCTTTTGCACATACATTTCTAAGACTATATCCTTTAAGAACGATAACAGAGAGAAGAAAACAGAAAACGATGTATGCAAAATTCACCATGCGATATCTATGGTAAACCGAGCAGTTCAGACGCATCGCAAACACGTGTCTCTGACAAACTAAACAGTACTCGACGCCTTGCCTCCGTACCGAACAGTCTCTGAAAGGGTTATTTTTACGTTTGTTCTCTTTGAGCTCACCTAATACATCGGGATACAAAGCAATATCTCGTCGTCCTCTTTTCATGCAATTACGGTAGACAATTGCTTGGCAACTTGGGAACTTTTAAACACAATGTAGCGACCGTCATACTAGCTCTCGGTATGCCTCGGCAAGGGAAACTTCTCTGCGAATGCATGGCACGGACTCTACCGGACACTCCAGAATGCAGAGTTCCAGAGGTACCGTGACATTATGCCGCGTGCACTTATACGGCACTGCGCGCGGAATCCTGTAATGACTTTACCCATCGCGTCTCTATTCTTGAACACCGCATAGTGCTTGAATTGCCTCCGCGGACGGCGGAAGAATATAAACACAGACGATACAAAAGACCGTCGCGACGAGATGACGTCGACGACGACGACGACGCGCACCACCGGCGGTCGTACGAAATTTCAACGAGAAACAGAGGAACGGCTCCGGAGACGGAACGAAACGTTTGATTAAACACGTCGTCCAATCACGTAATATTCTAATCCATCTCCGCGGGGAATGGCTCCGCGACCCCTTTAAAGGACCGCATTCATTACGCCCCCATGATGTATGCGGCGCGTACAATGCCGCATACGTCAGTGGAACGATATTGATAGTAACATCGTTGCGTTTCTGTCGAGGGATGATCACTTATGGATGGACGGTTTTTTTTTTCGCCCGTGACATGTGAAATTCGCCTGGGAAATTGTAGAACTCCGGGGCACTCGTCTATGGGGTGATCCCTTTTAACGTACAGGTGGATTTGCGCGACAAAAAGTGTAGAACGTGCGTGTAAACCTGACAGCCTATACTACTGGTACTTCTGACAAGTTTGTACCGTATTCTTTGTTGTGCAAAGTTTTACTGTCGATAGCGTAGGACCAATATATTCCTTCAATTTTTAAAATAGGATGTGTTACCATTAGGTAATTTTGAAATTAGTCGAGGTATAACAGGAGTATTTCTGGAAACAAGTTTGAAATAAGTTGTTTCCTTGGAGCTGAAAAATTGAAGGGATTGGTGGATTTTAATTTCTGCCTGTACTACTGGTATTTCTGGCGCGTTTGAATTGTTTAGTATTTTTTTTATTTTGCAAAGTTTTACTATCGATAGCGTAGGACCAATATGTGTTACCATTCGATCCAATTATATATAAATAATCGTAAATAATTTTGAAATTAGTCGAGGTATAACAGGAGCCTTGTAGATATAAACGTTCGTTTTGAAACAAGTTGTTTCCGTGCAGCTGAAAAATTGAAGGGATCGGTGGATTTTAATTTCTTTATTTGACCGTCTTGAGCAAACAGAGCTTGGTCGACAAGAAACGTGAAATATGGTCGCTTATTGAATAAAACGAAACACCCTGTGTTACTGTTGTAACATACAAAGTCTGGAAGGTGCGTTGATTCGCACAGTGTTACGGCCCATAATAACCGTGCTCATCACATGTCCGTTCGCGAACACCCCATGGCGTTGGATTGCATGCGTACCGGACACGCACCACCTTCATGCGCTATTGAAGCACCTCAAGAGCGACTATCAGCCACGACTAAATTGTTTTCGAATGTTTACGACTGCGTGTGGTCACCGCGGGCAATCCGCTGTCATTCGGACACGCAGTACGCATTCACGGCGTCGTAAATACCGACTATATTACGCGGCATTTCCTTCCATTCCACGCAACCTATTCTCCATGCTGAGATTAGTGTCAGTTTTACTTTGTCATCTTGATTCGCTTCTTTCCTGCCGTTGGTCTGTCGAGAAACCGCTCGACGTCCAACCCTCGTGTCGTTGTCAACCGGTTGACCGACCATGGGTTGTTTACGACCCACTATATACTTCAGAAATACGAAAATATATCACATATTGTAACAGAATAAAATTATATCAAATTGGAAATTATTTAGTAACTAGATTTCAAAATAAACATAGAAGACACCATAAATAATATTAGGTGATATATTCATCGGATAGAGGATGAAATGCCCTTTAAAACGAGCGTTCGAATAAGTCGATAGCTTTATTAGTTCCGGAGATATAGCGATTTTAGTTTCAAGTCGATGCGGTGGCTAGTTCCGGAGATATAAGGGTTCGAAATGTTTGTTTACTTCTCATTGATGACGTCGGCGAGGTCATTGACTGCGCGTATAGATAGTAAACATTGCGTCACTCGGTCACCAGACGGCGAGCGAGAGACAGGCCCGGCGGGACGCGTTAGACGGAGACGTGGAAATTAAATTACGATATCTCGAAAACGGAAAATCCGATCGACATAAATCAAAAACCATTTCAAAGGGGAAGCTTTAGCAATAATGGAAAAGCCACTAGTAGCTTCAGAACTGCGCACGTGTAAAGTTTATGCACTTTTAATACTCTGGCGACACTTCTTTTAGAGCAATATGATCTCTCATAAATATTCAACAGACTTCTAACAATAAAACAGAGCCTGTTAGGATTGTATTATCGATGAGTCCCACTATCTAGGACACGATGAAATGCTTTCCTTTTTCTTGCTTACAACAGTAGCCACAGTTCTAATCTTTGGTATATAATGTTAGCCCGCTAAACAATCGCTTAAAGTTTCATCGAAATCGGCGCGTGTCACTCACCGAGAAGTTTCCTCATTAGTCACGCTACCGCGTACCTCCTCGTCAAAGACTGGGATCTTTCTCTCCTCCTGGTAGACAAGTTCCGTCATCTACAAATAAAAATCGCTACCTATCTTTCGAGCAAACCATCAGGTCTCGAGTTTGCAACTTGAAAGCGGGAATTACCGTACCCGACGAGCCTGACGTGCACAGCAGTGATTTTCCGAGTGTAATCCTTGTCTTTGATGCCACTTAATTGAATCGTAAGTAGCGCACACTCGGGGAAAAAAGTCAACGGAGACACGGCAGAGTACTCCACATGGTAGCCAGTATGCCAGGGGAAGCGTTCATTATTTTCTCATAAATGCTGATGTTACGTTCGGCTGCCTAGCAATGGAGGAAGGGGGCGGTCTCCAAGAGCGCGTTTTTCTCCGTTGTTCGCCTCACCATCTTATCACGCTGTAAGAATACTTGGATGAATGCTCCTGTAGGAAGAAGAAAAGGATCGGTTGCGTTCGTCGTGGCAGTCCGCGGCTAGCCATCACTCGATCCCTTATCCTTAATCGTCGAATTACGAGGATAGGTTTAGCGAGTCTCCCCAACCACAGGGCACACGTGAACATCGAACTTCGACATACTCCTATCCGAGCGAAGATTCCTGCGTTTGTCCCGAGACGAGTGGAAGCCTCGTTTGAGTTGCGAGATTCGATCGAAACGAAGATCGATATCGTTGGCCGCGCACTTTACGTAACGCATTCCCCTTACGCTCGATTCTCATGCATTATGTGCGTGCCACGGCTACGCTCCATCCGTGGATGCGGTTCATCCGTACTTGGGAGATCATGTCCCGCGGTTTAGTATTTAGCGTTCGTAGCGGAGGATTAAGCCATAACTTATAAGCACACCGTACCGTCAACCCGATCAGATATGATAGCTCGTCGAGATGCGAGGATGAAACGTTGTCCGTATCGTGGGATCCATTAGGTTTTTGGATTTGCCCTTCGATCTCGTTACCCGCGAGACTCGACGCTATTGAATCTTATCGATCGGAAATCTTCTAGCCTCCGGTCGCTGGTTACGTTCCCTCGAACTTTTGAGCCTAGTAATTCTTGGATCATTTTTGTAATGGAAAACGATCGCCTGGTAATCGGTTATCCCGAGCATTCATGAATAAACGGGTACCAATGTTCTTAAACTGTGGAAAAGGATGAAAGAAATTACATACGAGGCTCGAACGCCAGGCATCGATATTCCGCGAAACGTGCCACGATCGATGGTGCTTTTAATGGTACGACTTTGAACGAGCATAACTCTTTTTATATTATATTATAAATTTCGCAAGTTTTCCAGTATCGATAAATTGATACTCGCTCCGTTCGCGAATGCGTTTTATGGAGGAAATGGTCAAGACGTTCGCAGAGGTGGTAATCTGTTCGCGACAGGTTCGGTGAACACTGCGGATGAGATAAAGTTTTATTCTTCAGATTGTTCACCTTTTATACCGTCGCTCGCGAGACATGTGGTCGAGCGTTGCAGTTTTTGTCGTCGGTTGAGTTCACGAGGCACCCACTTATTCACCTTTTTCACCCTGCCAATCAATCGCAGATGACGTTAAATTGTCATGGCACTTACGCCTAATTTGCCTCGATAAAAATCCCGCGATTGATCATCGTTAATGATCGAATCTGATTTTCCGCATGCATCGTTACAAAAACTGTCATCACCGGTTTCAAATTTTTAATACTGTCACCGTAATGCGCATTTATTAGCATCTTCGCCTAATGCTGCGTTAACGTTTCAATTTATTCCTGAGGAAGCCGGTTCATGACCGATTCGTACTAAAAATTACGCATTATACAGGGAGTTCGGCCACCCCTGGGAAAAATTTTAATGAGAGATTCTAGAGGCCAAAATAAAACGAAAATCGAGAAAACCAATTTGTTGATTGTGGTTTCGTTAAAAAGTTATCAACAAAACTATTATCAAAAATAATAATAAAATTTGTCCAGCTACATGAATTTTTTTCTCGGAAGGGGGTAAAATTTCGGGGGTATGTCTATTCACCAAAAATGATTGTCATTGCTCACCGCAAACAAAAATATTTTTTTGAAAACAGTTTGAAACTTTTCAATTTCGTCGAAAAATTTAGGCACCTACTCGAATTTTTTTCTCGAAACTGCGTAGGAATTTTGGGGTATGTCTATTCGCCAAAAATGATTGTAATTGACCTCAACAACCAAAAATAATTTTTTCAGAATGATTTTAAATTTTTTAATTTCGTTAAAAAATTTTCTGGTCAGTTTGGAACTTTAAACGTTAATTACTTTTCAACGAAGCTTCAGTCAACAAATTTATATTCTTGATTTTCGTCTTATTTTGGCCTCTAAATTCTCCCATTCAATTTTTGCCCAGAGCTAGCCGAACACCCTGTATAGAAATATCTTTACTTGTAATAGGCATTATAAAATTCGAAGGTGGGGGCAGATTTTGATTCGTCGACGAGGAATTCGATCGATTCGCTGGTAAATACCGCAAAATCGAACGGGAGACCGCAAACGACAGCGCAAAGTTTATACGATTCAACAAATTAAATTTAATCCCGCTTGCCTTCTTCCCTGGCGTAATAACTTTTCTTACACCGTTAGTCTCGCGATATTATTTCCTCGAGCGGGATACGATGTTCTTCGTTCGATCGTGACTGATCTACCATGCCTCTTCTTCCACGTCTCGCCGTCGACACGTGCTCCTCAGGAGCCAGCGTTTCGTTTCCCTTGGTCTTGGATCGTTGCTTCTTTCACATTGCAACGGGGCTGCAAAGTGTCTGGCGGAATGCGCAAAAACACGACTGGAACGCGCTGCACGTGCGGATAAGCACGCTTGGAAAATATTTTGGACCATCCTTCGTCGGGTTTCGATCTCGATACCCGGTCTTGTGTACCCCGTTTCTTAACTTCAGCTTTCCCGTTTCGGAGATTTAAAAAATATTATCTTCTAAAAGTATAGAGAGACAATATCATGGAATATATCTGTGGAAAATTTAAAAAATTGTAATTCAAATTTTAATTAGGATTTGAGGGTTAGAAGTTTCGTCCTTAGCGATCTTAAGATCTTTGCGTAAGATGTTTACCAAAATACTGTAATTACTCCGTGTACTAAATGGCGTCGCGAGGTGATTCAAAAAACTTCAACAAATGTGTTTATGATTTGACAGAAACGTCGAAGATTATCGACCCCGAAGTCAAACCTAAAGTCATGGTTTTTAACAGTTTACAGTTCTTCGACTATTGTCAGGGTACTTAACCAAGTTGGTCACTAGCATTTTGCTAGTGTATCGTTGCACTTGTGAAAAAGGTAAGGACATAAGAAGATGGATCTTGTTATGCCATTCGACTCTTCTCTGTCTGTTTTTCGTCCCCGCGCCAAGAGAAACTAGCCCCGACGGAAATTCTGAAATCACTATCTATAGTAAATAATGTTACAAGGGTATAATGATTGGAGAAACTTCCGTAAATGCGTTTATGATTTGACATAAAGTCAGAAGATTATTCCGCCTGAAGTCGTAAGTCCAGAGTCACGTGTTTTAACAATGCCGCGGTTGCTTGTGTATTCAGGGTACTTCACACAGTCGAGGCTGGTCAATTGCACTTCGCAGGTGCATCGTTGCACCTATAAAAAGAAGTGTGGTCGCAAGAAGATAGACCTTGTTGTGCCATTCAACTTTTTATTCCGTCGGATTTTTCTGTCTTCGCGCGAAAAGGAGCTACGGTGTGTCACGAATTCTAGACTCACCGTCGATAATAAATATTGTTTCGAGCATACAGGGTGTCCCACATAGCCTGACCGCGTTAAATATCTCGCTTGGAGAAGAATCAAACATATAAGTGGTGAAATTAATTTTATACGAAGAACCTGTTAATCACAAAATCAAATTATTATTTTTAAAAAATTATCTTTTGTATCCCCCTTGTATCGCGAGACGTTTCTTCCAAGGGTCGCGCACCCCCTTCACATTGGAAAACACCGTCAAAGATTTTGTTCTTCCATTCATCTGTTCTTCTGCCAGTTTCTTCGATCCCCATAAGAAAATATTACTTGTCTCAATTATGCACCTTGTACGTTATAAAGCTTAAAAGGCTAGCGCAGATAATAGACAGCCTTCCGTGAGCGTATAAATTGTCCGCTGTGTCGCAACAATGAACTCGTGCGAATCTTTCGAGCAGAATTTAAGATCCGCCGGTCGCGATAGTATTTTTATTACTCATTGTACCGATAGTCGGCCGAACGGTACAAGCAAAGTGCCATTTGCATTCTGGCCATGAGTGGCCGCAGGGTGTTTAAAACGGGCACGATAAAGGCTAACGTTTATTACCTGTTACTGAGAAATGTAGTAACCGGAAATAAAACCATTTGTATGTTTAACGTTCTGTGCACCGCTACGCGATATGGTAATACTTGCTGTATACTTGACTGTTAAGGAAGATCGTTGTTAATCCATCCTGATAGCCCGCGGGACGTAAAGACGCGAGCAAATGGTTCGTGAAAAATGTAAGATGCCGCGGAATTTGTGATTCCATCGATTTGTACGCGGCCGTGTTCAGCTCGACTTTATAGACAAAGGTACACAGCGAAACGGAACAAGTTAACCTGCCGTTGAAAATTTCTCAGGCATTGTCCTCGCTCGGATGGACGCTCGAGATCGGTGTTTGTACAAAATAATTTGATTTACTTCGAATTAAAACATTCTTCGTTTGTTCGTCGCGGAATGGACGTTTTTATTCGACGCACAGACTCGCGTTACGTTACAATGTTTTTTGCTTGTTTGCCATTTTACGGTTTTAATTTTGCGGGGACCTCTTCCAGGTACAATTGCGGTTTAAATGACGAATACATTAAACGTAATACTGTATGCGGTGCTATAAATATGCAAATCGCAGAATAGGACGACGTTAAAGCAAGGCATTAGTATAATATGTTTCTGACTGTCGTATTTCGAACTTATTTATTATTGCAGGTAGATTTTATTTCCGCACGAATAGTGTATCATTATGTGTTGTCACGAGTCGTATCAATATCCTTGCGATTTTGTAAATACAGTTGAAATATCCATTCCAACTAAATTTTTTTTTTTTTTTTTGTTTTTTTTTGTGCCACATCAATGACTCTGTAAATACTGATATTTGACAAACTTCCGATTGCAGTCGAATTTTCGGGAATAAAGTTATACGTAGTTCATATTCGCAGATATTGACGAACGTGTCGAAAGCATGAACGAACGTTAATCACGAGAAGCATTAATTGAATTTGGGTTGGAATTAATTTACTATTCAGGTCTTTTGTGCATTGAGGCAAGGATTACTATGACATATTACATTTTGGGATCGCAATTATTATGCTTCTGAATAGATGTGCGCCCGGACATTTTCACGGGTAGTTGTGCACATCGAATTCGCTTTGAGAATCGAATATAGAACCCTCTGCACTCGACAAATGTACAGAAAGCGACTTTAATATTCGGACCAATTGCAATTCTTATTTTCTCGATTTATAATTTTTATTAGATTTATTCCATAGACGTTTCCAATTGATTTTAACAACGAGGAACTCCCGAGAATATCTAATTTCAATGAAAATAAATTACATTTCTGAGAAAGAATTTCATACTGTTCATTAATTTTTCCAAAAACAAATTTATATACAATTAAATTCTACGTTCTGTTAACACGTTTGCTGCCACAATTTCGTTGGAAAACCGTCCGCTGCAGACCTCGCTATATTTCTAGCAATTTTATTTAACATAATGTTGGCTTTTAACCTCGTACAAATAAAATCTACTGCTGAAATTAGTTGCATGTGCTAAATAATACACAGAATTTATCAACGTGACGTTGATCCTTCACTATTTTTTGCCAAAATAAAATTGTTTACAATTTAAACGACCCTAGAAATTAGTCCTGTTACTTTTCAACGGCTGATAAAATATCTCTATGAAAAACATTCGAATAAAATTCCACTGGGGGGGCAAATTGTTTGTCCACGGCTCAGTTATTTTGTCCTTTGCCATGAATAAAGTTAAAAGAGCGAAATTTAAATAGAAGTTTGTTTCATTGTTAGAGGTCCTTAAAAATATATTTTTTATTTTGCATATTTTGCATATTTTTTACAAGAACATATGTCATATATGTTTATTGCATTTTTTTCATCAAATTAATACTTATATGGGCTTTCGAACATCGATTTCAGTCTACTAATTCAACGTTTGTATACAATAGTCATTGCATGACAACAGCAGAAATGACAACATAGCTACATATTTATAAATCTCGTGTTTACCTATAGTGAATCATTAATGGTTCATAGATGCTACGAATACTATTAATCAGTAATTCTAAAATATTCTTGACAGATTGGTTCTATGAAAACGAATTTTATGAGGACAGATTGTTAAAGAACATATTGTAATGTTGTCTCAGCTTATAAATTGACTTTAAGCGTCAAACGTCATCAACTATCCCTCGACAATGTTGAGAAAATAATCGTAACATTTAAATGATAATTGATTATTATTATGTTTAAGTAATAAAATTATTTGAACATATATACATACTTGACATATGTCACTTACATATTTGGTACAGTTCTATACAGTCAACGTCAACGTCGTCCAAGTTTTCTGAAACGTCCAGCTCGTTGTGTGGCGCTTATTAACGGGAGAACGTATCGCTCGGAGTATTTAGTTTCGACCGCGAATGTGAACAGATCAAACCGTCGTAATGCGTTCGACCGTACGATTATTGTTTGCCCGGGACATTGCGTTTAATTTCTGTCGTCGTACTCGCATTGGAACAAATCACGTTCGTCCGCCCGCGATTTGAGCGGCACTCGAGCACACTCGCGTTAATCGAACTCACGGAGCCAGTCGGTGAAAATAATACCGTCGTTCCCGTTACAAGCATAATTAAAAGTTGTACAACTTCGATGGGAAAGATCGTTGGTTCCAATCGAGCCGCTGCATCCCCGGAGAACTATTAAAGTGTGGTTTCGAGGCTGATGGAAGTAATTATTGTCACAGAAATATCGATCTTGTGCGAAATAATTATCGGTGCGTAACTGTTACACTTCTGTAACTGTACCGTCTCCTCATTCCGCAAGATGCTTCGTTACGTGTCGCAATAACATATGCAATATTTCGTAATCTCGCGATAATGTGACAAATGTTCCACTTAAGCCACGAAGTAAAATTTAATATCGACGAGGCGATACGCTTCCTCGTTGTCAAAAACAAGCAATAATCTATAATTGATATACTTCCTGATAAGTATATTGAACGCTCACGGTCTCTTTTATGGCCCCTTTGCTCGCCGGATGTAACATCTTTCGATTCCTCTTTTTTTACAAAGCTTGGTTAAACGCAAGGTAATGGATGTAGATTTTGCAACAAGATAAGCAAGGATGTCTGATGGTTGTATCTCTGTCACTGTACAGTTTTTAAACAAATTCGAGGAGATATGTGGACAGGAATAAATGTCACAATGCCACTGTAATCGTGAATATTTTCGTAATTTTTTATCAATTACCATTGATCGTGTATCTAATGTGTACTCGATGTATAACTGACCCACTTTATTTTGAATTTACTTTGTCCTGTGAATATCGCTTGTCGCTTTGCGCTTGATTATCATTTAAATTAATAATACAGACTGTCCATAACGTTCCTATTTATTTTGGTAATTGACACGGAAATTATATCGAATTCATTCATAATCTGATAAAGTGGTAACATTTATTGGATAATTACGAGTGGATCATGGCATGATTTCTATCAGTATCTCTGCACAGTCCCCAGCGTTCCCTAACATTTATAAATACAACCTGGAGAATTCACAGGGTTATCGACCCAATGCAAGAATTGCTCGTTTGCGTATAGCGTATTCTGAAACGTTTGTACGCGTTAATTGCCAAAACACTTCGTTTTCTAAGAGACGTTCTATAGTGAGCGCATTTTCCCCATCAAAGTGCTCTAATTTCGAGGAAATGTTGTCATGTGTCGCACATTTGGCCCACCGAGACCCGATCACCTAGGCAACGCGGTATGAACGCAGTAGCAAGATGAACATGGCGAAACAGAATAGTTCGGACCGTCGAATCGATAATACGCTCCAAATACTACGCAGATATCTCCTAAATTAAATCTTGCACTTATCTCAGACACTAGTCCTTCAATATATTCACACAATAATAACACTAACTGCATCCAAGACTGCATTTTAAATCGATCAAACGTCTTCAAATCATACAGAGGTTTCACGTTTTATAAATTCTCAAGCCGAAGATTTTGAATTCATTTAATTTCTTCGTTTAAACTATGTCACGTATTTCTTCTCTTGCAGTACATAAGAATTTTAAATCGATGAACCGCGTTCATACAGACGTTCCACGTTTTATAAATTTCCAAGCCTCCGACTTTTAAATCACTTAGTCTCTTCGCGTAACCTATATTACATATTTCTTTCCTTGCAGTACGTAAGAATTGAAAATGGAAAGTCGTATAGATTTGCTCTCTCCATAGCGTTTCCCGGTTATTCGTTGGCGCATTACTCCGAAACGAGGACGTTACTAGACATTAGAGAACCAAGTTGAGGGACTGACGATCGCCGGCAAACCGAGTCACGTATACGAAAATACCGGGGTAACGTCTGGGGATCGACGATCGATCGATTATGTTTGATAAATTATTGCAGGTGGGTGATTCTCGAAAGCATGTAGATGGCGATGTGTACGTGCTCGTTAAGCGGCGTGCAACGTATCGCTTCCTCCGGACGCAGAGAGGGAATCAATCGGCACGGTAAGTCCGAAAGATTGGTTTCCTGCCTTCTGTTCGGGATCACATCGAGACTTCGTGACTCGAGCCAGCGCGCAAGATGATGCTGAACGTTCGAAAATTATCCTTCGCTCGGATAGCGGGTATTATTTTCGTCGATGACGTGAATTGGCTGCTGGCGCATGAGAATGATGAAGAAATATCAAAGTTCGACGTACCTCTACACACTCGTTAATCATTATACGTAGAGGTTAGATTTATACATTCTGAGTTTTGGTGTAAAAGCAGTCTTTATCCAACCACTCTGTCATGACACGGATACTTTCTCCTGTTCCCCATATTTTTTAATGCTCCAAACTGCATACTTTAGTCCACTTAAAGTCTCGTTGCATGATTATAGATACTCCAAACAGTTTAATGTAAGTCACACATCTAAGTGACCGTATGTAGTATATCTAATAATTGAATTAACTGAACGACAAGCTTGTTTATCATACTTCAGTGATCAGATCTGGAAAGGGGTACTTCTATGCGAGAAAATACGCCGAAAATGTAGAATAAAATTTTTTGATACGATGGATCGTTTCCGAGATAATTAAATTTGAAACGCGACTGAATGCCATGCGCCAGGCGCGTCTGTCCATTACTCATTATTTCTACTTGCATTGAAGTCTACCTCGCGAACGCGATGGATTTTCAAAGTCGATTTTCTTCAACGGATATGTGTCACGATCGATCATTGTTCATTTTGAATCGTTACTGCCGACCCATTAAAATTTTATTTCACGGAAATTCCCCCGGTTAAAAATTAAATTTTGTTTCTACGTTCACGTTGATTTTCGGATATTGAAAACGCGAGATCGGGATTGAGAAGTTACAAGACGTTGATAGGAACTGAAACGGGTAAGCATTTTACGAGCTCCTGGGGCTCAAGAAACGGCCATTTTAAACGCGATTATAAATCTCTCCTTCGTTCATTTACAATCGCTTAAGACTGGCGAGTGCTGGTCAGATTTACGCTTTCGCGAGAAAGTTTTAATTAAAATTAGCGCTCGCTGCTGCTTCGACCAATGCTTTTAGGTTTGGAACGCAGCGATACGGATACGTCACTTCGATTGTTGAGTACTCTTTGATTAACTACTAATTACCTGACAGATTTTTCGACTGCGAAATATAAATCATTAATCGCGAGTGAAACACCACTTGGCGCGAATAGCAGAGATTTATACCGTTTCGCGAGATAAGATTATATTAAATAAGTCAGCTATGGCAAACGAATGGCACGTGATAAGATTTTATTGGTACGCAAAATATTGCACGGCTTGGAATTATTTATTTTTCATTTTAAAAACCAGAGATCGCGTTGAGATAAGTGGATTGAGTCATACAGGAGTTTAGTTTATCGCTGGTTAAAGTTTCGTTACAGTAAATGAAGTTCAAATAAACGGAGCTCCAGTCTATGTACACTACTGTGTTTGAGGAGTTATACACAATTGTAATTATTATAATTGAAGAGTTAAACTAAAACAGTTAATCCAGAACTATTTACCGTGTAACTAATGTCGAATTAATTGAAAGCAAGATTGTGCTATTGAGAATCGTGTGGGAGTCAATGAGCTTAGTTCCCGCTGTTGTCTAAACACAATCTAATTAAACTCTCTGCACTACATTACGTAACAGATTAAAACAAACTATTCCGAGACTACACAAGACTGTACCGTTTCAAGACCAGCTATATATGACCCTTTTGTCTCCGCGTAAGCACTTACGGAATTCTCTCCCCCAAGGTTTTCCCTAACGGAGGTGTCGAGGTGACAATTTTCTTTGGCGTCCAAGGCGATGGAAAGTCTTTAGAAAGTTTTATTTAAAATCTGTAATAGTTAAAATTTATTTCAGTAGTATTAAAGGGTTAATAAAATTATTTTAATTATTGTGGGATGAAAATTGTTGGTAGTTACAATTATTAGAAACTATCATACATCGTCTATATCTAAGGTGTTGGAGTCTGGTTTAGGAATAGATGATACTTGGCAAATTTTGGTAAGGAGCTAAGTTTGTTGTAAGTTGGAAAATATTCTTAGTTCCATGTAATGTAACAGTATGCTAGAATTACCAAGTTTCATCTATTTCCACATCCCTATAATGTACCTAGTTCTATCCGTTCTCGCATTAAGCTGTGAGAATGGATAGAACTTATTGTTGCAATATTATCTGATACTGATAGTTTTGATATAACCGGGAACGAGATTACAAGACGAGTTTTCTACGTTTGCTGCCATTACAGCTTCGATTGTTCGAACACGCTTCTTAGTATTCGATCCTAACTCTGGGCTCTTATAGTGGGGTTCTATTCTTTTGTTTTATTTCTGAGAGATACTCTTTGTTATTTATATTTTCTGATAGTACATAAAAACTAAAACTAGTAACTATGGTATAAATTTCAATTTCAACAGCCTTAGCATACGTTTACAAATTATCAGGATTTAGATTTTAAAAAATAATAACCCCTGATAAACAGGAGCAACAGCCTCTTTCAAACAGTTTACAAATACGCGAACAGAATCATAACACAGCCAAGTAGAATGTCTAAATTAGCGAATCTTTATATACCAACGATCGGTGGTTATTAATAATAGTCACGATAACAAATTCCAGTGCTTTACGTGCATCGTTCCGC
This sequence comes from Colletes gigas, assembly GCF_013123115.1. NCBI lineage: Eukaryota > Metazoa > Arthropoda > Insecta > Hymenoptera > Colletidae > Colletes > Colletes gigas. The sequence continues at coordinate 9,558,905 of NW_025106637.1, forward strand.
GCGTACGTTCGTCCGTGCAAGACTGGTTCGCTGAGAGGGTCTAACATCGTTGTTACTGGTTGTACAGAAACAAATAAAACTGGTAACCCATCGATCAAGCATCGATCGAACCGTGAAGGTTTCGTTTGCGTTTAATCTTCGCACCTAACTTAACGATCTCTGTCCCGAGTTAATGACATTCGGTGGCTGAATCACGACTGCGTGGCAGAAGGTGGTGCGTGTACGTGCAATCCTAAAGGAAATTGGCGGAAGATGCTCCAGCCCGTATAGCTCCTGCGGGTGTAGATGGACTACAGGCGAAGTCCGTTACTTTTACGTGTCGTTACGGTTTCTAAGCATAGGACGTGTTCGACGTTGCACCACGGCGGGAGCAGGGTTCAACGTACCCGGTTAGAGCGAGCCAACCACCTCAACATCCATCCTCCGTCAACAGATATCTCTGCAATAGACGCCGCGATGGGGGGGAACAAAACGAGCCGCCCGGATATCGACTTACAATTTGACATGGACTAGGTACCTGTCACCGTTAAGTCCGAGTAAAGAAAAGTTTCGATCGTTCACCGCAGATCGTCCACGGCCCTCTTCCGTATCCCCCCCTGTCTGTCACTGGAATTCGATCGACTCGTTCCTAAACGAAACATTCGTCTCGATTATCTTCGGCCGTCGCCTCGGACGTGCAGGTCGAAGCGGATGCGCAAGAAATCCTATCCTTGGTCCACCGTTTTAATCTCGAATCTCGCTGTTCCTTGATTGCCCGGAAAAATTGTTTACAACAATTCGTCACGTGCCATCGATACGATCGTTACATAGATCCGCTACAACTCTCAGTGTTATTTATTTTAACCGGATACTATCGGTGGTTTGATTTGGAAGACGAGGGTGTGGAGGAAAACATCTTTCCAAAATTTGGAAACCTTCGGAGCTTTACTATTCCCGCTCTAATTTGAAACTTAATTCAACGTTGGGGAGTTGTTGAGTTTGATAAACTTTGTTACCGAACTCGTTATTAGATACTAACGCGAGCATTCACATTAATAAAAATATTGTTCTCGTCCCTTTAGCGGACTCGACGGACGGGTCCGTCGCGCATTCGCGGCGAGCGTAATCAATTAACCGCGTCGGTGTGTTGTTGGCTCTTTTAATTGATCGAGTGGAAAGGGAATCGCGACGATAAGGCAGCACCGTGGTTCACCGATTGCTCGCCGAACTCCACGTACAAGAAAACGATTCCCCCCTGTCTGCGATCGCTTTAGCGCTCGATCGGGCCAATTTGCGAAATTTATGGTCCCAGAGGCTGCGGTTTGAGCGTTAACGAAGCTTGATGGGACCGACCGACGTATTAGGCTGTACCGTATGAAATTGCCGTTTTCGTTGGCCGTAACGAAAACGCTGTATTTACGAAACATTAAATTTCATTCTATAAAAATATGTAGCACCAACGCGATGACGATGGTTTCCTCCTAACGGATGGTAGATGGTATCTACGTGGATTCCATTGGGAACCTCATCTTTCAATTTCTTTAATAGCTCGTTAACTTAATGGAATTAATATTTAAGGAACGAGGGTCCTTCGTTTGCGTTTGATTCGTAAAGTGTATCGAACGTTTTCGATCAGACGGTGTGATTTTAATAACAAAAATTACAAAGGAAAAATGTAAGAATGTTACATTTTGTGCAATGTTATATTAACGATATAAGGACTGCTTGAAAAATCGGGTAAAGAACGTGAATTAATTTGCAGAAGTACCATACCATAACGAAACCTCGGGTACCGTAATAGCGAGAGGAAACAAATGGATAAAAGAAGTTTGAGCGTGATGATAGCATAATTTCATAACCTAATGCAGTTGGTCAAACATGCAACTTTGCTATTATAACGTGTGATGTGTGTGGTCGACCAGTGGAATGCGATAGTACAGGTCCGTGTCTGTTAATCAATGCTGGTTGGGTTTAGATCACTTCTTGATGCATACTTTCTACTTGTTAACAATATAACGCTGCAGTTCTCGTTTCATTTGAAAAAGAAAAGAACAATTTTTCTATTAACAAATCAGAAGGAACACGGCTGCTTGACTTCAACAATTCACAATAACAGAGGCAATAAGGTACTTGAAAATGACACCATAAAGGAAAAACTTGGAACGATAAATATAATAATTTCATGTTCAAGTAAATAGTTGTAATGTATAATAGTATTATTAATAGTATAATAGTACTATTATTCCATTCTTCGGGAGACGGTCGACTGGTCAAAGGAGATAGCTTTATGGATAAAAAACTCCTTAAATTGGCGTAAAATTGGGGAAGAGGTGAGTCGGAAGAAGATCAAAGCCATCAAAGGTCGCAACTTGGAATTTCTACCTTTACCGCCATACCGTCCCGTTATGGCGTCCCACCTCGACGGCTGTCCAATAATATGCAACAGCACACTTTACAGAGAATTATTGACAGTAAAGTAAATTATCTATATCGAAAATGACGCATGTGTACCGCAAACAGAAGCTTCCGAATTAATATAGAGAGATAAGTTCGGATGATAGGATAATCGTTGACAACAAAATAGGAATTTTGTTTGAATACATAAACTTTTAAATCCTTTTTGTATGTAAATTACATCTTCATCGTCGCTTTCGCTTTGCTGTTTCCATTCATGTAAAATCTATGTAAACGATATTTTCGTCACTGTGATTTATCGCAGTAATGCCATTCCGCTACATCAGGATTAGCATAATCGTTACACCTTGATACTCTGAGCAGTGTAACGACAGCTTCGTTTTCTTCTTTCCTAGTTAATTTTCTTTTTAGAAGATTCTGAGGAAGGTTGGGGTGTGTCTGCATCCCAATATTTTAGCGAGTGTATCAGTTATACGCCGTATGTTACTTCTTCCAATTTAGAATTTTGCTAAATTCGAATCTAATTTCTGAAAAAACCGAGTTCTATGATTTTTACATATTGTTCAGAATTTATTTGAAACCATTAGAAGCATGTACATAAAATATAACATAATTAAATTGCAAAACGAAGTAACTAACAAAACAATTAGGTGTTAGTATCATAAAACAATAATTTTTAAGAACAGAAAGATAATAATAACCTTTATAATAATTAACCCTTGATAATAACACTAAAAATTATGAAAATCGTTTACATTAAGAAAAGAATAAATCTACTAAGGGAAATAATTTACAACAATAAATATAATTAGTTTTTACATATTTACAATCTTTGAACATGCAAGTTCTTTTAAGCTCTAGAGGCAATTCATTTCGTAATATTCGAACCTCAGTTATTCGACCGTCACCCCCTCCGAATGATTACAAACATGGTGAGAGGGATAAGCATTGAATCTCTATTATCGGGTCACCCCGATTATCTGAACTGCCTTGTCCTCTGACGTGTTTGGATAAACGAGGTTCTAGTGTACATCGATACTTCTTCATATGTTTTGCTAGATTCATACGGTACTATCAAATTTCGTAATACTAACGAAATGGTTCCGATTTTGGTGTATCGACCTTTGCCACCGACTCTCCTGAATTCTGTCCCAGTGTGCGCCGATATTTCTTCTTCCGATCGTTCGCTGTAGCCCCGAGGGGAAACGCGAGTACAATAAATGAGAGTGCGCGATGACGAAGCGGCTTACGCGCGCTTTCCTTCCAACGGCGTACGCATCGTCCCGACGTTACAAAGAGGAAAGAGACGGATGGAGGAAGGTATACGTGCATTATACAGATATACATGTATATATATGTATCAAATATATATAGAAAAAGGAAGGTAGATCTGGATGGTAGCGGAGAACGCGGGGAAGGGGGGACGGGGGAAGACCAGCGACCGGTTATTATAGAAATAGAGTGGGGAACAGAAGGCAGTAATAGAAAGAGCGGCCGAGCGGGAAGAAGGAAGAGCGGACTGAAAAGACAGGGAGGGATGGCACGGATGTAGCCGGATAGCCGTGTATAATGCATAAGAGAAGCGAGGAAGAGTAACGAACTGGCAAGGTCGAGCGTGGTAGGTCAATGTCTCGTCCTCGTAGTACGAGGTGAACCAGCGCTGCCTGCAACCGACTTGCTCGCTGGTTGCGAGATGGTGTGCGAGCTGCCCGCCACCGCCGTCGCGTCGCTGTGTTGCAGATGCAACGGTGCAGAGGGGCCCAACCGGGGTGGGGGGGTTCGGGGCCTTTCTGCAGCATTGCAAGGCCGCAACCGCGAGAAACCGGCCAGAAGAAGAGGAAGTGCACGGGAGTGGGAGTGACAGCGAGATGGAACGCGAGAGGGAAAAACGGGAGAAACACGGTCTGCTAGGAAAGAGGAGGCGGGGGAGAGAGGGAGGAGGGGGAAATCAGAAAACGTGCGGTCGAACCGTCGCGCGACTATTGTTGCGGGCGCGTAAATCACTCGCTTCTTTCGCGTCCGCGTTACGTAACTAATTCGACATCGAGCATTTCGGTCACGTGGCGCGATCTCGCTTCCGCAGACCTTCGGTTGGTTACACGACAATGGGGGTGGGACAACTGTACTTTCTCGGATATTTCTGGAACTCGAACCGCGCGAGATTAAACGCTGCCTACGCAATTGCCGCGATAATTTCAGCGCAACGAACCCTCGATTTCCGAGATACCAACTGTTGTGTTTCTATTCACGATTTAAGAGAAAGTTCGATAGATTTTCACGATATTTTTTAACTAAATGCATGTTCAGGGTGTTCGGCAGCCCCTGGGAAATATTTTAATGGGAGATTCTAAAGGCCAAAATAAGACGAAAATCAAGGATACTAATTTGTTGATTGAGGCTTCGGTAAAAAGTTATAGAAACATTTCTGGCTACACAGTATATTTTCGGTAAAGAATTTTTTTCTCGAAAGTACGTAGGATTTTGAGGGTATGTCTATTCACCAAAAATGATTGTAATTGACCCCCTCAACAGAAAATAATTTTTTTAGAGCAATATGAAATTTTTTTTCTCGCCGAAAATTTAGGCACCTACTTGAATTTTTTTCTCGAAACTCCGTAGGATTTCGAGGATAGGTGTATTGACCAAAAATGATTGTAATTGATCCCCACAGCCGAAAATAATTTTTTCAAAACGATTTAGAAGTTCTTTTTTTCGTCGAAAAATTTAGGCACCACCTGTCGATTTTTCTTGAAAATTTGTTTTTCATTATTAATAAATTTGTTTGACGCGCTACGGATATTTTGTTTAATACTTTTTTGTAGGTGCCCGTGAGCTCTACTTCAGAAAAAAGTTTCATTGAAATATATTCGCTATTGTAAGAGTTATGGCTGTTTGAAAATTGGACCACTTTTATGGGGTTTTTCTCATTTCTCGGGGTCAAGGAACAAGTTTTCCAATATTTTTAGAATTTTTACGTATTTTCCGCCAAAATACGCGTTATTTGCTTTTTTAAACATTAAAATCCTCCAATCTCTTCAGAAGTTATGTTTTAAAGATTCGCTTGAAATTTCGGGCAAACATTTCTGGCCAGAAATGATATTTTTGGTAAGGAATTTTTTTCTTGAAAACGTGTAGAAATTCGGGGTTATGTCTATTCACTAAAAGTGGATGTAATTGACCCTTGTCACTGAAAATAATTTTTTTAGAACGATTTGAAGTTTGTTAATTTCGTCGAAAAATTTTAGCACTATTTGAATTTTTTTTTCGAAAGCGCGTAGGATTTCGGGGGTACATCTATTCATAAAAAATGATTGTAATTGACCCTCACAACCGAAAATAATTTTTCCGTGAATGATTTGGAATTTTTTAATTTAATTTTTTAATAACTTTTTAACGAAGCCTGAATCAACAAATTGATACTCTTGATTTTCGTCTTATTTTGGCCTCTAGAATCTCCCATTAAAATTTTGTACACCTGTAGAGTATAATTGCGATAGTTACAAAAGTTCCGTTTTACAGAGTATCTAAATGTAAGTTCCATAAGAATAGCTCAAACGTATTTTAATTAAACTATGGCTTTCCAAAGAAATAAGTAAAAAATGAGGGGGAATGTGTTATAAAGGGCATTCTTTACCGGTGACACGACCGCATCTCGAAGATTTCAAGTCTGAGAGCACAGTCATGTCTCCGATAAATTACACAATTCGTTCCGCGTTTGGAACTTCAAGATAAAAGAGTTACAAGAATTAATTGGCGTTTCGTCCAGGTTTTGCCGGTAGACTTGTGAGTAATGCTGACCCAGCAAACCTTGCCTTATGTGCGACTAAGTTCGATAGACTCACGCATTAGAGCAGCCACGAGTCCAAGCATAACAACACCCGGGCAAACAGTATCCATTCAATTCTGCGATCTGCTTGTTACATCAAATAAAATCAGAATACTTTTATCGATCGTGGATGAGCTGATATTATTTACTTAAAAATATTCCTGTTATTCCCCAACTTATTGAATGTCAAACTGAGCGAATTAAACATACGCAACAGACAGAGTTTTTTTTTAAATGCACTGATTGATTTCTACGAAAGTTGGATCGATAAATTAATTTAGCAACGGAAATCGTGTAAGGGGATAACCACTCGCGGATGATTAATATTTTTCAAGAATACGTTCAGATGCTTCCTACGAACAGAAATCCGTAGGGAGAAACGTTTCGCCAGAAACATTTTGCATTTCTAATGCAATCTGTCTCGTGCTGAGTTCTGGATTTTCTTCGACGCGTTTAAGTACGTGCTCTTGAACTCCGGGGGTTCAAACATGTTTGTTTCGTCCTCGGTTAATTGTACTAGATGAGAAATATCTAACTTCCCTAAGCTAATGATTCACTGAAGGAAATTTACGTTTATCCTATGTAAAGGCTTGTAGTGAAAACACGGACAACTAGATGTGCAATCTTACGCAAGCAACGATAATTCAAAACGTTTCGTCTCATAATTAGTCATCCTTGGTACAAAAATGACAATGATAAATCGTACGAGTTACCGAAATTTAAACCAAGTAAAACGATACGGAGAACTAAACACAATTTATTACGTACTCGACATTGCAATGCGAGCTATAAATAGGTACCGAAAAAATTCGTGTGTCCATTCTTATTATCGACTGGTAGAGGCCATCGTATACATCGGCAGTCCTTTTCGAGTCGCTCGAACGGAAACTGTATGCCATTGTCCTTGTTCCGCGAGACACTGTCGGAACGATGATTGCCTCGATGAAGAGTGTTCTATAATTGGATCGCTTTATGACTGAATCCCGACCTCGCTGTAGCATCTCTGTTATAAAATAATCGCAAAAATTATTCCGAAGATTGCTTTACTCCTAAACCTAATTACGTTGATTCTGTGGAATATCAAGTTGATTTCACAAGTTTGGTAGCAAAAAGAGTTTCAACTCGGTTCACTGAGATCACAGAAGGGTTAACGTGAAATAGTCAATAAATTAGTAAAGAAAGAGTTGGTATGTTTGCATAATAATAGACGATTATTGGTTGTAAAACTAAGTTTATGTAAATCAGCATAATTGCAGAATGCAAGGAAAATCCTGTGATATTGACAACGTCAAGCATTCCTTGCTGTCCATGTATTTTCGATGAGCACTGTACGTCAGTGTCGAGATCTAATGCGCGTAATATCTGTAATAAGACGACTGTTCAGGGTTCCGAGCTGGAATTCGGTGAATCCTCACAGCATTTCCGTTCTGCATCTGCGATGTGTATATTATGGTATTAATTTGGAGTGTCCTGTATCAAACGTGGTTGCAGACCACACAGATTACAAGACGAAGGGATTGCTCAAATCGAGATAGGAATCGTTCGAATTCTTTAAAGAAATAGGACATGTTTTTAAAGACACAAAGACTTCGGTGACGACCTAATTACTCACCCAAGTATGAGGAAACTCTGTCTACAAACAGGAGACAACTTTCTTGTAATCTTCAGCCCTCCAATAGCACACACACTCGTAATCTTCCATAATTGCAGACCATTTTCTTCATCCCCCTTTAATGAATCATATTTCCTTCGGTTTTCTTCCAGCGACCACATGGTAAGCTCAGAAACGTTCTCACGATTTGTCATTCAGCGTATCCACCCATCATTAATTCTCCAAACATCGGAACGATGCCTGAAAATAATTTGAAACCTCGTTACTGACGAGTGGATCTTCCACGGCACAGGTACCGATATATTTCTTTCTGCGGTTGAACATGGGCCTTGAATTGATCGCCAGGAATATTCAGAGTGTCGGTTGGTATAATTCGTTACTTGGAATCAGGGGTTGATCACGAACGGATTCATTAAGGCTGTTGGCGCGCGTCGGATTTAATCTGTTGGACGTGGATTACGGATTGATACAAGAAAGATGCTCTGTCGAACAGCGTGACGTCGAATAAATACATGATCGGCATAAAGCAGTAGATCTGTTGCAATGATTTAACGCGCTCGTCCCTTAACGAGCCACTTTGCCTTGATCGTACGGTTTTGCACCGCGCTGGAATCATTTGTGCTTTTGCCAATCAGTCTGATGAACTTCGAGATTTAGAACCGTTTCTGTCATGGATATGGACGACTATAACGACTACGAATGGACGACTATACACCGTGTAACGAGGTTCTTATTTATAGCTACGAAAGAGCATTACCTTCCTGATAAGTATAGTTCTTAGAATAAGCTCATTTAAAATTCTATTCAGGATATAAGCGACTTAACTTGGTTTTCTCGGTAAGTTATCGTTGTCGTATCTGTTTATATAGGATGGTAATATTCTTTTGATGCGGCTACGTAGATCAAGTCATTTGATCCACGCGTTCGCTGTCTACTATGTACGTTCGTGTAGTTTTTATTAAACTGAGTGGATAATTAATATAGTAACTTTTGATCGTACAACTATGTATGATTTTTGTTTTGGATATATTTTTTAATAGAATTATTTAGCCTTTTTAAATGTTATGGTACAGTTTCTTTTTCGATGTAGAAGATAAACCAGCTCAGATTCGGTACAAGATTACCATGTTTCATGTAACTACAATACTTTCACAATTTAAATTCTAATTTGCGTCGTTGTTTGTACCGTGAAGTAAATGCTCGTAATAAATAAGTAATACGCTCGTTTTCTGCGTTGACATATATTAGCTCCTCGGAAAGTACTTACGTGGCTATATGGAATATGATATTCTTCTATGCAGCTCGAGCTATTTTATGATCAACGATAAACAAATGTATAATGTAACATAAGGTTGGAAAGAAAGTCTTTACGGAAATTTAATTTTCATTCGTTCGACTGTATTTTGTTTAATTCTCTGACAAAGTAATTGTAGAAAAATATTAATAGAAAATCACACGACACTTCTAAAATCATTTAAAAATTCAGTTGAACACTAAGTTTTATAAACAAATGTTTTAGTGTAAATATTGAGCACCCTGTACATCTCAGGTTTATAATGGAATGCTTCTACACTAATGCAGTCGTCTATTTAATGCGTTTCATTAGGGTTAAAGATTCGAGGTAAAAAGTTTTTAAAGACTAGTTTAACCACGGATCCATAACTCACCATGAATAAGTCGCGGGAATGTAAGAAGATAATTTCCGTAATAAAGTCATTGACGAGATTTTATACTTTTTACGAGGTATGCGGTTATCGCGCGTAACAAAGATATTTCATTTCTTCCGCTTTGCACTTGAAACGTATGCGTGTGCAATTAGGGTTGAGATAATGGACTTATCACATTTCTTAGATTTTAATCATTAATTGCATGAAAATTTACACATCTTCTTATAAACGTAAACACTATACTGGTTGCACTTCATGCATTCTTTTATATGATGTTCACAGTTTGGAAAACTCTAGAGTACTTACACGTTCTTATCTATAACAAATTTTTTAATTGTGCAAGTTTCACGTTCTTCTAAGTCGTCATAATAACTGACGGTTTAAATTAAAATTTGTTGAATTTATTCACGCATCGAGTCGTAATGTGGGGTGAAACTCAACCGAAACGCCAATAGTACTAAATGACATTAAAATTATATTTGCACGCCAAAATTGATCGCATAAAACGAGGCAATTAAGTTCAGTTTGACGCCGATATCGAAATTAATTACCGAAATACTAAACCCGATCGTGTCACTTCTCGAATTGCACGCCGACCGCGTAAAACTTCAGCGTACGTCGCTCGCACGACACACGCGTACGTGCCTTAGTTTCCCTCCATTGAAAACGATCAAACCACTCATTATTAACCATCCATTGAAATTTATTTCGATCCCGTATATCACTGTACAAACGTCACCGCTCATCGAATAATGTAGTAGCCGTTGTAACGTACCCCCAGATTATTTCCTCTGTGACCAGCAGCCAGCAAAACGAACAATAAACATTAAATTACGCCCCGGCTATACATTAACCGCGAAACATTGCCGCGACACGGCACGGGAAATTTGGTTTTTGCACGGGAAAATTCTATTAGCCCATGCGTTTCTCTGTCAAAATGTCGCGACGCCTCGATTGCGAATTAAATGTTCGCCAAATAAGCGCATACCGCGCGAACCACTCTTTGTTCGAACGGTGTAGCCACTAAGTTCCCTATAACGCTGTCCACCATTGTCGCAATGTCCCAGGTTCGTCGACAAAAGCAACCCAACCCTTTGTTCTTTCTTCATCTATTTTCCGATTATCCTGCGTTCCCCTCCGACCCCTACGCTCGCTGCGTCTCTCTCTCTCGTTCGCCCTTTTCGTCCCCCCGTTTCCTTTCGGGAATATTTACGCTATCGTACAGCCTCGTTTGTTACCTTCTGCGGCACGGGCCGATAATTACGTTGCAGCCGTTTGTTTTAACGCTAATAACAACCCGCGACCCTCGAACGGCCACCGCACCTCCCTTGTTGGTGGTTCCGTTGCCAGCAGGCTCGTGGACCCCTTACGGCCCAACCCCGCCGTTTTTCGTGTCGCTATGCATATTAGTTACACAGGTATTTAATCAAGCGCACGATAATTTTCCGCCGATAAGGCGGCTATACGGGACTTCCGATAATAATTAATTCGCTCGCGTCTTCCCAGGGCCGCCTGCAATGGGCGCAACTATGCCTTTCCGTCCTTTGCGAGACGATCAACCAAAAAGGTAGATATTCGTGTCAGGGAAAAGCCAGTGCAGTCGATCGAGAGACACAGTATTGCCTCGGTTATTGCATCATTTTACGTTACGAATACCTGCAACGGAATCATCCCCACTACTGTTCCTCGGAGGCACTCGAGAGGACTCGAACTCCGAACTTCGGGTCGCGTCGGAAAATATCGGTTGAGATCGACTGGAGCTCCGAAAGTTTCGCACCTTCTCCCGAGAGAAATATTCGAGTCCCGTTAGTATTCCAAGTCTGCTCGAGAGTGTCCCCGAATCCTCGAGTCTCGAAAATATTCTGCTACGTTTACATTTCTGGGAACTCGAGAGCATCCACACGAGGCACGAACATACTTACAATTAAAATCAAAGGAAATGAAGTTTAATTGATAATTGCTAATTACAACTGTACATTTATAAATTTATCAAATTTGGAAATTTAATTTAATTCGGGTGGAACACTGTATAATTTGTAGTCAGCATATCGATAGTCTAAATTAATAGTACCTATATCGTGTGTTAATTTATTCTGAATCCTTTCTTCTGTTATGTAATTTATTTGGTAATTGCTAATTGCAATTGTACACCTATAAATTTATCAAATTTGGAAATTCAATTTAATTCAGGTGGAACACTGTATGGTTTGTAGTCGGCATATCGATAGTTTAAATTAGTAATATCTATTTCATTTGTTAATTTATTCTGAATCCTTTCTTCTCTTGTTTAATCCTCGGATTGGTAACCTATTTTAAACTTTACATGTCGTGGAGCTATTGACAGAGCATTGCCACGTCATAACGATTAATCCAACCCCGCCTCATATAGGTTAATCGCGTCTAGGTTAGACATTTGGGAGGCTAAAGTCGTTTCGGCATGCAATCGTCGGTATAATGCTCCTACGTAAGCTATATCGTGCAGTCATCAAGCGCCCTGGCGCGCGAAATCCGAAAGATTGTTGAGACGGAGAAGGGGTGGCGTAAACTGAGCCCACTCGCCCCTACGATTGGACAAATCCGCGTCAGTGGGTGGAATGGCACCGTTTTTACCCTGGTAACCAAGTAGGATCCCATGAATGTTAACCTGAATTTTATAATTTCGGTTCGTGGATAGCGAGGCGAGTTCACTCGAGTATCAGGAGTCAAGAGTTCGAGGTCGAATCTTCATAGTTTTCGAACACGAGTACATTAACCCATTATGTACCAGTGTCCTATTTAGGGAACTTTAGAAATCGGTTACTGATACTAAAATTTGTTTGGATATTACATAATTTTGCAATGCATTCTATAGACAACGAATATCAATCGCGGGAAAAAATAATTTGGTACTTAATGGGTCAAGGACTGAGCTCGTTGAAGAGGACAGGCATTGTGGGTCTGTGTGCCACTGTAATTAGTGGCAAGGAACGCACTTGGCGGTTTGTGTCCTCAACGATATTAATTTACATACTTGAGTGTGCATCAAGTATTCAGTCCATGCACGAGATGTCCACTTGCCCGTTTCTAAAGACGTCGACGTTACTTTAAGCTTTTAAAAGATTTTAAAAGATCAACCTAATTATCGGGCTGGAAGTAATGTTTAATTCATCTCGAGCGCAGATTTTCAAACGTACAGTAAAATCGGCGTAGCTTAACATCGTTGTTCCTCTGCAGATCCTCAGAAATGTCTTTAAGAACATTGCTATTTCCAAGCGTACTTAAAATTTAAACAAAAATATAGCATTTCTGCCCATATCGTAAAATCACACTCGTTTAATGTCTTCAAACACGAAACAATTTCTGCGGTATATACTTATTACGTATACTCGTAATGTCAAACTACATAATCGTTCGTAAGTTTAATCGCATCTATGCACGGAAGTGCAATGTTAACAGTGAGCAATTTTGAAAAAAATAGAAGTGGTTGAAATAAGCACCATTACTAGATGAGAACGTGATACTTGAACGTCTTACGTGTCAATTAGGATTCAGTAGATGGTTTCAGAGAATCAGGAAGCTAAAGTGGCGCTTCTCTGTTTATTATTATCCCTCTTCGTCCACCTATATTTCTCGAGTGTTTATAATTTCAATTTTTTTATCTTATGTTTATGTAAATATTCTCACAATTATTTCTAGGTCAGATAATTACATAATCATCATTGCACTTTTGGCAAATAACGTCATTCAGCTTCCTGCCGTGCTTCAATTAATTTAATAGACGCTACATATACCAGGTGGTCGTTACCGTAGTAACTATTATCATTTTCTCGCAGGATATCCCACTCGCGATACATTACCTCGGCGTCTAGAATATATCCTTCGCTATGCAACTCGGTAGACTGGGCTCTGTCGTGTGAGAATGCTTCGTCTAAGACATCACGTTTCTTGGCAGCTACGCGACACATTGGCTGCCTCTAACACCCTCACTTTCGCGAACGGAAGGCAAAATTCTATAATTTAGAGCCATGACCACACGTATAGGATGGGAATAAGAGGGAAACGGGGATATAACCGTGAAGCTGTGGTCGTAGAAGACGATCGTTCGACATACCTGTCTTTATTGGATGGCGTAGTTTCATAGACGCCACACCGGTGAGAGCAGTTCAGGTTGGAGCAGCAGGTCGAGCATCCGGTGTTTAGCATAATTAAAACGTCAATCGTGTAATATGCGACGGTGCTGATACGCGAAGCAGAATGACGTTTAAGGTTTATGGTTTCTAATGCGTCTTGTTTCTGAAGGGATACTATTTATAGACGTCTATATGTATGCGTACCGTAACCAGGAACTCGTTCGCGCGAGTATGCTAATTTTTCGAAGCGACGAAGTGACAATATTTTTAACATTCCCATCCTGTTGCAGGTTAAAAAAAAAAAATGTACCAATGCCATCTTTGACAACTTCCTGAAAGTTCTATTCACGGAGAGGAAACAAAATATCTTCGGGAATGTTATGTAGAAGTGATTCATTAAAAAATTATGCAGATCCGGACGCAGTTGGAATAATGATTTAAATTTTATTCATTGATATTTGACAGTTAATATATTCGAGTTAGCTCGTTGTATGATAAACTGAGAGAAGATTTAGTGAAATCTTCTTTTGGAATAACGTGTGTAATTTATAATAAATCAAAATGAGTGCCAATAAATTATTTTTGCGTAATCCCGTATTAATCCGTGGAAGATGAAAGATTTAGCGCTTTAACGAATATTCCTGAAAAATTTGATCTTTTAATGGAACTGAAATAGAAATGGAAATTATTGTATAATATTTTTTTCGATAATGGGTGATTATAAAGCATGTCAAAGTTTTATCCATTACCTCTAATAACGTCGTTGCTCGTTCATTTTCCAATATAAACTCGGATCATTTAGAAAAGAAGGTTCATTCGGAAAAATATTCCAGGCTATTTGATTCCACAACGACGTTATCTTCGAGCTCCATGGTTTTATTTTAAACCTTCAAGCAAATACCATCTCTGCTTCAAATATTTTATGAAGTAGGTACTCGAGTTATTCGTAAAATGAATTATTCCTTAAAGGTCTATTTCCAAGTAAAACATTTACGTTTTCACATCTATGTCTGTTCTCGACTGAAACTTTTTAACATTGAAGTTCACGTTTCGCTCATTTAAAGTAAACGGCTCTTTGCTTATCATTCTTCGCTGCACTTACTGATTATTCAATTTTATGAGATATCGTTGGTATGTAGATGTTACAAGATCGTAACATTCCATTTTAAAATTACAATAATAATAATTTTTAAATAAAATGGTAGTTTTTTGTGTTATTCCTTTAACACTTTTTAATGCAAGTTTCACTTTCCTCGCCAAGAATTTTCTGCAAGGATACGATCCACGGTGAAAGTAATCCAAAAGGACGAAATCACTTTACAAAGTGACACATGTATTTAGAACAACGTATCGAATATGGAAACGTCTTCCTCATTTTGTAGCATGAGCAGTTCAGGTACGCCATACGGGAAGTATGCATGATTCACAACACTTCGGAGAATTTGACCCAAGGGTTCGCGGATCCGCTAGGGTCTTGCTAGACACACTCCACCGTAGATTTACGATACATCAATCGCTATTAAGAAACAGGAAGAAACCCCAAGGCCTGCAGATCCTAATTACAATTTGGAATTTTCGTGTCTACAAGTAGATAGAATGCGGATACTGCAGTTTCTGTAGACCTCAACAATGATGATGAAATCCGACGATAAGACTATCGCATAGATATATAGCCTAACTATAGGATATTATCTGCTGCTGTTTAATTCATTAGGTACCAAATTTTTGCTTCCTTAACATTGATATTTATTTCCTATATGCTGTACCGTACGACACTTTTGCTGCTGTTTAATTCATTAAGTAATAAACTTTTCCTTTCTCAAAATCGATGTTTATTTAAGGTAGAACGTGTCTTCTACATTCGAATAAATTTTGAAGCTAAACCAGTGAAGAAATGTTTTTCTCAATTTTTTCTAAATACTGATACTTATTAGTTGAAGTATACAGTAGCTATTACAGTTATATTTGCCTGAAACAGTAATTGTTTTCAAATGACTATTTTTACACCAGACTGGAGTAACAAATTACATCCCTCCGAGTCCATTTACGTTGCACTTCCTGATACTGCGTCAAGTTAATCTCGATTTTATCTCTAGAAAGTGGAAAATTACTGTCTTGAGAACAACAGGACAGTTAGTTGGAGGTAGTTCATAGTGGAAAGCTAGAAAACATCTATTCTCCGCGTGTAACAGCTAATTGAACCTTAGAAACACTACACCGATAATAGACTTCGCAACAGAATCCAGGAAGAATTAATGCTTCGAAGCATCTCGGGATTCATTAGCCAGGCAAAGGCGATACTATTCTTTGTTGCTGTGTCTCGCACACACCCGATGTATACCATTAATTTTTCTTATCAGATAGTTCACACGTGGCTGGGCTTGAATTTGTGACAAAACGGGCTACCTATTCCGCTTTTAAATAAATTAGCATTCCCGATTCTATCACTTGAAAGCAGGAAGTACCGCCTGAAGAACACGGTAGATACTCAAAGTAGGTAATGGCTCCAAGTAGGCAGTTTTACTCTTACAACCTGCGCACCTATCAACCGATCGAGTCTAAGAAACACTTCTGGGTTGATAAACCTTGTAATAAAGTGCTAGAAGAATCGATACTCCGAAGCGTCTCAAGATTCATTAAGATAGGAAAAGAGATTCTGCTCTATCTCGTTGTATCTTTGTTGCTCTATGTCGCTCACTCTCGACAAGCTCATCCATTTTCCTCGTCTAACGGTTCACTCGTGACTTGATTCCGTTTTAGGACAATTTATTCCAAATTCTATGCAATCGTCAATCCAGATTCCAAATTTTAAGCAAGAAATACTATATTGAGAATAGTTCTGTCCCTCGAACGTGCGTAGTAAAAGGGGTCCTTCGTATCGATGACCGCATTTGTTTATAATATGTAGATAGGAATCACCCTGCATCGAACTCTGGTCAAGAGTAGTCACTTGTGGTTTCTACGCTCATGTTCTTATGTTCTTTTATGTTAAATAGTTATAGTAATATTAAATAATATTATATTCAAGTTAAAAGTTTGGAAAATATCGATGCTTCGGGGTGTTTTTCAAACATTCGTTAGCTCGTAAGATCCAGTCACTTTCCTCGTCAGATATTTACATCCAGGTTTAAGATGAAAATTGCTACCTCTTCCATTTTTTAGCGAACTAGCGAAACATTATGAATCTCAGAGAGACGTCTAGAATCGGAGAAAGAATCAATGGCTTTGGGGATTCACGGAAGAGGTGGCAAAGGGTCGTAAATCGTAACGTGTCCGAAGAAATTTAGACTCGTTCCAGGGGTATGACGATCGTAATGCGAAGGAGGGCTCGTGGTAATTGGCAGTTTGGCGCGGCGAAATACTTTAACGTCCCGCGCTAATTACCCAAAGTTAAGCGTTCGCTCTGTGCCAAGTTGCATTTTGCAATTCGTGGAGTGTAATCGACGACGGTGCTCGTCGCTGGGTGCACACGTACCCGCTCCAGCGGCCGATGTGTACCTATGTGTACCCTCGGCTAGCTCCGCTGTACTAGCCGCCGCTTGCTCTCGGCTTTAGGACATCGTATTCAAATGTAACTACGTGCTGCCGGTGACGGCGTAATATATAAACTTGTTATATGGAAATAGATGCGTGTTTTTACTGGCTTTCCACCAGGACCACGGGCGGAGACAGCCAGTCTCTATCCCCCCGTCCCTTTCGAACCCCTCTCGTTCCGTCTCCCTCTGTCTTTCTCTGGCAATGCGGTTATGCAAGTCAATTTAAATGGCGAGCAGGCAACCCCCGGTAGCTCGTTACCAGTTTGACGTTAGGCGCTCGCATTCGACCCGATAACTGGCCCGCTAATTAAGTACATTGTAATTTTTGGCCTTGGCGACGCGATTGGCTCGCCAGATACGATTCCCTCGGACGATCGTTACAGTTATCATAATTCGGGATCACCGGCTCCCCCGTTCATTGTCTCGATCCTCCCTTCGCGGGACGATCCATCCTACGCGAGGCAACACACCTTTACTTTTACTCTTAATTATCCGTTAGGAGACTCGCCGCGAAGCACGCCAGACGACGAGTACCATTCGTCCGTCACCAACATTTAATAATGCATCACGGTAATTAATCTGACCTCGTTAAGACCACGAATGTCGCCCCGGTTGCTCGCGTTCCGCGTTACCTTGGTGAAAACCTCGGCGTAACATTGACGATGATACCTCGGTTAAACGTCGGGTACGTGTATGCAGTGTCCTCTCTACGAGAGAGAGAGTTTTATGTGTCACCGCGTTCCTTTTCACTAGACGTCTGCGTTCTCTTTTTACCCCGTCTCGTTACTCTCGCGACGATGGTGCATGGAAAATATCAAGCGCGTACGAAAATTTCAAGCATTTGTGAAAATCCCGTCTTACTTACGATTCTCCTGTTTACCTCTATTTAGGGTCGATCGAGTCTTTAAAGAGTTTTTAGTTTGCATATATCGTGAGCTGGTTAACATTCTTTAAAATATAAAATATTGTCTGAATAGATGCAGTAGAAAATTTTAAGCATTCGTGAAAATCGCGTCTTACTTACGACTCTCCTGCTTGTCTCTATTTATTCGCTGAACAATATTTACTGCGCAGAGTCGATCGAGTCTTTAAAGAGTTTTTAGTTTGCATATATTGTAATCTGATTAACGTTTTTATATAATAGTCGTAGTAGTAACGAAAGGATAAATTCAAAGACCTTAATAATGTACCATTCCGTTAATATAATCCTCGAGATATTTACATTATATTAACATATCGCGAAGGAACAGCAGATGCTCAAAACGATGGCCATCAATGCAGAACTGAAGTATCCTAATCAATGACCTGTACAGGTTTCCTACTTCCTGCAGCCTAATTGATGCACATGGCGCAGTAATTCCTTGCTTCAGTTCTTCGGTAGCTTCCGCGTTCCCGGTTAAAAAATTTCATGCATATATAGGCCCGCGAAGGCTCGTTTCCGAGTTATAACCGCGGCGGAAAATTAAAGTTTAGCGTCGTGGGAAACGTGCTAACGCGATGGCGCGATCTTCTTCATCCGGTCGATCGTCGAACATAATCGAAAATTCCTGTCGCGTTCTGGATCGTGTGGTAACTTCCTAGGACATGGCCGGGGAGTCCTTGTAAATTAATAATTAGTCTCCGGTACACCGGCTGTTTGAGCTATCTCCAGAATGAGAAACCTAAAGGTCGAAATCCGTGGAACACGCGGGCCAAGCAATTGGTCCTCCTCTACCAATTCAGGCTACCGAGACAATTTACGCCAGGGTAGTTTCGAGCAGTGCGGTTGAAAGGAGCCGGTGCTCCATCTTAAATGTAGAGCATTTAGCCACGCGTTTATAATGGAATGTCTTCTAATAACACTGGCAACTGCTCTGTCGAAGAAAGGACCCGTTTGCAAATCGATGGAATCCAACACACGTTTCTATTTGCTATAAATTCTGTATTCTCTGCTGAGAAGTGTCTTAATTAATGTACGTGTGAAATTTGCCAGACAAGTTTGTAACTTCGTGTCAACTTTGAAATTTATCTCGAGAAACGAGTGACCTGGCACGTTCAAAATGGGTGTTTTTCTTAAACAGGTCATGGAGACCAAGAGTTTGAAGTACAACTCGTTAAATAAGAATGTTTCCAGTTCTGGTAATCTCTTACCCGGCTTCTGTGCTTTATTAATGCTTGTAGTATACGCTTTAAATGCAAATTTCCTTTCACCGGCGAGTTCAGTTCCATACCTTTATTTATCCGCTGTATTTTGCTGACAACTTTATTGCGGGGCATCCATTTGTCACCATCAGTCATGGCGTGGGCAAGGAAAGTCTCTTCCGCATGACGGGTTAACAGAGAAATGAGAATGTTCAGTCGACGTTAACGATTGGCTTCCTATATTTCGTGGGGCACAATGGCACTAATTTGTATACATTTCCTGGCTCCTTTAATATTTTATTGCTGTCGGTCTACGCTTTACCGATGGTATTCAAAAATAACTAATTCACAATATAAATTTAGACAAGTACCAAACGTAGTAATATAAATACTGTGTTACTGTAAACTCACACTCGAGTACCTAATGAAAGAAACCGAATCACCAATCGGTAATATATGCAACAAAATTATAACGACCATCTACTCTACAAATGTAGAAGATACATCGTCCAAAGATATCTACCACAAAATATAATCACTAGACTGGCGGATATTTATGTCAGTAAAATATGTCAAAATATGTAAGTGACATATGTCGAATATGTATCCATAATATGCCAAGATATACAGGAATATGCAAAATATATTGGAAATATGTTCAAATAATTTTATTACTTAAACAAAATAATAATCAATTGTAATTTAAATTACAATATGTTACGATTATTTTTTCAATATTCTCAAGAGATAGTTGATGACGTTTGTCGCTTAAGATGTTCCATTGATTGATGTCACAGAAACATATTGAAAATACCCTGAAATATCTGAAAGAAACCAACATCTATCACAAAATATAACCAAAAGAAGAAGAAAACCCAGCACCAAGTCGTCGCTAATGGCACGAAGGTCGATGCGACGTAAAACATGAATTAAAAAAAAAATATTGTATTACTTTTTTAATTTTCTATTTAGAGATTCTTATTTCGAAAGGACCAAGGAAGAAATTTTCTGTACTGGTTCCCGAATTGCACGATTGGGGAAACGATTGATATTCGTGAATATTCGCGATAGGATATCGCTAACCCGGATAGGACCATCGAGGAACCTATAAAAGTGATTTAATATTTCGGTAGTGAATACCAGAGGTCGGATAATTTTCTTAAAAGTATTACTTATATCCGTTGTGTCGAATGCAATATCCATGTGTGCCGCGTGTACCTAGCGGCTCGATATTCAATCTTTCGTCCGTTAATAACGTCGAGCGACAAGTGAACGAAGAGGCCAAGGGGGCTTTGTTATCTTCGAGGAGCCGGCTATATCCGGCTAGTATCGACTTAAGCGGTACGTGCTTCATTGTTGCGGAATAAAATTTCATCGAGCAGACATTCCGTGCGCCGGTTCCAGGATCAGCCTCTCGAAGAATTCTATTTCGGTGCCCGGGAAACTGAAGCTCTGCCCTGCGTTCGTTAATAAAGAGTACTTTTGTAACGATGTTTCATTACGCAGGCCCCTTCCCTTGGTCCATACCCCCTCTCCCCACCCCCTCCCCCACGTTTCTTTTCACCGATAAGCAATTTCCCCTCTATTATATCCTTTTTGGCGCGATGGCGTTAAAATTGCTGCGAGACTCTTCGCTTTAAATTACCTTCTGACAAGCAGGACCATCAGGAGCGAAAGGACGGTCTCGAGTGTCATATCGAGTCGAGAGAATCGAGAATTCTTGGAGGCAAAGTACCACTTTATATCTCCACCCTCGCGCTCGTTGCAGTCTACTTGGTCGAACGCAATTCCACAAAGTGCAATTTCTATGGAAAAACCGACCGATTGAGATGAACCGGATACAAAGCTGTCGTTTCGAAACGAGACTTCCGCGCGATCCGTCTTCCGTTATTAATTTCGTCGTTAACGCGTCGATCGCGTCGATGTTATTCCAGGAAGAAAGAAAAAGCTCTCCTGGATTAAGCGGAATGTCGCACCGTAACGAGAAACCCGTCGGAATTGTCCGACTTCGATTTTAATCTACGAGGGAGAGTCGAAGAGTAAAGGGACATTTAATGTATCGACACTTTTATTTATTTTAGAGCTTTGTTTTCTGTTTCCAGCGAAACAGTCAGATTTCTTACTGAAAATCCGAAGAGGTTTTTAATTTCACAGCTGTCAGATTTTTAGCGGGTCCCGCGATTTCAATAATCGTAAACAGTGGGGACGAATCGGTCCCTTCAACCCCGTGCTAAAAATTATGGTTTTAATCGAGGATTAGTTTATTACGCGGTTATATTATTTCGAGATTGATAAAAATCTTGCATTCATGCTCCACGCGAAGACCGGATTAATTATACGTGTAATTGGAGCCCCGTGAAAAATGAATTTCAATGTTAAACGCCGCGTGCATATTAATATCCGCGCTTCCTCCATGTCGTATCTGTCGGTGGATACCGGCTGAATAATTCAGAATCCTCTAAATATTTCTAGACGTACTTTCCCGAGTTTAAAATATTCTCCGTGAATCCTCTTCTTTTCACCAGTCGCCGTTTAAAATTCGAAGAGAATGGTGTATTGAGAAAGAAACTTCGTATCCTTTAATCCGAAACGGATAACAGGAATTCACATGGAGTATAATATTAATAACGCCGTAAAATAATAATACGGCGCGGTTCGCGGTCCTAAACTTTTTCGAATCCTGGACCGCGATATCTTCTTTAATTTTCGTTTTAAAATCCGGCAACTTTTTTAATAGCTTAATACACGTCCCTTCGCTGCAATATATTGTAATTAAAATTATAATTTCGTGTCTGATTTTTTTTATTATTCAGTAATTTCTTTTGTGGAATAAGATATTTAATAGAAGATTGATGTAACTGTGCTATAATATTAATGGAGCCGGAATGACAGTTTCTTCCTTTAAAAAGTTAACATCATCGCCAAGAGTGAGTCACAGATATTTTGTAACGCATTTTAAAGAGAAACTCAACCTTGTGAATTCTGTTAAACCATACTCGAGCGTGACTGTAAAAAGTTGTAAAAATATAGTAGTCCTCCGCGCCATACGAGAACCATTTACGTCGACTTTAATTACTGGGAAGGAAACACGGGTACGTTCGCAAGACCAAACACTGCACCCGTTTCTGGAACGTCACTCAACAAAGACACACGAAGTAACATTTCTGCGCGAAGTATTTCCCCCCCCCTCATTCCCTTAACAGAGTACGAACTGAAGTGGACAGATTATACAAAATGAAGAACGCCAAGCAATTTCGCCGTGAATCGTGACACGAGCACTTCGGGAGATCCAATCTAGGCGAGCTTAACACGTTGACTGCCAAGTAGAAGAAACCTCGGATAATGTCGTGATGCTAAGACGGTTTTTGTACCTTCTTTTGAAACGGTAGAAGAAACATGTACGGGCAAACTTGATTACCCGCGAGCAAGATTAGATTCACCTGCTTAGCCATTATTTAGATTGTGTAAGCGTATGTCCCCCCTCGTCATAGTTGCTCGTACAAACCAGTCACGGTGCGTGTGCGTGTGCGTGATAATATTTGTAGTTATATATTTTTTCAATGTTGAGAAATCAAATATTGGAAAATGTAGGATAAAAACTCCTGTTACTGCTATTTGATCGTTCTGTGTGAGAAATATTGTTTCTTTTTATTTATTTACGGTGCACGTATATCCCACCCCCCGTATTTTCAATATTTTTCGTTTGGGAGCAAAAATATACTGGTGCTTAAAATGGAGAAATTAGATTACATTATGCTTAACGATCTATGGTATTGTGAATTGTATTCTTTGTTAAATTTATATTAGGGTTTTATTGTAGACGAGTAACAGATTATTACAAATTACTTTATCACTTTGACAACGACTCATAGAACATTCCTTACAGTAAGTCCATTTGTCTCAAGATAGTAGATGTCACGTGTCTGTTTACCTGTGTACATATTAACGTAGATCGCGTACTTCTTTATCGATTTTCAGTTATTCTTAACATTCATAGTAAATAATTTCGAAAAATTTAGAATTTCAAAAGATTTAAAAACAAAATTGAAAATGGAGTTTCCATTAAATGTGTTTAGTTTTGACGTTTCACAAATAGCCGTTGAAGGGTGAAGGTTTGCTGCGTGTTGGTCGTCAGCCCCTGGCGAGCAGGCAAATTGTATCGATGATGGTTGAATTGGTTAAATGTAACACAGGGTGTAACGCACACAACATTTGAAAACATGGTGCCCGTGATGGAGGGTTAACAACAGAGTAGACGCGTAAGTGTCGAGTATTAGCGGGCAAATTGCGGATAATAGGTGTAGAATCGAAAGGTAGAGAATTCTTCGCGGCCGTTGATTGTGAAAGTAGGATCGTTGCGGCGTCTATGAGTAGCACGACTATCTGGCGGGGTGGTGGATTGCGTGCGAAATACCGTGGTCTGTCGAGGAATTGCTGGTGAAACGATAACAGGACGACGGGGAGAGAAGGAGAGGCAGAAGAGGGTGGAGGAAGCGGAGCGATAAAGAAAAGGGCCAATATGCGCGGACTCGATGTGCCCTCGTCTACGCGGCAGCCAGAAGAAGAGGACGGCGAAGGAAAAAGGAGCAGCGTAAAGAAGAAAGGGAGGATCGAGAGGAAGAAAAAGAGCCGCGACCGTGCTTTTCTTGTCGCCTCCATTCACGTGTCATCAGTCACGCGAGTAATGAGTGTCGGAAATACAAGGTTTCTTGAGTCAAACGTGGCTCTATTTTCTTTCATTCTCCCGGCTGCCCCTCTTTTTACGTATTTATCTCTCCCGTTCTCTACTTCTGCCAAGCGGACTTCTCCACGCTATTTATCATGGTCTGTACGTGCATACGTGCACGGAAAATAAAGCACGCGTCTTCGGGACGACATCAACGTACCACGGTACGTACCTACGTACCGGGAGATGTTCGTCATATCTCGCGTAAGGATCTACCCGGGATGACTTCACCCGCTGCGTACTCGTCCGTACTTGACATCGCGACGCCTACCGAAAGACAAATGGCTAGTTGAACGAACGGATACGAATAGTCACACTGTACACTATTTTCCGTGACAGCCGTGGCGTTCGTGATAAATGACTGGACATTTTCGCGAACCTGGGAGACTGCGGGTTCGATCCCGAAGTCGAACGTGCACGGCTTTGGTCTTCCATTGGAACGGAATCGTAATCTTGATAACGACGTTGGCCGGAGCAACGATGTTGTTGCGCGGATCGCGCTCACCCACACGTCCACGCTAGAATATTGGGCGAATAGCTGGCAATGGTGTCTTCGACGGTGGAAGATGTAAACGCAGATAACATAATTGTTATCCGTCAGGTTCGCTAGAAGTCCCCCTTTAAATCAAAGACGAAGGAGAGTTCAGTGTGCAGCTGTTGCGACGTTATTGCGGACAGATTGAGGGCAGAAGCTGAAGACAAACTGACAACCTTGCATTTTCGCGCTAGGGAAGTCAATCTTACGACTATGGTCGAAGGATATGCTCTGGACTTCTGGCAGGTGTAAGGAAGCGAAATCGATTGTTCGACTGATCGATTGAAACGCTACACGAGCATTTTTACTTGCGAATGTTTGGTGTAGATAAAATACGAAGAATTACCATTTCATTTTTTAATTTTAAAACTCGTGCATAATAATTTTAATTACTTGTATCTTCTAAAATTCTGAAATTCTGTAATAATCGTTTCGAAGCTTTTGCGCCTAGAATCAGTGAATCTTTTTGTTTAATCCGTGGTTGAGACGGGCTCGTTCGGATATTGAAAGTTTGCACGTGGTGTGCCGACTAAAACTAAGCTCGAAGGACCACCCCTTTTTCAGGGGACTAACTAGACGAATTGGTTTTCTATATTTATTAAAACTCAACAAAACAATACACGTAACCGAGTCTGAGCTAGTGTCTGTGCTAAAGACGAAGTGTTCAAAATGCTAAACGAAGTGGTTTGGTTCTATGCTGAAACCCAAGTGTTTGAAAGTCAAAAACGAAGTGACGGCGTTCCACCGTTTTTCCAAGTCGTTGGCCCTTTGCACCCCCTTCCACCAAGAGTTTCTGTGACGGGGGTGCAACGATGCCAATGTACTATGTAGCGATGACTTGATGGCTAGGCACGCCGATTGGCCGTAGCTTAATAGCTACGCCTGCTCTCACACGCATTGTCATTATTGGCTGAGTTGCTCACAACTACAATTCCATCGCGTAACAAAGGACGTGAACGAAACATATAGGGACAGAGTAGGATAGGACAAGACTGAAAAGCATATATGGAGATCCTACTACTATGTAGCGTGACGTCAGAGCGAGCCTCTATGGTGGGAATAAGACGGCGCACAGTGGTTCAAACTACCCATATTAAGGAAAAAATACGATAGCATCAATATGACAGATTCAATTTGCGTAAAAATTGGTATTCCCATGTTTTTGAGGACGCTGATTATAAATCTGAAGTAAAAATTTCAAAAAATGAAATGACTGATCCAAAATGAAGTAATAATTTGTGATAAAAGACGAGAAATTAAGAAATGTTTTTTTCGTTGCAAACAGTCACATTTATGCAAATGTAACAAATAGTTTTCTGATTTGTAAAAAAAAATACGTTTTAAATTAAATATGAAAAAGAAAAATAGTTATATTTATGTAGTTATTATCTTGTAATTACCTAATCATTGTCCTCTGCAAGTAAAGCTGTCACATCGTTGTTGAGTTCAAACATCATTTTCTTTGGCACTGTTCGAAAACTATTTATGTACGGATCGGAAGAAGCTAGAAGCATGTGCATCGTATCTTCATTGGTGCATATCCGCGAACATTTTCTTGAGTGTTTCAATCGATATTTTCTATAGTCTTCATTTCTCGCTTCTTGAGCTTCCTCGGTTAGCATTCCTATTGGTAACATAGCAGCTGTTATTATTTTGCTCCCATGTAAAAGTATTTTATGTACTGTATTCGGCATATTATACCAGCTGTACAGCTGTACGTACAAATGGGCAGTCTCGTTGCAATAAATGCCAAACTTTTCAGAATCTATTGTATGGCTACTATTTATTGCTTGTAATATAACTGAGAAACGATGGATTAAATTTTCGTCCACCCCTGTTATTTCCGCTGTTAATTTTGGGTTACTGAAAAATCTTCTGGAGGTGTTTCCATCGTTGCTGGTACCCATGCCCTGTTTTACAACATCCACTTTCAGTCCCATTTTTTTTATGAATTTTTCTTGTATTTGTGTTTTAGTTTCAAGTTGTTGTGGTTTGGTGCGTATATTTGTTCTCCAACTTTTAAATGATGAGTTATATACAATGTGCAGAATGCATTCCATAAACTTGATTCGTGCATGTAGAGGTGATAATCCCAGGTTAAGGGCATTTGCAGCTTCAGGTTTATTTCTTATGGCATCTAAATTGTTCATTTCCGATGGTTTCGTTTTGCATATATAACACACTGCCATGGATGGTGTATTAGTCACTGTTTGTGCAATTTCCAAAGGGCCCAGAGACTGAACCTAATGGCCATTGACCAGGTCATGTCCAGCAATGTCATTGCAAAATCATCTTTGTCTTGCCTTCCACCCCCATTGGTACTGCTTACTCCGCACGGACCGCTTTTCAGGCGCGCGGAATAGGTGGATGTCAATGTAAAAATTACCAATCAGGTGACTACACCTGACTAGACGGAATCATATACATTTAAATGTATTATTCTCTACGAAAAAGTATTAACATCTTTATGTCGAAAAACTATTACTTTCGGAGACTTTTGAATATTAATATTAAGTCATTAAATTAAAACTAATGATCTCCTGATATAAATATGTTAGTACTTTTTTGTAGAAAATAACACATACAATAAAATAATAAGTTAAAAAATATATGACTCTATTTAAGACAATATCAATGACCCAAAATGAAAGCGAGATATTTCAGACATTGATCAACGTTACAGAAAAAATGCTCCCAATACCAAAATCGCAGATTTACGCAGCTGAAACCTGTTTGGATATAAACTTAAAAATATAGTGCACAATTAGCATTAAGTCTCATTTTGACGCTAGCTGACGCAAAAAAGTTATGTCTAATTAAACTTTAATTCTATTCTTAAAAATACCGTTTCGTTCAACATATGTCCTATTGAAATAAATAAGATTGTCATTAACTTTATTCATGTAATTTACTTGTTTATTGTCAACATAATCAAATTACATAATTGTATTTGTTCTTAAATTGTTCAGATACTTGTAACTGCGTTTATTTGTAGGTGCACTATTAGTTCAAAATTACCGATTCCCTATTTCCTAACTTTCATGTTATAATATCTTTGTAATCAGGTGGGTATTTACAGAAATCTTTGTTGATTCTCATACTTCAATCATCTCCATCTGAAATTATAATAAACAGAACCTGGGTATACAACATTGCAAAAATCGACTTTTTTCCTCGCTTGAACCACTGTGCGGCGCGTAGACCTTCTCTCCTTGCCCTTGTCCCGTTTAGTTTGTCGGTGCCTAGCCAACAAGTCATCTCTGGATAGTAGCTTGGCGTTCAAGATGGAGGGTGCTACGTTTGGCAACTCCGGGGATTTTCGATCCCTGGGCCCGCGTGCACAACTACGAACAAGGGAGGCCCAGGTATACGAATCTAAGCACGTGTGGGCCATCCGACAGTCCGCTGGGGTTGCAACCACTCGAGACTTCGCCGACCAAGTTTATGACACTTTGTTCCTTTAACGAAACTCTAACTTTTCCCATGCTGGCCTTGACAAAAACACGGTCTGTGTCATAAGCCTGGTCGACTCAAACACTTTTTCCCCGAGACAATTATACTGTATTTTACTTCCCTTGGAAATATTTAGTGAAACTCGAATGAAATCAAAATTGAAAATTTTACATTTTTGATTTCACGTGTTCTCATAAATGCTCGGTTGAATTTGTTTCGAAAGAGGGCTTTTAAATATTTTTTCATATTATTTAGTGTAACTATTTTTAACCTGGAGTTGTCTTATTTAAGTACGGAAATATATTCAACGCCAAGTTTAAGCGTGCTAAATTTTCTTTCAAATATTCAAATATGCGTGTGGAGTCATTATCCCAACTATAATAATGTGCAAATTACCAACTCTTTTGTTCTCGTAAAGCCCTACACTGTGGAGAAACCTACACCATGCCTCAGCGTTTTAAA
The DNA here is from genome assembly GCF_013123115.1 of Colletes gigas. NCBI lineage: Eukaryota > Metazoa > Arthropoda > Insecta > Hymenoptera > Colletidae > Colletes > Colletes gigas. The sequence goes on from NW_025106637.1 coordinate 9,587,346, forward strand.
TTCGCCCTCTAAAGCTGTTCCATGTCTTTTCTACGCGTAATAGTAACCGTCTAGTCTAGAAATATCAAATTTCCTTTCGTTATTAAATATTGCTCGATTCTGGTGGCTACTATTTATAAATGATTTTCCACCCTTGCTATCCATCTATTGTTTTGAGTTTATCAGAAAATTACAACTGTTTATCTTATAATTAGGTACCGTACCGTTCAAATTATCGTTAAACTTTCGCACAATAACATCGACGTTGAAACATGCTATCAGTAGTATAGACTAGAATTCGACAAACTACGACCCCACTGACCAAATCCGACACGCTGTCTATTATCGCTCGGCCAGCAGGGAAACAATGATTTTTAAATGAATATTATGACAGAATCCCGAAATTGTTTCGGCATCCATAGTATGGTATTAACGTGACGCAGTCGTGTCCATTCGTTTGCATATTGTCAGGGACTTATTTATTTGGATTAATTTCAATATTTGCCATCACCTATCTGATTGTGAGCAAAAAGATATTTTTGACACGTTCGCTGTTCACTCACCCACATACGGAACAGAGCAGTTTTGATTCGACAAATGTATGTATAAACACTGTAGATTTATCCTAGTATTTTTCATAAAAAAAAGAATATTTATTCTACGAATACGAGTGGTCTTTACAAACGATGTTTTAGCCTCGTATTTTGAGTTTTAAGTCGAAGCAAGTAGAACAATATACTTCGTTATACTGTAAACATCCGGTGCTACCTCCTTTGACGTTTCTAACTTCATTATATTATGAGCAATTGACATATTTGCATAACAAACTGCACACCTTTCACGTTAATTTCTATGCATCTGTTTCTATCTGTTTGACGTAACGTTCTCGAGGTCGAGGTCGTTCCATGTCGTTCAACCCCATTTATTCAATAGCCAAAGTAAAACAAATCAGTGCTCTACTAGACGTTTCATGTATCCAGGATGGAATACTGTTTCTACTCTTATGAAAGAAAGAAATCTATCTCTGTGATGATTTTTCACTAAAAGAGGTTCCTTTAAGGGGGCAGTCTCATGTGCATGTTGCAAAATTTAACCATCTTTATTAAATTTTTTTAGCTAAATGTTATATCTAACGCTATAATTTATTTTCGCAATTTAATGAACTATTCTTTGAAAAAACAAAATAAGTTTTTTAATAATTTTTATTATCTTTTAACAGTGGAACTGAAATAATTAATTCTCGAGTTGAAGTGGCAAAGAAAATAAATTTGAATAGGCTTCATAAATTTGAGTGACTACAAGAAGTTTTAAGTTATGTGGTTTACAATTGTCTAAAATCAAAGTTTGATCTCATACAAGATGTTTGGCCACCCCTGGGAAAAATTGTAATGGGAAATTCTAGAAGCCAAAATAGGACGAAAATAAAAAATACCAATTTCTTGATGGAGGCTTCGTTAAAAAGTTATTAACGTTTTAAGTTTCGCCCATACTGAATTTTTTTTCTCGAAAATGCGCAGGATTTCCGGGGTATCTCTATTCACCAAAAATAATTGTAATTGATCTCTGCAACCGAAAATAATTTTTTCAGAATGATTTGGATCTTTTTAACTTAATTTTTTAATAACTTTTTAACGAAGCCTCAGTCAAGAAATTGGTATTCTTCATTTTCGTTTTATTTTCGCCTCTAGAATATCCCATTAAAATTTTTGTATACTTTGAAAAAATGAAATAAGAAAAATTTTTTTTGAAGTCTCACATGAGACTACTCCCTTAAAAGTTTCAAAGTAGACCGTGAAGAATCCCTCGTCTAGACATCCCTTGTTTCTAGTCGCCTGGATTAGAAGTCTACTGTTCGCCAGTGGAAAGATATCGAAACTCGACGTGATAAAGCTATACGCGCCCACGAAACAAATACGCGAATCCGTAAGGATCGTCGATGTAGCTCGCAGCAGCAGAGCTACTTGACGACGAAGGAGAGATCAGACCATATTATAATGCAATCAAGTATAGGTAGATGCGCTCACGCGAGACCCCATAATGAGCTTCCATGTTAAAGCACCGTGGCAGTTACTGGACGCGGAAGGCTACCCATCATTGTTTACTGCATTCTCCTCCCATATCCCCTGACCACCGCCCGCAATCCACCCCTCCTGCCTCTTCCTCCTTCGTCTTCTCGTGGCAGTCTTTCGCTAATCTATTATTCCTGGCCGAGCTGCTTCATAAACTGCTTATCGCGCCGAATCAACCCACCGGGACGCGGGTAGGTGGATGGGACAAGACATCGCGTTAATCAGCTTTATCTTTCACGGCCCTCTCCTTTTCCCCCCTCTCCCTCCCCAGGCATTATCCCGCTACTTTCTTCCCATTCAACGCCGCGTGCACACAGGCTGTCGCGCAAGCTTGTGCCGTTTCATCATCGCCGGGCGTCTTATTAGGACGGGATCGATAAAGTGCTTCTGGCCCTGGCAAGCGTTTGTCAAAATCCCGCAGGTGTCTGTAGAACGCCGCGAATTCATCCCGTCCCCGTCAACGGCGAACCGCGCGAGCGGAAATTGAAAGTAGGGGCGAAGATGGGAGCGAAACTGCTCCTGGGGGAAGCCTCGCGAGCGCAAAGTAAAAGGATTTTTGTGATCTTATGCACCATGGAACAGAGAACTTTCGGGTATCTAAATACAGATACCGTGAAGAGCCTCTAATATTCGAACTAACAGAGCTTGAACGTCGAGTAATCGTATGGAAACAAAACGGCGACGATCCGGAGACGCGACTGGTTGGGTTTTAACACTAGATTTAAGGGCATTCGTTTCGCATATTTTTATTGTAATCCGTTGTGTTGACAGTTACATTAGAATGCAGTTTTTCTTTTCATTAGGGTGTATGTTCATATCATTACACCAATTAAATTCAACACTTTACTTTGTAGCTAGAAGGGTTTTACTCGAAATAGCAGTTTGCCTTCTTTGAAGTGCATCAGACAGTGCAGTCTAACTTTCGTCTTGCACTGCAGGTATATATTCATATCACTACATCAATTAAATTCAACATAAATTGCTATTATATTATATAATATTTGTGAGTTTCGTAACATTAGGTTTAGAATTTGAACGCGTTACAATGACATGTTTCGTAAACCTACTGTTAAGTTGAAAGAGATTCAGTTGGAACGAACACTTTGTAGCTAGAAGGGTTTTGCTCGAAACAGCATCTTGTCTTCTTTGAAGTGCATCAGACAGTGCAGTCTAGTCATTGCTTTCATCTTGCAGTGCAGTCAAACATCTTCAAACTTAATATGTTTGTGTGATCGTAATCGCGTCAGAGTCGAACCTTTTTCTGTGTAATCTACCTATTCTGAAGCGACGACTATGTGACTAGTAAATCAGTGAAATGTTCGTTCGGAGTTTTGCAACTTGGAGTCCTTCCAACGCCCCGATCGTAGCGGCACGTTTGGCTACTGTTTGCAAATGTCGAGCCTACAGGTGTTTGTCGTCCACGTAAACGCAAAACTCCTTTGCCAGGGAATCCACGTCTACGATTCTGTCTCTTCATTCCGCTATAAATCGCGCTTCAAAGGTCCTAACATCTGTCCGCGTCCAGATTGTCCCTTACCTGACCAAATACGAGGGTACAAAATGATAAATCGGAGTCGCGCGTTACCGGCCCCATTAACCAAGCGAGTATTTCATCAACGACAATGTAGTCAGTCTTGTTACAAACATATTGTGCAAAAGTCGATACTGTCGACTCGTTACGACGATGACGTTGCTGAAAGTCGAAAAAGGACGTTACCGTAACTGTATCGAGACCGCTTTCGTTTCCCCTTGACATTTTTCTGTCGCGTAAACGCCGCGTCATCCTCGATCGCTCGATCGCTCGTTATTATTACGATCGGTCTTGCTAAGCCCGCCGCGCCGTCCTTCGCGAAGTTTTTGCATGGATGGCTCCAATATTGAAAGTGACTGCAACCGGGCCCATCGTAACACCTGCTATTCTTAGAGATCGGCCAGTGTGCTTGATATAAGGTCAATCACAAAGACGGTTCTTCATTAAGGAATGAGGATGTACCGCGGATTAGGACTTCTGAATACTTCGAAACGGATAAAGAGCCACTGTCAGTCGTCGTGACAGCTCGAAACGCAACCTGTTCCTCCGTCAGGGCTGTGAAGATTATCTGTCTTTTGTGGCTGGGCATGATTGCATTCTTTCTGCCAACGATTGTTAATGAAAACTCGAATAGTATACGTTGAAGGAGTCGAACTTGTTTTTGATTAAATTCGTTTGTTTGTCTGCAGGAACTGGAGCGAATAACGAGATGTATGTAGGTCTAAAATCACGATGTGACTCTGGATCACATTTGAACTTTGGATTTAATATTTCAATCCTTTTATATAATTTGAAATCAAAAAATATATGGCCTGTGTATAATATTTTATGTTTACATATAGCTTGTTTGGATATATAAGTGAATTTAAACTGTAAACAAAGACAATAACATTTGAATTATTCCCATGATTCTCATAGGTGACTCAAAGTTACATCGTGGTATGATTCGTTATAAAAACACGTGGCACGATTAGGGTTAATATAGCTTTTTTAGCGAAATAAATGTTTAAAGTCTTATGTATTTAAGCCAAGATTGTTCTTTGTTACTAACCCAGTTTTTCCTTTTTTGTTTCAGGTAAGACAAGAAAATTCAACATGGTCGAATTCACAGCTAATTGCCAAAATAATTTCTCATCCCCAGGTATTTATCACAAATACTCATTCTTGAAGTCATCTGAAACTAATTAAATAAACAGTAAATTCTGTTAACGATCAATGAAACAGTCGTCGAGTTACAACCCCATTCTTTATTATTTTACATCTTTATTGTCTTTTTGTCATGTATTTATGTATCGTAAATTTCCTCAGTTAATAGAGATTATTTCTTTAGATATAGATGAAGCACAAAAAGACAATAGATAAACCATCTTTGACTTGTCGATTTTCAGTACATAAATGAAAATGAACGAAGTCGAAACCGTGGCTAGTAATAAACTGGACGTTCTAACACCACGTTTTAATGTCACTACGCACGGTCAATAATATTGTTAATATTTTTTCGGTCGTAAAATCTAACTCATAAGTCGTAAGTCAACGAGTATCCGAAGTCGTAAAGACAAACTGTCGTATGTCTCATAAGTCGTAACTCGACGACTGTCCCTATAATTCCCTTGATTTTTTACAACTTTTCCTCTTTTAACTAGTTTTTTCAACGATTTCTTACGTCCATAAGTTTGTACTATCACGTTACCATTTGCATTATGAATTCATTTTGCTTACGTTACGAATCATTACGCTGTCACTATATATCTTCTTCGTTTATGAATAATGCGTTCTCGAATGTCTTGTGCTTCGATTAATTAAAATTGGAAAACCATTGATTTAAAGCACCGTGTTAAACTGTCTTATCGATTTATCTATCGCTTTTATTGCTTGTTCGGTGCGTGGACAGCAGGCAAAAAAACCTTTCCTTTATGACTTCCTGAAACAGCAATTTTCCACCCTTGGGTTTAACAAAGTAGAACTTTTGCTTCCCAAGATTGTCTGATAAATGTAATTAATTAACCCTCAGCGCAATTATCTTCGATCTTCCAAGCTATATGAGCTCTCAAAAAATTAAAATCTCGCGTTTGTATGGAATATTTGTGAGAGCACTGTATTTATGAAGGATTGTTAAAAGCGTGCCACTTCGGTGGATGATTCCATTTGCCGAGAGAACGATCTCGTTTAATTTCGTACACGATTATACGCTCTTAAGGAGTTTCCCCGATCCGGCGAAACAGGGACCGTCTACGAAATGCATGACGCGGCTCTAGTCTCAACGATTTAATTAAACTACACGGCCGGATGGTCTTGCACGGGCCGAAAGTAGTGAAAGCAGTCGGTAAGAACTCAAAGCCGGTTCCCGTTTCAGCCCTTTCCCAATTCGGGCTTATCCTTTGAGTCTGCTAACTGCCCGCCGTCTTGCCCGGCCAAAGTCCGCGCACGATTCCTTCTTTCCCTGCCGGCAACGTGGAAGGAGTACTTAAAAGTTTTTACGGGCGCCCTCATTGAAAACGGAACCGCAAACGGGAGGCTAGCAGTGTTCATTGAAGGGAGTAGCTGCGGTCGCGGAGCATCCTCACCCTTGACTCCATGGAATTTCGCGCCGCCTCTTACGATTAACGTACAGGGACTTTCGGCGGCCAGATACTGTAACGAGTTACAAAGAACACCCCCTGAACACGGGGTGAAATCCGACTTTTCGTCTAGAAATTGCGTTTCCACCATGGCGACTCCATTAACGCGTCGACTGAGCCCCTCGAATAGTCTAAACGAAATTTTATTCCTTGACGATCGGAAACTAGCATATCCACAATCTGTCGTCGAATTCAAGAGTCTTATCTAGATTTATTTTCTTCAACGTCCAGTCTTGAAAATTAATATTTTTAACTAAAGAGGATGTGTTCAAAACAGTTAGCTTCTAAAAATATTTGAACGTTGAAAATGGGTGTCGAATAAATAATCGCGACTGTTAATGGTACAGTCGAGCTGACCAGGCAATAGGTCCTGCACAACTGATCCATCCGTTAGGAAACCGCTCGTTCAAGAACTGTCTGACTACTCGTTTGAAATGTGGCGATGCACCGTCATGCATAAACCACATGCGACGCGGAACATCGAATGGAACTCATTGCAATAACTCGAGCAATTGATTACTTAAGAAATTGACGGAACATAGGCCTGGTAATCCTCCATTAGGGAAAACAGATCTCATTACATCATCGTTAATTATTCTTGCTCATGCGTTTACATTAAATTGTCGTTTGATCGACGAGTAGCGTGAGCAAAATGACTGATAACTAGGCAAGTTCTCGGTTATCGAGCAGTGTATAGTCAGAGTGTTGGATAGAGTTTATTCCTGTATTCTTCGATAGCTCAGAAGCGACTCACCATATACGATTGTTGTTTTTTGGTCGATAATAACATCTATCCATCTATTTTATACCTGCAACTAGGGACACATACATTACTATAACATAAAATTTTACTATTCATGACATCGTTTCCCCTCCTCTGAAGAGTGGTTATCTCAACGTATTATTGAGGAAATCGATTCTGCTTCCTGAAACAAATACCTTACAAAGTAATCAGGAACCATAAACATTTACTTTTACGACGTCTGCTGTGAGTATCAATTATCTCGTTGCAGTCTCCCATTTAAAAAAGATCATCCTCTTCTCCATCATAAAAATAGAAGCCTATAATGCTTTGGAAAGTTCAGAGAAATTATTTATTTTATCGCGTTTCGTTATTCGTAACATGGCTCCCGTCTTATGAATCGAAGAGGCTGATACTCTCGTTGCTCCAAACGAGGAAACTAAATGACTTATCCGAAGTCATCGAGGTATTCTCTTTGATTAGAGCCCGTTCTCTAAGAATCTCCCGCTTGTAACTCGGTATGTCTTTGACTAGAACTCGTTGCTGTGCCTCGCCTGATGAAGACCAACTATCTCGTCAGACTCTGATTCGCTGGATTCATTACCGAGCATTTCCTCAAGATTGACCAACTATCTTTATCAAACCTTTAATTTAAGTTCGTTTTTCGCTGCCTTCTGTCACGTGTAAACATTGCTCAAAGCGAGAGGATTTTGAAACCGATGAAAATCGACAGAATAACAAGCTCTCGTCCATTTTCCACTTGTCTCGAAATTAGATTCAGTTTCATGTTTTTTTGCCATTATTATTATATTGTGAAACGTAGGGGAATTTTGTTGAGCCGTTCGTAGTTAATATTCTGGGCGTATGTTCGCGCCAATGTCGCCAACTATGGCTCTATCTTATTCCGCCTCGTTGGTCGTTCGTCACGCGATAGAATTATAGTCGTGATTCGACTCAGCCAATAATGACAATGCGTGTGGGTAGAGGCGTCGTTATTGTGCTACAGCCAATCAGTCTGCCTAACCAACAAGTCATTTCTGCGCAGTAGTTTGTCCGTTTCTTCAGAATACAGAAAAAAATAAATTACCCGTACTTCTTATAAATCTTAATATTTTCATCCTCCCGTTGCATTGTCAAGTTTTTGATACGATTCGTCTTCATCCTGATAATAATTTTCGTCAGATTCTAAGACTATCGATAGTAACTTCACGTCATTCTCAAAGTTTTGCACTTTGTTTAAGATCTTAACCTTTATCACATTATAATGGACTAACAGCAACTGCAGGGAACGTTACCAATTCTGAATAGACCCGGATTTCGACGAAATGATCAAACGGAACAGATTGAAAGATCCGGCTGACGAAAGTGGCGAAGGGGGATAGGCATAAAGAAAGGGAGAATGGAAGAGTTGCCAGTCTCTAGAGTCATGAGCATCACCTTCGTTTCCCTTATAACCATAATAAATTCAAGCTCGGCGTCTCGCTACCGCGGGGAAGATCTCTGGACCAGGAAAGACGTGCCCACGGATCAGAAGAAACGAACGCGGCTGAAGTGGCACAGGATTGATGCTGTGGTCACTTCTTGCCGTGGCCGTTGTCGCTGGAACACGGGTTTGCGGATTCCCTCGTTTACACCCTCCATGGTCGCGTACCAACCTTAATCGCGCCTTTCGTTGCAAATTGAACGCGTACGAGCGAGTTCAGTGGGACAGATTTCTCGAAACGTGGCCAAAGTTCAACACGACTTTCGAAGAAGAGCTATTAATAATTAGCTATTATATAAGAACAGTTAATTTTGTATTTATCCATAGCAAAACATTCAATTCTTTAATAGAAATTTTTATCTTTATTAACAATTAACGGATAGATGATTTACCTTTCTTTCTTTATCCAAATAAAAATTTTACTCACCTTTACTGAGGATCTCACCCACAGTGAATCGAAAAATACAGTATAGTAAACGAGGTGAATCTCTAGTTTTGTAATTAGACGTTTGCAATTAGACATTTTGGTCGCATTTGGAGAATTTCGTCTCACGGCGTGGCCTCGTAATTTGTTATAGTTCACGCGAAACACGCAGAACATCCGTCACCGATTACACGCGCGTCCGTGGTCGATCGCTGTTTTACTGGCAGCTAGAGGGGCAGTTAAAAGAAAAAAAAATACCGTTACGTGGCAGGTAAACATTGTAGATACGGAATTGTTTTTCGAGCAACGTTGCGTCCCGCGGACGAATCAAATTTGTTCCGCGAGCGGATCAAACGTTGCGTATCGCAATTTTCAGACGAGCGGAGGCTGCGGTTTTCTGTTCTATTGGCGCCTTCGAATTCATCTTGCTTGAGTAACTTTGTTTCAAACGTGGGAAAATGTGCTGTTTTCGGGAGAGGATGGTATTAGAACGTTAGACTCGAGGAGCACAAAGGGGAAGCTCCGGTGGAAAACTGTGTGTTCGTTCTAAATATTCAACGAAGTGCTTTGAAATTAAATTCAGACGTTTGGTCGGAGGAATTATTGCAAATTGAAATTCGAGACGCATTTTACTGGAATGTGGCTTCTCCGAAGAAAAATTCGAAATACGTTTTTAATGAAAACAAATTGTATGCGGTTCGAAGAAGCGTTTCGTTCTAGCATGCAGGTGGAATCATCAGTACGACTGATCCATCAACCTAGCACTTTAGACGCCATTACGTGTGTTGAAAATGACTCCTATATAGGAATCAGCTGCTTAATGAACTAGTAGGAACAGGTTTTTAACGAACTAGCCTTCTGTGGTATTTTTCTAGGGTCTTCCGTTTTCCCGTCTACGGTTTTCCAATAGAAGCGATAGGACTTTGAATCGAAATAAAATGAAGACTACAAAGATAGTCTGATGCTCGTTATTTTATATTAATGAGACTAAAATAAAATAGTGGAAATGCAAATATTAAATGGTCAATGACCTCATAAATAACCTTCAATGATCTTGTACTAAGTTACAGTAATAATTTGTAATCACAAAAATTATTACAATTTTAAACGAGAAATCATTATAAAGAGCATGGACACAACGATTTTTCATACAATAATTTGTACAATTATCATCGATACAACTGGTCGTGCTATAATTGTAAAATGTGTGGAGATATTATCCATCCTGACGAATGATCTGGCTGTGTTAAATGACAGTACCCCGCTGCCATACGACTATCACTATAACTCGAGGTACGATTCATCATAGAATAAATCGTTATGTCTAAGACTCCTATTACAGGATCTTTCTCTGTACTAAAATTTTTACTCTAAACAAGAGTATTATTTCGATGGTTAGCTTGATCGACCGAAGTACATTACCGTCTATAAATTTTTACAAAATAGAAAATCGTTCGGTAACCTTTGGATTGATCGTACCGTGTGATCCAAAGCGTTACGAGCTGACCCAGGAAGGGCAATTTAAACATTACATATAACATGCATGTCCATTAAACCAATGACCAAAACAAACGCTGTAAAGTTTTGAAAATTATTGCTCGCCGAGCAAGAAAGAAATTTAGACGTTTCTCGATTATTCGCCGATGATCTCGTTGCGTATCGCCTAATGGCGGTTTCCTAGCTCGACGCAGGGACCATAGCATCATTTTGAAATGTCAGCCGAAAATGGACGCGCAATGATACGAGCGCGCGTGTACGACGGTTGAAAACAAGTCGAAGATGAAGCGATTCAATTTCACTGGGAACGCATCCGACGCATTAACAAGTTAGATGTAAAACGAAAACGTTTATAGGTTGCCGGGTTTATTAATCGGGTACGGTAGCCGGGTTCTTTCGCGGAATCGCGGCAAGATCCGTGCGAAATAATTGCGACCGTGACCGTCACTTTTGCGCGTAACTGATTTGCACCATTACAGGTGTGCAGTCGCTATTGAATAATTTATGCGATCGAAAGCCGCCGGTGGGTGGTACCATAAATCAAGGGGCCACTATCGATAGAACGCAGAAACGACCACGGACTGGTATTCGCGCATGTGGGCGTATATAAATAAGACAGCGTGTCGATCTAATCGATCTGCCGGGGAACGTCCATGCACGTAGCTGACGCGGCCTGATACCTGCAAGTTGCGCAATCATGCACGCGCGTAACTCGTACTCTTATGCATTAGGTCGCATCCTGAGTTTCACAATTTTTTTTATTATTACCACGCGTACACTGTTCGAGGTTGTCCAAATATTGGGCACCACAACTTGTCCTTTGGGTAAATGATTCTTAAAGTGAAGAATAACCCTTTGCCTACGTTCAATTTTGAGGCAAGCGCGTAACTTGTATTCTTATGTATTAGGTCGAATCCTGAGTTTCACGATTTTTTTTATTATTTCCACGCGTACACCATGTGAATAAATGGTTCTTAAAATGAACATTAACCCTTTGACTACGGTCGATTTTGAGGCAAGCGCGTAACTCGTACTCTTATACATTAGGTCGAATCCTGAATTTCACGATTTTTTTGATTATTTCCACGTGTACACTGTTCAAGACTATGCAAAGATTTGGCACCACAGCTTGCCATTTGGGTAAATAATTATTAAAATGAAGATTAACCCTTTGACTACGGTCGATTTTGAGGCAAGCTCGTAACTCGTACTCTTACGCATTAGGTCGAATCCTGAGTCTTGTTTCATTTTTTTTATTATTTCAATGCATACACTGTTCGAGACTGTGCAAAGATTTGGTACCACAACTTGCCATTTGGGTAAATGATTCTTAAAGTGAAGATTAACCCTTTGACTACGGTCGATTTTGAGGCAAGCACATGTTGTGTGCGGAAAACTTTTTCACACGTTGAACGCTCATAGATGCTTTTAGTAATCAAAGAGTTAAGATTCGTAAGTTGGAACATTTTTATCCCTCCCAACTGAGAATTTCAATAATTTTCTAATCTAAATTAGCTAATCTAAAATAGCTGTTAATTCTGGTAAATGATAGTTTTTTTCTACTTTGTTATAGTATTCTCAACTTAAAAATAGTTGGAGACATTGAAATATAACTTGTCGGTTAGAGTTGCATCGCATTCCGTACAGAGTTGCTCATCTTCTACCGTTTCTACTATAATTTCAGTGGCACGCGCATTATAGAAATGACTCTCTGTGCGTTCTTGAGAGAATTCGTAACATGCCAATTGAGTGGAACACGGAAGAGCACGAGGCTCGGTATCATTTTATTGCAACTATGTATCGACCAAAGTCTACCCGTTTATGGCATCGGTAAACTGGACGTCACTTCTCAATGCCACAACGAGTCATTTGCTAGATAGTTTGCGTTTAGAGGGGTCATTTCTCGTCGACCTCAGGAACAATGTACTTAGCGTAATCGGTTGCACGGTAAAAGTGAGAGGGACGTAGCGACGGGAGGAAGAGATGGCGAATGAGATAGGAAAAGGAAACATTCGATTCCTCCCCGGGAGAAAATTATAAACTGCTCAGACCGAGGTAATCCAAGGACAGAAGCGATTGCGGTTACAAATCTCCGGGTACGTGAACTTTGCCATGGAAACGGAATGGAACGACAAGTTCGACAGAGTGTTGCAGCGATACTCGACTGTTTACGGTAACGCGACGCTTGGGGAATGAAAATTGGAAGTTGAGAAACGAAACTCCTCGCCACCCCCCGTGCGTTCAGATCGGTCAGAGACACGATTCAGAAATGTTCCGATTAAAAGACCAAAAGTGCATTTTAAACGACATTACTATCTTTGAAAGTACTGTCATCTTCAAGTTTGAACATTCCAACGTAAGTAAAATTTGCCATTCAGGCATAAAGGCATCTCATAGGAATAAAAGAGCGAGAGAAATTAGTAAAACAGGTTATCAAAGTCGTCGAAACCAATATTTAAAATAATATTTCGAGTCTTCTTGCGTTCGAATCCGATACGACCATTCGAACAACGTCGTTTGTATTATTGTAATTCTCTCGCGAGGATTTGGGAAACGTTTTACACGTAATGAAATGTCAATTTCAGGCTTTCCGGAGTTGTACGAGATTTAATTATTGCCAGTCGCCGGCAGCGTCTCGATTTGAACTAAATTTCAAGTAGAAACTATTAAATCGATTAACAGTTTGTCTCCATGGCTATGGCGATAGCTCGGACATAGCCAATGGGAGACAGTCACGCGTTTGTAGGATCACGTTCTCGAAGTCAAAATCTTTCAAATGCACTTTTCATTCGTATAAAAGTTCACGCAATAATAGTAAAATTCTTTGAAATTGTTTGAAAAGAACTATTAGAAAATGTGATCTTAGTTGAACTGAATTAGAATATTCTATTCTAGAGTATAATTAAGAGAAATTGAGTATTCATTAAGAACAAAATTTAACGAATGGATGCATAAATTGTAGTCACGTAATGGCTGCTGGTTTTCTCGCCTATACTTAAGCAAATACCTTAAAATTGTTGAAAATTTACACCGCAACATCAAATGGTTTTACATCAAATTAGTTCTGCTGTTTCGTCGTCTCTTGCGCCAGGAGAAGTTATTTTAAACGGGATTAATTAAAGTGGCATACAAAGCTTCCAACAAAGGACCTTCCTCTAGCGCATTCATTATGATCTTAGTGGCAGTTTCAGAATGATGCGGTAGCTTTCTCTTTTGATGACTGTTCTTGTTCTCATGATAATTTCAACTCTCCTTCATGGAAGACCGTTCCCTTGTCTTTTCGAAGCTCCACTTGGTAAATGAATTCAATTAAATGACATTTTAACGCATTCCTTTTTTACAATTCCCTTTGCAAAAGAAACGAGTAAATAATTATTTTACCAAAACATTCGGGTACGAGGCTTCGTTTTATTCATTGTTTGAGGTCAATAAAATTTGTTTATATTTTGTATATTTTTTACAATTCCCTGTGCAAAAGAGACGAGTAAATAATTATTTTACCAAAATACTGGGGTACGAGGCTTCGTTTTATTCATTGTTTGGGGTCAATAAAATTTTTGTATATGTTGTATATTTTTTACAATTCCCTTTGCAAAAGACACGAGTAAATAATTATTTTACTAAAACATTCGGGTACGAAGCTTCGTTTTATTAATTGTTTGGAGTCGATAGAATTTTTGTATATTGGGATGATCTAATTAGTTGCATTCTATGGGGTTTGGTCTTGTTGGTATCGCTTCAATGAAAAGCAAAAGTTCGCCTCTCGAACACGAAGAATCCAATTCCGTTTCCACAGTTCCGTGGAACGACAAACGTGGCGAGGTCAAATAGAAGACAGTGTCTCGAAACTTCGTCTCTCCCTTAGAGAAACTTTGTCTTTGTACGCGGATCAATTAGACAGAATTCGTCGAACTTTGTTCATGCGGCAGTCACCCCCTACGCGACAGTCGCTCAAGGCACCCGTGACTTTTCATTGTGACGTAACCGTGAAAACTACGTTCCTTTGCGATACGATTGGATGATTGCTCTCTACGTTGTCGCAAGAGAAACTTTAAAATAGCCTCGGTACGTCGGATATAGTAGAATAATATCCACCCTCATTAACCAATCTAATTAGAAGCACGGGTACGATGCTGTGTGTGGCACGGCGCTCTCTCTGTGTGGGCGTCTGTGATTATATCTGCGTCTAATAAGCACGTAGAGTTTACTATCAGATTTCCTATTTACCCGTCAGAGTCACGACAGCGAAAGATTGATCACCAGAATTACTCAGATACTATTCCCGATACTAATTAGCTGCTGCAAAAAGCCTCTTGATTCCCCGAAAATTTAGGTAAACTGTTGCGTTGGGAAAACGTGTTTTGCCGAGCAGATTCGTTTCTTTTTTCAACCACAATAAAATCTTAAGGGTTTCGAATTAATTTAATGTTAATTTCAGTTTAAAAAAAATATACAGTTAGTTTTATAGCAGAGTTCTTAAAACTGTTGTGTCGTAAAGCAAATAGTTTCAGAGATATTCAATTAGCAAGATATCGTAATCTTTCTTCGAGGTATGTTGTTTGCTCGTTTCGTCGCCTGGAATGTTAAGGAACAGTAGATAATGTTTTAACGTTGATGTAAAAGTTGTGTATCTCGGTGCATGTTGCACCGAACGGGGACGCGTTCAACGACCTATGATTCAAGGTCATTCAAGGTTAATCGGGATCCCAATTTAAGCCAGCGTGGTAAGGAGAAAAAACGTAAACTTCGTACGGTCGTAAGAGCAACCCAGATGGAGGATTTATTCTTTATGGTTAGAGCCATCTTCCCAACAAAATACAATGAATACTGATGCAACCTATCGTAGAAAATTATCGTGATCGTCGAACTTTATTTAACGTTAAATAAATATTTCTCGTCCGGTATGTTAATAAACACAGAAAAAAAGTAATTAAGAGGTCAAGTGGGGTTGAAAATTTAATGGATCCAGTTTGTGCGTTTGACGCGACCGACACTAGTACCCAGAAATGGGATTTTTTTTGCAATTTCCTGTGTCTACCTATCCTGAATTCTTCTCTGAAACTTCTTCTCCCCTCGAAAGTAATGGAATTGTCCCGATGCTTTTCTACAAATCTTCTGTGGAAACGCAGCCTCATTACAACGTCAGTTTTCCCCCAAACGTAAACGTACGATTATTACTTTTCCACGGCGCGAGCTCCCCTGCCCCGCGGTCTGGCAACTTTCCTCTTTCCCCGATATTTCATCGGGGCGTGTGGGAGTCGCAGGCTCCGTTGAAAATTCGTCTCTCCGTCGTTCTGTCGCTGTCTCGACCATTCGTTCTGGCGGCCAAAAAGAAACCTGGGATGTCTGCAAAGCGGTAAATAAATCGATGGATAAACGGGTCGTCGCTTGTACGCGCGTGCTGGAGTGCTAGTGCATAAGAAATTTATCGACGCGTTCTCGGCCATCAGAAAACGTAGACGAACATCTACCGGGTGTTCCCGAAAGTATCGAAATTTATAAACTATTCGACGCACTGTATCTCCTCGCATTTATAAATTCGTCTTCATCGGTGGCTGAAACCCATCCGCGATTCCAGTTGATCACCGTCTAACGGTAAGATTAATTCAGCAAATGTTTTCTCTGATTATGGAACGTCAGAGGTCTGGTTCGTACATCGACGATCTTAATAGGAATAATCGGCTCAGAGCGTTTATCGGAACAGTGATTTATACTAAGGTTATCCAACGAAGAAGACATTAGTCTTTGTCTCGTAGAGCAGGATCGTTTCGATCCACTTATGCTCACCCATATCAATTATACGAGTCCTTTGACGGCTCGAGAACACTTGAGAAATTAGATTTGGCAATTAGTTCAAGTTCGTTTCCTTTTAAAATATTTGACACGCATCGTACACGACCATTTGCTTCGCTTCTGACCACCAACAACGCAATTTTACTTTAGGAACATTTTTAGCAACGAAAGGTAAGACGATTCACAGTAATTTTGGTGTTTCATGTTTTATGGTACCAATCAACGAATAAAAAGTACGTATTCGATGGAGAGGGGCATGGGTATTCGCAAGAGCGAGCAATTCCGTGTGAAATTCTCGAAACGTTAATATTTGTTCGTCGCTGGAGTGAGAAGAACGCGGCTTGGACACCTGATTTCTAGAGCACCTTGTATACATGCATATATTCGCCTTTAAATATGCCCGTATAAGAGCGTACGTGTGATGTACACGTACACATGCATTTGGAAAATCACTATTCGCAAAGTGGATTCGTCCGACCTTAATACGGTCGACGTGGGGTAGGTGAATCTTTAACGAGGCCTCTTGTCGGAATTTCTCGGGCACGGTGACGGGCGAGTGCAGCAGGGCACAAGTAGCCGGCTACGACTTCCTGTATGTTGGAAATGTCGTCGCCTTTACCCCGGTCCTCGTCGAATGGAATTCATTCCAATCGAGCAAGCAAAGCTCGTTGTGACGAGGAAATACGAATCGTGTTACGTGTACGACTAGACGTTCTGATTTCGGTGCATGGGATCGTTCCACTTTGTACGCGCCAACTTTCTTCCCCGAGATCAAGGGAGGAGAGCCTCCAACCTTCGAGTACACGTTTTTTCGGCTCACTGAATTTTATGGTAATTGTCGAGTTACTTTCTCTTTTAACATGCTATTAATGAAACCGACGCGCTCCGGGAGCGGTGAGCTTCCGGGCGAACAGCATTATAATTCAACAATTAAAATCAGCGTCTTCTTAGAGCGTTATAATTCATCGAAAATACGACTCTCCGAAATTTTCATGCCGGAAGCGCGAGCGTGTCGCCGATAAATTTTAGTAGTAATGAGGATCCGGTTTGGAAGTTCGAGGCGAATTGATTCAGTAAAATTACTCAATTTTACTGGACTGTCTTCCCGGACGAATCAGTAAAACTTGGACGAAGCGCCATTTCGTTTTTGGATCGTCTCGAAGTTCCAAACTCAGAATTTCATTGTTATTAAAAATTTATGGGGGACATACGTTTCCAGAATGAAAATTCTCAGAGCTGTAACTCCAAGGACAGTATTTTAAAAAATTGGTACTGTTACTTGTCTTTAGTTTGTTTATAGTTTATACTGTGCTTACTACCATTATTGGCTGAATATACATTTTAAAATAAAGTCAGAAATCGAACTCGACTCGAAGAACAATACCAGTAGTAATTGTCACGCAGCGCAGGAAAGGAACTGATTGGAAATTTGAGGATTTCTGTTGGAGTGAAATGCTTGGGGCACGCGAAGAGAAAGAAAATGATATTGGAAGATGGAAATCCATCCCGGGAACGGGACAAATCCCGCAAAGAAGCGTAAACGTTCATCCGTTGAATTCATTCTCTATCGAGAGTTCGCGCGGAACCCATTTTCCTAGTCTCGACACTTTTCCAATTTCTTCTAAGCGCCGATGCAGAGTGCTGCCGGTAGAATTCAGCCTCTCCGCTATTTCTCGCGTAGTCAGGTTTGGTTCAGCGTCAAGTGAGCCCTTTGGAGCTTCGTTATCGAACTCTCGCGGACGACTTTGTTTCGTCAGAACAGTCAAAAACAGTGTTTTGGAGCTCGAGGGCCAGTGGCGAAACATTCTTTCGTTTAAAACGCGTCTCTATACTTTGGAAATTGGAATTCGAAAGAGTTTCACTGACATTTATTCTATAATTTTTTTGCTCCGTGAAAGGAACATTGGAACGCTTTGATTTTTGTATGGGGGTAGAATAAATTCAATTTTTTGGTCATTAGAATGTGTGCTTCGCAGATAAATAGACGCCCCCTAAAGATAAAACTAAGAATTGTTAGATAAAATACTATAAACCTTAAAATAAATTTACAGTTTTGTGGTGGAAAAATATACCAAGATTTTTACAATTTATTCCAACGTTGAGACAATAAATTAGTTAGTGATAATTATTTCTCCACGTGTTTGATAATTCAAGTTTAACTGTTGCCTTTGATGTAAACTTTGAGAAACGCAGTTTGTACACTATTGTCTGCGAAACAGGGTATTCTGAGTCTCGTAAACAGACGCCTGAAGCACATAGCTTCTTTGCGCGATATTTCGAAATTGTTTCATGTAAGAACAAGGTAGCAAACTCTATCATATATGTAAATACATTGTGTTAACTATGAATCTATTCGTATATACGCAATTAGTCTAAAACTATTTCGAAACGATGGGCTGTCTTGATTTCTTCAAATTTATCTTCCTCCGAATCAACCTGAAAATCATTTTAATTTCTGGTAAAGACGACGATTTTTAGATAGTCGTAAGAAACAGTGTCGCACTGTTGTTCGAGCAGATGTTCGCGCCATTTTCATAAATTAAGCTTTAGTAACACGTTGGTATAATTCTAACCTACACCGATGATATTCGAGCCGACCGCAATGGCGTCGTTAAATGGTCCATCTATTTCATACGGTTCAGAATCGGTGGACCATGTACTCGATAGTGACGACCGCCAGCCCTATCTCATTTATAGTGTCTTAGTATAGTAGATATCGCTATCATTTTCATTGCATGCAATTCTACCAAATGTATTTAATCTTTGCAAAAAAAAATAAAAAATAAATAAGTGCTCGAAGTAATATTGGGGATCGTAAGTTGAGAAATATCGAAAGTTAATATAGGAAAGTGCCTGCGAACTCGTTCGTTTGTACACGTAAACACGGAGGGGAAGACGGTTTCACTTGAATTCGAGGACGAGCACACTTATCTATTCCTTTTATGTAGAAAGCGTACTAACGAAGGACTTTCATAATTAGAAGTTTCGGCTTAATTATTCGTGTGAAGGGCGCCCTAGTAATAAGTCGGGTCCTCTGTGCGACTAAAGCTGAGAAAGTTCTTTTAAATCCACTTCGGAGTCGACTGCGTGTCGGCTCGAATTCGTTCCTTCTGCCAGTTGAATCTCGTTACAATCGCCACCCGATTACCTCCCCTAGTCGGCTTCTTCTGGTATGGTAATGGGATGTAACAGCGGGACAATATGATTTCGATTCTCTCCAGTCCTTCGATAATGCGGCGTGGATAATTAAGCTGCTGCAATGATGCACTGATATAGATGCTTCTGACTGTTATTGAGAAAACCGGCGATAGATTTGACGTCGACGAGACAAAAACAAAACTAACGTGGTTGATTGTTCTCATCCATTAGGCTGCTGTACGAGTTCCATCCACTAGAATACGCAGGATTCGCTTTAAACAAATATCTTAGATTCTTTGAAAAAATACAGAATTAACCAGGCAGAAATTCTCAAAAATACGTGACTCACTAAATATAAAATATTTTCAATTTACTTTTTACGTTTTATATTATACGCACCGAAGGATGGCCGAACATTTATGCGCACGTCAGCCTAATGAAATGAAATTTACTTGGCCGTAATAATATTTTCTGCGTTCCGTCCGAAATTTAAGCGTAATATTTAGGAATTATGGTTATCAAAATCGGGGTCGGAACAGATACCGCAATTCGCGATATACGCAATCTATTGAGATTAATGTCACAGGTGATATCGTTTAACAACAGCTGCTGCTAGATACCAATGGAAGGTTTAAAAATATTGTGAAAGCGTTGAGTGACATGACATGATTTATACTGACCCCATAATATCAATCCATTGTGCCATCCACCCTATGCTATGGACGTAAAAACTTCTTTCATTTTGCGTGTAACTTTGCCACTTTCACGCTTGTTAGCCGTAGTGCCGGCATCCTATCATTATTTGTTCGTTTATCATTATTTGCAATATAAATCTTCCATTAGAATTAATTAGTTGTTCGTTAAAATACAAATTCATCTCAAAGTTATTCCTTGTTGAAACTGTAATTTCTTCCGGTAATTGTGAATAGGGTATCAGATTTATCATGGGCGCTTTAAATACATCCGCTGCTATCGAAGGCACGAAAAATATGACTAGAGAAATGGCTAAGAAATTACAGGGTTGAAGAAGCTGAAGGTGATGGTAATGAAAAGAATTACCTTCAGGGTCATTTGAGCAATCATTTCATGATCACCGACGATTTTTCATTTAACGCCATATATTTTCAATCTCGTAACGTTATAACCAGTATCGTGATGAGTTTTAGAACTTATGACGGTAAATATGCGCAAAAAGTAAACCAGTTTCGATGCCTGGGCACCTCCATATATTACGTGGGTTTTCAGTAACAATAACAAAATTTTAAATTCAATAATTATGCAGGACACCATGTATTTGAAATAAAAAAAGAAAGCTCTGATTACAAATTAATATCAGCTTCGTTTCGTTGTATCGATATAACAAGAAGATACTGTAACAACGAAAATCTTGTGATTTTCAACGAGCTTGTACACCAACGAGTTTGCTTTGCTTCATGCACGGTATCGAGAAGTTTTTACTGTGCATGGGAGAGTAGAATATTGAAAATATCAAGAACTGGAGTATTTACTGTACGACTGATCATTATGTTCCGAGCACGTATTCGCCCATGGGAACGAGCGAACGTACTCGAGCTGCATACATTAGCGGGGGAGTTCTCGTTCTTGCAATCAAAAGCGATGTTAAAATCGTTCCATTTCATCGAACGCTTTATAATCCGCTCGAATTTAACGTTAAAAGCAATAATTCCTCCCGTGAAGATGAATATTCGCGGTGGAATTTTTTTTTTTTTTTTTTTTTTTTGTAGCCATTGCACGTGTCATCTAATAAAACAGCGCGCATTCATTGCGAACGAAATAAATTTATTTGGACGATACGCGCGGTTCCAGCATCTTTGTTTCAACACGTATTTTCAGACGACTAATTTATACGATATTTCGAATGACTTGCTAGTGCAAACACCGATCGATCCGAAAAACTTGTAATAAATCTTTACAGCAATGCGTTGGTTGTTCGATTCGATAGGAATTATTGACAGACAGGATGTTCTAGCACACACATTTTTCTCGTGTCATATTTTACATTTGAGGATTAATATTTCTAACTTTAATGAAGAATTTAATACCTACAGCGTTGTCGAAACTCACATAATACGTACAATATCGTGATTTATGGGCCGTACGTCGATTTTCGCGACTAATTGCACATATTAAATTCGTTTCGATATTCCGAAGTAGTCGCGCACTTAAAGCTGCTATTTTGTAACGTGACGATGCCATCCATGTTAATTGAAAGCAATTTACAACGTGAAATATCCCAGGAACGTTGAATGTATCGCAAAAATTGTCGAGTCGAATACAGACTTTTAATTTCGAAGGCAGTGATAAGAATAATTAATTTCAAAAATATTAAATATTGGTTTGGCAACTATATAATTGCGGATTTCACTGATACGTAGCTTTAGTTGAATTGTTACGTATATTTGTATGTATTCGAAACGTCAAACCCATATTGCTGTCTGGTAGTCAGTACTTTAACCGTCATTCAGAAATAACATTTACCGATCGTGTACTTTTTTGTTGCATCGTGGAGCAAGCAAGATGAACTAACTCAAACGACAACCAAACTTGATATTCATGTAAAGAAGATTATGTTGTGGAATTATAAAGGAATCGTCTATTTTAAACTTTTACCACTCAACCAAACCATCGACTCAGATGTGTACAATGCAGGGCCACATATATCTTTGGCCACTGGGCAAAAATTATTGGAGCTTGATTGGGATGTGCTTCTACGTCCACCATACAGAATTAAATTAAAAAATTTCAAATCATTTTGAAAAAATTATTTTTGATTACGAAACTCAATTACAATCATTTTTTGTGAATACACTACCCCTGAAATCCTACCCACTTTCGAGAAAAAAATTCGAGTAGGTACTGACATTTTTAGACGAAATTAAAAAATTTCAAATCATACTAAAAAAATTATATTTAATTACAGGGGTCAATTACAATCATTTTTGGTGAATAGACGTATCCCTGAAATCCTATCCACTTTCGAGAAAAAAATTCGAATATGTACTGAAATTTTTAGACGAAATTAAAAAATTTCAAATCATACTAAAAAAATTGTATTTGGTTACAGGAATCAATTACAAGCATTTTATGTGAATAGACATACCCCTGAAATCCTATCCACTTTCGAGAAAAAAATTCGAATATGTACTGAAATTTTTAGACGAAATTAAAAAATTTCAAATCATACTAAAAAAATTGTATTTGGTTACAGGAATCAATTACAAGCATTTTATGTGAATAGACATACCCCTGAAATCCTACCCACTTTCGAGAAAAAAATTCGAGTAGGTGCTGAAATTTTTGGGCGAAATTACAAAATTTCATATCGTTCTGGAAAAATTATTTTTAATTGCGAGGGTTAATTACAATCATTTTTCGTCAACAGACATACCCCCGTAATCCTACTTAGTTTCGAGAAAAAAATTCAGTACGGGCGGAACTTTAAACGTTAATATCTTTTTAACGATGCCTCCATCAACAAATTAGTATTCTTGATTTTCGTCTTATTTTGACCTCCAGAATCTCTCATTAAAATTTTTCCCAGAGGTGGAACACCCTGTATAGCCCTGACCTTGCACCGTCAGAACATCGTTTGTTTCGTACTTTGCAAAATTTCTTCAATCGTATCAATTTTACTAATGATGATGATATCAAATCACACTTGGTTTAGTTTTTTGCCGATAAAAACCAGAACTTTAATGAACATGGAATTATGATATTGTCTGAAAGATGTCAAAAGGTCATTGTTAAAAATGCAACACGTTACTAAACGCATATACGATATGTGTATACATATATACATACACATTGGTTTGTCAACAAAGTAATTGTGGATTTTTTTAGTAAAATTAAAGACAAATTTTTCATGGAACGAAATAACTTTATTTAGTGATGTATTCTCACATACGTATATACGTAGATACAATACCTAGATACAATACGTATATACGTATACGACAACACGTTACTAAATACATAAAGTTATTTCGTTCCATGAAAAATTTGTCTTTAATTTTATTAAAGAAATCCGCAGTTACTTAGTTGCGAAACCAATAGTATTGAAAATAGTAGGTATTTCTCGATGTCTCTTTGTATCGCTCGTGGCGATAGTCGGACGAGAGGAACGGTTCGCGTTAAAGCTCGAGGGCATTAATGTAAGTCATTTCTGAGATTAGCCTCTTGTAGCAGTTTCTTTCTGTATCAAACGAAACGATGTCTTCCGAAACAGTTTCGTGCTCGTTGCTGCTGTGTTCATCGATAACAACGATATTAACGGTCGCGGTAAATGAAGCCCCAGTGCCAAGTTAATACCCAGTACGTAAGAAACTTTTTCCCCGTCGAGTGAAACAGCGTCCATAACTTCGTTTAACAATCGAAACGAGCCCATCGCGGCCTGGTCGGCGTGTCGGAAGCTCGGATCTCTCCTGGCCGATTTGTAATAAGCATCTGATATCTGAATCGTACGTAACGCAACATTCGAAGAAAATACTCGAGCACCCGGACGGTTAAATGATAGTCTTCCAGCGGCGTGTAACGCAGCACGAAACTACTTTATCAGTGCGCTGCTTTCCTTCATGAATTCTGTATCGTATTATTCTAATCCCGGTGTACACCTGTACCACGCCTCCGTGCCATGTAAACTATTCGCGGAGCGATCAGGAACTATTCGTAGGGTTGCAGCAGCGTTCGCCAGTGGCGAGATCGTGTGCCCGTGTATTACACTGCGTCGGACCACTCTCGGTTTCCGTACGAACACGCGAAAGAGTGCACACATGTTTGCGAACGGTAATTTGCGTACGAGTGGGCGTTTCGAGCGCTGCCCCCACGAGCACCGATTCACCGGAGGTTCCAGCTTGATCGAGGAACGAGCTATGGTAATGTGAAACACGATTGCTCACGAAGAGATAATACGTGTAATAACAATCGCATTAGCCAGCCAACATCGAGCTACAGGGCTGCAGGGGATCTGGTCTTACCTTAGGAACTTGCGTTTGTCTACCGATTGCTCGTTGACCGCCTCGGTGCCATTCGATGCTCCGAGAAAATCTTCCGATTCGACCGACCTCCAATCATTCGATCCTCTGGGACTTTGATATCTGTCTAATCCCTGCCTTCTCGTGGAGTTTCTTAGCATTCGTTGCGACGTGATTCAGATAAGCATTCGAAAAATTGAATTTTTAAAGAACAGGAGAGTAAGGAAAATTCTGTGGTCGAAGGAAGTTTTCTGATTCGATCGACTTCGTATCATTGGAGCGTCTCGATTTAGAAATCTGTGCGAGTGCTGTCTTTTCTTGACGCTCATGGTGACTTTAAAAATTGAATTTCATCGAATGAACGTTCCATGATTTACGTTTTTAAATAACAGGAGAGTGCAGGTGTTGGAAAATTCATCAAGAACACGTACATGCTTCTGCACACCTGCATCTGGTACGAAAAAACTTATCGGTTCCTTAGTCGAAAGAGTCATCAATATTGGCGTAGAAGTACATCTTGATGAAGAACTGGAACGCATCAAGAACGCCATGGTTCAAAATGGCTGCTGCAAAAGGGCAATAAACTGGACGCTAAAAAAGGTAAAACGATCGAAACGGAAGGTCGTGAATACGGATGAAGGCAGAAAGATTCTTGTTTTTATCCCCTATATGGAAGGTACCACCGACCGCATTAGCAGAACCCTCATGAAACGGAACATTAAATCAGTCTTCGCCCATACAAACCAAAATTGGACAACTCCTCATCTCCCCCTCTCAGGGATTCATAACAGCTATCCTCATTAGCAGACTGTGGATATTTATGCACGTAAGACATGCAAACATACCTCTTTTATGGCATGTAAAGTATGAAATCGTCTCATATATTTTTGAGATCTCTTCAGAAATATTTAATCTGCTAAAGAATCATAAAAATAATAGAGAAAATTTACATACATTTTTCGAGTTACACAGGGTGTTCGGCCACCTTGGGGAAAATTTTTAATGGGAGATTCTAAAGGCCAAAATAAGACGAAAATCAAGAATATACATTTCTTGATTGAGGCTTCGTTAAAAAATTATTAAACAATTAAATTAAAACATTTCAAATCATTCTGGAAAAATTATTTTCGGTTGCTGGGGTCAATTATAATCATTTTTGGTGAATAGACATACCCTTGAAATCCTACCCAGTTTCGAGAAAAAAATTCGAGTATGTGCCGAAATTTTTGGGCGAATTTAAAAAATTTCAAATCGTTTTCAAAAAATTATTTTTGGTTGTAGGGATCAATAACAATCATTTTTGGTCAATACACATACCTCCGAATTCCTACTCACTTTCGAGAAAAAAATTCGTTACCGAAAATATAATGTCTGATCACGAATGAATGATTCCCCTGAAATTACAAGTGTATCAAATCCTTCTGAAAAAATTATGTTCTTTTGCGGGGGTCAATTGCCATCATATTTGGTCATTACACATACCCCCGAAGTCCTACGTAGTTTCGAGAAAAAAATTCGAGTATGTGCTTAAATTTTTTGGCGAAAATGAAGAGATTCAAATCATTCTGGAAAATTATTTTTGGCTGCGGGGGTCAATTACAATCAGTTTTGGTGAATACACATACTTCAAAAAAAAATTTTTTACCGAAAATATACTGTGTGGTTAGAAATGTTTCTATAACTTTTTAACGAAGCCTCAATCAACAAATTAATATTCTTGATTTTTGTTTTATTTTGGCCTCCAGAATGTTCCATTAAAATTTTTCACAGGTGTGGCCGAACACCCTGTATATTAGTCAAAACTAATGAAACTAATAAAAAACTAATAAAATTAAAATACAAAAATATCACAACACCCAGATATTCTTGCGATCCTAGTAGCTATTTGTATCCTGGAAAATGTTTCGACAGCTTTGAAATATTACGTCCTCTGGATTCAGTGTCCCCTCCGAGTACTATCTCCTCTTAAGTACTAAGAGGAATATCTGCTACTCGAAATTGACTAGAGCTTGCAAACTTTACTAGTTACGCAAAGCTTATTTTATGGCAAAGATTACATCGAAGAAGCAGATTTCCTCCCGCGTATAATGGGATGAGTCGTTGATTGTACGACCAAGATAAAACGTTCATTTATTTGCAAGATCATTCGGCATTTCGAACAATATAACGTTTGGTTCACTTGAAGAAACTGAAATGTAAAATCAAACTGTACAGTAGGAAAAGTATGTAAATTTTTCGAATGATATACTCAGTTAATATAAGAAGTATGTACAGTGAAAATTATTTGTTTAAGTGCCAAAAAAGAACACAGAATCATAATATACAGATTTCCTTTTATTCATGATCGTACAGTTTCTACCGTCAAATACAATAAAATAGAGAAAATTATATATTAAGAATATTCTTCGACTATATAATTGAGCAATATACATAAGATGAATAAAAAATGAAAATAAATAAAGGGCCAAAAAAGAAGACAGAATCATAATATACAGATTTCCTTTTATTCATGATCGTACAGTTTCTACCGTCAAATACAATAAAATAGAGAAAATTATATATTAAGAATATTCTTCGACTATATAATTGAGCAATATACACAAAATGAATAAAAAATACCATTAATTTTTCTGTAAGGAGATCGTCTTTGTATAATGGAACATTTATGCGGTCGATCTTACCATTGAGTAAACGTCTCGTGCAGCAACAATCCGTGGTCGAAAATGCAACACGTGATAATATTTGCGTAAACCGAAGTGTTGCGCCGCTCGGTTCCCCCGGGATTGGTCCACTCATAATTGATTGACGTCAACAAAATGAATTCGATGAACATTAGCGGGAAGCCGAGCACAGTCCATAAACTGCGATTTCGCGAATCGCAGCGCTCGAAGTAAATGCAGCGGACGGCCTGCATGCTTCGTTGCACCCTCGCAAATAACTTTAACCCCGTCCCGTGGAAAATGATTACGCACCAAATAATCTGATTTTCATTCGGTTTGCTCGCCGCTCCCCACGAACCCACTCATGGCTGCCGAACGTATCGAGTGGCCGGTCGAAAAGCCTGAACGAAATCAGATAATTGGGACGAAGTTTCGTCGACGTGACGTGTGATGAACTTATCAAATCGATGCTCGATTCAATTCCACGTTCCTTTGTTGGCGACCGTCGTACCGGTTTTACGATCATTTTGTTTCCTGTCTTACGTGCTTCTCGATACCGGTCATCGCCAACTTGGTTAACAAGATTTTTCAAACAACGAAACTTCCGAGAAAACAAGCACTCTTCGATGCTTAATCTTGAGGGTTTCAATATCCATCGATGTTATGGAAAAACGTCAATGTTAATAACTTGTTTCGATCGGATAGTACCTGTTCAGTTTCATTTCAATGTTAGAGGACCGCGAATATTCCAGGGTTGTTTTTCTCGAAACAGCAAGAGGGAACCAAGCTTATGGATTTTCAGTTGAAACAGCTTTAACCCATAAATTTCCATAATTGTAAAGTAAGATTTGGGCTCGGGAAACAAGAATAACGACTTAAGAATACTCTCTGTATACCAGTACCGGAATATTCCGAGTGAATAATAGGAGAAACTGTACACCGATTGAAGATGGAGAATTATAATATTCCGATATCTGATGTTCGACTTTGGCAGAATTTCGAGGCGGAAATCGGGGGGGGAAATATGAAATTATTAACATTACCAGACTCTTGGAAAGTAGATACTTGGTAATTAAAAATTTAAACTAAATATACAAATTTAAATGAAAATATTACCGTCAATTTTTCTGGCAAGAATTCTGCTTTTGAAAAATCAACGAACATACTTATTTGTGATACAAATTCTTAGGATTTTTAAGAACAAGTAAATTTAAATTTCAATCACAACGTTTATATATTGAATCACATATAATACTGTTTAAACATTTAGTAAAAATGTAAAAATTCATGTAATTGATGGAGTTACGAGAATAAAGCGCCGTTAGAGAACTTTATCTTCTGTTAACCCTTGAAGCGTACCAGCTTTCAACTCGGATCAAAAAAGGGATGGCTTTGAGCCTTTCAATATACCATATTGTTATAGTAGGTAAATGGTTTATGCTTCATTAGGTAGGGGAGATTTTAGTCATCGGGGAGCTCAGTCGCTTCATGGTACAATATCTAAACTCACCCAGAGTAGCATTGTGCTACAATCTTATATTCAGAGCGATCGAACATTTACGTGCATAATACAGCTTCTGCAAAATGTATAAAACGAACTTCCATATTTAACGACAGGTTTTTACTTATGCTAAAACTTATAAATAGGTATTAAAATTGACAGTAACTGTAAAATGTTTGATGGAGGGTGTAATATTTTCTGCTTGGGACGAAGCAAAAATGGGACTCCGTTGTCAGCACTTCGAGATTTGGCAATAAAATTGGTCGTATTCGTAGTTTCAAAAAATATTCCACGCCATCCGTGCAACACCGAAACGCCGCGAACCAAGGAATTACCATTGGAAACTCGTTGGGACATTGATACGTTGTACAAAGAAGTGCTCTCGGGAAACGTCATTTGCCGCTCGCCGATGGTAACAATCGTAAATCGGTTAATTAAACCGCGTCGACGGTCTCGCGAGCGATTCAACTCGTTTCGCGGCAACGACGTACGAAGTTGTCGGGGACGGGTGAAAAAATTTTCACGCTTTATCTGAGCAAGCAGAAACTCGAAAACAACGCCCCGGTGGCCGTTCCATCGTCGTAACAGGCGCGTAAACCGGCCCGCGAGCGATCGCGACGCCGGGCGTCGTTTAATAAACGACGATAATACTGTTGAACGATACAATCGCGGAGGACGCCGAAGAAATATGCGCCGAACGTTCGTTAAGAATAATGCAATTTCCAGGCTCGTCGAACGCCGGTAATGATATATCGTCGAACGATAACATTCTGTTTCAGCCTTTTGCGGAGGGGTCGAACGGTATACGCGCTGGTCGGGGGTGTATCGAAGGGAAGGGGTTGCTCGAGGGCGTGTGTGCGTGTGCGTGTTGCGGGTGGGGAAGGGCAGTTGAAAACGGGAGCTCCGTAAACGTGGCAAGCGCCAATGCAGCATAACGACACAGCCAAATGGTTCGACCATTACCGCGCCAATATTACCTGCTCAACTGAATTATTGTGTCGAGCGACCGCGCGAAATATCTGGCATCGATATTGAATCGGTGGCGGTCGGCACGAGAGCCGCTCATAGAAACGGAAAACGGGGTGATGAGGGTGAGGACAGAGAACACGGGACGGCCTGGGGAAAAAAGAGGGATTTTTAACGAGAATGGATCTCCCGGGCACAAAAGCTCGATTTCACGGAATAACTTTCAATAAATTCGGCCGTGTTGCCTGGTCCTCGAATTAATCGAAATTAGCTACGTTCGCGCTCACGTCGCGGCAGGTTTCGTTGGAAACGTTAGGGGTTGCACCGCCTTTACGCCCGCGAAAGATGGACATCTTTTTGGTATATTATTATAAGTCAAAATTCGAGGCAGTACCACTTCGATCTTAGAGATAGGACAGGGAAGAAGAAGCTAAGACATGGAAACGCACCTTTTTGATGAGTTGTATAGTCTGGGTCACGATATAGCTCGAGCTTGTAAATTAAACTCCTGAGAGCTGGCACCGATTGCTGTTAGGACACTTAGGTACTTACGTGTATGACATGAGGGTGTCAATAATAAATTAATGGTAGGGTACATATGATTTTGTATTTCAATTAATGAATGGTATTTTATTTACAAATGGAAAACATGTAAATACTAGTCACTACCTGAATTATTTGGAATGTCTTTATGTGTCCGTAAGTGCACTACCTTTTTTCATTTTCTACCTGCACATACCATGAGCAGGTAAACTAAGATATTAAAGACTTGAGTAAGACCGTTACCTGTAACAGTACCTCTAAAAATGGCGACACTGGTTAAGGCTCTTTTCTGCTCGTATTTCTGTCAATTCGCTTGATAATAAAATACTCGATCTTACGAGCTCCCTATATCGTGGTTCGAACTATAATTATAAATCTCAGTTACGTATTGTATCCATAAAAGTGATCGTGGAACAGAATTCGGGGCAGTTCAATCTTAGAGATAGGGCAGGGAAGAAGAAACTGAGAAATGGAAACGCACCTTTTTGATGAGTCTTACCTTAAATTATAGAACGCGAAGACCTGCTTAAGAAAAATCCCTCTTTAAACCATAATTGGATCATTCTCGACGAAACGAGGTCGAATGTCAAAACTTTGATGTTCTCGAACCGGTAAGACGTTGAGCTGGCTTCATAGTTCTCGATGAAATGAAAGAAAGTTTTATATAATTTCTTTCTGGGAAACGCGTTTCTTATTGGGCCTCGGACGGTGCTTGACTTTTGGAAATGGCGGGCGTTAAAACGACGAGCAGGGGACGCCAATTTCGCAAAGAACGAGTCAGTGGATCTTCAGAGAATGCTTTTTAACTCAATATGTATACTGGGTGTGACGTACAACCACAATCTTTTCGATAACTCTGGGAATATTAATTTTAACGAAAATTGGTTGGATTAAAAATTGTATTCTTTTGCGTGTATTCTTTATATTACTCTGGTACTAAAATATCGTTCACTTCTTTATTAAAAGAACAACATTATCGACAAGAGTATCCCCAATAATAGTGATGACACTGTCAATAAAGTATCGATATAGTTACTAATTATTCTACGACAATATTTTATGTATCATTAAGTTATGAAATGCGCAATTGCTTGTAAACCTTATAACTGTAACAGAAACTAGGTGTGTGGTCAAACGTGTCGAATGCACTGGTTTACTTCATGTCACTTGATAGCTTTATCACTCTACAACGATATCGTAATTAATTATATATTTCATTGAGTTACATCGTAAATTAATTCAGGGTATCTTAGTCTTCATCTCGAACGCGTTTGCAGAAGAAAATCAGGATTGCTGACTACTTGGCGCGCATTTTGAAGAACTTGTTCCGCCTATCGCGACTCGAAAGCCTTTCTCTGTTTCGAGGACATCGCGAACGAGTTTAGAAACTTCCGGCTGGAAGCAATCCGGTTGAAAAAATAAAGAAAAGAAAGGTGAAATGTCTGTCGCGTCAGGCAACGACTCCTCTCGAATTTGCATAATTCGTTGAAGGCGGGATGAGAGTTCGCAAAGAAGCGTGAACTTGAGACGATCATAACTTGCAACTCTCAGTTAATGCGATACGCTCGTGAGCTTGCGTCTACGAGAATCACGTTTACATTTCGGAGTTGAGCCCCGGAAGCTGTTTGACAGACTGGTTCCCGGTGACCTATGAACGTTCCCCTATTATCATTTAATTCCACTACAAGGCCACGAAACTGTACAAAATACGGTACACTACTTATTTAAGCTATCAGAGGATGAAATCGTCTGAGAAGAAGAAAGGAAACTTGAAGCAACATTCTAACGAGCGAAGTTACGGTACAATAGTATCATCAGGTCCATAAATTAATTCTCTGCATTAAAAATTTGGCATCGAATTCCAGTTAGCTTCAGGATGTAAATAGAAAATATATTAATGAATTAAAATGAGAGTCCACTCTTTACCACTATCGTGCACGCTGTAGCATTTTCCAATAAGTGTTCTTATTTTTATAATATAAACAAAACAGAAGAATTAATTTTTGCAGAAATTAATTAATAATGATTTTTCTTGATATGTTTTGAGATAACCGTATCAATTTGTTATGACGAACTAAATATTATATTATATGCCATTTTAATACAAAGTATGGGTCGGATTTAAAATTTTAAAAGGATATAGCCCAATATTTTTACAGGTACAAAACATAGAGTGTAAGCAGTGATTTAGAAACGATCACCACTGGCCACTTCTGGACACTGCTGACAACTGCTGACGCATGAAAGCCACTGCAACCAGAATTGACCACTGCTGATAACTACTGACAACTAGTGACAATTACTGAACTCTGCTAACTACTCCTGGTTTCTATTAGCCTCTGCTGACCACTGCTGGCCTCTGATGACCAGTCCTGACAAAAGTAGAGAACTCCTGACAACTTCTGACATCTTACAACGATTACTACTGGCTACTGCCAGCCTCTGCTGACCTCTGCTAGCATCTTCTGGTCTCTACTGACCGCTGCTGACCACTCCTGATACTTCTGACATCGTATAACGATTACTACTGACTTCTGCCAGCCTCTGCTGACCACTGATGACCACTCCTGATACTTCTGACAATGTATAACGATTACTACGGACTTCTGCCACCCTCTGCTGGTCTCTGCTGACCGTTGCTGACCATTCCTCATACTTCTGCCAACGTATAACGATTACAACTTGCTACTGCTTGTCCCTGCTGGTCTCTGCTTGCCACTGCTGACCACTGCTGACCTTTGTTGACAACTTCTGACATGATGTATATGTATTAAAGCCTTGTATAATGTAAATCTATGGCAATAAATGATATAATTTCAAAGAATTCTATGTGTTCTCATCATTTTTACCTTTCTTTCCGTTTTTCCAATAAAAACTGAGATCCCAAAGTGCTCAGAACATTTCTGGATTTGTAAAGTGTCCAGAATTTGAAATTCAAAAATTAACTTTAAAATTTTTTTCTTCTGTAACTGCCAGCTCTCATACCTGCTGGCAAAATCGACAAATTAATTTTTTTTCGTCAAAAAATTTTTGCTCGAAAATTCCGTCGTTTTCGCAATTCGGATTTGGCCTTGACCTTGACCTTGAATTTTTGAAAAATTCCAGAATTTTTCGAAATCCGGATCAAGGTCAAGGTCAAGGTCAAGGCCAAATCCGAATTGCGAAAACGGCGGAATTTTCGAGCAAAAATTTTTTGACGAAAAAAAATTAATTTTCGATTTTGCCAACAGGTATGAGATTTGACGGTTACGGATTTCTAGGAAATGACGTCATTTCCAGGAATTGGCAGAAATTCTTGTAATTGACGAATTTTTGAGCAAAAATTTTTTGACGAAAAAAATTAATTTTTGATTTTGCCAGCAGGTATGAGAGTTGACGGTTACGGATTTCTAGGAAATGACGTCATTTTTGGGAATTGGCAGAAATTCTTGTAACTGACGAATTTATAGGCAAAAATTTTTTGAAGAAAAAAATTAATTTTTGATTTTGCCAGCAGGTACAAGAACTGACGGTTACTGAATAAATGAATAAGTATCGTTTATCGTCCATAGGTATGGCGGTGACGGTTTTAGGTTCATTTTAGACTTTGTTATCAGGAGGATATGATATGGGAAGAGGTGGCATGTATCTTATAACTATGGGAATGATTTCGAGGGGAAAGGAAAGGTAAAAATGATGAGAACACATAGAATTCTTTGAAATTATATCCATTTATTGCCATAGGTATACATTATACAAAGCTTTAGTACATATATATCATGTCAGAAGTTGCCAGCAACGGTCAGCAGTGGTCAGCAGTGGTCAGCAGAGGGCAGCTAAGGTCAGGAGATGCTGGCAGAGGTCAGCAGAGGCTGGCAGAAGTCAGTAGTAATCGTTATACGTTGTCAGAAATATAAGCGGTGGTCAGCAAAGGCCTGCAGAAGCCAGCAGAGGCTGGGAGAGGCTGGCAGTAGCCAGTCGTAATCGTTATACAGGGTGTTCGGCCACCTCTAGCAAAAATTTTAATGAGCGATAGTAGAGGCCAAAATAAGACAAAAATCAAGAATACCAATTTGTTGGTGGAAGCTTCGTTAAAAAGTTATTAACGTTTAAAGTGCCGCCCTTACTGAATTTTTTTCTCGAAAATGCGCAAGATTTCGGGGGTATGTCTATTCACCAAAAATGACTGTAATTGAACCCTACAACCGAAAATAATTTTTCCACAACGATTTGCAATTTTTTAATTTTCTCGAATAATTTCACACCTTCTCTATTTTTTTTCTCGAAAGTGGGCAGGATTTCGTGGGTATGTCTAATGACAAAAACTGATTGTAATTGACCCCCACAACCGAAAATAATTTTTCCACAACGATTTGCAATTTTTTTTCTCCGTTGAAAAATTTAGGCACCTAATTGGATTTTCAGTAAGGAATTTTTTTCTCGAAAGTGCGTACGATTTCGGAGGTATGTGTAATGATAGAAAATGATTGTAATTGATCCCCGCAACCGAAAATAATTTTTTTTAAACGATTTGAAAAATTTTTTTTCGCCGAAAAATTTCAGCACTTACTCGATTTTTTTTCTCGAAAGTAGATAGGATTTCGGAGGTATGTGTACTCACCAAAAATGATTGTAGTTGACCCCCGCAACCGAAAATAATTTTTCCAGAACGATTTGAAATTTTTGAATTTAATTGTTAATAACTTTTTAACGAAGCTTCCATCAACAAATTAGTATTCTTGATTTTCGTCTTATTTTGGCCTCTACTATCGCTCATTAAAATTTTTGCTAGAGGTGGCCGAACACCCTGTATGTATGTTGTCAGAAGTATCAGGAGTGATCAGCAGCGCTCAGCAGTGGTGTGCGATAAAACAGAATTAAATTCTTTATTTAATTAAAATAGGATTTAAATTTGTATACAGGATGTTTGTATAATTAGTGACCAGCATTTTTTCATAAATAATAGTTTCCTCTGGAACTAACCATCAATGCTACTCTTTTCGTGTAAACTTCCGTTGTTCGTTTTCCAGCGACAAAGTTACGCAGATGACGTGCGTCGTAATAACAAATATCGTTTCATTATGCCGAGCAGGGCCGCGATCGTCGCGGATATTTTTCAATACCGTGAACCGGTTAGAAGTGTATTAGGTTAGTCGGAAGTATCTTGGGCAAAAAAAAAAGTTATTCGTCCACAATAGGATTAGTATCCCGTTGGGAAATCAACTGCCGCGAGAGAGCGGCTCTCGGAGAAATTCTTCGTGCCCCCCCCCCCCCTCCCTGCTGAACGGGAAGTTTAAAGTATTAATTGTCTTTATTTGAAATACGCTCGCCGGCGCAACCAAACAGTCGCCGCGCGCACGTGCTGCGTAAATAATTGGAAGCACAACTTTAAATTGTGGCGCTAAGCGAGAAACAAAGTTTCGAGGGGGGCTCGTTAGCGTTCGCCGCGCGTTTTATCAGTTTCGGTGGCGAGCGGCGTAAAAGCGTCTAGAAACACAGTCGCTAATATTCTACAGATAACGCCGCGGGAGATACGACATGAAAGGGGTGGCGAAACAGGGGGGGAGGGACGCAATGGGAAAAATGTTTTTAAGCGTTGGTAATACGCTGGCAATCACCATTTTAATCGAAGAGCGTATCGTAACTACGCGGAGAATTTTACGAGCTCGTCCCGCGAGGAACGATATAATCATAATTGGCGCGTGTAACTGCCGTCGTTATCGATAGCAGAAACGTGAAATCGGCGGGGGAATATTCTTGAAAGTCGACCGATCGAAAGTCGACTATCTACGGGGCCAATTTAATTTCATAAATTTCTGTCGACCATTAAGATAATTGGAGTTTCGCCCGCGCATGCGAACCCGTATAGGAAGCTGGTCTTTTAATGACGTTGTTATTTCCGCTTCATAGACAACACCACTTTATGGCCAGCCTTTTTTCCACTTCTTCGTTCTCGGCTGTACGTCATTTCCCGGCTCGAACCCATTCGTGAACGTGATTCACGATGTATAACGATATTTGGATATTTGGCTAACGCAGAGAATGGGGCTTCAAGGAGTACATGAAGTTACTCCCACTCGTATTCGTACACTGATAATAGTGCTTTTGTGTGAAACTTTGTGCATCAAAGACGTTAACAACCTAACGAGTACATAAAGAATGAGTTATTAAAAGTGACGAACAATCGCGAGTCGCTTGATACTTTAATCGTGAAGTTTTCCATGTAAAAATCCACGATTCTGGCCTCTTTCACCCTTGCAACATTCTAGTTAGTCTATCGACCAAATGAATAATTCTAGATCCGAAAACTGAAAAGTCTCAAGAACCACTCGTTCTACCTTGCCGAAACGTTCCATTGGCGAAACTCGTTGTTTTTCCAATTCGTCGATCGGATTAATCGCCTTCCTACGGTACTGGCGATCAAACAAGGATCCAGATGAAGTGGAACGTCGACGATCGCGTAGTTAGAAAAGTGCTTTCCGACATTATTCCATCGCACTAATTCAAGAGAGCGTACGAAACCCGACGTGGAACTGTTCCCAGTTCGTGAGCATGCAGAAACCTTTTTGAATAACGATCGCATGGTTGCAACTCGGAGAATACTTGAAGTTCGGCAGCGCAGCGGAGAAGTCGGACGGATTGACTGTTGGAACGACGCCTGGGAGATGGAAGCAGACGTTTGGTCGTAGAGCGAAGGAAGAGACGAGGGAGGGCCGTAAGTAGAGGAAGAAGAGGTCTGCTGCTACGGGAGATTCACAAACCTTGAAACGAGAAAACGTTCGGGGTCTAAGCTTTCCGTTTTCGCTTCGCGTTTCGCGGGGCTTTAATTAAGAGAAAAATCTGGCGAGTCGCCGGGCAACAACGTGAAATCTTTATGCGTGGGCGTAACATTCTCCATCGAAACCATCGACGACGAATACTTTGAAAAAACTGGTTATGATAAGTCAAATCACAGTAAAATATTCCTAAACAGTAACATGAAATTGTTAGCTTGGTCCTCTTGTGTCGGCACTCAGATACGCCATTAATAATGAAATGTAAGAAAGAATTATTAGGAATACTTAACTGGTAACAGAATTATTTTCTAACCGCTATGAAGAACGATATCGAGTGCAAGGGGTCAGATTCTTTGCGAGGAACTCGTCAAAATAGGGAACACTGGTTCGACGTATGGTAGGAGATTCGAGATTCTTCGTCCGACATTTCTCATGCATCGAGCGGAATTGAAGGGGACCAAGAATTTCGTTCGTACGTCCGATTCGTTGCACGATTCACGGGCTTTTATTTCCACGCACGCCGCTCACAAAAATATAGCAGCGGCGAGAACGATGCCAGCTATTGGCCGCGAAGAATGCGAGTGGAAAATGCTCGCTGGGTAGCCAGTGTAACTGCGGAGCGGTAGCTCGATAGCTAGAAAAGAAGAAGGACGAGGAGGTATTTTCTTTGGGTTTACGTGACACCACGCGTGGCTCCGATATAACCGATCAGATCGAAGCGGAAAGTTGCTTCCATCTTGCGGTATGCTCGGCCGCCCCCCGGGAATGCCGGAGCCTCTATCTTCGCAACAGACTGTTTCCCACTCCTCCCGGCCGTGCTTGCTTTATTTCTGTCTCTCAGCCGTCTTTCATGTACCAGAACTCTTCCCTTTCCCTATATCGACTATGCGTCTCCGTCTCTTTCCATTCTCGCCTCGCACCGCTTCGTTGGACGTTGGGTGACACTTAACCTAACCCCAGCCAAGTAAACCCGAACCAGCTAACCCCCTCGTTCCAACCAGTCACCCACTCGACCCCCTTACCCATTCCAACAGTCGAGAACCCAGCCGCCACTTACACCAAGGCTACTTCCTCGACCTCGTGGCTGGCGCACACTTTGTTCGAGCTTTCCGCCTTTTGCTACCCGCGTACTTCGCGACACTCGAAGCGATACGAGGAACCGGTGTTGTCTCAGGAAACGAGATTGAGTACGCTGGCTATATCGAGGAAAAATCACAACTCAACACTTGTAACATCTCCTCTGGGTCTATTTTGACCCAGCATTGAACTCACGATGCGCTAGGTACAGCGAGAAAAATTCAACGCTTACACCACCCTCTATGGGTCTCTTTTGACCCAGAATGGAGCTCACGATGCGCTAGGTACAGCGAGAAAAATTCAACACTTACACCACCTTATATGGGTCTCTTTTGAGCCAGAATGGAGCTCACGGTACGCTAGATATAGTGAGAAAAATTCAACACTTGCATTACCTACTCCGGGTCTCCTTCGACCCAGCATGGAGTTCACGATGTGCTAGGCATAGCGAAGAAAAATCACAATTCAACGCTTGTACTACTTTCTCTGGGTGTCCTTTGACCCAACATTGAGCTGACAATATGCCAGTTATAACGCGAAAAAAATCAACGCTTGCACCATCTCTCTGGGTCCTCCTTTGACCCAGCATGAAGTTCACGAGAATAATTTTCTCCAACGATTCGAGAGCTTTTTCTTTTGCGGATTAGTCTTTCTAGGAAAACAGTTTTGAAGTCACTTTGCAATGTATCGAGGAAATAATTAGTTTGCAATTTTGTTATTTTTACTACAAAGCAGATTCATATGTATTAAAACAGAAGAAATAATGAATAAACACAAAGAAGACTCAGAGATGAGTTAAATTTTGTTTGAGTAATAGATGGCAAATAAAAGTCAACATTATGGTGATAACTTTGGAGGAACCGAAGGAGAAACTTCGATTGTTGCGATAACTGTTGCAGTTTTGAACACACAAAAACATTGCAAGATAGTGGAGCATGTACTCTATATACACGAAAACTTTTTAGCGAATCGGTTTTCTACATCTTGAGATATCGTGCCCACCAGTTTGAGAAATGTTGTTTCGAGCGAACGGTTTCAAAGTTTCGACGTATACAGCGTATAAAGAGCTCGGTTCAAAGTCCTGTAACTTTACTGTAATCTGTTTTGGCAATATACATTTTTTATACTTAAAGCTTCGTGGAAATGCAAGGAAGAAAATAGTTTTTTAAAAGCTGTGGACCAAATTATTCCTTTAATTTTCAAATTTCGTAGAGATTTTTGAAGACAATAAATTGATTTGGAAAATTAAGTAGTATGTGTCAATCGTGTCTGTCCATTACTCGTGATTTCTACTTGTGTTGTTCTTAATACCTCGTTGGCGAAGATGGGTCGATTCTGACGCGTATTCTATCTGTGTCAAACGATTTATAGATTGTAAATTCTCCATAATATGTATACTTTTACAGTGTAAATAAAGTGCTAAATGCTAAATAATAATTAATATGATTTTGCTCTACATTTTGATTACAATTATATTCATATTAACGACTATCCAAACGTAAATTTAATATCGAATACGTGTAAGATATTTGTATAAATTCGATTCTCATGTAATGTTTAATGACTGACGTATTACCTAATTAATATTTAAATTAACTAAGAATATAAATTAAAAAATGGAGCCTATTTGACCAGAATGTGATCTTTTGATCTACAACTATAAATCACTCGTTCGGTGTTATTTGCTGTGCATACACCAAATATGAAATTCTATTATTATTGATTAATGTTTTTAAAGAAAATCTTTAAAGCGAGGCTAGGTGTCTTACGTCTTTACTGACAGGATTCTGATAGCTGGTACTACCTGAGTCCTTTTAATGAGCTGACAATTAAATATTATGATCGGTGATCAATGATCCGTGACATGACGTGACCTTGAGTTGATGGTGAAGGCTTAAACCATTCCTCAAATCCTGTTCGAAACGTGCTTTAATGCTAGTGAGACGTCACGAGACTCCTCTGAAAGGACATGATTTACATCCGGAAACGTCAGACAGTATCAACTGTAATTAAAATCAAGATAACACTGCGAAGAATGCTTGAAATTGTAATTACCACTTAAAAGTGAGATATATATCCCGAATGCTTTATACCTTCCTGAAGACTCATATCCAAACTAACATTTCGTAATTCCCAGAACACAATCAGGAATAATTCAGTGGGCTCAATTAATGCCACATCAAACGCCCAACACTTGAAAGTAGTTAGATTAAATGCGCGTAAATGTTGGGAATTTCATGGGACTCGGATTCAAATAAAAATAAACGGAATAAAATACGTTGCGAGATAAATAGTCTTGATATAAAACAGTAAAAATATGATTTAACATAATAGCGGCATAATGTTAAATTTTTATTAGAGAAAATGTAGACGTCAACTGAATTAATGCTACGATAAAATATTTCAAACTAGTATAGCTAAATTAAATGGGCACGAGTATTGAGAATTTATAACTATTGAAAAATTTCTACTTTTGTTTTATCTACCAGAACAATCAACCTGTTTACGTTCGATTACTTCGTATATAAAGAACAGAAGATTGAAAATAAGTAAAGGGGAACTGGAATAGCGTAAGATCGTCTAAAGTAATTGCTACCTTTCTTTGAAGTGTCGTTAAGTTACATGTCTCGCGTACTTATATCTCTTGCCCATAAAACGTTACTACGCTTTCATCCAGAGAAGCGATCGTACCTTCTTGAAAATAATCCGAAGTTCGAATGGACCGTCACGAAATAATGAAGACTATGACTTAAATCGAGAGATCAATAGCCCGAGGATAATGTTAGATAATTCGAGCGGGACAGATTGTTCGGAATTCCCAGGGTCTGGCGCCAGAGATAGATAATTCTAGAGAGACACTTCGAGAGGACCGTTTCGACTTTTGACAAATGGCTCGCAGTTGATATCTTATAGTTGGCTTCCTTATAGAAGATGATGTACGGTGACTGATGATCCATCGCGGTTCCTGCCGTTCCCTTGGGATATTATTTTATCCTAATAGAAATTGCATCTCAATTTCATCGGCAATTCATATTTCTCCTGTTGTTATTTAATTCCTTAGAGTTCGATCCCCCGGACGAGACATGAATAATTAACCAGGGAATGCTAATTGCACTCACCCGTGTTCGTACAATTACAGAGGGTTATTTTTTGAATAAACTTAAATTGAAATCTCCGTAAACGACTTCAGCTTATACGTATAATTTACAGGCTAACTAAATCAAATTGCATAGTTCGAGAATTTTTGCCCGTTTATTCGTATCGAGTTAACTTCCAATTTGCTGAATCGATTTTGATTAAACCACCATTGTTTCGTTTTGTACATACCAGGGAACAGGATACGCTATTTATCATCGCACCTCTGCTCAACTGAATACTACAGAATTATAAATAAAATTTAGTCGTATCTGTTTGTTGCTGCGTCACGGGAAAATGAAACGAATGAAACGTGGTATCGTAAAAATAATATTTTCACGATCCTTTGATTCGAGAACATTTAAAAATCAAAACGAGCGTAAAATCGTATTATTATTTAACGCGAATACGTTTGACTTCGTTGTGTATATTGGACAGGTATCTTGATTCGGATTCGCGGAACACCCTCGCAGAAACAGATATACGTGAAACAGCCTGAATTCGTCGAAAGTGGATTGAAGCCGTGTTCGGAACACACGCGACGGGAAACGTCATCGTGCCGGAACGAAATGTTCGGAAATACCGGGAAGCTATCAAGACTTTTATGTCATCCAAGTAGAGCTCGTTCCATTTCTTGCGTCGATGGTAGCAGAACCGTATAGAGAGATCTTCCCCCTAGGTCGACAGCACGGAACCATGTCCTGTCACCCGGTAGCCACGGCTGGATACTTCCTGCTGCATTACTGCGGCCGTAAACTACGAGCATTGCACGCCATTATCTCGATCCAGTTCATTAACATAGCCGACCCGTCGAATGGACTCGCCGAATCGTTCCCGGCCGACTTGCACTCTTGTTTAATGCACGATAAGTTGCGCCCGCCAGCTCTTCGATCCAGTCTGGAAGCGATAATCCCGCAATTTATTCAGCCCCGGTCTAAGATAGGAGTGACGCTATTTTCAGAGAAGAAAATAATCTTCCCCGGAGTTCGGCCGGATAGCAGGACTGTCACCGCGGGGAACGTAATGCCAGATTAGGAGCAGTACAGATTAGCGGACACGGTGTTCCGAGTGTTTCTTCTATGGAAATGCAGCTAAATTGAGCCACGCATTCCTCATTACACGCAGGATTAAACAGTCCTAACGGGGAACTTGCAAAGTTTCTTTGGTCGGGTTTCCGCCCGATAACAAAGGATTCCTTTTTTAGAGAATCGATCGTCCTAGGTAAACGAGAACCATGTTTCTCCCGTGGTTAACTATCGAACTGTTGGATAGGTCTATTAGCATTTTACGATTTTTCGCGACGGCTGGAAGCAGCCACACGGTATCAAGCTCATAAATTTCGTTCTCAGGGTCACCGAGCACGGTTCCCACGCTGATTGAAGACCCAGCTAACGGAGGCTGAACACCGGTGGATGTTTATCCTGAATCCTGGATATTCATGCGGTCCACTTTTCATGCTCGTGCTGCACGATGCACCTGATGTTCGTCTAGTTGTCCAGTCATCGATCTCCGAGCCCACCTACTCTCCCATCCTGACAACATAACCGCCGTTCTTCTTTGTAACCCGAAGCTTTTTGTTCTCACGAACAGATCTAATTTTCATTGGTCCCGCGTTCGACCGTTCGCCCACTAGCATTGTGTGTTCCGGCCGAACCGGGGGGAGGGATCGTTGCTAACTGAATGTATAATGTAAATGCGCCGACATTGTGTACACGGTTCGTTGTTGAACGCTAACCGCGATCAGTTTCGGTTGGGTGGGCGCAACGTGTGCGAATTCCAATTTCAAGGCACATAATTCTCGGCCAGCTAGTTGGCCTGATCCACAAGTCGAGTCGAAGGATCGTTTAATCCATTGTTGTTCACTGTCAGTACCAATAAACAAAAATAGGAAACAGTATCTCAGCTTTCAGAAATTTTTTTACTTTTAATCTTTGAAATTGTTAGTTTACAATTCTGAATTTCTGTTATAAAGTTTTATTTTTTAGATAATTGAATTTCAAAACATGTCTGTTCGTTATCGACTATTTCTACTTGAGTCGTACTCCGTTGCACGATGAATTTTTAAGCTAGATTTCAAGAACGTTATCGATAAATATAGTTAAACACATGCTGTTTAATTATGCTTCTGATTCACACGTCGAGTCGAAGGATAGTTTAATCCATTGTCGTCCACCATCAGTACCAATAAACAAAACTAAGAAACTGTAACTCCTCTTTCAGAACTTTCCTTACTTTCAATCTTCGAGAAAGGATATATTTGAAATTGTCTGTTTACAATTTTAAATTTCTGTTACAAAATTTTATTTTTTAGATAATTGAATTTCAAAACGTGTCTGTTCGTTATCGACTGTTTCTACTCGAATCGTACTCTGTTGCACAATGAATTTTGAAGCTAGATTTGAAAAACGTTATCGATAAATACGGGTAAACGCATGCTGTTTAATTACGCTTCGATCCGCGGAAGCGTTATCAGTTACGTTTTAAAACAGTTATTCACAAAACCGCGCGCAACATTCTAATCTAAATTATTCGATTGCCCGATTCTCGTTTCACCTTG
Source organism: Colletes gigas (assembly GCF_013123115.1). Classification (NCBI taxonomy): domain Eukaryota; kingdom Metazoa; phylum Arthropoda; class Insecta; order Hymenoptera; family Colletidae; genus Colletes; species Colletes gigas. The sequence goes on from NW_025106637.1 coordinate 9,630,805, forward strand.
TTTTGAACAAGTTATAACATTCGAGTAATTGGAATTTCAGTCTTGGGACCGCAGATACTATTAAAGTTTTTCATGAAAATTGCGAAACGATCAACGAAAATAATCGTCACGTTCGATTTTCCTGAAAACGTTACGTCGTGTGAAAAACCTTCGTGTCGGTATTTCGACTAGTAGACTCGCGAAGGATCATATTCTTTCCAGTCATCCCACGAATTACCCTCCCACCTAGTCTAGCATTACACGTTCGAATCGACGAACCTTGTATCCCATCTTGCTCGACAGTTCGGTACATTTGTAGGCGAGACACGATCACATTTAGCATAATAATTCGTTGATTGATACATACGTGGGTCAAACTGGCGCCGTTAGGGATGCACGATTCGTTTCATCGTTCCAGTCTGAGTGGCCGCTTGTCCTCCACCTAGCGTTTCTCTCATGACTTCGATTGGTGTGCAACTGTGCCACAGCAGCGTCTTACCCAGGAAACCTATTTCACCAGTGGGACTTCGGAATAACCTGTTCACTGTTGACGTATTAATTCACGACCACTTTCCACCAGTTTCTCCTCGATATAAATGTCAAAGTAATATGCAAATTTCAACGAAAGTGATCCCTAGGCTGCGGATGTTCGTGCAAACGCGTGTTTTTACAGAGTACAATCAGAGAACTGGAATTCAGACTATAAATGTATTCTTTGTTTTACAAATATCTCATATAACTGCAAGAATATATTTTAGTCTCCTGGACGACTCAACCTGTTCGATAAATTACAACTTGCTGACGTGTTTAAAAATGTCCACCGTCCATGCTGCTTCCTGGTGTTACCCCGTACTCTAGATAATTGTTAAACACACCGAGAAAATTAAACAAGGACTGTTAACCGCGTCGGGCTCATGGATGGTTGTAAATATTCCACACCGCAGTTCATTATAAAATGAGTTTATTTTCTCTGTACCATATATGCTATGTACAACATGTGTATTACGGTACTGACATATACGACGCTTAGCCGAAAGGTGACGTCTCGATACTGGTAAAAAAAAAAATCGTGAAAAAAAAAAAGAAGTGAAAGTAGTTAATGAGGAATTAATTAAACATACGCACACATGAAATTCTCCCGCCAGTCCAATTAATTCGTTTAATCATCTACTCGTCGCGGCGCGTTATCCTGTTTTCATCGCGTGCGCACACGCGTGTATGCGCTCGCGCGCGAACGCTGCGCTGCGTCCAAATTAAGGGGACGTCATTAAAACGGTCGGCGGTATGCCAAACATGGACGTACAAGGTGAAAGAATAGAGAAAAAAAAAATAGGGGGAAATGATAAACGTGACAAGGTACGAGTATTCTTGAAGAGCGGTACACATTAAACGTAAAAAATAAATAAGCCATTATGGTTGGTGCGCGTGTTATGTAAAAACGCTCGATCGTCGGGTAAGCTCTGTACGTGACTCGCGTAATCGTGAATCGGAATCGTTTGGCTGGTCAAGATAAAAGGGAAGAACAAACCGGGGGTGAGATAAACGCTCGTGAATGCGAGAGAAAAAAAGGAAGGAGAAAATTAAAGCGTAGAAGCGAAAGGTGGGCGGGATAGGTGGGGAGGAAACAGCTGCAGAAATATGTACGCTTGTCAGGGTACAGAACAGACTCGAGCTTCTCAAGCTTACAACGGAGTAGGCGCGCACCTCAGGCTCGAGGACAAGCACCGACGTCTCAGCACACTCGTGAACATTCGCGATAAAGAAGGCGAGGGTACGAGCATAAGACTCATTAAGAAGGACGACGAAGGAAGCGCATAGGAAAGGGAGGAAAGCAAACTTCTTGCGCGCGAAAGCGTCGAGAACAGCGTCAAAGTAACATAAAGAGATGGTTTCTCGGCGTATCATCGTGAGAGCGATCGTCCTCGAGCCTAATATTATCGTTTCGCAAGCGGCTCCCGCATCCTCCTTCGCTCGCAGGCCGCCGTTTAACTTAATCTTAATTACGTAATCAAATGACGATATATGCTTGTTCGGTTTTTATTTCCGTCGTATACGCGTTAATAGTGGACAATTACTTCATAAGTGACCTTATCGTCGTTGAAACAACGCAGTTTCCATTGACTTGGATCGAACGCTGCCCGCTACACCGACTACGTCCGTTCAGATCAAGTCGATGAAAAGTGCTCGAGTATGATTCTAAGAACTACATGAAATGCTTCTCTACAAGATGGCGCGAGAGAATCTCGGACGCTCTCGCCATCCACCACGGTTCTCGATAACAACCGCGAACGTAACGATTTTTCCTACGATTCGTTCAACGATTTCTGTCGTACGATCTGTCGTAGAATAATTCGTTGCTACCGCGATTACTATGATATTCCCAGAGGAGCGTTTTCACTCAAGCGACAGGGAACGAAATTCTTCATGCACCATCTCGTACGTGTTCGTTATACGCGCTAGGATCGTATCTCTATAAATGATCGCGAGCGGCGAACAGCGCGTGCGCGATCGCGGCCCGCGATTCCGTCGTTCGTACATTAAAGCGTTCGAACGTGTATAAAAATTGACTCTACCCTCTCACCACAAGCAAATTGGATATACTACGTCAGCGTTAGCGAAAAATCCTTAGCATTATTTCGTAAGTGTAAAATAAAATCTTAAAGTAGCGTCGCTTATTGATAACGCATAGGCACCTTCGTTCGCATCTTATCATCGATGTATACATGTGCGTTATTATTTATATATATAGAATTGTAGCAGCGAAACGGGAGGAGCGTCGTTGGTCTCGCGACACGTGAATTCGCTAGGAGAATGAAACGTGCTCCGATGGCTGGAGGCGGAGCCAGGTGTGTACGTTGCTCGCCCAGCACACAAGGGTGGCTGATCAACAGGGTTGCCGTTCCGATCGATCGAAAGTCAATGTTTTCTACCAAACTCATACGTTTGAAATGTACCTCGAGGCTCTAAATACTTAATTTTATCAAAAACACTGTATCCATAAATCTATCAACTACCGAATTAATTTTAAATCTCGTATCAGCATAGGTCCATAATTTAAAAATTTTACAACTACTTTCCTATCTAGCTATCACTTTTTCTCTTCGTGTAACAAATTTAACAAATTCAATGATATCACCGAAATTCTTACTTTCTTTCCGAACTTTTTCCAGGTCTCACGGAAGTTTTCGCGCCTATGTTTCCAATCAGTGCCGTTCGAATCGAAAACAAAATTCGGTTTAGTCGGGCAGACTGGCGAAAAGCCCCGCAATTTCTACGACAATTAGAACCGATAATGAAAGCGCGCGTCGACGTTTCAGCTCGATCACAATAAACGAGTGCGTGCGGTGACATTTTTCCGCGCTCGACTTTTCGATCGTGCTCGTCGAGAGTACTGTCGCGCCCCGGAGAAGTTTGTTGCGGAAACAACCTCTCTGTTTTTACCCCGTCATTCCATCTGGCGTCTGTGTTCCAGCGGGTAAGCGCGCTCGCCGGGATGCAACGCGCGCGATGATGAATTTATGAACGACTACACCGTAGGTTGCCTGATAAATAACCGAATTGAATTTCTTTAACCCATACTACATAAGCGCCAGCTATTGATCAATATTTTTCTTCGGCGATGTTACGTTCGAGCTATCCATTGAGTAAATTTCAACTAAAATGGACTACGCGTTTCAAAGTTATTGGCATTTTAGTAGCAATACTTTAGTAGCCCTTTGCATTTGGTAGGAAATTGTTCGTATAAGTTTTCCCTATAATTTTAAAGAGTATGGTTACTGTACACTATTTTACTTTTGGCTATTCCTATTTCATTATATGACACATTTATGCATTACTTTATATATACTTTATACTCTCTTAAATCATTCGATCGCTTTACTTCGTCGATATATTGTATTTAAAAAGGATCATGTTACTTTGTAATTTAAGCTTGGTAAACAAAGAATTAAATTACGTACAAATTTCCTACCAAAAATACTTCTTCGATTCGATAGCAACTGGTTTAATAATCGTTGTGTTCGTTACTCGTTCGCTTCCAACGTTGTATCGACGCAGAAGTAACATATTTCGAGTGAAAAATAGATTTATACCAACGCGGCCATTGTTTTATTTTTAAAAGCGGCAGTCGGGTCATTTGTCAGATTATCTACCATGTTCGATAAGGCGAGAAGTCGATCATTCGAATCGAGAGAGATACCCTGGATTTGGGCAAATACTTTGGGACAAATTTATCAAAGAAGTACATGATTCTTGCAACTGACGGGCTATTTTGCGATTCTCTGGATTTTTTCATTCATAAAAATTGGAGTCCACGTTCACTTACAGAATACTTAAAGAAAAAGTAAAATTGTAACATTAATTGAATAGCCATCTTCTAGTATAGTTTCTTTCTTTTACTGAATGAATTGTACCTTATATAAAAATCTGTTACCAAAAACAATCGAGCGTTTGCTCGACAGTTTCCTATTTCCTTTAGTTGGAGCAGTAGCTTCTGTACAGATTTATCAAAGATTTTCCAAAAAATTTATTAGGTTTAGTGCAAAAAGAAAGATACCGTGCTCGCACCGACCATTATTTCATTCTTTCCAGCGTCAGTTCGGTTATTTACCGGCCAGAGTGTGTACGATAAAGCAAGAAATCGATCATTCGAATCGAGGGAGGGAACCCTGGGCGGTTCGCGGCGTGTTTGCCAATGGTAGACAAATGTCGAACGGAGGAACGATCCGAACTTCGGTTAACTGAAATGCAAACGTTTCACGATAATCGGAGACTCGCACTTTGCTCGTCTTCGTCTTTCTCTTTCGCTTGTCCTTCCCCCACCGATTCTGTCTGTTTGTCTTGGCGGGGCATATTCAGATCTTCAAGTTTCTCAATTAACCCGATCCCTTCCGGAGTCATTGTATCGGAGTGATCGATAAAGTCCCAAGGCAACCCGGCTAACCGATTTAAATTTATCCAACGTATCGCGTACCCAGTCATCCCTATAGATTCTACACCGTCATAGATCCTGTCTCCCAACTGCTCGTTCGCAGTTTCATCCACGGGAACCCTCTTCCCAGCGCGTAAAATTTCAGCCCCCACGAAAGTTCCCAAGCACCCAGTTCCTGGCAAGTTCGACCGTAAGGCTTGTTATGTTAAATAGCAATCCTCCGCGGAATGTAATCCGTTCGAACGTACTGTCTCTGCGCTCCGTGCATTGTGCGGCGACGTTTGCACGTTGGATCTATGTTCCGAAGTTAAGATCGACTCTCCGTTATAACTTCCCTGGGCAACGGGTATATTTGAACTCGGATTCGCGCGGCACCGTGGCTCCCGAAAACCTCGAAATAACTTCCTCCAAACGTAAACCTTCGTTTCTAGCCGTAATGGCAACTTCCGCAACTTTTGAATTTTCCTAGTCCCGGAACGTTGCACAGATAATGCCTATACATTCCTGCCTCCGTGCAAATACTCCCGAAGTTTATCCAAGTACATTGTTCCGTACGATCGTTCTGACGAGACTACATTTAAAATGTGAAATATCAACTAGGTCAGCCATTTAACTGGAAGGACTGTAAACAAAGCCACGTGACTTTGACAAGATCCAAACGGAGCATCCTGATATTTAAAAAGTGGTTGGCTGAGGAGGCAATTGGTACCCCGGGGCTGTTAATTTTAGGAACCTGTGCACCGATAGAGGAATAGTTGTTGAGTTTCAAGGTTTGCCGCGACGAAGCGTAAGTGTCATTCCTGTTCTCCAGCCGGGGGTCAGAGCACGTCGGAGCAGATTGATAAGCTCACGTATCGCGATGTAAATTAACCGTACCAACACGGATGGTCGGGACGTGGCTAAGGTTAAGTCGGAAGGGGGATCGAGGTTACGTGGTCCCAGTACGCTCTAGATAGCTATCCTTGATGCGATCCGACGCCATCTCGCTGTCTCGTTTCCGGATCCTTCTCGCTCCCGAATTCTCGTCCAACCCCACGAAGCTTAGCTTAACCCCGAGACGCCACAAGAGGCAATTAACCTTCCGCCAACCCCTTTACGCGCATTGCCCTTACCCCCTCGCCCTCCGGATTCTACTGCTCTCTCCTACTGTTTCCAGTCGTTCCGTTCCCGACCGTTCCGTCTCCCTTGACCCTTCCTGCCCGCCCAGTCCGCCATTCCTCCTGTTGATATCCTACTTGGAGCATCTGCATAATCATGCTCGATTCCCAATGCTAATTAGAGTCCGTACCAGTGCCCTATCCTACGTAGCAAGTACACGTCGACCTCTATCGCCTTTGGAGCCACGCCACGCCTCGTCCCGCTTCGGCTTGTTTCGCTTTGTCCTGTCTCGTTTCGCGTATGAACGGACAGGAAAAACGGGAATGAGATGGACGGGGGGAAGAGAGCAAGAAGAGGAAGAAAACGTCGCAAGAAACGCGGAAGATTATGCGCTATTATGAATGAAAGATGACGGAGCTGGAGGATAATCGATCGGACCTGCTCTTTGATCGCCTAATTGCTTCTAGCTGCTACGGCGTCGTTAGCTTCTCCTCCGGTTGTTCGTTCGGCTCTTTGAAAGTTCGATTTTAAAGTACGCTCGGCCCCCGAAGTCTACAGCGAAATCCAACGAAATCCAAAACGAACGTTTTTATGGCCGCCAGCTCTGAACGGAGATCGTTTAGAAGGAATCGGCGATCGCGGGAGCCCGGTCGCTCGACGTTTGAAGTTACTGTTGCTTCTTTTACTCTTGGATGATGCAGTGCATGACTTTTAAGACTATTTAATCGAAGCAACGAAGGCCTGTTGATCATAGAAAGGGGATCGCGCGCGGAATAATTCCTATAAGGTAAAGAAAGCGCGAAGTGTCACGGACGAGAGAGACAATTTCCATCCAGAAATACTTTCTCAGTTCGATATCTTTAAAATTACTCTATCTGTCCTATGTATCGAACCGATTTGCACGATTCCCGATCGAAAGGCAACGATGGCTGCACCTGAAAGCCAAGGTTATCGAGTGATCCCCTCCAACGTATTTTTTTGTCCCTCATCGATGTTCTTGAGATTTTTGATTCCGTGATCCTCCAGATCGTTTGACGAGAATGGGATCGCGAGCGACTCGGCCGAGAAAGTTCCAATGAAGCAAAGATTATCGACGCCATAGTCGCTCGCGGAGATCTCTACGAAGTTAGCCGGAGGTTCGTAACGTTGGCAGCGTAGGAAGACGTGATTGAGGGACGGGGACAGGAAACGAAGGCTATTCAAAAACGGCGCGCTGAATATCCGGCGTCGTACAACTTACAGAGGCTGTCGGTGCGACCCGGAACGGAATGCATTCCAGGAACGGAAACCGAAACCGATAGAGCTTCTTGATGCTTGAGCATCTGTCGGCGTCTCTGCCAGGTGATGGTCCACGCCGCGATGATGGCGATCTGAGCGACGAGGAAGATGGTACCAGCGACGATCGCCTCGCCCAGGTTGATGCAAACGCCCATCGTGGACGATATGTCTTCGCTCTCAACGAAAACGGTGTCCCTGGTAGCCGAGCTAGCGTTCGACGCCTTGCTGTCGTGCTCGAATCCGAACTTGTCCGTGATCTGGATCGACTGTACCAGAAGCAGGTCCTCGCGAGTCTGGGATGAGGGTCCGGACGAACGACGACGACGACGTTTACCAAAGGAAATCACGGATCGCAGCTCGCCGGTGGCCTCCTCCTCGTCGCACTGCACCGGCTCGCAAGTCGGCATGCAAGGCGTCACCAGCGCGCGGAACTGTACTACCTCAGAGCTTGGGAATTTGAAGGCGTCGAAGTGAGAAAGCAGAATCTGAAACACCAAGAAACGATGCTTGTCAATTATTAGTGTAACGTTCGAAATATGTGGGTTTGAGATTTCATTACGAACCCCATCTTTGTTTAATTCGAATAAAATTTGACAGAAGAGTGTAGTTCATGTGCCAGATAACTGGACTATATCTACATATGTCGTGATAAAAACAAGAAATATAATCACAAATCTCTGACCACACATTATATTCGCGGTAAACAATTTTTTTCTCAAAAGTGCGTAGGATTTCGGGGGTATGTGTAATGACCAAAAATAATTGTCATTGACCCCCGCAGCCAAAAATAATTTTTCTAGAATGATTTGAATCTCTTCATTTTTGCCGAAAAATTTGGACACATACTCGAATTTTTTTCTCGAAACTGTGTAGGATTTCGGGGGTATGTTTGTTGACCAAAAATGATTATAATTGGCCCCCGTAGCTAAAAATAATTTTTTCAAAACGATATGAAATTTTTTTTTCCAAAAAATTTAGGCATCTCACTCCTATCGATTTTTTTTAAAATATTAGTCATCCTATTGCAGGAATATATTGATAACTAACGCCTATTAGTAAAAATAAGTTTGAGGGATTTAGTTCTTCTGGAATTATTGGGAACTCCAGTATCTGAATCATTCCAGTGATGGAACTGTGACAAGCTTTGGTACCATTCACGTTTGAAATTGATACCCCTGCATCAAATCGTTCGACGAAACGTCCTCAAACGATTTCAGACATGTTGAGATTTGTGGCATACCTATCAGTCACACAGAGTGTAACTGGAAGGCAAGGCTAAACTTTGGGGGAACATTCCTCAGATCCAGAGGATGCCAACTCTGGGTTAGATTGCAAAACAGAACCGCACCTTTTCACCCTGCTTTGTGTGCTTCCTTCATGTTCATTTTTCATTTGGGCTGTACTTTACACTCTATATAAAATTGTATACCTGTTTAATTACATTCACCAGATCAGTGAAAAAGGAGAAGCTACCTGTCTAGAATTTTTTAAATTTAAAGTTCAGGATTTTGAACATTGATATTATCTATATAGTTGTTAATTATACCCTGAAGTTGGAAGTGCTATATTTCACTGATAAAGTGGAGAAAGGAACATACACTCGAAAGCAACTGCTACAAATTCGCCTGGGTAGAAGTAATTTATACCTGCAGACATAAGCCATATATTAAGCATATATATCTTTTTAATGTACAATTCCTTCTTGTAGTATGTTCGATAAATTTTGGAGAATGCCACTACCACAGTCGAAACGTAAATCGTACTATTCCTATACAGGGTGTTCGGCCACCTCTAGCAAAAATTTTAATGAGCGATAGTAGAGGCCAAAATAAGACGAAAATCAAGAATACTAATTTGTTGATGGAAGCTTCGTTAAAAAGTTATTAACAATTAAATTCAAAAATTTCAAATCGTTCTGGAAAAATTATTTTCGGTTGCGGGGGCCAACTACAATCATTTTTGGTGAGTACACATACCTCCGAAATCCTATCTACTTTCGAGAAAAAAAATCGAGTAAGTGCTGAAATTTTTCGGCGAAAAAAAATTTTTCAAATCGTTTTAAAAAAATTATTTTCGGTTGCGGGGATCAATTACAATCATTTTTTATCATTACACATACCTCCGAAATCGTACGCACTTTCGAGAAAAAGATTCCTTACTGAAAATCCAATTAGGTGCCTAAATTTTTCAACGGAGAAAAAAAATTGCAAATCGTTGTGGAAAAATTATTTTCGGTTGCGGGGGTCAATTACAATCAGTTTTTGTCATTAGACATACCCACGAAATCCTGCCCACTTTCGAGAAAAAAATAGAGAAGGTGTGAAATTATTCGAGAAAATTAAAAAATTGCAAATCGTTGTGGAAAAATTATTTTCGGTTGTAGGGTTCAATTACAGTCATTTTTGGTGAATAGACATACCTCCGAAATCTTGCGCATTTTCGAGAAAAAAATTCAGTAAGAGCGGCACTTTAAACGTTAATAACTTTTTAACGAAGCTTCCACCAACAAATTGGTATTCTTGATTTTTGTCTTATTTTGGCCTCTACTATCGCTCATTAAAATTTTTCCTAGAGGTGGCCGAACACCCTGTATACAGATACGATTGCTTCGCGCCTAAGACCGCAAAATCTTTTGTATTGCAAAATAGTTTCTATTATATTTCATCTTTAATTTTTTAGTAATTATTCAAAGAAGGAATGTGAAACAAAGAAACGTGACCCAGAATTATTTTAGAATTTTCCTAGTAAGTTCATTTACCTAGTCGTGTCTCCTCCTTATCGAGTTCTTAGTTGTGAAATAAATTGCAAATGCAATGAAGCATGAAGGAGTACACTAGATATTCATAACGGTTCGACAAGTTTCGCATGTGTTCCTAATTTTGGAGAAACTAGGCCACAAAGTCGTACTTTCTAAATGCACGCGTCTGAACTCTATTACGCGTCGATGATTATTAAAGGACAGAAAAATGCCTTTGTAATTTCAATTAAAAAAGAATCTCGAACATCGAAACTTCCGAGGCACAGGGTACGTTCGTCCTCGAAGCAACAAATCGAACACTATGTAGCCGGGTAACTGAAAAACGTAATCTGTTTAAATTGGAAGGTAATACAATGCTTTTTCTGATGTATCTCGCGTTCGTCGAGGCGCTGGGTAAAATATGAATAATTATTAAAAATTTCACGAGCCGTGAGAATATTCAATGTAAGCAACGATTCTATTCTTCCGTCCAATCTTCGAGTCACGCGAGGAATCATTTTGCGCCATTATTCATCATTAAGATAATACTTCGACGTCAACAGCTCTGCCGAATACCATCCATGGAATATAGCAGCTTATAGTTTTTTGCGTATTTCTGGTGATGAATTCACCGTTGCCGGAGTTGACTCCCGTGCTTCGCCGCCATAAGCCGTCGTCTATGTCCGACTTGTTTCCCTTTTTTTTTCTTTTTCATTAGCGTGTACATGAATGATGCCGCCACTGAATACAACGCAACGTCACACAATTTCCATGGTTTTCATCTAGCGCAGGAGGCAAATTAAAGTACCATCAAGCCGCCGATGTTAAGAGGGTGAAATTTGCATCTCACGGGGCTCTGAGATATCGCATTTTTCCCCCCCCGAACCTTTTCATCGAGTTAGGCGCTTGGAAAATAACAAGAAATATAATCAGCAACTCCGTGCGATTATCTGACGTAGAAGACCGGAGACTGAAGACTTTTTATCCCCTTCTGATCCTACTTTACGACGGAAGCTACGCGAGTCGTTGCTTCGCGTTAATATTCAACCTCGACAAAGACGGAAATCGCTTTTTACTTCGATACTCGGCGAGTTTCGTTTTATCTTAAATGGATTATAGAAAGAAATTGTTTCTCGTGTACCGTCCGTCGGTTAATTAATAATTCCGAACCCGTGGAGTCGTTATCTTGCGAAATCACTCCGACGAACAGCGAATTCTTTTTCGTCGTCCGACCGAATATCCTTAATCGGGAAACCGTTGCAGTCGCGCTCGTCCTTTTCACGGTTGGCAGTCTCAAACGAAACGTAGTCAAGCGTAAAACCACTCGCATGTATCTACGTCCACGCGAGGCTGGGACACGTTGGGCTCAACATTTTTGCCGGCCGCGGTACTTGAAATTCATCTTGTTGAATTCCTACGCCTTAGATCGCCTGGCGAGTAATCCCTGCCAGTCGTTGCTCGCGCATAAATTGTCCGGTGCACGTTCTGAAATTGTGTTCGCTTTTGCCAGCATTCGGGTAAGAAAACCACGAACCAGGGAGCGTCGTAGAATGCAGATTCGCATAACACGCCGGGCGTTGGTTATCGCACGCAATACGCGTAAAAGAGGATCGCCGGCGAAACTGGTTCTCCGCTCCTCGCAGCGACAGCGTCCCAATTTTTTGCCCTTCATTAGGCAAAGCCGTATAACAGCAATTACACGGAATTATAGGATTAGCAACAGCCCTAACCTGCTCCTCTACCGATACCATTAAACCGCGCTCGTCCTTCGGAGCGGTACAGACTCGCGTATCCGCTCACAAATTAATTCCCCTTCTTTTTTGCCACGTCGTGTGGCGTTTCAGGGGGTAACCGACGCGCGCTGCACGAGAACGATCGCTTGTCAACGGCGAGTATCAACTGTTTACGTCCTCTTCTGCCAGGTCTTTTAATCAAAGAAGCCTGACATACTCGGACACAGTTCTTGTCCACGTAACTGCATTTTGTCCGCCATTACTCCGTCTCCGGGTTTCGATGACGGGAAAAAATCATCTGGGATCGTTCCTGTACCGATGGTTCTTTCGCCACTTCTTGGTCGAACCGGGGAAACGCGTCTTGATTCACAATCAGCTGCTGACCGCTGAGCGCGCGCGTTCATCCTCGAAACTGGTTTCCACGGCGCATTACCAAGTTCATCATATTTACACACCGGGCACGTACATTATCGGGGCGTGGAGTGGGGTGTAGAGAGGGGGCGGGTGGGGAGTAAGACATTAAAATATGCTTCATTCCACGTACAGCTTCATTTAGCTGTTTCTTTAGCGGACGCGTCTCGTAGAACGAGCGGAACTTTATTAACTCCACGTCAGCCTGAGACGCCGGCGGAAAGGCATAGAGAGGCGGGATCGGCAAAACGCGGGAAAAGAAACGCACCGCGTATCTGCGGCATCTGGTACCGGCTCTTTCTGCGTTCCCTTTCGACGACCGCGCTGGAACATCGACGAACGTGACATAGACGACGACGAGGAACGCAAAGACCATGCTAGAACCAAAGAGGAGGATCATTGGCGCAGGGCGTTATGGACATTCGAATCAGACGATCACTTCCTTCTTTCGAGCATAAAAATAATTTTTATTAGGTATTCCTAGTATTCTTTATAGAACACTCTATTACCTGAGAAAGCTATTTTATTACTCGAATTCTTGCTGATTTATTTTTTATCTCACTCAAGTGTGCATATACAGTAATCCCTCTCTAATTATTGAGGATCTACTTATCTACTTATCGAGGAAAGTGTACTACTCGAGATGAGAAAAATGTCCAACCTATGTCTTCCGTACTATCGGTTCTAAAACCATACAGAATTCAAAGTTCAATATACAGTCCTTTTTTACGAATCGTATGATTTTCATTGTAGCACAAGTTTGAAACAGTTATACGAGAAGAAAAAAGGGGGCCAATGGGTTAAAACGAGAAATATGCATACAGGATCTCGACTATTTTTCTAAACCTGATAATTGAACGCAAAACGTGTGAATATTATAACCGTGGGAACCCTCGAGGTTTTTCTCGCGAGTTTCTTATGAGGTCACCGGAATAATTTCTGGATCACGGGATCGAAGTATCCAATAGTTATGCTTCTCGAATCTTTCCTCCGAGCCACGTTATAAAACGTCCCCTGTGTGTACACTGACGCCATGTATACACAAACGCGAGTATGGTAGCTGAGAAATGTTTCCAATTTCATTCAAACCGATTGTGAAATGGAGGAGCCCCGTACCGCGGCTTGGCTACGTGACAGACATACCGGAAGACCTGACTTTTGGCAAATTCTTGGTTAGGCGAGACGGATCCTTTGCCAGCCCTTTCAGGCCCGACCGAATGTTTCGCCGCTGGTCGTTTTTCTTGCCATTCGCTAGCCGGAGACTAATAAAATTTCTGTCAATGACAAACGAGGCGAACGGTTGTTGGGACAAATGATCGTTGTTGGCTTATTCGTGCTAAGCTGTGCTCGTCCGTTTCGTTTCAAACGTCTGGAAATTAAAAGTTCCATAGGGAAAAGATACACCCCTTCTATGTTCTTCCTGGCGTGTTCGTAATGAAATAATGACCAAACGTAATTGGCCAGATTGCCGTGACTTTTACTGCTCCTCGCCAGGGAAGTCGAGCAAGGCACGAGGGTTCTCATTAGAGATTGTCTCCGATTTTTATGAGACTTGGCATATATTCGATACGCGATAACCATCCTCGGCGTTGTGGATATCTATTAAATATCTCAGACAATGTTCTGACAAATTCAGCAGCGACCTCCGCGAAGATTTATTAACATTTCCTCTATTTGCACCCCCGTTTCGCTCAACCTCATATTTCAACGTGTACTCAACTTTCTGACTATTCCTCGAGCGCTAATTCCATCCTTCTATAACCGTCTACACCGTCCATTAATTACCACAATTTCCCCATTTGCCATTACGAAAAAGAAACGGAAATTGTTAACGAGTAACGTATCATAGTAGCGCAAAAGGAAAAGGAGCAAAGGCGTTCGTGACCCGGGAGAATCTCATTAATGCCTAACACGTTAAGTACGCACGCTACAATAATAACAGGCATTTAACGCAACCGCGACGAACGGTTTCCAGGAAAAAATTTACACCTGCCATGTTCTTGCAACGATTGTCCGGATGAATCAGGGTTGCGCGACAACGCACGTTACCGCGTGAGAATGGAAGCAATGTCGTTAATGCTTATTACCGTATCGTCAGCGACGCGTTACTATCGCGGATAAACGTTCATCGATGCGTTTTTATCGCTACTCGTGAATACAGCGAACCCGTGGACTGTTGTCTCGTCGCGACGGTTCTTCTAGTTGGACTCTTGTTCCGCGAATTGTAATTTCCTGTGCTCGAAGGAGCACGTAGAGCCAGCTATTCGTAGATCCAGGCCTCGTTACTTGGACAAGTCTGGAGAGGAAATGAGGCTGGCTCGCGTGATCTGCAGAATCGGTGGTACAAGATCGTGGTACGAATGGGGGATCGTTGGTTCCCCCCCGCGACGCGAGGGGGTGTCGGGATGCACACGACTCGGTGATATATCTCGATGCGCCGCGTCTTTTCTAGATTAACGGGTATAAATTTGTTCCTTATTCCAGCCCTGGGACTGTTATTACTTTCTAATAAAGCGATATTGCCCCGCGCTCGCACGAGCAAATGATCTGGAACGACGAGTTAACGAGGCGGTATGCCTCTTGTTGTCTATCCCCCTCTCGTCCCACTGGGGAATTCGCTTTTCTGCCTGCCACTATCGTAACGATCCGTTTCCTTTGCTCGTCGACGGATGCGGCATCTGCGAGCGTTGAACTACGAAAATGGTGAACGCGTTCCTGCAGACTCCCAACGAAGGGGATTACCCGATGAGAATGTTATCGTTTTCGCGTTGCACGAGTCGACGACTAACAGCGTTACTATTACGTACGAATCAATTGAGGACGAGAGCATTTATGTTACATTTATTATCGCGTGTTTGTAATAAACGCCAGCTGATCTGGATAGAATTTGCATGGAATCCTGATTTAGCGGTTATCGATTAGGATTTTATACTACATAAATTACCAGCGTTAGTATCGTGCTTAGTCATTTTATGGATGAGAGGAATTACTTTTCCTCTTCGCGTGGTGCACCTCGAGGAGTGTGTTCATTCTTGATCTTTCGTTCATCGTTTGTGCGAACCATTTACCAGGTTCATTTTTATTTTTAGAGAAACTGTCGAGCGTATGTACAGGCTGATGACACTCTTCGATATAATTTATCATTCTTACTATATTCTTACAATGCACTTTCCTCGAGGATCTTGGTGTAATTTCTGATCTTAGTGTTTTAATTTCAAGCTGCCCCCCCTATTTTGACTTAAAATATGCGGCTCGTTGTTTTATCCCTACCCATTATCATTTCCTCCGTCACACGATTTTTGTCTTTTTCTTGTATAGCTTAATAGGTTTAATAGGATGTCTGAGATAGTAGGTTGAACGTGAGGAAGGGAACGACGGGGATGAGGCCAGGCGATTAAACTGTCGGCTAGGCCTATAACCTGGCTGGCGAGTGTCATCCGATACTGTTTAAAAGAAATAAGACTATAGGGGGATGACAAGGATTAACGTCCAGCCGTGTCCAAGGATCTTATTTATATTCTTGAGCTACGCGTAGCAGCATTCTTTCGTCTAAATTTAAATCTAGAGAAATGTACTCAAATTTATCTATATCCCCTAATTGTGGCAAATAAAATTTTTTACAGCTTTTTATAGTAAATCGACAGCTCTACTCGCAATAAGAATGAAAGAGTGGAATACGTTTCTAATTTTGTCACCTATTTCTGGAACACTTTGCATAATTGATCGAAGATACTCGAAGGACGGTCTGGGTTATGTAAAATTAATCATAGCGAGAGCTTCGTCGATTTGGAACAATTTCTGCTACGAGGATCGGACGGCAAGGAATTCCGAACCACCCAAGTAAATGACGACCAACAATATTCATGTTCAAGAACGTAATTAAATCGCGATCAGAACATACGAAATCATTTGTATCCGTGATAGCTGACCCTTGTATCACGCGATGCGTGACTTTCGCTATCACATTGGATGTCCATTAAATGTGCAAGAATTAATGATCCCTGTCTAATTCGCTTCGACTATTCTGACAAGGAAATTGTATCTTCGAGCACTGACATGATATCGAAGTTAATTGTTTGCTTCCTTATGCGGTACTCATGGGAGAAATGTTCGTTATTGGACCAGTGATCATTCATGTCCGTGATACGGTCGTCTATCATTGTACGTCGATACGTCTTGGCGATTGAAATAAACCCAGCTTCTACTTAAAAAATGCTTCCGATTAATTGCTAATCAATTCACGATGCTTTCATAGGAATATTTTGATTCGACTGGAATATAATTTATTCTTTACAATTTTAATTATACTTCTTTGTTCGCTCGGAGCGATGTTTCGATGCAGGAATAATTAACGAGTTATCTTCTTTAGGGTAATCTAATTCTACTTCGTATCTGTACTAAGTCTGTATTAAATATAAACCTCTCGAGACTAAATTTGAGTAAGAAAAATCGAGATGCAAGGTGCTAATATAGCAGCGTCTGAGAAAAAGCATGTGATCTATTTAAGACACTCTGTGGTACTCTGATTTCTATACTCATCGTCTCTTGTCTCCCTGTTCTTTAGAAGCAGAGATCAAAATGGAAGCGTCTCTGCGGTACCTCGTAAGTGATATTGCATCAGCCCGTAACTAAAACACATGGGTCGAGGTAACCCGAGGGAATTTTATTTACGCTGGCACTACTTTCAAGTTGGTTTCGCACCTTCTTGTCCCACGTAATAAAATTCTATTTTAAATCGACTCTTAATTTCCGGTGTCACCGCTCTACGAAGTAAAAATTAACAGGAGCATTTCGGATTGACATTTCTGAAGAGGACCCAAGCAAAAGAAAACATCAAAACGAAATAGAAAATTGACTTTGAATACAATTTAACTTACATATCAATGTTGACAGCTCTCCTCGAATACACTGAGCTATTTATGCAGCAAAAATAAACACTAAAAGCGTCTTCTGCCAGTAAATTGCTAGCACGATGTACGCGGTTAATAATTACGCGAAGCAAATACCACATAGAAAATTGACTTTGAATATAGTTTCTTAAATTTTGACTTACATATCAATGTTGAGAGGTCTTCTCGAATACACTGAACTATTTATGCGACAAAAAGAAACACTAAAAGCGTCTTCTACCAATAAATTGCTAACACGATGTACGCGGTTAATAATTACGCGTCCAATTCAGGTTGATCGGTCAACTATTAGCGTCGGTTGTTTGATATGCGTCGGGTCGCGAACACTGACAAAACAGGTACCAAACCTGATGTAATCGATATGCATCGGAACAACAGTCTCGCGTTCCAATAAGCCTCAAATTCGCCCATAAAGACACCTCGCTATCATACAGGAGTATCAATTTCAAACATAAATGTCTCGGTAGTATTAAAACGCGTCTCGGTCCCATCACCACCTGGCACTTCATTTAATTGTGTAAACAGATCCTTCCCGCGTCAACCGTAACAAGGAATCGTTTACTTCCCGAATTTCCAACTGACAGCGAACATTACGCCGCGCGTAGAAAGTAATGACCAACTCACGGAGGAAACGCGACCTCCGTCTGCACATCATGGCGCGTCATCACCAAGACGGCGGCGCATCAGCGATGCGACCTATTACGGCGCGAGCAAATTGCTTCCCGTCGTAAAATCCGTCCGAGTGATTGATTAGCATGAAGTTAGTCTAACTGGTTGACTCGCGGCTCCTTCCATCCAGCTCCTACCCCCCTCTCCTCTCCCTCTCTCCACTACTCTATATGTACGCGCGTAAAACAGCAACGCG
This sequence comes from Colletes gigas, assembly GCF_013123115.1. NCBI lineage: Eukaryota > Metazoa > Arthropoda > Insecta > Hymenoptera > Colletidae > Colletes > Colletes gigas. Next base: position 9,648,746 of record NW_025106637.1, read on the forward strand.
CGCTTTCCCATAACGGTCGCCAACCGCATATCGACATTATCGGTGCCAATCATCTGTATTAGCCGTGTCGCCTATGGCTGCATTATGTCTGCCAAATTAGAATCGGTCTTTACCCTTCCATCTATCATTTACCTCGCGAGATGGGCGTAGGAGGAATCACACGCGACTCGTGCAACGATATTCCTTCTCTATTCGAATTTAACTTCCACGGATCGTCTATGAATCGTCATAGTTCACAATCTTGTTAGATAGATAGCAGACTTTTGAGAATATCTTTCTACAGCCAACCTCTTCCCGTGCCATGTAGGCGTCAACGCGCGCTAAACAGACCAGACTGATGCTAATCTGCTTTATAACAGAGATTATAAGAATCGTGACCAACTCTTGTGGCGTACTGATAGGAACTAAAACTCACTGACTAGTGATGTTTACGTTTGGGCCGACTTTCATCACGAGTCAGACTCGTTAAAGTACGGAAGCGGTAAATGAGTCTTTGATTTGTCGAAATCCCCTAAGTTGGGGGGCTAGAACCGTTCAATTAACGAATGACGGTCCGAGAGTCATTTTAGGAATCATTAGCGTGTACCGTGAAACATAAGGAATCGATGAGTGATAACCGTTTAACTCACCTTGCCAGTGGTAGCCGACTTGTAGAGCGGTCCCATGATGACGTGATCGGTGGGGCAACCGTCCGAGTCAATTAAGACTATCTCGCTGGAGTCTACGCCATCCATAGCTACCAACTCCCGCACGAAGATCTCGTAGGGACTGTTCGGGTCGAGAATCTCGAACTTGAGCGCCAGAGGATCCCCGACCTCGGCCGAGGGGATAGCATCGTTTCCACTGCGGTCGGTGATCTTCATGGCTACGTTGGGCGAGTCGACGATCACTTCCTCCGACAAGGCCGGAGTTATGTCACCGTGTACGCCGAGATCGACTTCGTTCGACACTGTTTTGTTTGTCAGATCGTATTGGCAGGCGACAGCCAGCCCGAGATCGGAACTGGTGACGATGGTGTCGTGGTGTTGGATCACGACGTCGTTGAGGTAACGACCCAGACCCTGTTGTCTGATGTTGCACTCCAAATCGTCGTAGGCCATTCGTAGCTCAAATTCCAGCGCACCTTTCACGTCCTGTACACAGGAGTTCGGCGATCCTTTCACGTACACTTTGCCGTAAAACAGCTTGCTGGTTTGGATCCTCGTCACCATGTCACCGGCGCGACAATCGATGGTGACGTTGTAGCAAGAGCTCAGCTCGTACGTTGATCCCTCTGGTACGTCGAGATACGGTTCCTGAAATCGGTGAAACATTATCTTTTTTATTGTCTGCAAAAGGAATCACGAAAAAATACAGCGCGCCTTGTTCAAATTTCACTACGACTAATAATATTAGTCGTGGCGAAATGGGCATCGTAATTTTAGAATGAAAAGGGTGCAAACATTAGGAGAGGAAATGTTGACCTTCATATTTTAAAAGCAATCCCAGATTTTTAATGCAATTTCTGACTAGGTTATGTAAATTTACTCGCAGATCAAGAGGGTAGAAGTTTGATCCATAAAGAATGCAAACCAGTCAGTTTTCGTTGAAAGTAATATCAGTTTTAAAAGGCGCTAATAAAAATTTGATGCACAGCGGGGTTAGATCTACATGCCGGGAGAATTACTTTCCGTGGAGCTATTACTCTTCATAATAACATAGAGCACTTTAGAAAATATACACGTATAAGTAAATATATAAAGGAGAAACTATCGTCAATAGTATTTTAGCAAGAAATTTGGATTAGATACCATTTCCAAGAAAGAAAATTATGATTTGTATTGCGATTCTCCCGTCTTGGGGGGAGGTGTTTCAAAGATGGCGACGTTGGTGAACGGAAACGCGACGAGCACAGACTGTTAAAAGTACAAGTGATTCGGTTCGATGTAAAACGCTAGCAGAAATAGAGTGAACTGATTCCTCAACAGGTTGGCGAGAAGAAAAGTCTTTGTCTTGACTTTTTCGTGGTATGAGGCACCGTCCTCTCGTATGCACGAGCTGAAAAGCCACCCACAGGCTCGATAGGGTAAGCATCTGCGATGGAAACTCGATTTTCCACGAATGCGCTCTCGGCGAATTGTTCGACCTGGTTTGCACGTGTGCGATGTAATCAGGTTTACAGAAAATCCCCATCGACCCTTTCAAGAGTACGTGGCAGAGTGGAACGTGTGAAATGTGTGGTCTACGATTTCTAAGCGAATTCTACGGTCAGGATTGACGTTAAATTGTTTTACTTTCGCGTGCCGAATGGATTAAAGCTTGCCTGCGCTCTGAAATTCAACGCCGCGAACGTTTTCCATCGTTCCCGAGAAATAATTTCGATAAACGTTTCATTAAACCTCTCCTATCGAGTAAATGGCTATGTGTTTCGCGCAAATGCGATACAACGCGATAAATTCTGATTTTCATGTGCGTCTAACACTCGACATTATATCGTGAAGTTAACTTGTTTCAGAATTTTCTTCTTCATCTTGGCCAACGAGTAATTTAACGATCGCGACCTCGAGAATTTCACGGTAAATTATTTAAAATGCAAAATGTTCTTTTTTCTTTCGAACTTAATATAAATATATTGTTACGTTTTTGGGAATGATTTATTGACAACTTTGCGCTCTCAAAACTTTACTCGACGTTCTATGTTCTACGTGAGAAAACCTCATACAGAGTATATTAAATATCGATACGGAAATATCGTACGAAAAACGTTTATTGCTCTATTACCTCAGCAGATTGCTAAGAATTTATATCTCTTTAATGGCGCCATTTGTACGATTTATCCTTATAGTGTCTGCGCTCGTAATAAAACTGGGTGGGTGATGTTTGCTCAAAACGATATCGATTAAAAATTGCCGACCATGAAGTTATGAAATTGTGCAGGTATTTTCCAATAAGGATCGGTCAAGTTCTAGCAGGGATTTGATTTCGAAATTCTAATTGGTTTCTGAGTAGTTGCTTGGAATTATGAAACTTGGATCAAGTGATTGATTCCGTTCTTACCTGAATGTCGGAAAGGGTGGCTCTGGAATGGTGACTGAGACGGCATACCATGTCACCAGTGTCGCCATAATCGTAAGAATGGCAACGGAACGGAGAATTAAGACAGAGTTCTCGACACTCCTCGGCGGTTCCAACGTCTTGGTAAACCGAGTCCACGGTCTTCAGAATACGCCCAGCGAGCTTCTTGAATTCGCAGAGTTTGACTGGCTCGTCCACACAATGATTTTCCAGATAATCGAAACCTTTAGCCGATTGGAAAGCGTTGGATCCGGCGACAGTGAGGCGATCCATGTCCGAAAGCTCGCACTGTTTTGTCGCGTTCGCGTAGTTGGCAGATCTGAAACATAAAGGAAACGTTCGTTGACAAATTTGTCTAGCAACAGAGTCGTACACTTAATAATAATATTAAACTGTATGCACTTAAAAGAGACAATTCTCTTGCCAACTGGCAAACTGTTGAAAACCTGCGTTTAAACGAAACCACTTTTCACAGCTTGTCAGTTAACAAAATACGTTATCGCTGTATGAAAGTGCATTAAATTACTTTGATAAATGCAACGGTGTAAGCATTCCAGCTAAACATAGCTGTGGCCTGCGCAAATGACCTCAAAGGCGCCTTTGTCGACGATGTATCTAACAAATGTTTAAAAGCAATTCCGACGGAAACAAAGGCTCGCGCGAAAGAGCTTCTTTCTCTGTTTGAGCCTGTCAAATAGTTCTGAAAAGTATTGCTTTGCTTCGTATGCGCGGCTGTGTATCGTTCATAGTATGTTAATATTTGTTTCGAATCAAAATTGCGGCACACCGAAAAATCGGACGTTCTCGATGTTTGTCCCGAGCGAACGTGAAAATATTTTTCCATCGCGTTTTAAAAATACTACGTGCAAACCTGCCTGATGGCTGGACATCGCAATAAGTTAATGGCTGCGAAAGAGTTATTTTTAAATTGACGTTCGAATTGGTGCGTTACGCTGTGCCGTCGAACAAATTGACCAGTTGCCTCGCGTCCAACGAAATGATCGGTATCCTCCCACGATTATTAAGCCATTACAGCAAAAACTATTCCTACGACCGATACCAAAGCCAATTCCCGGAGTTTCGATGAAACAATGCGCGAATGTATTAAGTTCCGGTGCTCCATAAAGGAAGACGAAATGGGCTTGTATCCGAATCCGGGCCAGAATTTGTAACGAAAGCTGGTTAATGGATTTCCACGAGGCCTGTACGTTTTACTTTGCCAAATATCGGTGCTGCAATATACATTTGTAATCATTAAAAGAAACAAAATAAACTTTTATTTTTGTTGGACCAGAATTTCCATAAAATTTCGACGAACAATATTTGCATTTCTGCTTGCAATCATTCATATTTTTATTTATTATTAAAAAATCTATATTTTTGATAAATCTACTGAATTTATTTATCGTTCTTGTAATGTCGCATACTGAATGGAATTTATTATGATACATTGTCATTGATATTTTATATAAGTCGTGTTCTGAAAGGAACAAGGGTTACCTTTAAGAATCGTAAAGCTTTTTGCTCTGGAGTTTAGCGACGCGCTTTAAAATAATTACTATTTATAAGCAATAAACGGGAAAGTACTAATTTAGAGACGTTTACGAGCAAGTCGACCAAACCGTTTCCCAGACTTCTATCGCCCTTTTTCTCGCCTTCGTTAACGTCTGTATGCAGGGAAGGTAATACCAGGTAGCTTGTCCGGAAATGGGAACGCTTCGTCGTTGTTTGCTTATTCCCGTTATGCTTTTTGTCCCCAGCGGGCGCAAACACGTCAAGCATCGCGATATTCCACGTGTTTGCTTAGATTCGCGGGATAATAGGAATATGGATAGGGCATTTTGCGTGGAATCCATGAATGTGAATCGCGCTGGGAACGAGTAGTAATAGTTTTTGTCCCGTCTGCAAGACATAATCCTTCTCATAAGAACGGTGACGCGTTTCTTCGGCTTTCGAATTTGTATAAACGTATTTTTCCGGCCTGGTTACTTGCTTCCAGCGAGCCAACCAAAAGTACGTGTCCTAATTAGAGAACGTTCAAGATAGCATCTTTGACTGACATTAAAATTTGCAGACTGGTCATCTGGTTTTTAATGATTACTAGATCAAAATATTTAATAATAAAGCACTCAAAAATATTTTGCAAATAAAAATGCAATTAGAACAAAATTACCGATCACATCGAATGGTCGAAACAAGTTTAATTTAGAGAGCTTGCGCGACAATTTTGATTGATCTAATTTACCACGAATTCTATTTCAGAAAGCATAGCAATTCGTTGGAATGTGTCGTATCGAGTAAATCTAGATAAACAAACCAATCAACAGCAACTACGGTAAAATGTTTCTATCGCCGTTGGAAGAGAATTGTTGTGCTTATGTAAATATTTATCGTGAACACACCTTGAGTATATCGCATGGCAAATGTTTGCGTTTTGGTTCATCTATATCGCATATTCGGCGTAGTTTCATCTGCTGGAAGCTTAAACTAACATGGCGTTGTGTAATTTTGTTTTTCGTTTCACACTGCGCCGGATCGGTATAGCGGCGCAACGGGATATTAGAATCAAGAGTAATGGTAGATTATCAAATATAAAACGGATTAACTTTATAATGATTTTTCAAGAATTTTACGCTGGAGAAAAGATTTTATTATTCGGCTCAAAAGACAAACATAAATTAGAAATAGAGTTTAAGATATTAGAATCAAAAGTAATCGGTAGATTGTCAAATATAAAACGAATTATTTTTGTAATGATTTTTCAAGAATTTTATGCTAGGAAAAAGAGATATTATTCTTCTCAAAAGACAGACGTAAATTCAAAATAGAGTTTAAGATATTAGAATCAAAGTAATCGGTAGATTATCAAATATAAAACGAATTATTTTTATAATGATTTTTCAAGAATTTTACGCTGAAGAAAACATTTTATTATTCGTCTCGAAAGATAGACGTAAATTAGAAATATAAAATTGCCTACATCGGTTGATTCTTAAATTGGTGCTGTGATTAAACATTCAAGTGTTCTTTTTTATATTTGAGAATTGACTTATGTTTTTGATTGTTCAGTTAAGATTCCCTAATTCCAACAGTGTCTGTGTAATGGAGGGGCAAAGTTACGTCGATGGAAGGAAAGATGTGAAAACTTCCATCGCGAGGTCCCAGGTGCTGGACCGCCACCATTATCTGACCGAAGTTCCACCCCTAACGTTAGAGTAGCAACCCCCATTTCCTCTCGGACACGGAGGCTTAGGGCTTACCGTGAGCGGCAGGGTGCCAAATTTATTCCACGTTGCTCCATCGATTTTAAATTATATCGCCTTAGACCCGAATAATATTCATGGCAGGCGCGTTATGATTTCAATATTCTCGGGATTTCCGTCGTGCGGAACCCCGGAATCGAAAAATCATTGCGTCCTTACGCGGTCGGTCGCGATAAACGCCCCCATTGAGTCGAACGTATAATCGAATCGCCTGCGGTTGCCGCGATTATCGCGAGCCCACTTTTTTATCGTATTTTTCACCGACACATTCCCTATTAAATTCGTGATCGTCGTTTCGGAACGAGTGACTCCAGTCTGATAATCCATGTTAAAGCGCGCGTAAATTTTATAGGGCCGGTTATTTAGCAAATATAGCAGCATTTATCTACTTTATAAAATTTAACAGCTACAAACAATTTTAATGGACAATCGACCCCCACCCTTCTCCCACCGGGATGCAACATGTGTACGAGTTATTTTAATGGCACGAGTTCTAAGTCCAGGAACACGAGTATCGAGTCATTAACGAACTGTAACGAGTTCGACAGTCTATTTCGAGCGTGTATTTTTCTCGATTTTCATACAAATCGACCATTCGACGGGTTCTGAGGTCGAGGTGGCGCGACAAGAAAGGATGCCTCGCTTTTTTCGTTCCGATCTTGTAATTAATTTTATCTTACGATAGGAGTCTTGCGTTTTACGATAGGTAGGTCCGGGGATCGGATTACTAACGTCGCGGAGTTACGACGAGAATGAAATTTTCGCTATTTTAGTCCCGATCTTGAAACTAATTTTAACTTACGATACGACTTTCCGTTTCGAGATGGGCTCGGTTTACCAATATCGAGATACTACGGCCAGAATACAAGTTTCGCTGTTTCAATGCCGACCTTGAGATTAATTTCAACTCACTGTACGACTTTACGTTTCAAGGTGGGTTAGGTTTATTAACGCCACGGAGTTAAGACAAGAGTACAGGTTCCACTATTTTTATCGCGATCTTGAAATTAAATTCAACTTACGATATGACTTTTCGATTTAAGATTGGTTTGGTTTAATATCATTGAGGAATTGCGATAAGAATACGAGTTTCTCTATTTTAGTCTTAATATTGAAATTAAATTTATTTTTAGGTAGTTTCAAGGTGGAATATTATCTTAGGTTATGGTCGCCGAAGTCGAAGACTAAAATAAGAATAAAAGTTTCGCTATTTCAGTCCTAATCTCGAATTTGTTTTACGTTTCAAGATTGGATATCTTGGGTTGCCTTTACCGAAGTCGTAGAATTACGACGAGAATAAAACTTGCACTAATTTTGTCTCGATCTTGAAGTTAATTTTAATTTCATTGCACCTTTTCATTATCACGTCCAGTCGTCTCTGTTCGTTGCTCGAGTAAACAGGTTTTGACCGAATTGTTCACGATTGGAGTAATTGGTCCACGACACGCATATTCATTTCGCATCCATGATTCGAGAAATTGCTTTTATGGCGTATTATTTTTATCCGATTTGCTGATCCAGCACGTGATTGCAGCGCCACAAGATTTACGCTCGACTACGAGTCGGTCCATCATCATCGATCTTTAATAGAAACGTCAAACGATATTTCCCGCGCAAATTACTCTTGCATCGATATTACGACTAAATCAATTTTCCTATTGAAACTTTCCTTTACACAGATTGTTGCTCTTGCGAGATTAAAAAAGTTTCCACTTATTTAACTTATTGTACTATGAATTCCAGTATGGCCGTAGCGCTCGAAATACTTTGAACCGCCTGTTTCGTTGTGGACAGAAGAAAATTTCTGGCTGGGTATATTTATTTTTTGCGCTAATTTTCTTTTTTTACATGGTGCAAGAATTTTTCGAAATAATAGGTATTCTAAATGCTTCTTTGATTTATGCCAAGAAGAATATACGATTCAGCGATAGAAAAATGTGCAATTCCACTTGGCAAGTGTATCATTGAACTAGCCACAAAAATGAGGTCACGTATTCAACTTTTTCTCTACCATTTTTCTCCATCTTCAACATAGGGGAGATCCGTCCCAATTGCCAAACAGACTCTGTATGTACAGAATGGACAAAAATTTGTAGCACGACCGGAGACAAAACAAATTGAAAATGGGGAATAACATTTTTGCGAACGACGTTTCGTTCAAGAGAAAATCGATTTTATTCGTCTGATTCATACGTCTATCCATTCTACTTTTGTCTGCGAACATTCAACCGGTTGGAAACTTTTGAATCGAACAAAATCTCTTCTCTCGAAAATTGACGTTGACGTGTGCCTTTAAAAAAGCTTGCATTTTACCTCAGAAGAGTGACAAGATATACGAATAACCCGTAAAACTACACAAATGAAATTAAAGTAAAATATATCAAGCGTTATGTTTCGTGCCAAAAACACAAAAATAAGTAGAAATAACGATCAATGGCCAGACACGCCGGGTTGTATTCTGCTTCTCGCGCGCCCCTACAATTTTCAGAGTCGCTTCTCTCGAAAACGCACATCTTCGATTCGCTTTTACGTGAGGACTCGCGACGGAAATTTCGATCCACGTTGCTCGCGCGCGAAGTAAAAATTTACTTTGGAAAAATTGTCTTTCGTCGAAGCGCTCGCCAACGAACGGTGAAGGGCTCCATGACTCACGGATAAAGTACCCCGTGATTTTCTTTCATCGAATCGGGACAAAAGATATCCCGCCGGCGCACCACTCAGAGTAAACCTCGAGGGAAATTTTAACCTCCTAGGCAGATGTTAAATGCGAAGTTAACTTCGACGGAACGTTGTCCGTGCCAGGGCCCCTTTGCAACCCTTTCTCCCTTCGTCCACCGCGTCGAGACGATCTCGCCGTCTTTGTTCGTCTTCGTAATTCTCCTTACCGGCCCTTTCCACGCCGCGCTATTTCGAACAAATGGCGAGACAAAAAAAAAGAAAAAAGAAAAAGGATGGCGCGGATCAGGGCGGCCGGGGCGGAGTAAGACGAACCAGCGGGGTTGGAATGGGGCGCCGGAGGCAACGACGGAAAAGAATTACAAGTGACTCGGCCCGCTGCATCCCGATGAATCTCATATTATTCGTCGCGACCGTGTTTCAATACGGACGGAATCGGCTGCGTTCGGGGGTGCATCTAACTTGCATTAAATTTCCATCGACCGTGAGGGAAACGGAGCGAAAAGGGGGCCCGAGCAAACTAACTAAGTCGAATGAATAAATGCGATCTAGCGAGACTCTCAGAAACACCATTATTTTTTTTCTCTTATTTATTTCTTCTTTTCTTCTCTTTTTTTTTTCTTCTTACGATTTCGTGCATTAGTGCGGGTATTCCCGACGTAATTTCAGCCGGAGTGCGACGAGCACCATTTACGAGGAACACAGTTCTTGCGGCTTTACAGCCGTAATTGAATTTCTGCCGGTATTTAAACCACTTTGCCGCTACAATTTTTTCGAAGAAATTTCGTGCGAGCGCGCCGCGCCCGACGCGCCCTTACACGAACCCCGCTAAAGCAACGCGGGGTGTACTGCATTTCGTGATATAAAAGACGAATGATTTCTTTTGCCCGAAAATAGATTGAAACTGTGGAACGAACAGTTCCCCGCGCGAGGATTTACAGGTGGGGTACTTGACTCTGAAAAAGGTTTACGGAGGGCTTGGTGGATTTGCAAAATTATTGGTACAGGCAACAATTTGATCAAAGCACGCGAAATAAAGCAATAGTTTTTCATTTACATGTAGAATACTTTAAAAATACAAATTTTATAAGTTTCGAAAAATTGAACTCTACTATTTCAATTGAACTTTCAGCATCCTTGTTTGACTCTCCAATCGTGTACATTTAAATGAAAAACACAGTTGACACAACAATTTTAGAAGCAATAGAGATACACAATATACAGGGTGTTTCACATTCACGCTTCAGCAGTGTGTTCTACAAGTAGAAATGAGACTAAAGTGTTATATAACAAAAAATTCATAAATGCTTTGTTAAGAAGTTATGACAAAAATGTGGAATATGATGGTTTTTTTATTTACTAAACAAACTTACTTAAAATTTACTAAATTTACTGAACAAACTTACTTAACGAAATATTTTTAACATAGAATTATGTGGATAACTTAAACATTTCTTTATCAGAGTTTAGTTTCTATCATTTATCTATTTGTTGTCATAAAATTTTGAACTATTGCTCATATTTGTGTTGAGAAAATTGCAAAGAAACTCACGATATCGAATGCTTGCAAAAGATTGATTTTATTTTAATATAAATTTTTTTTCTTATTTTAATGTCCTGAATCTCAACCGAGTTTCACAGTTTCTATTTCCGGAATTTTTTTCTCGAAAATGGATAGGATTGCGGGAATATGTCTATTGACCAAAAGTGATTATAATTGACCCCTGCAACCAAAAATATCTATTCACCAAAAATGTCTATTCACCAAAAATGATTGCAATTGACTCCCGCAACAGAAAATAATTTTTTCAGTACGATTTGATACACATGTAATTTCAGGGGAATCATTCATTCATGATCAGACATTATATTTTCGGTAACGAATTTTTTTCTCAAAACTGGGCAGGATTTTGGAAGTATGTGTATTCACCAAAAATGATTGCAATTCACTCCCGCAATCAAAAATAATTTTTTCAGAATGATTTGAAATTTTTTAATTTTATTTTTTAATAACTTTTTAACAAAGCCTTAGTCAAGAAATTGATATTCTTGATTTTCGTCTTATTTTGACCTCTAGAATCTCTGAGTAAAATATTTCCCAGGGGCGGCCGAACACCCTGTATAACATTTTAGCCTTAGCTTTACTTATAGAACACATTGCTGAAGTGTAACACCCTGTATAAAAGAATAAACAGTATATTGTCTCCGATCAAGAAATCGATCACGGAGCGTTCAGTTATCCGGGTCTCCGGCGGAGTAAATCTGCCGTGAATCTGCGGGGACGATAAAACACGCGGCGCGCGGTTACATTGTCGATGTCGTGGGAGAGTCGGTTGTAAAATAACCGAACAAGGCAAAGTCACGAAACTTAAATTGATCCGGCGACCGCCGTGAACGATAATGGACGAACGAGAAAACATTATAAAAGTAAACGCTACTATGAATCCGATAACTGGACGCGTGCAATCCGACATCGAGTATTTCCCGTCACGTACAGGCAGTACTTCATACACGCGGCCATCCACGAAGAGAAACACTAATTTGCATTACTCTTTCGCAGACCGCGTGGCCCGTTTTTGCCAGCGTGGCCCGACATTGGGGAATAATCCCCGGATAAGCGGCGATATTAACGATCCTCCTGTAAAAACACGAGTCCTGCGTGGGCTCTTTGTACCGCGGCCGAAACAGGTTCCTATCTGCGACAATTTTTTCTAAACCCCGGAATGAACTAATCAGCCCTGGATTGTTCGCGGAGCACCATGCACCAGATATCCCGGCACGTTATTCATAAGCGAACATTAAGAGGCGCGTTACCCGGAATGGCCAGTGTTTCCAGGACGCTCGCTGGCATGTATTAAACTTCACCTTTTTGCCAAACGAACGGTGTAGTTCTGGAATAGCAGTCGATTGTCGTCGCTGAGACAAGAGAGAAACGTTGAGGTCTGACACGATACACAAACACCTCGCTTTTTGCATCGATCGGGGCGTTAGGAATACTCTGCAAATTCACCATCGCGTTAAATGTGAGACGCTGTACAGTACTCTCGGCTAGTTTATCGCTAGAATGCGGATCTTTATGAAAATTCATATTTTTATTAGTAGAATTAATGAAAGGGGAGCTTTGTAGAGGCTTGTCTCAACCTCTAAATATAATAATTCGTATCTTACTTGAAGTATTTCTTATATTTTTGCATATTAAGTGATTGACGACCTGGCAGAGAGGTATATGAAATTTGATCGCTCTTTTCTAACTACTCTACGTATACGTTTGATATAGGAATAAGAATTGCTGTTTTAGTGTTTATCTGATCAATTGTCTCGAACTTCATACGAGGGAATAGATAACGTCGGGCAGGTCAATAAGCGAAAGGGACCTAATAGTGGCAAAAAGGTTTGTGACAGGGGAGATTTAAAGACCAAAGGGGTTAATAGCAGGGAAAGAGGAATTTTAGCGAGCGTTTCAGTAGCTAGGAACAACCAGGGCCACAATGCCCGGCATCCCATCCCATATTCGAGTGATATTACTTGGAGATATACACCGTCTACGCAATTCCGTGATGCATTGCGTGTTCAGCCGTGACTACGGGACGAGACACCCTATCCATACTTGGAATTTCTCTCGCTCTCCCGTCCACCCCCGTGCATCGACTTTTCCCGGCTGCACCGGGTCTCACATCCTCCGTTGAGTTCGCTAGTCTTTTGCTTTCCCCGACAAATGGCTACAATTACGTACATGTGCCAATACATAACCCACACTCTTAGCCTCGTCTTCCGCAACCCCCTCCTCTCGAGCGAACAAAGTGCACCAATACGAGACCGTCCGTTTGTCAGCGATGTTCGAGTCCCGGTAACACATCCCAAGACTTTCGTTCTCGCCCCCCTTCCCCCTCATTTTCTTCTTCGTTCTTTTCTTCCCGACTTGGTTTTGCGGTCCTCGGTGTCAAGGTAACGACACGGCGCAGAGAAAGTTCTCGGAATGGCTTTTCCAGCGTTCGAAGTTACCGATCGCTTGCCTTTTGACAGAGGTCAACGAGGAAATTTAACAAAGTCTCTTTGACTCTATTGATTATTAAAGAGTGAGGTTCCGATCTCCAAGAAGAATTAGGTCTTCGACCCTATTTCTCTCCGATTTTTACCTTCCTCCCATTTTCGTTCCCGCGAAGTGCAGACCCAGAGGTCTCACCCAGTGATTCCCTAGTTAGGAAGATTCATCGAAACGAGACGTTGAATCAGTTCGGGGGAAGCTGGGGAAATCACGGGGGAGCAGTTCGCGTTCCCGCGCAGTTACAAATGATATTTCTCGGCAGCGATTCCGGGGATAGATCATGACGCCGGGATTACTCTGCCAGGAGGGGTGGAAATAGGGCACCGAGAACGGAGGAGTCGCCCACGCGGAACTTGGGAACGTTAAGTACCTCGAGGTGTAAGGAATTAGACGTTGCAGCGACGATGCACACGCCGGGACACGTGTACGAACGCAACTCGGTTGCAGCCAGGCTCGTCGGTGTTGGCGTTTATATATACGGTCGCTCGATGTAATTACGATAAAGTTAATGTAAAGGTGTTGGGTGGCCCAGCTGGCTCTACGGTCGATCGACAACGGCGTAACAGGTGCTACCTCGTGAGTTTCTGAGCATCGGTTTAGAGCTTTTCTCGAGAAGCAAACAGGCAGTTAAGATATGAGCCCAGCTGCGTCTCAGAAATTGGCGACGGGCGGGCGAAAAGTTTAGCAGAGTCAACGGCGAGTTTTAACATCGTCGACGACGCTATAACGACGCGTCGGGAGTAAGTAGATCCAACGGAGTTCCCCTTTTCCGAACTATCCGCTTTATTCCGATTCGAAATTTGCTGGACTAAGATACAGACGATGTGGAAGAAGCGGCAGGAAAAGGAGCAACGGGTAATTAATTAATGATGTCGATCGAGCCCTGTAATCGTAGGCATGTACCCACGTGCGCGTTTGTGATTAATAAATATCACGGCGGCTAATGAATTGTGGTATATATACGTTGCGTATATAACAAAACGGTAACACCAGTCTGATTGCGAATTAATTACTTGTATCGCCCTATTTACATATGCAAATCGTGCGACCGGGACAGAGATATGGAAGAGCCAAGGGAAGAGGATGAAAGAAAACGGAGAGAGAAAGGGTCGAGGGTTGGCGGCAGGGAGCTGCTATCATCGCTAGTGTAACCAGTCTACTTATCGCGGAATTCGTTTCTATCAGACGTTCTTGTAACAGCTCATGTTAATGACGCTTGATAGTCTCGTGATAGGCACAATATACGTGGCTACTCTATACCACGAATGCAAATACGACGCGCCTTTGGAGGCGAGTAAATTCTGATTCATCGGAACCTTAATTATCTTCGATCATTCATCAGTTCGAAGTGTGGAGCACGTCGCGATTAATACTAAACCTACCGCGACCGGTCAAATAACTATTTCTAAAATTTCGTTTAGAATTTCTAACACACAATATTATTTTAGCGCCATTTAACCTCACGACTTTTCTTACAGTATATATGTGCAATGAATTTTACAATATTCACTTCTATTCTTATCGTTTATTTTCTGAGAAAAATATGTTGAATGATTTATATTTGGTACCAAATTCTGGTTAGCTTCCGATGTAAATAGGAAATATATGTATAGCAAAGACGAAAGGAGAGAATCTACAGTTTCCACTGTCTTAGAACAGTCTAACAACGCGTATTAAAAATAGTTAAATTTTAGACGCGTGCAGTTCCGAAACTATTAGTGTTTTATTAATTATTGAGCCATCGTTAGAAGTGGCAAAACCTCCCCTTTAAAATGGCTTTTGGTTTTTGTCGATCGGACTTTCCGTTTACGAGATATGGTAATTTATGTAAAAGGGTATTTTTCTTGATTTGACTATCTCTGTCTCCGTCTGACGCGTGGCGTCGGACCTCTTCGTCGCGCGTGAGTCGAAACAGTCACGTGACTAGGAAGTCGTAGTATTTCCAAGAATTTACTACGCACTGTCTACTATGGTCACGCGCGCGAGTTCATTGATCCGAATGAAACGTAAACAAACGCTTCGGACCCTCGTATCTCCGTAGCTAGCCACCGCATCGACTTGAAACTAAAATCGCTATATCTTCGGAACTAATAACGCTATCGGCTTGTACAAACGCTCATTTTAAAGGGCATTTCATCCTCTATCCTATAAACCTAATCATTACTATAATTTATGCTATCTTCTATGTTTATTTTGACATTTACTTTGACGCTATATACCCAATGAAGTTTCATTCTATTGATCGTAGTGTACGATGAAACTGGATCATAAATTGTTTATTTAAGTGAAAATAAATTTAAATACAGGATGTTTGTGTAATTACTAGCTAGCACTTTTTCTTAAATAGTTGTTTTCTCTAGAACTAACTACAGTATTGACTTGGAACAAAATTCGTTTTCAAGGACGTTTTATCTTCTATCCAATGCAAATTTAAAAAATTTTTGACATATAAGAGAAGGATATCTTGCGAATAAACATCAAAACACAACTTTCGATACATATAATGCAAAAATTATAAGTACGTTGCCTCGTAAAAAAGAAAAACTGGTCATTTGACCGGTCATGGTAGGAATGGGTATACATGAAGTACCGGTAGGTTTAGTGTTAAATCGAAACGACGTTTACATTTTGTCCAAGCATCGATCAAAATTACCCAGTGAATCTTTCGCGTCGGATTGTTTGCTCAAGACAGAAATCCTGGAATTCTATTTGATATACAGCGTGGTAGACAAAATTAGCGATTCTAGAGTGATGTTTCTTAAAATATACAAACCTCACGTAGGTTTCGATGGTCTAAAAATACAAATTTGAACTTCTACATTTCTTAAAATGAAACACCTAGTACCATAAATTACACCACGCACCCCTCGTCCCTCCTAATCCGTAACTGACCTTTCCGTATCCCTATTAACCTAACAGCAAACTGAAACTTCTGTCACTGCCACTGCCACACGCGTTGATATTTTCGATTAAACGTCTGGAATTCCTTAGACCCGCAACTGTCGCGTTGTTGCGTTCATCAGCGAGCCGTTTGTGCTTCAGCAATGCGTCGGTAGCATTCCTGGGGGATTCCTGGGAATCGAAATGAACTCGAACGACACCTCGTAGCATATCTAATTCGCATTGGTCGGTGTTAAAACGCGCGGCAAGCTATACGGGTGCGTAATGGTAGCTACGATCGGTACTATAATCTGATAACGTCCGAAGATATAAAAGGAAAATGGAACAAGGGTCCACGGGCAGAAAAGAGGGTCGATCGCCCGGACCTGTGTACAGTTCGTGCAGAACAGCAGCCAGCGGTATACGTAGATAGGAACGGAGTCGCGATAAAGTCGTATCTCTCTTATTGCTATCTTCGCCGTAATTCTCCCCAAGTCGCTAGCAACGAACACGCAAGAATAGTACGGTCCGTAGCAGTAGCAGGAACAGCGATGCCGCACGCTTGTTTGTACGCACACACCATCGGGATCCGTACACACCACTGAATACTGACAGGATGTATTTTAATGGTCGGATTTCTGCGCGCATGCACGTTCCTATTTCTCACGGTAACGACGCAACCAACCCTCTACGAACGTCGTGCAAATGCTGAAGGAAAATGGGGTTAAACAGGGCAGGAAGAGCAAGCAGAATAACGAAGAAGCGAGCCAGAGACGAGAAAGATACACAGTAAAAGCGAACGTTCTTTTACATCGCAGCGTGCCATCTCCGCTCACAGCCGTAAAATCATAAAACCTTTGCGTAAAAGCGACTGATGTTTCCTCGTCTCGCGTTGATTTTTCCACCCGTCGTTCTTGCCCCCGGCGAGGAATTTATTCAGCTCCTTCCGCTGGACACGGTCCTCCTGGACGATGATTCTTTTCAATCGCATCGTCGACGGTTCTGCCGTGTAACGAACGAATTATGCAAATCGGATCGACGAGTATCGCCGCGACTTTCGCGTCCCTTTATAAACGATGACGCCGGAGGTACGCGAGACCTTTTGTACCCGACGACTCTGACCGTACGATCGGGAAAAAGGAATAGAGAGAAATATTCCGTGGCTCGGTTAGGTTTAACTTTTTGCGAATTTCCCTTCGTATCGCAACCATCGACGTCTATCAAAATCCGAACTTCTCCCCCGAGGGGACGTTTGCACCGTTACGAGTGCGGTGCAACGCGCATGACGGGCTTTTGGCATTCACTCTGCCTCGACGGGCGGCGCAGAAGATACTCGAAGCACTTAAAATGAAAAGGAACCCTGCTCGTCCATGCGCGATTGATGTTTCCCCGGCTATAGAAAACATCGAACCCACGTGGCAAATACCAGCCTATACGCCCGTGGAAAGAGTAAAGACGCGACTCTGATTTTTCAGGCTATCGCTAGTGCGTCTTTCGTGGTTGCTAAATTTATCGAATTTAATACAGAAAAAGTTTATTGCGATCCAAGAATAATTAGTGAGTGTTTATAAATGACGCAAGGAACAAGTCCTGCACTTGTACTCTTCTGAAACCGAATCCCCGGTCACAGAAGCGCGTTTGTTTGCTTTCAAACATAAGCAAACCTCTCAAACCACATTCTGTGCACGATGGGCCCATTAGGGACACAAGTGGGCACACACATTGCTTACTGACATAGGTAAAGAGACGGTGGACGAAGATCTGAATGGCTTTGTTTAGGAGCGAGTGAGAAGTGGTCAGAAACTGGGCTCCTTAAGGGCCTTGTTAGACGAGCGTCGACGTCAACGTTGTTATCGATATCGATAACATAGCGATGAATGAGGGTCTCTTTGGCATGATTTTAGAGCAAGCCAGAAGTGCACAGGAACTGAGGTCCATAAGGCCCCCCACTAGAGTATCGACGTTAACTTGTATTTGACATTGATAACGCTACTATGATCGAGGATCATGGTGGGCTCCGTTCGTGAGCGAGTGATAGATACACAGAAACTGGGCCCCTCCGAGGCCCTGTCTCAATAACGTCGACGTCGACACAGTATCTGACGTTGATAATATGACGATTGACGAGGATCTTGATAACTCTGTACGAGAGCAAGACAGAAACTGGACCCCTTGAGGCTCAGCCAGACGAGAAACGTTGATAATATCGACAGGTGATGATAGACTTAGGATCTCGATGGCATATATAGTGCATATTACGGCGTCGAAGCCTCGTGAAATACCAACTAATCCGCGTATACAACAAAAGCAGACTCGAAAGAACGATAGTATGCGGCAGCTGTACCGCGCTAAGTCTTCACGATTTCTCCGCTACCATCTTCCATTACCCTCGCTTAGAAAAGAGCTATAGCCTGTCCCGATTGAAGAAAATAAATCTACGGCGCCGGGGTAAAAAACGCGAATCCAGTAGGTACACCGGTAAGCGTAGGTAGATAAACAATCGGGAATGGAGACGAAACAGTCGGGTATACCATACGTATTAGAAACCTGGCTGGCAACGCGGGCCCTTAACATTCCCCCTCATCTGCCTTGAATGATTTACTTCGATTCGCCACTGTTTAGTTTAAACAAACGCTGTACTGGCGGACACCGGTTGGTCTTCGCGTGCCACTATGATCGCGGTTGGTAGGTTGCTATTGCTGTAGCGGCTGCCTGGGCCCCTGTCACTGCCATCAAGTCGTTGTACAAGGTGCGGGGCCCGGCGATGGGGGCGGTACGACGGGACCCAGCGGGGTTCCTACCCGTCGAGATGAGTACCGACGATTGCGGGACTACTGGTTGACCAGCCAGTACACCTACTGCACTGGCTGTATCCAATGCGTACCAACTGTACGGGCAGATATATCGCCATACAAACTGATCCTTATACGGTGACTAATTGATTGCGGCCTACGCGCATTACATTTGCGTTTTAAACGTCGCGAATTATGCCCGGTCGACCGGCGCAATAATTTCAACCATCCGCTGACTAGTCGATGACCCCTTTTTTCGTGGATATCCGACCGATTGATTAATATACAGGCGATGCAATTTGAATTTTACAGGACGCACCACAACCAGTGGCCCTAACTTCGAGAATGCTGTAGGCATTCTACTTCGATTGTGAGTAGTAGAAAATTGGACACGGGGATTCAAATGTAACAAAATGAGTCTCACGCACGAGCTCAAGTACGAGCGTTCTCCCAGCTTTTAGTTTTCACTGTTAACCCTTTGCCATACAACGACGAGTCTGACTCGTTACAAGTTCTCGATGTCAGGTTTTACAATCACGAGGCTACTCATTCGTCGTCAAATTTTATATATTAACCCTTTGCACTCGATTAGCAATACCAAAATTAATTTTGTGTTGTGATTTCTAAAAATAAAAATATATTCTTCTTTCCACAAACATGTATATGAATACGTGTAGTTTAAATTTGATTTATATATTTTCTAATTTCAATTTGTGTCATCATAAATGAAACTTCAATCGGGCCAGTGTTATTTGTAAAACAAATCTATTCCTTTTCGTGGCCATTCCTTGTACGAACGAATTTAAACAAAATTAAATAGTATACGTTTGAAAAATTACATTAAGTCGTACGTCAATGGGTTAAATAGTAGTAGCTATCAGTTTGGAATTGTGTTTCACCCTCTAATCTCCTTTTCTGCGTTCGCGTACTCTAGATCCGCGTCGTTAGGTCGCAAATATGCGATATCGATTCTATTAAACTTCTTCTATTACCGAATCCTCAAGCTAATGCGCTGTTACATATCCTAGAAGATACGTTTCTCCTTTCTGCTCCTGGTTTCCGGTTCATGACCGCGGAAAGTCAGTTTTGTTGCGCGTCTACGTCGCCGCGGAAACTTTAGCGGTAACTGATAAAGTTTTATGGAAGAAGTCTCGTATGACCGTGCACGCTTTAGGATACGTACGGATAATTGCCATTTCCACAGTCGTCGTTGCTCTGGGCTCTTAGCAAATTCGATATCGTATCCGCCGAGAAGTTCTAACGGATTCCAAGATAATAACAAATAGCTTCGTTAGCCGTTGGTTATTGGAAATCAGAGCACCGGGCGGACAACTAATTAACGGCGGCATAAATGTTCCTGATACGATTATCGGGCTTGCACGGAATAATGCGCGCCGGAGTTATAAATCGTCGCATCCCCGATTACACGATTCACGATGCTAATTGAAAATCTCGAATAAAGAAACTGTAGAGATCGTTGGCTAATTAACGTACGCTGGCTGTGTCTTGGAACAATCACCGCGACTGATACGCTTAAATAAGCAGGAAACCCTCCGAATCGGGACTCACCGGACGGGGGGCGTAATCTCGAGTAGTCGCGCGATCTTTATGCATAACTTTGCCCTTTTAAGGAATTTCAGAGGGCAGACGTACCTTGTTTTCAATGGGGCATCCTCGACCCCCGGGGTTGCCTTTCGAATCTCTCGATCGCGGTCGTTCACGCGGAATGTAATTAACGCTCGTCGGGGACGTTTATCACAAAAAGCAACCAATTCCCCTGGCTTCCTTGAATAAGTCCCATTCCTCCTCTTTTCTCGTCATCGTTACCCTTAAACTTTTCTTATTATCTAAATCCAAGGACCATCGGTTTTCATTACCGCGGTGGACGTAATTTGTTCTCAAGTATTCCTCCCATTGCCGATAAGACTTGCCGCGATGAGAAATGTTCCCCGTTTTGCTCGAGATAAACGTTTAGCCTCTCGAAATAATTCAGACGCACGCGGACCAACGATAGAGAGTGATTTATTGGAGTCCCATAGTGGCCGTGTAGGACCAGTCTTTCGTAGAGACGATTAAGAAGGCGCGTTTAAATGAATCTTAAACAGAGATCCTGTCTTGGCGTAATGCCCACGTCTGAGCTCGAAGCTAACAACTAACGATTTTCTGGCGCGGACGTTTATCGCATGATAAATGACGCGCGAATGTAACGACGGCTTAATCCTTTTGACATACAACCATCAGCGCGATAACCATCGCGCGTTCGAACCCGCCATTCGAACGAAACAGAAATCAGGTTCAACGTATGAGCTGACAATAGACGCGGAAACGACAATGTACAAGATGAATGTTACACGTACACCCACTACGAGACCGCGATTGTCCGAGTCGTGTAACCATTGGGCGAAGCCTGACGGAAAAACATTACTCTCTGTGAATTGTCGTAATTCTTAGACTATCCTCGCTCGTTCCAGAGAACACAGCTACTGCCATTTCTCAAGATGCACGAACGCGTTATTGTCGTAGCTATTTTTCTTCCGGAACGAATACAGTTGTTACCCAAAGAATAACTGGATATTATATTCACGGTCTCTTCTTTTCACCCTAATACGTTCGGCAACGACGCCTTTCCGGACCCGTCAGAAATTATTCCTTCGGACCAGTTTAATCCGTTGCACGGCGTATTGAGAAAGGGAATCGTCAACCAAGCTGCACCGATCCGATAGAATGGCCATTGGCCCAACGTCCCCGGTGACTGTTTAGTCAAACGAACCCTGGTCAATTTACATTTTAATAGCTTGTGTGGTTCGGACAGTGTTACAGCACGCTAATCTCTTGATAGCCGGCACCACTGTTATCTACTCTTTGTCAAATTCCCTCGTTTTGCCATTCCGGCGGACGAATTTTTCTCTGACCGCGAGCTTCGGTCCTAAGAAGACTTGGAAAATTCCAATACGTTTGCTACGTAATCGCTAATTTGGGTAATACTGTTTGTAGATACGCTATAAGTGATGATTCTTAAGATGAACGTCGCTCCAGACTTGGTATCATCTTTCGTACAGCGTAGGCGAAATTCGATAGCTCGTATCGTGTTTCAAGTGTCTGTCACGCTTCGTTGGTTCCGATGTGGGTCATTTTAGGAATCATTACTATACAAAAATCATGTGTCGTATACTACTTGGTACAGAAGAAGTTGTTTTAAACGTTAATTATTGTTTCAAAGAAAATATAGCAGACGAAATTTCTATACGAATACTAATATTTTTTAATAAATGAAATTAAGTATTCTATTAATAAAATTCAAAGTCGATGATATATATGGGGGAATAATAAAAATAGAATGACATCTTAACAAACGAAAAAACTCCTTTGTCTGTTTTATAAACAATAATTAAATGGATGACTATATAGTGTAATTTGAATAGGGACAGCCGACTAAAATGTTATGAAGAACAAAAATATTGTAATATTAATATTTAATATTTACACCTTTACTTTTATTATTACCGCCTGCATGGTTTTTACCACAATTTTTATTTAATCTCAAGAAATGATGTATAACATTAATAGATCTATTGAGTTTAGCAGGGATTTGTCGAAAAGAAAGCTTTGCACTACGATGTGCCTTTATCTTTATCTATTCCTCTTTATTGAGAACGTTTCTAATAAAAGTGAAATTATTTTAAATTGTTTATAAAATAGGATGTTATAGATAATCTTAATACATACTTTCTGTGAGCTGTGAATGATGTTACTAGTCTGAACACTCCGATGAGACTAAGTAAATGTTGTCCCTATACAAATTCCGTACCTAGCTTGAAAAAAACTCTCGTTTTAATGTTTACAACGCTACAAACTCGCGAATATGTGCATATCATCGCTTCGCAGTAACAGCCCTGTGGTACTGATGATGTTTATAGCTAACGAAAATTTGTAATTGAAATGAATGTACATGTTCGTAAATCGTGGTGTCCCTATGCAAATTTCGTCCACTGTAGTTGGTTTTAAACGGAAGATCTCGTCTCGTTAATAACGAAGTACAGCGGTTTTCTAGAATCCGCGACAACTTAGCCAAGTATTCCGGGGTTAAGTGTATCGAAAAGAGTGACAGGGGTTTCATTAACGACGTTGCGGAATATAGGATAGACAATTTCTTTGTGGATTGCTCGATTTTTACGCACCCTGGGTGCCTTTGGTTTCTTCCCTTTTGACTCTCGGTCGCGACTTTTGTGCGGTTTCGAAGCGTCGCCTAACGATCGTGCCCGTTCCCTTTGCAACCGCCGTTCCGGAATCCTCCTTTGTGACGGTTCACACATGAGAAAGATGAGATTCCGCCTGAACACACGCAAAGTCGACGTCTGTTGCGGAATTCGGGCTGGACACGGGCGCCGTCCTTTGCTACGTTCGTTGCGGTTGACCGATTTGAAACTAACGAGAAGCCTCTTTATCACCGGTACAGGCTAACGTCCGGGACACTGGCAGAAAAGCCTGATCGATCGAACCGCGATTCCCCCGTCGCAGAAAGGTATACCCCAGAGCGTGGAACGTGACTAAACTACTCAGTCGTTACTTGCCCGCGACGATATTATTATCGTAAACGCCGACCAACTAAAACAAATCGCGCGCCGGCTTTTAGCATTAATTAGCGGCAAAGTATAGCGTACCGCGGCTAATACAAACGACGTTGATGCGTCGACCCCGTGCAGATAAATTTCTCGTTTCGAATTACATATGAAGACGTCCACCGTGCTTAATTTTCCATCGAAAGTTATTACACCGATACCAGTTTACGCGGCGCGGCCGAAAGATTTACGGATGACGCGCGCGAGATAAGATCAGAAAGCTCTTCACGACGGATGGGAAGTAAAATTTTTCCATTTTCGCGCGACCAACCTCAGTGGTTCTCCGTCTCCCGACATTCAAAATATTTCGTTCCAGCCTCTGAACAAAAACTAGCTTTCCGTTGTTTGCAGTGCAAGTTTTCCCATAAGCCGACGAGTCAGCGAAAGAACAGCCGGATAACAATAACGTCTTGACACGCTAATGGTCACTGAGTATACAATACAATCAGCCGCGAATACTTTTTGTCGTCGGGTTGCATTGCCTGAAATAAGCGGGTACGCGGATCGTTCGTATGCCCGTTTCCGTTCGTCGTTCAGCCTTCGAAATACCCGACGGTCGGATGTAACGAGAAAATGCCTTTTTATTTTGCTCTCGTTTAGCGGGCAGAATCGACTTTCGACGATCTTTATACGTCGACGCTCCGCCTTTAGGATAAGAAGAGGAAAAATCCGGCGTTTCTGCGAATCAAGGCAGAGAGGAGACCCTCGACATTCTGGTCTAGCAAACGTCAAAATTACTTGGCGCTGTTCTGCTCGTCTCTCCCTTTCTCTCTCTCTCTCTCTCTCTCTCTCTCTGCCCCCGCCGTTTTTCTTCTACTCGCGGTGCGCAGCTCTCTGTTCCTTCGTTCCAATGATTACACATTCACCTTGGCAGCTGCAGCGAGGAAGATAGACGGTCGCTGCTCCGCGAAATTGTCGAAGGTGGTCGAACCGTTCTTGAAATCACCTGGAAACTAACGG
The DNA here is from genome assembly GCF_013123115.1 of Colletes gigas. Classification (NCBI taxonomy): domain Eukaryota; kingdom Metazoa; phylum Arthropoda; class Insecta; order Hymenoptera; family Colletidae; genus Colletes; species Colletes gigas. Next base: position 9,673,035 of record NW_025106637.1, read on the forward strand.
CGCGGTGGAAACAAAGGAAATTACGCACGGTATCGTGCCACCGAGTCTCGGTATGCGCTCTCTTCTCTACCCAGCCTCTTTATTCAACTGTAGCAGCAGCCAGGGGGCGTGCAATAATGCGGGAGCGCGAGAGAAATCCGTACGAGCGTTTCTGTTCTTCGTTAGTGATGGGACGAGAACGATGCCGGCTGCGGAGGGGAAACGACGGGCGAGGGGGTTCGAAGGGAGCTGGGCTCGGAGTCGATCTCAGCATCTACCTCGCCGGAAAAGGAAACGTCCTGCATCGCGAGGACTGTTCTTTACACGAGATCTAGCGTGGGTACTTTGGCTTGAATGCCTTCCTCGCCATTCCCGCGTGATTTTAAATAACACTTTTGTAACGTCTACCGCGTCGACTAAAATTACAACCGCCATTCGTTCCCTCTTATTGGCGCTACGTATATCGAGCATTTTAATGAACGCGAAAGGGCACCGGTTTAATTCCTTTCCTTCCTAGATTTAATTCCAGATCGCGGTAATTACTGGAAAATTGACTCTCGGGCATTGCGATAATAGCGATCCGAATATACGCGTTTCTTCCATACCCCCCGGGGCATTGGAGCAACGCATTACGCCTTTGTACCAATGCGGGCAATAATACTAGATCCATTGATTTTTAAAAAACAAGTTGAATAATTTATATTGCAAATTTTGTACGCGTCGAAAGGTTCACGTTGGTCATTCTAAATTTGCGTTTCGATTAATTTTTATCTACGGTTATTAGTCTTGCTGGCATTTGCATTGTAAATTATTTGAAAAGGGGAAATTGTGTGTTTGATTACGGAAATACGTATATTTGACAACGAAGGTCCTTTTCTTATTAAATTTCGTCATAATCTTTATAAGACTAATGGGACGTAATGAACTAAAAAAAATCTCTTTTATTTTCAGTAAAAAAATCCGTCTCGAAAGGGTTAAAGTAGGCTCTCTTTTGGTAATATTCACGATACAATTAAATTTAAAGACCAGATTAGAATTGAAGAATAATAGAATATTGATAGCAGTGTTTACTTTCGACGTGGTTAGGAGTGGAAGTTCGGTAGCGAGCAATTTCCGTTGCACGGTTTCAATTCGCTGTCTGAGGACGGGCAGAGTCCACTTCCTGATTGCACGGAGATTTAAACAACACTTTGTACGCTTCTCAGCGCCGAAGTAGCTATCAATTCCTTAGGAATCATCATTAGCGTAACCAGTATGGGTAAATACCGAGCGGCACATTATGAACCGTTGCGGAGCCGACAGACTAGAATGGATGATTCCAAACTACCTCGATTGCAACGATAAAGTTCGAGGGGCCTGACCAAGTGGACTCCGCGGACGCGAAAGAGAGTAGGATGATCCAGGGGCAGGTTCGTCGGGAGAGAGACACAGAGAGAGTCGGGAGCGCAGTGAACACACACGGATGGTCGGTTACGGTGCGGCTGCCTATGGATCTACGCCGGGCTAGCGCGACTCCGTACGTAGCCGAGCACCCACCTAACGTGACCGTTGTGTGGTTAATGCTCGTTATCTCGACGTGTCGACTATCTAATGGTCCCTTGTAATGGCCGGTCCAGCGATATATTGTCCATTTCTCGGAATGCTCGCGCTAACTCGTCCTCCCAATCTATGGCATTATTTCCGACGGTTATTTTAGCTGGTTCGCCGCCACTCACCCTCTACCTCGTAGACCAACGGCGGACCCGTTGCACCCTTTGCCCCCACCAGGTGTTCTTGATTCGCCTGGTAGCCCGGCGGAGAGCCAGACGATTTGCATAGGGAAATCGCGGGGCTCCTTTGACATTGTTGCGCATCGCATCGCATCGCGCGGCATGCAATGCATGTAGCGCGCTCACGACTTCCGCCTGGTACGACGTCGAAGAAAAGAAGCCGGGGGGGAACGATAGCGGGCAGAGACAATGCGAAATAAATATTGGGCTATCAAGCCGGCTTGAAAAGCTAGCAGCCAGTCGCATGGGCGTGACGCGCGGTGCCCGAGACATTCCAGATTTTCCGGGACGATAGTTCAGATTCCTCGCGGCTGATTCGATCGGCCCGTGTCGGTCGTTAGTCTCAATGGAGCGACAACCGAGGAAAAAGAGGAACGACGTCGGGAGAAAAATGCGACCTGGAATTTCTGATACCGGTTCGCCCGGTCGAATGCTGCCCGCTTCGCGAAAAAGAATTCTTAATATCCGGGGTTACGCCTTTCGGTCCCCGAGGATGTTGGCTTCCTTTTTCTTATTTTCACAGAGCATGCACAGGACTACCGTCGATATAAGATAAAACGTTAAATATAATACACGTCGATATTCTAATTAATCGTGTCCTTCGAAACCCTCGATCAAGCATAGATTTCGATTTCAAAGTACGCGCAGATTCCATTCCCCCTTTTTGCGGTAAAAGTATTTCTATAATACGGTACTAAAAAATTATAGGAAAGTAATTTATTCCTCGTTACGCATCGTTGCCAGACGCCTATCCAATTGTAGGGTAACGCCCGTTCCAGTGGAACGCTTATTATCGAAAGCAGGCGATATTATAGTCGATAATTTTCAAGATTTACTACTCTCAAAGTCATTACCATCGAATAAATGGCTAACAAACCCACCCTTTCTTTTATCTTAAATACGAATATGCAGATTTTACTCGAAATACGAATAAAAATATCTTACTCGAGACTAACAATTAACGATCGTTTATTAATCGTGCGATGACAAGAGGCAAACGAGTTTCGAAAGAAGATGGCGAACCACCGGAAAATGAAAAGTCTATTCGCGTTGAAAGCGGAGTCCCATATACATTCCCATAGTTCTCGCTCGCCTTGAAATCCATCCGCATGGGAGCAGTTTACAAAACTTTCAACGTCGCCTTCTCGCTTCTAAAAAGTCGTGAAATTTTCGGGATATCTTCGGTAATGAGCGCGCTGCGAATACGTAATTCTCGTATTCCCTTTGCTTCATAAAAGGAATACGGTTCGTCGCTGGCCCGAACGTCCCTCGAGGGAATAATTCCTGTTAACTGTCTCTACCTCCGACAACTTTCGCACCTATCGCGCTCCGACCAATCGAGACACCAGATTGTGATTTCTCTTTTGACTACTGGCCGCTCGAATCGTCGTCTAAGCAGAAAAATTTAACGTCGCGATTTTTATAAATACACGAGGGCCCTTCAATAAGTCCTTAGAAAATCCAAGAGCTGGCACTCGTACCATCGAAAATGGTTTGTTTTTAGTAAGCATCATGACAGCTGTCAAAGTCTCAGTTATATCCACCACATGGTTTCATTTTTATTGTCGATTGAAGCAAGAAACTTCCTCTTGCATAAAAAATCATGGAATTAAAGTTCGAATTACTACAACATACACCGGATTTGGCCAACAGTGACTTCTTTTATTTCCAAACTTAAAAAAATGGCTCGTTGGACTACGGTTTAACAGATGCCCATTTTAAGGACCTTCCGAAATCGTACTTTTCAGATGGCTTAACAAAGTTGGAGAAACGCTTGGAAAAGTCTATAGAGCTAGAAAGAGGTTATGTTGGAAAATAAAAAAAGAATCTAGCTAAAATAACTTATTGAACGACCCTCGTATCAATACTGTTCAATTTCATTTTTCTGCATTCGACGAAGGACGTTTGGTGCAACTTTCACGCTAAAAATGAACAGAGAAGCGTCGAAAGAGAAATCGATGGAATTTGTGCATTCATCGCGATCATAAATTTTGCCGCCGCGGTAAAGTCGGAATCAGGATTCCATTTTCTCGGCGCGGTTGGCGCTATCGAATGGCAACAATAATACGAGCAGCTTGTCAAACCCCGTTCCTTTCGTGAAACGAATAAATTATTGTTGATTCGCCGGCAATTAAAAACGAGGAAGGCGAACAAATGTCTAACGAAGTCAATTGTGCGGCCGGGAACGGAAAAGGAAACGACCGCTGGATCTTCTTAAACTGACAAGGATAAAATATAAACGAACGACTGCGAACGAACTGGATGCATACAAATGCGTCCACTTTGTCGAAAGAATCGCTGACTATGAACATTCGCGTGAGAAATAAAATTGATTACGAGCCGTCAGTAACTTGTACTCGCGTATTGTATAAAGAAATTATACCGGAAGCGATGGAATAAATCAGTTCCGTTGGTTCGTTGCGGGCTGACAGAAACCCTATTGATTTTGATGCAATTTACACCGGTAAATTTAAGAATCAAATAATGACACTCCTTACAATATTTCATTTCGATTTCTCTTTCTCACTATTTACGGTTCGAAACGCGACTTTAATTTTATATTTTTTTAAACTGTTTTAGTATCTGATATCACCTTTCTGAAATTTTTTCCAGTAAAACTATTTGTTCCATTGTTTTTTTTACAATATCCTGCCATTCGATCAAGAGTTTTTAAACGATACGTAACCCATGAAGAAACCCAACACCTACAATGGCCGTCCGTCACTGCCCCACGGTCCGATATCCGATTTAGAAGCACCCGTGAATTAAATTTAATTTTAGGGTCCGTGCTAACTAGTTTTAAAAGAGAATCAGGTTTTTCGAGTAATTAAGCTGGGGGCCGGTCCTCCCATCGCGAGCAACGAGAACGGTTAATCGATTCTTGGTCGATAGCATCGATTCCGGCGCGAAGTACACGCCTAGGGAAAAAAAATAATTACGCGGTCAAGAAACCAATAAACCCGGGGAACCACGAGATTTCGCTGGTTTTCGTAGCTTATGTTGCCCGTCCGTGTAATAATTTTTCTTTGTTGCAGGTGAGTCCGCACGGATGATGGAGGTCGATGATTTCGGCTTGTCCGGGGGTAAGTCATGTTCCTTCTAAACGTTACGCGTGTCTGCTCACGTTCGCCGGTGACGTATATCCGGATATATTCGTTTCCATCTCGCGATATAAGTTCGAAACGCCGAGCCATCTGTCAGCTTTACAAGGCAAAGCTCCGCTATGACACTTGCTACGCAAAGACGACACTATTATTTTTCCGGTCGCTGAGGTGCCTGTTAAGAACGACTACTCTATGTTCCGCGTCCGCGTAGACGTGAACACGAAGGAAATATCTCCGGGTTTTGCATACCGTTGCTATCCTATCACCGCGAGATTGGTTATGAAAGACGTCGGGGTGTACCTTATTAAACACCAGCCACGAACTGACAGCGGAAATTTATTCATCCACCACGGTTACTGGCTATTTCGTTAACTGTTCTCGAAACTTTTACGTCCGCGTGAAATTGTTTTCCAATTTAAAAAGGAATTCGAGAATACCTATGGCTCACGGTACGCGCATTGTTTGCTTTTTGTTAAATTTATGTTTTCATATGCTACGACTGTTTCTCTGTATCCCGTAGATATCATACCTTCGACAAAAATGTTACAGCAAATGCTTTTCACTTTTTTTTTTTTGTTTACTATATATGCCCAAATTCAATATTCAACCTGCAAAAACGTTGTATGCCCATGCCAAAGGGCATACAATATTCATATAGAAACTGACTGCATAAATGTAGTCTACTCTTTTTTGGTCTTGAACAAATTTTATAGTAAATGAGAAACGTCGCAAAGGACATACTATATCCATATATTTTAAGTTATTTTTTTGGAGAGAATTCTCATGAGCAAAGTGTTATAATTCATTTATTTCATTTGCAAAGCGATACGACTAAAATTTCGAGTTACATTTTACGTACCGTAGCAAGCGTCACGCGAATTATCTCACCTTGATTAATTTTATTTAATTAATGAGTTAAATGGTCACATGTTTGTCGTGCCAAAGTTATCTACTTTACGACTACCGTCGGTTTAAGCCTAGCATTGCGTGTTGTTTCCACTAAAGTTTCCTCGCGTGCTATGAAAACTCGAAGAAATCTTTTCTAGAGCACGCAGAGCAGCGAAGTTAGATCGCGGAAACGGTTTGGTGACAAGTTGAAAACATTTAATTAAAACTTGATACATTGCTAAAACAGCGACTATTTGTAGTACCCATTTATTTGGATCTAACTGAAAGCTGCTGTCTCAAACATTCCTTAAAAATATAAAAAAGGTGGTCGTTATAACTATTGATTTTGACACTCTTTCTATTTAACAAATTGAAGACTTTAAGAAAAGCGAAATCTTCACAATGTTCGTTAAATTCTTCTATACGATCCACAATTCCATATCGAAAGTCTTCTCATTTGGTAAAGTCAGTATGTTGTCTTAAAGAAATAAAGTTCTACGCCACGCGGTCAGAACTCGCCATTTTTCTTTTAATACCGATTCCAAATGATTCAGTTGCTCGCAATACATAATGGCTAATTCCTCCTGTACGTAGCTAAACAGATAGTGGAGCTTTCAGAGCACTGTTAGTTTCAATTGTATTGCAATGGTTTCACTATAACGTGGGAATAGGACAGTAGGGTACTACATATTCATTTTTATAATTTTTGTCACCCATTCATTGGACACCCAAGTGACTATTCAATTTCCTAAGATATTAAAATACTGGTCTTGCTTTTAACGTCGTCAATGGAGCCTCATAGAAAATCTCTGGTCGTACCAGAAATCTCGCCACATAATGGAGCTTTAAACGTAATCCAAAACCATGAAGACACAAAGACCGTGTTCGTACTTTCTTCATTATGCGCGAGTAGCCCCTCGTGTTTCGATATTACGTTCGTCCGTAGCTTCGCGCGCGTCGAAACAAGCAGGTAACGAGAGGGCGTCACGGCGGGGTGGGGGGGCGGGAGAGCGCGAATTAATTAGAGCCGCGACGACTGCGGAAAAGGGAAAGAAAGAGGAAAGAGGCAACCGGGGGCAAAAATGGATGAAAATCACTGCTTTACGCGGATCATAAAAGTTACAAGAGGGCAGGAAACGCGTTGCGCTCGACCTTTTTCTCCCTCTCACCCCCCCTCTCGTGGCCCGCCCCCATCTGCGTTCAAGTGGTAATACCACGGAAGTCCGAGGAACGAGCAGCGTTGGGAACAGTTTGCCAACTCGCGGAACGAGACTCGAACTCGATAGTGGCTACCTCGGTTGGTTCTAACCTGGTCGACTGCTGGTTTCACCAGCACGTTTCGGTTCTTTGCCCCGTTCCGCAGACTCGCGTTCCGCCGCTTGTTTTTGCGCCCTCGCATCAATGTTCATCCCGGCCAGATACACATTTTTCATTCGCTACCGCCGTACCATCGCGATCCATATCTTTCTGGCGGACGCGAAGCGAAAGACGTCCGAGGCAATAATCGAAAATCGAACGGACAGGGGAAACGGGATAAAGGATCGTCGGAGGTGAACAACGAACAGCGATACAGCAATCACGGAATCGTTACCAACCGTTGCATCGAACTTTCTTTTTGTCGCCTTGACCACTGTATATGTCCGGACTTCCCTCGTTACTAACTCGATCACCGTATACGTAGCTCGTTGCGCGACCTGCGAAACGCCGCTACGAATACTGAGCACGAACTTTTCGCGTCCGAACCAGCACGATCCCGTCCCCTAAATGTTCACCCAACGAGGGTGGAACTGGTCGAGTGGGGAGGAACGGGAGCCACTCTATTACGTCCTTTCAAACTGACCTTAAGGAAGAGTCGTTTGAAGACGACGACCACCACGCCAACCAAGATGGCCCCGCACTTTTCCGGAAGTATGTGCGATTAGGAAGCGTTGCGCGAGAACGTCCCCACATTTTCTGCTGACCGCATGGAAGACGTTCAAGCCATGCTTAGTAGCCCCATTTCCCTCAGAGTCTGATGTTTACCCAGGGTTGTTTCGAAGGCAATACAATCACGCGTTCGCCTTAGAGGGAGCGAATTATGACTGTAAATCATAAGTAACACGCTTTATTACTCCGCCTGGATTAATAATCGTTCCCTTCTGTAACGTAGATTAATATTACTTTGATACTCTGAAGAGCATTCACGCCTACGAGCTTAACATGTTAGTTCTGATTACGTAATGCTTGGTTCCAAAGTTCCTCCACAAGCATGCACCATTCAAATTATTATTCATAGTTTCCGTATAGAGAAATGCACGATTACTGCTAGCTAATTGTTACTGATTATTAGAAAGAACAACAAGAATTGCTAATCGTATCGCGTCTTGGAAAATCCAGCGATTAAGAAAAATTGCTCGGCTACCACTGAAAGACAAACAACCGTTGATCCGTTACTTGTTCAATAGCAATTACGATCAAAATTATGAACTGAAAGTATATTTCACGTTTAATGAACAAAAACTTATCTCAATAACCATATTCAATGGAACAAATGATGAAAATGAATCGCTACGCGATGTTTTCATTCGTCATCTATTATTCGAATAAAATGTTGTCCATCTCTGACTGATGGCGCGGCATTATTCTTAACCCTGGAATGATCTTCCTTTCTCTCTGCGATACATCGTATTTATACAATTAGACTTGCCGCGGAAAGCTCTAGAACAAATTAATCGTGCGCGCAAAGGACTCACTGTATTTCGAATCTCTTAACACGTTGCTTCTACGCAGCTGCAATCGTGAATACTATTCAAACGTCCGGAGAGACGATGGAACTTTCATAGCAATAAATAGTCCACTACATATCTTTCCCAACTATTATGAATCGTTACTCTCGCGTGCACTTATCGCTTTTCGAAAATCATTCAGAGCCACGGACATTTATATTCACTGGCCTCCTCGATCAAAACCACCCTTATGTGGTCAATAAACGTGTTAATATTCTCAACTGTCAGAACGGGTAATTCCTGGTGATAAATTTCAGAAGACTTGATTTTCCAAAACTCACTTTCGACCCCTTGTATCCTTATGCACACTGGCCTTTTCGGTCAAAACCACCCTCATGGATCAGTAAATGTGTTAATATTCTCAACTGTGAGAACGGATAATTCCTGGCGATAAATTTCAGAAGGCCTACGGTCTTCCACCCACTTGCTCAAAGACTCGATTTTTCGAAGCTCGCTTTCCATTCTCTGCGCGTCGTCTCGCGCGGTTTCCGGATGGATTCGGGGCGGTTTCTGGTAGCTAGGGGTAAGTTACCGTCAACGTCTCGTTGTCGTCTCGGTGGCCGTTGCACCTTTTTATCCCGTTGTACGGAAAAGGCGATGCCTCGGATGCGGCCGCGCCGCTTTATTAGGTATGCATCGAGGTAGACACGGCGGAGAAAGGAGGAGGTGGCGGTGGATAGAACTCGTGATTCGCAGTCAGCGTTATTAACGTCCAAGCGCTAGAGGCGAGCCCCAATCACATCGCGTTCGTGATAAATCGCTCCGGTGGCATCTACCGGCCTCCTTCGCCATTATGTCTTGTATGTTTCATTACAAATTTCCTTTAGTGTCGTTAGGCTCGCACACGCACGCGGACGATCGCACGACCACGCACGCGCATCCACCGCGGAGACGGCCGGGAAAGAAGCAGGGAAGAATTTATTGTGGGACGATGCTGAACGGACAAGGCAAAAGTGAACGCTCTCTTACGGTCCGCTGGATATTAATTCTTGTTACTCATACGTATCGCTGGCCGGAATTGTGTTTGCGAGAACCGGAGGAAGCAGCTATCGCGGATGATCGTAGCGAGAACCCGGCTAACCTGGAAACACCACTCGCGGGGAGAGACCAGAGTTTCCTTGGGAAGACTAGTTGTCATGTATACTCGCGGTCACCTTCTGGAACGTTCTATGCGCGTGGGTCCATTAATTCTTGCCGTTTTCAGGGGATACAACACATCACAGGACTCCCCTACTCTATTAGCCCCTAGTTGGAGTCGCTGGGTCAATGGTTTGGCAAATATCTTTGACCCTGGGTCAGATTGTGTGGACAATATTTGCTTGTACACGCGTACATTCGATGTTTGATGTCTCTATGTGCACGCTTCGACGCACGAAGTATGCAAATATTATGCAGTATTTCAGTTTCGACTATATTTGTTTCGTCATATGGCAGGGAAATTTTTCTATTCAGTGTAATATTAGTTCCTTTTTAAATTTTCGATTGGTCAGTTATGGCATCGCGGATTACTGCTTGACCCGCTGATCATAAGTTGCCGGATCACTTCGCTAGATGGTGCTATTTAATCTTCATGATAGATTGTTTATTCTATTAAGGAATTAATATTTATTAAACACCGATCTTGATATACCAGTAATAATTGCTAGATGTGGAATTATGTTTTCCGAAATATACAAAAATTTATTCCTGTGTTCCGTGTTTTTAAAATATTTGTTTACTGTCGTTCTCATCCATTCCTCCTAGGAGAAGTTATCGTAAAACGGCATCGCGGAAAGTATCGTTCCGTATCTGGTTCGCGGTACTGAGATCTCCAAAGAAAAAGAACTAGATTCTCCGGAATCGAAATGACAAGGAAAATATGAACCGTCTCTCCGGGGTACTGTAGAATTTTAATTCTTGTTACTCGTATCGATGTATAAGCGCGAGCCGTTCCCTGTGGAAACAGCAAACGAACCGAAAAGGTTAGTTACTTTTCGCTTATTTCCCCGAATGGCACTGTGGAAACATCCACGGACTTCGAAGATTACACAGAATGGCGTAAAATGTTAATTAACAGAATTTCATAAAGAAGAGTAAAGTATCGCGATAAGGTTTTTCTTTTACAGTGCACTTTGTTCCAGCGTACGCATTAAACAGTCGAACTTTTTCATTTCATTTAGGAATTCAATATATTTTCTATAATTTGAAGAGAAACTCTGTGCACTTGCAATGTTTTTATCAATTTCAAATAGATTTTTTCGATAGTCATTTAATATCAATTAAATTCTATATTTATGAGAAGCTTTCAAAAGACTCTTAACCCCTTGACGTCTTATATACATTATTAAAATCAACACATATTTACATGCACGAGATATTCGTAAAATAAATCTACCCTTATTCGTGGCCATTCCTTGTACGAACATATTTAAATAAAATTAAGGAGTATACGATTGAAAAATTATTTGAAATTAAATCGTACGTTAAGGGGTTGATGTAACTTTTGCAAATTTCTAATAGTAAAAGAGTTATTTCGAGTTCCAATTCGTATTCGCCCTCGACAATTCAAACGCCATAGATAGCGACTACTACCATTTCCAATTGTACATCGAACAGACCCTTCCTCCACCTTTGTCTCCCTTTTTCCTACCCACATACCATTTTCTCTCCTTCCACTCGCATATTTTTAATTCCGATTCTCGGTCTATCCTTCCCTGCTCCCTCGATTCATGCCTCGTCGGCTGATTGCCCCGCCAGATTCTGCGGCGCGTTTTCAAATAGCGATCTTGGGGTAAACGACGATGAGAAAGAGAAAGTAAGACCCTTCGAGACGAAAAGGACGAGCAATCCCGTGTACGGTATATTGGACCCCGTAGACAGGAACGACGGATTCGTGGCTTATTTACGACGCAGCATTCTTGCGATTGTACGCTCCTCTCCTTCTTCGTGATCAAAACCCGGTCCGGGTTTGCGGTGCATCGCTAATCAGCTAATGTAGCTCGTTGAAACAGTCCCCTCGCGGTGCACATACCCCCGTCACAACCATGATGGCATTCGTGCTCGGTGTTTTCGAACGCGCGTCTTTCGAAACCTCAGAACCTCTGGTCCCAGGAGTCTGATCAACAACGTTGTCATTCTATCCATACCAGGACATTGCTTACACAATTATCGAAATGGTAGCAGGTAACAGAGGCAAACCTGGAATGTAGGCTATCGACCAAATCCAGTCAAGAGACCGACCTACGTGGGGGCCAGAGGGAGAGGGACGGTCAGGGAGACACACTGGACAAGGGTCTCCTCGCATCGCGCGGAGTGGAGAGGTTGCTAGGTAGATTCACCCGTTCACGTACACCCCTCGGGCTTGTCATGCGGCAGCTATCGGCCGACCGCGATCGAGAGACCGGCTCCTATCCCCCAATGCCACCTTGTTCTCAGCGGCTATGTCGGATCCGACAGGCGTGTGCTCATCGCTTACCACGATGGCTTCTCTCTGTCTCTCTTTCTGCTCTACCTATTCATCCATTTATCTAGCCATCCTCTCTCTCGCTCACGGTCTTCCTACCTCTAGCCGCGCTTGCTTCGCCACCATCAGCACAGTCGCCGCCACCGAGGCTGGGATGGGTTATTTCGGACCACGTGGGTGGGTGTCTAACGAGATATACGAGGAACACGCTCTGAATGTGGGACAGATAACTGGGGGACTGGCGAACCGTACTTGGATCACTGTACAATCTCGTAAATAATGCGGAATGGTCCTGGGCGGTGGTACTGTTATAATCGTTCCGCAAATTACCTCTTACAGGACCGGCGATCATCGATACCGATATGGACAATGCCATAGTTCGAACGTCGTTTGCAACCATTACGGACGGAAGAATCGCCAAGTCGTACGGGGACTAGACTTTAATCTGTGTTAACCCCTTAACGCTCATACCCGAGTCTGACTGCTTTTAAAAACGATATTTGTTTAATGTAACAGTTTAAGGGACGACGATATACGTTTTCCTTCAAATTATACGTTAGATGCAACATTGTGATAAAGAAAAACCGCATTTCTATATAGCTACAAAAAAGAAAATTGATCACTTTTGATTAAGCCGAAAAATATGAGCGTTAAGGAGTTAAGCTTAACCGTGGAACACCCACGCGAACGAAATTAAATGTGACGGTTTTTGAGGGCTGTTTTCTTTTTTCTTTGTTTACATTGCGATAATTAGAAAATTAAATCTAGCAATCAGAGTATGTGTGTCTGTAGCCAATGCTTATCATTTACAAAATTATATTTCTATTTATTTCTGCCCAACTCACGTGAACATTTATAGTTTCTGACGCGTGTTTACTTTCCAAAGGTACTAGTGTTTAGCCAGTTAGAATTAAAGAGATGTTTTTTAAAGTCTTGGAATCGATGGGGAAACATTTCTCGGGGAATACAGTCGAGGCGTGCCGAAAAGACACATTTATCGGTAGGTTTCCTAGCACAAAACACTGTAAAAGATCCCACCCCCGGATTTCGAAGCAGGCCTTGGAGGCGCCACAGAATTCAGGATACCGCCCTAAATGTCCATTGGTATTTGTCCGCTGTATACTTAACCCTCCAAGACTGTCTCGGAAGGAGAATTTATCTACGAAATACTTTGCCTTTAGAATTAAAAGCGGCATCTTCTCATCCATTGAACGGAATTACCGGGGGCCTCCGAACGGCCAAGAACTCTGAATGGCTAAGAACTGTATGAACCTTCGAAAGGTTACCAATCTCTGGACGGCTTCAATTACTGTCCTTTGAACGGCAGTTCTATTACAGACATTTCTATTGTCTCGTTCCTTAATATCGTTAATTAAATTTCTTATTAAACAAATATAAAGAACGTTTGTCCTATAACCGATGCTATAATCTTTAGACAAGCGTTCATAACACTTTCGATTTACCTACATTTAACAATTCCAAAGCTATTTAGCTCAAAGTGTAATTATTTTAGACTCGTAGAAAAGGGTTTCTTTTTGCCATCAAGATGGAAGATTAGATTGTGAATATATATTTGATTATAACCGGAATATTTACCCCGACTATTCTTCGGCAAATGTTATCGATTATATTTTACACGAACAAAGAAGTCACACCTGTCTGCATCCAGAAGTGATATTGATACTGAACAGTTAACGAATAAAGCAAAGGAATTTTATTTTTTATTAATAAATTACTACATTACCCATGGTTGTGTTTATTAAAAGTGAAACACAAATTTGAAAGAAAAATCGATAGAATGTAGTCGTCTAAATTATTCGACGAAAAAAAAATTTCAAATCGTTTTGAAAAAATTATTTTTGGTTGCTAGGATCAATTACAATCATTTTTGGTGAATAGTCATACCCCGAAATCCTATACACTTTTGAGAAAAAAATTCGAGTAGGTGGAGAAAGTTTTCGGCGAAAAAAGATTTTTTCAAATCGTTTTAGAAAAATTATTTTTAGTTGCTGGGGTCAATTACAATCATTTATAGTGAATAGATATACCCCCAAATTCCTACGCATTTTTGAGAAAAAAATTCTTTACCGAAACTATAATGTCTGACCAGAACTTATTCTACTGAAACTTTAAAATGTCATAACTCCTGAACGGATTGGAGGATTTTAATGTTTCAAACTGCAAACTACGCGTATTTTGGAGGAGAATATGTAGAAATTCTAAAAGTATTGGAAAAGTTGATCGTTGACCCCGTAAAGTTAGAAAACCCTTATAAAAATAGTCCAATTTTCAAACGCCCATAACTCCTATAATAATCAATGGATCTCATTGAAATTTAGTCTGGAACTAGAACTCATGGATACCTACAAAAAAGTATTAAACAACTTTTCTGTAGGGCGTAAAACAAAATTATTAAAAATCGACAGGGGGTAAGTGCCTAAATTTTTTGGCGAAATTGAAAAGTTTCAAATCACTCTGAAAAAATTATTTTCGATTACAGGGGCCAATTACAATCATTTTTGGTGAATACACATACCCCCGAAATCCTATACACTTTCGCGAAAAAAATTACCGAAAATATAATGTGTGGCCAGAAATGTTTCTGTAATTTCATTTTCTGTCTCACTTCCTCTTATGCTCATTTCTGTAACCTGTTGGTAATGTTGCAAGTAACAGGAAAATAGTAATGGGGCTCTAGAGACCCAGAAAAATGGACCGAAAAAATACATTGGATATATGATCTGCTTGTATACCTCGTTTTTATCACTTCATATGTAGGTATAGTCCAATTATCCGACATATTTGATTTCCCGGCATTGCCTCAGCCCCGAGTGTACCGGATAATCGTAATTTTACTGTAGATTTCTTTTCGACGAAAGTTAGTTTCTTTCACGATGTTTCGTTACGTTCCTTTTGGGGCGGTATCGATCCCACAGCTCAATTGGCTTTGGGTTTTCCGTGTATTTATAGAAGTCCATGCAAAACGGAGGATCGACGAAGCCTGATTGCACGTGTACGATTCGGTACGACATGTCGTACAGTAGGTGGCCTACAATGGCGTCGAGTAACGGTATCGTTGTCAAGGGTGTAAGCTATTCGCGTCTCTCTTTCGCGCTGGGTCGCTCTCGCTTCGAATATTCGTTTGCCCGTGTGTTTCCTGCGAGCTAATTGCAACGCGAGCGCCGTTACTCGCCTGTTGGATTATGCGAACGGTCGGTGCCGTTAATTTCGTGCGCGGCCTTAAGTGCCCATCCACAGCCGCGTTAAGGATGAAATCGCCCCGCGACTAGAATATGACCATACTGTAATTGCCCCGGGTATATCCTTTAATGACACATTCGGTTTTACGTGAAACTGAAATAATTGTTTCCTGATTTCACGCCAGAAACCGTGAATCTTGAGGGTACTTCCTAGTTAGATGTTCCACGATGTTTCCTAGTACCGGGAACACGGTCGTTGGAATCCATAGGAGTAGGAATTTGTTTTCTGACCTCAACCTGTGATCATCTCGTGTCCGGGGTGATTTATTAATCTGGATAAACGACGATGGTTGGAGCGTATAATTTTCGTTCGAGTTTGTAGGCAATTCCTCTTAGAGCGTTGTTTAGCGAATAGATTGCTAGTTATGCTGTTTGCTGATGATAATTGAAAGGCTTGTTACTACTTTCGTCTCATTATGCGTTGTCTTCGCGATATTGAAAATCTTCTATCGTGGACACGCGATACATTCTATTTTCGAAACGAGGGAGAAGTGAAATGTTACGTACACAGCCCTTGGGAATAATTTCACCATAATGCAAGGTATAATTCCAGTGAGTTTCGGAAACCAAAGTTTCGTGCGTGTTTTCCATTTACGTTCTGCTTGACCACGTCACGATTCTCTTTGATTTTAAACTTTCTACTGATCGAATATTCATAATTAATGTCGGTCCAAGGGCCAAAATATAATATTCATACGCATTTTGCACTCAAAAATGAATAATGTAACGTTGCATTTACAAGTCCTCATCACGAATTCGGCCGATTCGTACGTTCTGCGATATTCTACTAAGTACTTCTATTGAAAAATCGATGAGATTTCGTGGAAAGCTTGCCAATAGCTGTTTACACGTAGTAAAATTTAAAAGCTGTCGTCTTAACAGTGAAAGATCTCTACTCGAAGTAAATATTCCTAGATTTAATATTCATCGTTTACCATAGTTTTCATTAACATCAAAAGTATACGCTATCGAACAGTATCAAATGAAAAACTTCGATGGAGAAATTAATTTTAATAAAATGAGTTTTATGGAATTCTCACTACGAGCTGTATGACAAAGTTTCAGAAAAATTTCATAAATTTTGATGTGCATTTTCCCATTCATGTTTGTTTTTCCCGTCACGTTTCTCTTTGCCTTTGGACATTTTGCCAACTGAATATTCAAAATTAATATTTAGCCGAGCACCAACATATAAAATGTAACGTTCATATGCATTTTGGACTCAGATATTAATAATGAAACATATTTATAAACTCTCATCACTAATTCAACCAACTGTTACATTCTATAACAGTGTTGCAAAACAGGTTTTCCACCGAGCCCTATAGTCTCTTCAATAAATGGTCCGACACACAAATTGAGTTGTCTTCGTACACAGGATTCATTACAGACGGGCGTGCAACTGTTATTTATATGGTAACGACAGCGTACAAATGAAGAACTTCGTCACAAACGTACAGACGTCAATTAACTATAAACTCATGTCTTTAGATATCACTTTATTTTTCATTAATCTTCGCTTAATGTCTGTACGAAGCACCAGCGTACGAAACACAATATCCACACGCAGTTTACACCCAATAATTAAGAATGAAACGTTATACTATTATAATTCAAACAATTGCTATCTAATATCATACTGAAAATTAATATCTGTTCAAATATCAATGTATATTGACCAAGTACTCATATTGGTTATACATGGAAACGAGATTCAGAGATCAGATTTTTTTTTTTTTTTTGGCCATGATTTTGCGTAAACTAATGATTAATAGGACTATCGTGAAAAGAGAAATCATAGATGAAAAGACAGATTATCTGTCTATATTGTTCCTTCCGGTACAAAGTATTGTAAAAATTGAATAATAATATATGACGTTTGCAAATCAAACATTCAAACGATTGATACGCTCTGTAATATCATACTAAACTAACCACTTAAGTGGAGAGATCGATGGGTTTCCGTGGCAAGATTACGTAGAGTTGTCCGTCACATATCGTAACCATGACAGATCTTTTGCAGAATGAAAAATTCTGCATCATTATTCATCATAGCCTTCCCGTATGTCGACGATAATATATGTATTTCCAGTAAAGAATACAGTTTAACCGTGTACAAAATAGTGATACGGCTGATTTCATCTATTTGTCATCTTAAAATATTTCTGTCTGCGGAAATCGTCTCGTAACAATTTTTTAAATTGCTAGATGCCGTAACATTGTACGAAATTGAGCGCTCGAATGCAAAAATCGATGCGGTGTTTCGTGGAAGCCCCACCAGGAGCTGCTCGACAAAGTTCCAGAAAACTTTTTAAATTTTAAACGTTTTTATGTGTACTTTCCTGTCACAGTTTTCTCTGCTTTTAGACTGTTTTTACTCATCGAATATTGAAAATTAATCCCAGTATTTACCAAAATTTATCCATTTTATCTTTATGTGGTTGTGTCTTTGCTGTTATAAATTGTGCGAAGTGGGGAAACCACAAGGCTGTTCTATTACTTTGTCGCAGAGTCTAACACCGAACTAAGCACTCGAATAGAATGGTCGATGGGGTTCCGTGAAGGGGCTTACACCGGTAGCTATTCGTCAAATCCAACTTGGTACCAACGCTATAAAACCGCCTTTCGTCGGTTGGCCAGTAAAGTTAATCCGCGGTTCAATTACGTGCCGGAGCCGTCTGAACTGGGCCGGGTTGTCGGTCGTTCGAAGATTCCTAACCGAAAGTGTGGCCAGGATCGTTCGGAATGAAAATCAGAGTGGCCATCGTGGTCCTTTCTAATGGCGGAATAAACGCGTCGGGTACTCGACGACGAATGGAATCGATAATACCCGGAGGCGGTTCGTACTGGTCCATGTGTATGCGCGAATAAATCGTAGAAATCAGTCACGTACTTCCATCGGCCTTCGGAATCACCGTTAAGCCCTTGATCGCAATTTCACCCCGGAGGCCGAGTAATACCGGATCGCAACGTCCGGACGATTATCCAACCTCGCGAGAACTGTCTGCTTGTCCTCTGTTCGGGCTCGCTCTTTTAGCTCGATCAACGTTCGAGCTTCATTTACGCGCGCAGAGAGAGCTCGATCAAGTGCGCGCGAAACAAAGGGAGTGTACTGATAACATCGAACCCCTAAAATGAATCTCCCCGACGTCGAACTATACCCTCTGTTGCCTTCCGGACACCGGGGGTGCGAGAATTAGGCGACTCCTGGGATGGTATTGTAGGCAGAAAGATCGGTTACAGATTAAGGGGAATATAGTACTGGAAGTAGAACGTGGATGTTGTCGAACTATGGTCTGTATGGAATTCGATATTTATTTGGACACTTATGTAGGTTAATTGTATGGAAAAGTGCTTTGCACGCGTACAGTTACGAAACTATTTATGTTTTCTGCATAATTGAGTCATCGTCGGAAGCAGCGAAGTTTCCCCTTTAAAATGGTTTTTGATTTGTCGATCCGATTTTCCGTTTTGGAGATATCGTAATTTAAGTGAAGGAATAATTTTTTAAATTTCACTCTGCGTCTTACAAAAGTGTACTAACGCGTATTAAAAATATTAAAAGTTTAGGCGCGTTCAGTTCCGAAACTACTAGATTTTTGCCCATAATTGAGACACTGTTAGAAGCGGTAAGGCATCCCCTTTAAAATGGCTTTTGGTTTTCGTCGATCCGACTTTTCGTTTTCGAGATATCGTAATTTATGTAAAAGGTAATTTTTTTAATTCGACTGTCTCTGTCTTCGTCTAGCGGAGTCGGACCTCTTTGTCTTACGTGCGTGGTGCTGACCTAGCCCGCGTACGTGACTGTCGTGACCTAGTTTCAGCGTAGTATTTCCAAGAATTTACTACGCACTGTTTACTATTGACGCGCGCGCGAGATCAATGGACTCGCGCCGATGTCAACAAACGCTTCGGACCCTCGTATCTCCGTAACTAGCCACCGCATCGACTTGAAACTAAAATCGCTATATCTTCGGAACTAATAACGCTATCGGCTTGTACAAACGCTCATTTTAAAGGGCATTTCATCCTCTATCCTATGAACCTAATCATTATTATAATTTATGCTATCTTCTATGTTTATTTTGACATTTACTTTGACGCTATATACCCAATGAAGTTTCATTCTATTGATCGTAGTGTACGATGAAACTGGATCATAAATTGTTTATTTAAGTGAAAATGAATTTAAATTTGTATACAGGATGTTTCCGTAATTACTGACTAACATTTTTTCATAAATAATAATTTTCTCTGAAACTATCTACTTAATACACCGACTATTATAATTTATACTGTTTTCTATGTGCATTTTATTTATCTAGATAAAAAATTCGTCATGCACAGACGAATGTGTAACCAAATAAAATCGTACAATGAAACAATTAAATAGAATATTGTTATTTAAATTATGCTCGTGTTGAGCATTGCCATTTCCCTACTGATATTCGATCGGTTCAAGTTGATACTTCCTGAACGAAATATCAGAGTGCAGTGAACGGTATGATTGATTCTTGGAGCATCGTCCCGTAGTGCTGGTCAAGATTGTTCATATCGATTATCAAGTAAATCGAAGTTGTGGTTCTTTCGCTTCTCAATATTTTTTTTTTCGTTAACATTCTTCAAGATCGTTGTATTCGTTCAGCTTCCTACAGCGAAATCTATGTTTCGATTCCTATAGTCTTCTTGTAGAAAGCAATTTTCATTCCAAACGGATATAATATTTACGTTGAATTTGCGCATCGCTCGCCGGTATAAATCAGATAAATGTATTTTATCAAAGGTATTAGTTATCAAAATGCTTTCTCCTCTGTTGCTTAAAATTCTCAAACGTTGTTGGTACTTGCTTCGAAAACTCCTGTGAAACATTCCGGTCGGCGGATGCAATGGTGACAAGGAGACTCCTTCAGGAAAACGAAAGCAGAAAACATTGCTTTCAGCCTCGTGTCGCGTGTACTCGTAGCTTTGACAGTGGCACAAGCTTTGTGGCGCGTCAGTGAGAAAAATACAGCCGCGATTTCTCGGTAATAGCTGTTGAACGAAGCAGGGAATTGTGTGTCCGTCAGCAGCGGATCGAAAAGAAGCCTTGGTATAGATCGCAGGGCGATGGGGAAGTCGTGCGATCATTGATGACTACAGACGCGAGGAAGATGGAGCAAAAAGGAAATGGAAACCTAAAATTACTTTCCCAGTCTGTTTGAAACCCTATTCGAGAGATAACGTTACCATTTCACAAAATATTTTAAATATCGTTTACAGAAATACAGATGAAAAATTCATTCCCTTGTACTTATTCATTTATGGAGAATAATTATTTCTTTGAAACGATGTGAATTTTGATTTCTTATTAGAACGTAACGAAGTCCAATAGCGAACCCCAAATTTAAAAACTATCATAAGTGCATGGCAAGTGCATTTTTAGCATCGCATTCGAACGATTTGAGCATTTTCTCCAGAGTTCCAATAACTGAGTTCCTCGAAACGTAACGGAATAATAATAATAACATAATAATGATCCCTTACCGAAGGAGTTCTTGTCCTTTCCTCTGCCGGGTTGCTTTCCAATTACCCATTGTCGACCAGAAATCTGGCGTACGAAGTTTCCCGATAGAAAAACGATCGTATTGCGTGTTTCGGTTTGCTGGGAAGCCGAGTGTAATTGAAATCGAATCGCGCGCGCTCGACTATTAGGGATTCGAAACAATTTCGCGATAATAGTTAATTAAATCGAGAGCCACGTGCGTTTCTTGAGTCTGTCGAGGGGGACTAAATTGAAATCTTCGTTAACGATAATAAGAATATTCCAATACAGGTGTCTTCCAAGTACTACAAAACATTTTGTGACCGAAGAATCTTAATCTCTGGTTGCACCAGCTAACAGTTCAATTCCAAATAAGCGGGTGTTTTATTATCGTCCCGCGTGCAAGTGGTCCAATTTTTCACGTCGAACGTAAATCGAGCGATTTCGGTACGAGACGCCGCTTGTTCCACGAACGGGACACGGTGCGTGCTGGCTGTTGCTAAAGGGATTAAACAACTTTACCGTATGATTGATTGCTTCGTGCTCGTCGACGTTAAAACTTCCTCGCAGCGAGTACGCCACCCACGCAGTAGGCGGTCGCTTTATCTGTTTCATACTTTGTACCATCTCGATTCTTCCCCGGCGCGAGTAACAGATTCTCACACCTTACTATTCGTTTCGTAAATCTTATCGTTAATAGCTCAGCCTTAATTCACGATCTAATAACCAGCCACTAAGGCCACTACCGATGCCCTTAACAAATTGCAGTTTTAATTACTTCGCGGTTCAATTACGCCTTGTTTTGCGTTTCTTCGTTACCTGCTCCTTGTCCGTCTATCTCTAGCACACCGTCCCGGTTTGTTATTATATCCGTTCGAATAATTACTGTGTCTCCGCATCATCGACTCCCTCTTTCAATGTACGCTTTTATTTCTTCTCCCTCTAGTTTTATTGCGACCCCGGGGGCTTGCAATTAAAGCATCGGTTTCGCCAATCAAATTGACGTGCGTGCACGCGTTTCCACGTATAATCCTTAACTCGTTAAATCGTTAGACAGATTAACTACTTTGTGATCATCTGTCCTTTTTCCCCGCGGATTATGTCGCACCGCGCGGCAATTACGGTGTCAGCTTCCCGCAACTTTTACCGCTTCGTGTAACCGCGAATATCGCCCGGTAATAAGACGATGCCGCCTCTTTTCTGCGTCTGTTTCTTCCTACGATTTTCCCTTGTACGCAATCCCGTACAGTACCGTGCAAAAGTTTTCAACGAGAAATCGTTACGACGTACCCAAGTGAATCTTCACTCGAACCGATATTATCTTCTGTCACTGATTTTGTGTTAAACTTGTCGAGAATCGTTCTAAAAAAAATTATAACTCCGTTCGGCGATGTTTAGATTGGAGGCTAATTCGTTTATGCACAAGAACTGATAATAATAACGCGTCTTGTGCCAAGATTGCGCACGAAGGAAGGAAACATTGGAGCAAAAAATTAATATTCCGGAACAAAGACGTGGTACAGCTATATACCGGTAATAACATGGACTAAAAACCGATGCATGACTTTTGCAGAGTACTGTATGCACGCGTAGCTGCGAGCAACTGCAGAAAACGGGAGACTATGAACATCTAACCGAGCTGCCTTACGATAATTGCTCATTGCACGCCACGCAGAAATGCCGTTTCTTCCTCTTTCTTTATCACGGCCGGCTCCACCCCTTTCTTTCTTGCAGCCCGGTACGCGGATATATTATACGTAACACAGACGCGAGCCACCCACTGTTTTCACGTTCGATTTCCCTGTACATCGAATTCAGATCAACCTTTACCCCCGCGTCTCGAGCAACCTTGGAAAGAGCTCGATTCGAATCGATGATACAACAAGACCGGATGTGCCTGTTTTAAGAAAGGAATTGCCTTTCGGATCGGTCGATGGAGTTCACGGCCTTGTTTTCGATCGACAGTTATCTGCGGTGTCCGGTCACGCAGGTACTCGGCTGGTGACGAAGAAAGAAAAAGTGGCTAAACGAGAAGCGAGTCTGTAAAACGACCTGTTTGCTCGACGTTTATTTATTTTGTTCTACACAAATGGAAACGGCACTTGAAATACTTGTAATAGTAATAAGTATTAGTTTAAAACGATCGCAGAAACAGATAGTTAAACTGCAATCGTATAAATCGGAACGATTCACTATGGAAGCGCGAAATGATTTATTTGACTAAAAGGGGTAGTTTATTGATCTGTTTCTTTTAATTTGGCTATTCATTCGGTGAGTTACACGTGCTAGTTAGAAACTAATAAATCCAAATTTAAACAGTGAATACTTGATTGTTTATACGATATCGAATATTTAAATTAATTGAATCAAATAAAATTTGTTTACCATCATCGTTGTTAATTAAACTACCTATTTACCTAGCTAATCAGACACGCATTTATAGGCAACTCTAACAAGGTTGTATTACATTTTCCATTAAAGTTTTATGTTGAACGTAATACAGTGGCCAGACTGTTGATAATTAGTTCGTTACTGTAAAAATGCCGAGCAAATCCATAAAACCGAAATAACTGCAGCGAAGGAAAATAGTTTGTTACGACATAGACTCAACGGTGGACTGCCATATTCTTTTCAAACTGTAATTACAACCGATAATCGTCGAAAGTAGTTTACATAGTGTGATTTGCGAGTTTATACGAACAAATGAAATTATTTATTCGAACGATAAACGATAAACGATAAAGTGCAGATATAACATTATCGACTTTTTGTGTCTGCTATTTAATCCGAGATTCTTGCCTTTCAAACGTACATAATTATGGTTGCTGATCGAAATTAGCGGGCTTTCATTACACAGTAATCTCGTCTATCACTGCACTTTACTATTTAAATTTTTTATTCTAAATCAATTGACTCTTGGCTCACGTTCCTCTTACTTCAAACCTTTTCAATTTGAATTGAAAAAAGATTGTTATCAGAGTCGTTTACTGAAACTAGTCTACAAACGATATAACCAGTTTCGTAGAATTAAGACGTTTAACATTTTTCTGACCATAAATGACGAAGGAAACGCGTATTAGTTATCTACTAAAATAATTCATATTTCATTAACTTCGCTCTTCAAAGCACGTGACTATCTATTCCATCTCAAAGTTGAAATACTAGTTTTATAATCTTTACTACCTTTGTAGGACGCTTAATAAAATGAAGATATTTCTGAACAAGACTCTCATTAGAGCCGAATCGTAAAATCCTAATTAGATGTCCTAATAGTCTCGAGTGTTATTATCCAGTAGTTAGAAACTGATCCGCCGACTCGCGAGCAAATGAATGCAATTGACTCTGGAACATGTTTCAAAGCAAGTTCCACCTTGCCCCAGTTGTTAAGGTAAACGGCAGTCGCAGGATTCACTTTTGCATAATCTCTTTCTAACGACACTTTGCGCGAAACTTAAGAGCGATAAAGCTTTTCAAATGTTTTTGATTGATCAGGGCCATGTAACCGAAGTTCAGAAAACGGAAGACTGGGAGTACTTCTTCAACTGTTGCAAGCGAAGTTTTTGCACTACTTCTTTGAATTTTCAAATACCGCGATTTGGCTCGCATAGTCTCTAAACGTTGATATCATCTGTGTTCTCTGTGCTTGGAAGTAATGGCAATTTTCTTGTTCACGTGTCACGAGCATCTTTGATTCATCGATGGACTTTGTGTATACCCAAAGGTCTCCTTTACGAGGCATTTTTAAATACTTTTTATCAAGTATAGTGGCGTTATGAATGATCAGAAGACAAAAATCTTTTGACTTTCTGAAGATCCAGAGGAGCTCTTTCGTTTGCACTCCACTTCCAGAAAACAAATGACTGGAGAAACTACCTAAATATTCGCTTGGATATGCTAGAATGCCTAAGTATCGCTGCTAGGGTGAACTATCGTGCCATGTCTATGTTCGAAAGTAATGAAAATGTTCCGAGCGAAGGTCTTGAGACTTTATGAAGATTGCCAGCGAGCATGTAGGTCTGCGTATGATACGCGGATAAATGAATTCTAGTTCGTCGATGGACCTTGTGTATGTCCAAGGGACTCTGCTTTGTTCGCGGTGCACTTCCCTTTGATACTTTTCAATCCTCTTCGTTCTCTTCGCAGGCTCTGTTCTTCTCCCCTTTTCACCACATATCTACAGAAGATTTCTCCAGGGAGCTCCTTGACTGCGGGATTGTTGGCGCCTCTGAGTAGTTCACCGGTACACTCTAACCAAAGAGAGGAGGTATCGCGCCCAAGTTGGCAGTTGTTCAAGCACAGGCGCGCAAGATCGGCTACTGAATCGCTGCCCATTTCCTCGAACAATGAATTTCGCACTTATAATTGGATGTGTCGCTGTTACGGGCGCTGCTCCTAATGGTAAGTGCACGGGAAGAGTAACCTACTTTCTGTGGGAGCACAGGAAATTGTAGACCAACCAAAGTGCAATATCTATCGCCGGAGATACCCGACCGCTGCTTGCTGTGACGAACTCGTACAACATCGCCTCGAAATAAACAACCGGAAGGCTGTTTGCATCGACTAGCAATTATCCATTCGAGGACGGTTAGGAACATTGGTAATTGTAGCCTCTACATGACACGAATAACGCTGGCACAGATTTAGAATCGCTGATTACAATTTGAAGATGTTTAATCTGAACCTATCATACTTTGTCTTCAATTTTCAAAACAAGGGGGAGCAACCGTATACAGAGTGTTCGGCCAATCCTGGGAAATATTTTAATAGAAGATTCTAGAGGCCAAACTAAGACGAAAATCAAGAATGCCAATTTGTTGATTGAGGTTTCGTTAAAAAGTTATTGATGTTTAGAGCTCCTCCTGTAGAACAGCTGCTTAGTAATTCTCACTCAGAAAATTGTCAGGCTGTTGATACGTCAATAAGTAGAGTCTCCCATGCTGAGTGAGAACCACTATCATTGCCGTTCTACTGGCGGAATTTTCAACGTTAATAACTTTTTAACAAACCCTCGATCAACACATTGGTGTTTTTGATTTTCGTCTTATTTTGGCCTATTTCCCATTAAAATTCTTCCCAGGGATGGCCGAACACCCTGTATAATTTAGGCAAGTATATAATAGATCTAATAGAAACGGTTTCGTTCAACGACCAAAATTCGAAGCGATCGTCGAACACTCCCGATAACTGGAGCTCGACAATTCAGTGAATCGAGCATCGTGCAAATGGAGTTCGGATAAATAGAGTTCCACTGTACTCGTGTTTGAGTTCACCTTAAGCATTCAGGCCAGACAGCCTGTCTTCCATAGTGAATTATTTAACTGGAAGCTACCAGCGAGGCGTCCTACATTACGCGACATCGGTTGGAATTGGTTTTTAAAAATAAAAATTCTGACGACGCCCCTACCCGCGAATGATTGACGTCTCCCCGTTGGTCCACCGAACCGAAGTTTTCCTCCATTCGCTTCCTCTTCCGCGCGTTTCGCCGGAAGCGCGTACAGCCGCGGCCATCTCCATCCCGAGCAATGTAGCGTGAATTTTCAAGCGTTCGTGAGCCCCGCGCCGGAAGCGTCGTTCCGAGTGCCTCGCATAATTCGTCGGCGTCGTTCTTCCTGAATATATCATGGTCGAAAAAAAAACAGAAGGGCGGGGGGGAAGGTGTCGTTGTTTTTGCAACGGGGGGCGAAAAAATTTCGTTCGCTCGGACCTCTTTCCGCGAGGTCAACTCAGCGCCGTTTTCCTTCTGAAGTTCCCCGGTCGCAGCGGCAACTCACCGGCACAAAAGCGCTACTCCAGTCCATTCATCGTCTAGTGCACTCGACGTCCTTTCGTTTCAAAACGCGAATTTTTTCCGCACTCGTTGCTTGCCACTTTCACGCAGTCATGGCGCGTAAGTGCTTCCCTCGCGAAGGATCTGAAAATCGCGATCTGTCCGCCCGAGAACCTCGATTGGATTCGGTTGTCGAACTGCTACGAGTCGACGGACATAATGGACCTTCGAGCTTCGAGCTTTGACAATTTGGACCATTCGTGCGAGCAAGACGCACGTAAAACGCCGTGGCGCTTAGATGGATGATAGAAATAGCATTTTTGGATGCACCTCGACTCTTGAGCAATTAAAATATCCTTGCATCGGTCACCCATAGGGTTGTTTTTACAGTTTCGTGTTACGAACTTCGTTTTATTTTTTAATTGGATTCTTTTACGTGAATCGATTTTTCTTATCGGTCTACACAAAAATGCATAAAGGTTTGACTACTGCAGATTTAATTCTTTACGAGATATTCCATACTGTATGTAGGGGAAATTACTTTATTGTGGCAGGTGTCTTTAAACGTTCCACCGTAAACGTTTACACATTTTATTACATTTTCCTTCGCGTTTGTCATTAAATTTTTAAGTTGTGTAGTAATCATACTCGTGAAACGAATTTTAATTGTAACATTTATTACATGCACTGGTAGAGAAGGTAGTTATACTTTGTTTTTAAAAAGATTTAAAGTGATAAATCCTGCACAAGCATGGCAGTTACATAACTCGTGAATGTAATAAGAAAACGTCAAAAAGTGAGTATTGTAACTTTCGAACCTCGTTTTACCATTTTATTAAGCAACGAGAGGATTAAACCCTCTCGCCTCTGTTTTCCTTGGAACGACTCCGTATGCCCCAGAAATTGGTTAAGTAGAATTTTCGTAGTTTACCGAATTCTCTCCTAAAACCCTCTCGCGATTCGAGTTAATGGTTTTATGCGCCCCTTTCCCGTATCTTCGCCCGAAATTTCAGATGTGCTTGTAACTTTTTATCTCGTCGCGAGGTGGCTGAAACTGAATTCAACTTTCCTCCGCGCAGACTAGATGCACCAACGTTGATACACGAAAGCTCCCACGTTTCTTTCCGCTGAAACTTAACTCGAGTCGCTACGGTAGCGAGCTCGCAGCTGAACGCGTTAAGTACTATGGTAAATTTAAACATTTGTTCGTTGGAGCCACAGTTTTCTGATTGATTCTTCCAATAGGTTTAAGATCGGTGGGAATATCGTACGAAGACATAGAACTATTGTATAAACTTTATAAAATACTTCAATATAGAATGGGTGATTCTGCACTAGAAAGAAAAGCGAAAATAAAGAATACATTTTTTTTATTTGAGGCGTTGATTTCGAGATTTGAAATCCTGGCGTGTCTGCCCACTACCCACTGATTCTACTTCAACTGAAGCGTTACAATTAGTCTTACAATTTTCGAAGTCGATTTTCTCGAGCGACAATATTTTACTCTGTATTTTCAATCTGTTTTTCCATCAAAAATCATCCCCCCTTCACGGTTGTACTATCGATACTGGAATGCTCTGAATATCATGCTTGAAAAGGACTGTCTACGTAGCCAAAACATAGCATTTTTATACTGTACACATTTAGTTACATTTCTTCTATGTGACCAGAAATGAAAAGAAAACTTGTGTATTTCATCAGAACTAGGAGAAGAAAAAAATACTAAAGCAAAGCTTTAATGTGAAATGTTGGGAATTGTAGGTAGATGGACACATTTAGTTACATTTTTTCTATATGACCAGAAAAAAAAAGAAAACACTTGTGAATTTCGTCGGGAACTGGGAGAAGAAAAGGAGTCGTTCCAATTTGCACAAACTGGTCCACCGACCAGTGATTACGATTCAGTCAATAGTAGAGCAAACCTTCAGTTTGAAATGCTATTAATCTATATCCGAGTACCATATAAAATTAGTTGGGACTCGTGGGTGGATGAATAGCCTGATCGTACGCGAATATGCGCCCTCGACGAGAGTAAACCCGGGTCCGGCAGCGATCTTCTCATTAAAGAAGGGACCCTCATTATACGGCTACGCGCTGCGGGACCTTGCTACGATTATATTACATTATTGTAATTGATTGCAGCACATGTAGTAACTGCGGCGTGATTCTTAAACAATAAACTCATTACGCGGTAACAAGGAACGCCGATACAGCGCGCCGCCGGTAATAACCTATCTCTCATAAGGCTAGGTCCTGCGGCGAGACCTGTGCGCGCACAACGATCCTCCAACGACCGATTCGCGTTTTGATCGATCGGTCGACCGGTCTCGACGGTCGTAAAACGTGCACCGCAACGGCGGCATATGCCCTCTTTTCACGCTCCCCCTTTCTCTTTCTCTTGCTTTCTCCCGCTACCTGGTCTCTTTTTCTCTCTGTCCGCCTTCCGTTGCGGCTCAAACACTCCAGAACCGAGTGCACGGCCGCTCGGAATTCATCTGAACTTTACCATTCGCTCATAACAAATCGTCAACGTTTCGAGAGCGGAAAACCGTGTTGAGTTCCCCGCTTCGTTGCGTTATTTGCACGCTTCGTACGTATTCGGGTACCCGCCAAGGATCTTGTCGCCATATTGGGCGATTAAAATGATCTCTTCCCGTCTCAACGAGATTCGATCGTGACGCGCCAGTCGACGCTCCCTTTATTTTTTCCCCCCCGGTGATGACGCTTGCTATAATAACCGATCGACGCATCGAATCCTACTCAAATTCTTAACATTGTTTCATGAGAAGTTTTATCATCTTCGTTAATATATTTTGGCGAGTCCAGTACGTAAGAGTCGTTCTTAATAATTCCGTCAGTATTTATAGATCGTGCACGTTAAATTTCGTAACGTTTAAGCCTGATATTTATGCCCCCGCATCGATTGCTCGCCCATTTAGCACTGCTCTTATCCGTTTAGTATGACGTCGTAAAATCTACGTAGCAACATCTAAGTTAAACCCTTAATCCTACATCCCGTATTTTATACGCAACGTTGTGAACGAAACGTCAGGAGGGTGCCAATAACATCGCGGTAGATTCCATCCCGGCTATTTGTTACTGAAAATTGCCGAGACGGGGCGAAAGTTCCATTCAAATTTAAATAGATCGATACCGCGTATCCCCTTCGTTCCTCGAAGAAAGAATAGTGTCTCTCAAACTCGAATGGAACATATCCTCTGGTGCACTGAATATCATTGAACCTCGAAACAAACCCCATTTGGAGCCAATCCTACGATTAACGTTTCACGACTGTTCCAAAACCCATTGAATAATGTTGCTTTTAAAACGTACGATCTAAATTTGATCTATGGACCCCTCTCTGAAGTATTAAATTATTGTTATCCCCAGAGACAAAATGTTCAAAATCTCCAAATTTTGAAGACCAGTGAGAAACAAACTTAAGTGGTTCTAAATAATATTCTGTCCCTATTATCGAAACAATGGCACAATTATTATTTTCTCTACAATTAGTTCGTACTAAATTTAGGCATTGAATGAAAAATGAGAGTATCATAAAAAAGACACATATCATCATCGAATCATGACTCAAATTAGAGCCAAACCCAAGAGAAGCGCTGTTCTTCAACTATATTTCCTCTGAAATATTGAGGCATCGTTGTTAATAATTGAGACATCGTGACAGAGCCTTTCGATAGTGGCGGTTTCGCCATCAAAATGTTGCACGTCCGCGGATTTGCTTGAAAATCGAAGCAATCTAGGCAGGGAAGCTGGAACGCGGGGCTAGTCGGAACCGCGGACGCCTAATCAGCCGATTGTGCCGAGGAAATACCGTTCCCATGGAATGTTAATGCGATCTTCACCAACGATCCTTAGAAACCGCGGGTTCCACTTACAACTGAGGCTAAGCAGAGCGCCAAGACAACCCATTTCGCCGCCGCACGCACATATTGTTGCGCAATAACGCCGCTAGTGGCTTTTCTCGATTATCCTCGGGAAGCAACCATACAACAACCCTGGACGACGAAACCTCTTCCTTCTTCGAGGGCCCTTCTAGTTTTAATGGAGACGTCAGCTTCCATCTTGCGATCCCTTCCACGTTTCTGGCGGGAACCGCGAAGCCCACTCGGTTTCATAACTTTCTCGAGTAATAAAGTAAAATTTTCCAGGCTGGATATACAAGATTAACTACGGGCTATAATTTAGGCAAATTTTCTCTATCCCAAAATAATCCAATTATGTTTGGGACTGTTTTAATTTTATTTTAAGATGAAACACGTTTCAAGATTTATTTTTAATCGCGATTTGAAAACAGTATATTTTTGTAGTATGTTTGTATTATTATTGTACAGTGATCGAAGAGTCTAAGAATACCAGTGAATCCATAAATAGAAGGAACTCAGAACTGTTGACTACACAGGATTATGTACAGAAGTATGCAAATTATTAGACTCGACAGAGTATTCTGGAATTTCTGTCGGTGTCCTGCAGAAATATGAGGAAGTTATGTCGAATGTTACCCTTCTCGTTTATTACTAAATGTATTTTAACGCAAAATCGTTTTCTAATCAATTATCACCAATTGTCATGTTGGAGACGTCAGGTGTTAATTCTCAGATTTTACTGTTACTGTCCCTTCTGTTGACGCTACGTCAGGTGATACTTCCTCTGTTTGAATATATGTTTAAACATTAATGAACCGTTTACCTATTTAAATTTTAAGGTACCAATTTTTGATATTAAAAGAGAGAAAGTAGGATCGCAAAACCGCTACGTTTCGAGACATTTTTATAATCATTTCGAAAAACACCGTTTCCAGGTGAACGTGTCCAATCCTACCAGATGGTGCGCTCGAGCAACCGAAAATGCTCTCAAAAATATTCTGTAACTTCGTTATTTTTTCCAATTTCAGAATACATTCCGGAACGATTAATCTTTCAGACTACGTTGGAGGGACTTTTTTAGTTTTAATCCAGGACCGTGGGTTATTCTCCTGACCCTGCCCAGAGCCACCTAATATATTCTCAAAAATATTACTTCATTATTTCTATAAATTTGAGAATAAAATTGCAAGAACACTTTTATAAACGTAAGAAATATCTAATCTAATTTAGTAAATTTCTAGTTTGATGTGCATCGTTTCAGTTAATGGTAAGCCATTTTAAAAAATTTCCAAAATCGTTGGGCCACATAACATCTCACAATTTTTTTGTTGTATAATGAAGCTAGGAATACTAAAAATACGAATGGTTCCGTATCTGGGCGGTCAAACGGAAAGAAGGAATTACCGAATGACAATTTTATATGGAAAGTTAAACAGAACGAAATCTCCAGGAAATACAGACGGACCGCGAAGCCACGTAGGAGTTTTCAATCTGGAGGTTGATTCGTTTCTACGTAGATATCAAATCCTTGCTCCCCTTTCCACGATTTCCCGGGCATGAACGCATAGCTACGCCACTTTTGATACGGTTCCGCCTGGGCAAGGACCTCTCGACCCTGCCTCGGGTCGAAGCAGGGCTTGAGGGTCGTCGTGAGCGACCAGCTGGCAGAGACCTTTCGCTTTAGGTTCTTTTCAAGGTGTGCATGTGCACGTTCACCGTGCTCTCACGAATGCGGGGGGCTTGACGCGTCGGCGTGATATCGCATAAACGTGCGTTCCACAGCGCCGGTTTCTATCGAAATCGGAAGAAGCGCCACGGATCCCCAGCGGCGCCCTTCCGCATACTTCCTGGACGTCGATATTTCACACGGCTAATGGATTCGAATACCTTAAACACCGTTGTCCTTCTATCGCCACGTAATTACCCGACGAATGTAAAATAAGCCTTTTCCCGCGCGTTCGAGCGTATCGGCCACCGAGATACGTCTAATGGTCTCTTGTCGCGGCTCGTTTACCGGGCATATTGTTGCTTGTCACGATTATGACGCGGTTGTTTATTAATTAACCTTTGTGGCCGAGTACCTGCTCCACGCTCACCCGCAGACAGCTTGTAACGGTTCGCGCGAATGTTACAACGTTGGATACTTCGTGCCTGTGCAATTTGTTATCGACGTAGGTGATTTCGTGTTACTTAAAACGTACAAACTGATCGGTGAAGGAAATTGAGACATTTGCAAACCAATAGTACTCGCTAAACAAGACGCGAAATTTAGAATCAATTTTGACAGATATAAAACGAAATAAAAACAACGTGATGTTTCAAGTTTTATTAATATTACGTATCCTAAATTCTTCAATTTCTCCGGGAAAAATTTTAATGGGAGATTCTAGAGGCCAAAAATAAGACGAGAATCAAGAATATCAATTTGTTGATTGAAGCTTCGTCAAAAAGTTATTAAAAAATGAAATTAAAAAATTTCAAATCATTCACGGTAAAATTATTTTCGGTTGCGGGGGTCAATTACAATCATTTTTGGTCAATAGACACACCCTCGAAATTCTACTCAGTTTTGAGAAAAAAATTCATTACTGAAAATATAATGTCTGACCAGGAATATACTACTGAAATTTTTCGTCGATGAAAAAATTTCAAATTGTTTTAAAAAATATATTTTCGGGCGCGGGGGGTCAATTACAATCATTCTTGGTCAATAGACACACCTCCGAAATCCTACTCAGTTTCGAGAAAAAAATTCATTACTGAAAATATAATGTCTGACCAGGAATATTTTACTGAAATTTTTCGTCGATAAAAAAATTTCAAATTGTTTTAAAAAAATATTTTCGGGCGCGGGGGACAATTGCAATCATTTTTAGTGAATACACATACCCCCGAAATCCTACGCGTTTTCGAGATAAAAATTTCTTACCAAAAATATAATGTGTGGCCAGAATTGGTTCCCCGAAATTTCATTCATATCTTTAAAATGTCATAACTTCTGAACGGATTGAACGATTTTAATGTTTCAAAAAGCAAGCGACGCGTATTTTAGTCAAGAATACGTAGCCTTTCTAAAAATATTCGAAAAGTTATGTCTTGACCTCGTAAAGTGAGAAAAACTTCATAAAAATGGTACAAAATCCAAACTGCCATAACTCCTACAATAGTGAATATATTTCAATGAAATTTATTTCTGAAGTAGAGCTCATGGCCACCTACAAAAAAAGTATTAAACAACTTTTCTGTAGGACGTTAAAGAAAATTACTAAAAATGAAAAACGCATATTTAAGAAAAATCGACAGGAGTACTGAAATTTTTTGGCGAAATTGAAAAGTTTGAAATCATTTTGGAAAAATTATTTTCGGCTGTGAGAGTCAATTGCATTCATTTTTGGTCATTAGACATACCCCCCAAATTCCTACGTACTTTACAGAAAAAAATTCGAGTATGTGCCTAAATTTTTCAGCAAAAAAAAAATCATGAAATCGTTCTGGAAAAATTATTTTCGGTTGCTGGGGTTAATTACAATCATTTTTGGTGAATACACATACCTCTGAAATTCTACGTACTTTACAGGAAAAAATTCTTTACCGAATATATACTTTATGGCCGGAAAAGTTTCTATAAATTTAAAAAAAGCCTCAATCAACAAATTGGTATCCTTGATTTTCGTCTGATTTTGGTCTCTACAATCTTCCATTAAAATCTTTCCTAGAAGTGGCCGAACACCCTGTATAAAGAATTGAATTGTTCCCATTTTCAATCTCGCGAGTAGTATTATAACATCAACAGTTCAGTTCTGAGAGTTTCTAGAACAACGAAAGTTTCTGTTTGGTTGGACAAGTCGCGGATTTCACGATGAGTTTTAAGTATCTTGTCGTATGGAAATTAGTCTATTGAATATGAATTACTAAATCCAGTAATCAGTTCTATATGAATTAATAAATCCAGTAATAAGTTTCAGGTTGAATTCAGTGTATTTTGTAGATTGAATAAATCTTTTGTGTTGTGTATTCTTGGAATCGAGGTTAAAGAAATGATCAAAATAATCAAACGAAATAGCATAAGAATGATATAAATAGCCAAAGTACTTTTCCGTTTGATTCAACATTGCGTGATTCTTTTTTTCGGCGATGCATTGTACTAATCTACTCGCGACTTCTCAGTCGAGCAAATATTTGTCACAATTCCAACTTTCCGCGCTCTCACAAACACTGTACCATCCGTACCCTACGAACGCTAGTCATACGTCATCCTAGCCTCTGTGTTCTTAACTGAAACTTTCTAAACTCTGCCAGATCCTACTTCCACCCCCTCTCGCTTGGAAGATCGTTCAATCACATTACATTTCGTCAACTCGACTACTTCCAATTTTAAATTCTAGTCGAGCACTGTACTTTAAAATTTTAAAAATCTATATTTTATACCTCGTATACAAACAACTAACAGAAATAGTTCAGAGTCGATTATAAAAATAATTCTTAAAATGCTGTATGAAATTGTTCGTTCTTCATTACTGTCAAATAGCTTCTAGAACTAGTTGAAGAAGAATCGTAAAAGTCTCTCACGAAATACTATTGTTTGAAGCGTATCAGGAATGTATTTTTTAACTGGTAAATTGTTGGAAATACATTGTCCGTTGACAAGAAAATCGTAATGCGCGTCGAACGACTGAATGTTCAACAGGTCTTCAAATTTAACTTCCTCGGTGGAGATAGCTTCGAACGAAAGGAATTTATTTCACACTTTTCGCTTGTTTATGGACGAGGAGTCATCTTTTCTGCAGTCGAACTGTAAATTATACCCTTTCGTACGCGAAGCGGTAACAGCACTCCCGTTTGACGCAATCATCCAAATGACTATACAACTTCAAAAGTTCCCCGTGTTCCGTTTATTTAGTTTCAAATATTTACAGACCGGAGAGAAATGAACCGTTCGACAAAGGGAATCGAAGATGCGATCGTTTTGCGTCAGAGAAAATTCCTGCGCTTCCACGGGCAGGAAAAATCCAGTTAGTAAAATGGCCCGACAGCGTATAATTGAAACGCACGAGTATCCTCTTTGTCTCTTCCCTTTGCTCCCTTTTGCCTAACATTCTTCATGGTATAGTGTTCCTAATTGACTTCAAAACCACTTCATCGATCTGTGTTCGAAGTGTTTGCGAAAAGCTACGCGTCACTTTGTGCCCTCTGCGTGGGAGTACGTATCAAGATGAATGAATTAGCACCGAGCGAGTGGAGCGTATAAATATAGAAAATAGAACAAAAATAAATAGCGACTTTTCTATAGAGAAATAAATTTAAAAATATTTAAGAACCTTCAGAAAACGAGAACCACGTTCAGATAGTGTGCATATTTTTAAAAAATATTTACGATTGCATTATTCTTTAATATACTGGTATGGAATGAAAAAGTCGTATTTGTCGAAAACGAAACTTCGAAAATAATTTAGAAATACAAAGCAATCTGATACTTTTCACGGGCAGAGAGCACTTCAATTTGAACGCGATACTATATTCTTTTATTTGTATTAACAGAAACTAGAAAATATCCGAGTATTTTAATACGAATAAATACGTCATATTTCTTTAAACGTTATGTAAGGAATGTTTATCAAAATTTGCCCATTTTTAAACTGCTTTCAACCTGTTTTAAGTCATTTGCTCTCTCCTCGCTATTTATAAGCGAGTGATAGCGCCGTAATGCTCTTTAAAAGCGTCTGATTATGCGCGGTTACATTCCACTGGCGAAATAATGAGTGGAATTTGAGACTGACTCGTTTTCGAATATATACTTAAAACGACGTCCAGCTGCTCTCTCATTTGCATAGTTACGGAATAAAAATTCTAACTAGGTAATGACCTCAATTATAAATTCGGATGAACGTTTATGAATTGACATCCTGGAGTCAAACGACTTCCTGTCCCGACGCGTCGTCTTCGTTGCACTCTCGGTTTCACCCTGCTTGCTCGACTACCAAAGAAAAGTCTTACTATGTAATGACCTAAATTATATATTCGGATAAGCGTTCGTAAATTGACATCCTGTGGAATGGGATCATCTTCGGTGCACTCTCAGTTTCAGCCTACGTGCATGAATAGTCAAGGAAAGTCTATGTAATAAGCTTAATTATATATTCGGATAATCGTTCATAATTTGACATCGTGGCATTCGAGCGACTTCCTGTCTCATCACACTTACGCGGAAAATCTCGACACTACACCCCTAATTTTGTAATCAAACTTTTTTTCGGTCGCTCCTAGTTATCTTTAGCTCTTAATTGGCGTTGCTATTTTTACGCTTGTCTATATTTTTGTGAAAATGACGCGTTTGTAATTGATATCGTACTCGATTATTTTACGTATTTGCTTCAAGCTATATTCATCTGGTGCAGTGAGTGGTTTTAACAATTTACAAATACTAGATAGATCTGTGATCTAGAATTAAAATTTTATACTGGATTAGATTATACCTTCCGGTCGGTGACAAATAAATTTTTAATCCTATATTAGCAACTGCCAATAACGATATAATAATCCAGCGATACCATTAAAAGATACTCCAAAGTCGTAAATGGAAAGGAAAAAACGTTTACGATTCAGAAAAAAAGCAACTCTGTAACCTTATTAAAGATCATCTTGTCCTTATTAAGCGTACTGGTAGGGACCAGACGCGGCAGCGTAACGGTTTTATTATTTTCCTCCTCGATCCAGAGACGCGCAACGACGCGGACATAATTATCGCAGCCGCGATCCAAACATTCCCGCGGTCCCCTCGAGCAGACGTCGAGGGAAAATATTGCTCAACGGGCGCGAAGAGTGCGGTGGTAAAACGCGCGAAAAATATTTAAATAGAATCGACGGTCGCGTTTCGCGGGAGCAGAGATCGCGAATACCCGTCTCGTTTCACGGCGAACACACGAGGAATCAAGGTGGCCCCAGAGCTATTTCTCTGCAACTTTTCCACAAGGATAGCTCGTTCCCTTTGGTGTTCCAGCGCGCATGAAACGTCGGGGATGGCCGCTTCATGACCGAGAAACACTCGAGAGTCTATAGGAGCGTGATGTAACGTCGTCCCTCGACCGAAGAATCCAATAACTGGAAAACGCACCGGAGCGTGCAGAGGTGCCTTCAATTCTCGAAGACCTACTCGAGGGAGACGAGGAGAAGACCGTGCTGTATGTCTATTCGCGACGAATCTCGGGACGAGTGCGTCCGCCTTTTCCACCGGGCGGATATCGTGTCCGCGACGACGACCAAAAAGAAACCAAGTTGCCGGAAAACGACCGTTCCCTCGAATACGATTCTCTATGCATCCGACGAGAAATAGCCACGACGGTACTCACCGGCACAGGAAGTCCCTCTCGCCTAAACAGAGCTCGAGGCAGTGCTGTCGCGAGGAGGCGGTCATAGATCTGCGCGTGTGGCTCTGAAGCCTATGCCCCTGGACCCTGTCGATGCACCAGGCTCGTTCGCAAGGCTTCACAGCCAGACAGCTCTTCTGGGCGTAAATGGTGAACACAGGAAACTGCGACTGCGATAGAGCGCCTGGAACAACAAATGTTTATGTCCAATTAACTCTCGTGACATTTTCGTTACGATACTTGTTGCATCTGTTTACACGAAAGTAACGCGAAACGTTACATTGTTTCGGTGTTTTTCTTACGCGGCTTTGCCTGCAATTCCCGTTACTCGTACCCCGGACAAAGTGTTTCTCTCTTGAGCGCAGACAAATGAGAAAGACCGAATAACGAAGTTGTAAATCTCTTTCAATATTTTTAGAAAGTATGTTGCTGATTAATATCTACCGTTGAATGGTATGCAGTAACGGGGATGTACTATACGCTTGAAACGATGAATGGAAAATGGATTTATGAAACTCTTTACGTGGGAACTTGTGTTTTGTTTGTTTTGGTGCTTAGCATATCGAGACGTTAAAACTTCCTCTCGTACAGTTTATATCGTTAGTTTACTCTGTTAGAAGTTTAACGTTATCGTAAAGTTTCTTCCTAAGTTTTATTCTAAAAAAATTATTAATGTAATTACAAGTCAATTTCAACTTAACGTGAAGTCGAAATTTAATCTTCATCTTTGACAAAGAATCCTCAACCTTCTGTTTCTCATTTAACTATTTCATCGTTAAAATTGTTAGAGTTCTTTTCACTTTTCTTTTTTACAGTGAAAGTAATTCTGACCTCTGAGTTTTTGCTATTCTATTGGATATGTCAACTTCATAATGTTTTTTTTTCGTTGCGTAGAAAACCTTTAATTTCGAAGATACTTCGTCAAAGAGATTTAGCGTCCTGTCGTGGGTTTCTGGCGGATTAGTAAGACCGATTCATTAGTGAGGCTGATTCAGCAGACTCTGTCTTAAAGGTGAATTGATTCTTGTACGAAGAAATAGCTTTTTAGAACAGCGAGAAATTTTAAACGCAGGTTATCATCTAGTGCTACTTATATAACCATGTCACTAGTCTAGAAACATATATTCCAGGCTAAGGTGTCAATAATATTTTCTTTATTATTAACTCAAATACTATTGAGATTCATATCCCAGTAATGACTTTATAATAAATGCATTACCAAATAATATACAAAACGTCTTTAACGATCTACTCAAAACTTGATGTATACTCTAAAGCCATAGATCCTGGTAGGATTTAGGTTAATGAGGTGTGAACCTATGAACCGGAAAGTTTCAAACGTCTATCTCCTCGAACGTTTTCCTTTGCTTTCTTTCAATTTAAGCGTACAGAAAATCAGTAGACAATTAATAGAACCGAGATGCAATTATATAGAAACCACCATTTAGAACCGACTGCATTAGAATAAGATTAATAAGATGATTTCCTTAAAAGAAAAGTTAACAAAAAGTCTTCCTGAAAATATTCTTTAATATAGACAATTCTGAATCCCGGTTGAACTCGAAACAGAATTGGGAAAAATTTGTTCGACTTCGCAGTTCAATATTTCTCTATTTACCGTGAAATATTTCATTCTACAATTAAAATTCTTTCCTGACTGAAAATATAACACAAAAGAAATACACGTCTATTTCTGTGCCGAATCCTGAACCTCTCAAGCATAATTCCATTTTCATCCGGACCTTCGCGATCCGAAATCTAATTCGTTAACATTCTAATTCAATGACACGGCGTCAAACTGATGTTGATCAATGCTTATCATTCTTCCAGCGAAGCATCTCGAACGTCTCGTTATTCGTGGCCCGATGGGAACCGCTAAGTGGCGTAATAATTTCTCCGCCCTGGTGTCATCCCTCTTTACGAAATCATAATTAATCTCGATAGAGTAACGGTTTTCGATCGTGATTCGTGGAAAAGTTTCACCCCCGGCGGGAGACACGTGGGGGGGGCGGGAGGGTTCGTCGAACGACGAAATATCGCTTTCTACCAGGCGTCAAAGAGATTCAATTACCCTTCTCGCGCAGGGTTTCGCGAACTAATGCCTATAACTAATTTTAATGAGTGTAGGCTGCGACCACAATCGCAACCGCAACACAAATGGACGTTTCTTCCTTTTGCGGTATCGACACGATCCGTGATGTGGAATCTTTCGTGGAACGCCAGACAGTAGGAAGATGTTCCTCGTTACGGGTTGAGGGGTAAGCGCATTACAGTAATCAGCGGCCACTTCCGGGGGCCTACATGTAGGAGACAGGTACCACTTACTCGTTATAATGCTACCGCATTACGAGATAATGGAGCATCGTCGGATCGTAAGCACTTTGCAGGTACGGATAGAATTTTATCGGAAGACTAAGCAGCTTCCTCTCCTTCTCATATTGTTTCCACGTTGTCTCTCGTTGCTCGTGCCTCGCTATCTACCCGAAAGTATGATCTCGGTTTCGAACCCTAACCGTCGCATTGCCCCGGATCTCTCAACTCGACCCCGGAGCGCCATAGTTCTTTTTTAGTTACATCGCTGGACACTTCGCAGCCAAGGATGAAATTTTATCGGAAGACTAAGCAGCTTCCTTTCCTTCTTATATTGTTTTCGCTGTGTCCCACGTTGGCCGTCTCCGGATCTCGAATCTTACACGGGAAACGCACAGATGTGGAAATCGCTTTCGAAACGACGCTGAGTGGAAGTCACGGTACACGCCCGTTTCGTTCATTTTCACGTTTTCGAGGCATAGGAATTTAAATAAAATTAAATAGTACACGTTCGTTAAGTTACACGTAATTAAATCGAAGTCGTTGGACCTCGAAGATACTTCGGAATTGATACGACGACACACTTCCGTCGTTCGGTAAGATTCGAGCAGAAAACGAGAATTTTTCGTTCTCATTCCGCCGCCGTTAGGTTTAAATTACAGCAAAAAGTCTGGGATGCGATGAAGAAGTTCGTTTGAGAGAAACGGGGACACGGCGGTCTCCTCGATTATACGTTCGAACGTGATCCCTCTCTCGTCAAAGTCTTATTTGTGATCTGTGACAAGGGGCCAATTAGAAACCCATAGATTTGTTATTTCCACTGGCACGAAATACGATTTACCGCGGCGATCGACTAACATGGAAACGATCTTGACGAGTAATTACCGGTACCATCGATTCTCCAGTTTCACATAAGAGAACATATCGGTTGCATCCGGACCGCGGAAGGAAACGTCATACATAGGCCGTTGTATTGATCGCTGTTATCATTCTGCGCTTTTTACCGTTCGTTTAACGAGCTCTCTTCCGCATCGCTCGCTTCCCTATGAAAAATATCAGCACACAACATCGCAAGCTGTTCGACTTTCTGACCGTCCAAATACCTGGCGCATTGCAATCTTGCTTAATTTCTCAAGCGGAACCAGAGCCGACGAAATGGATTAAACCCACGAAAAATTCTCTAGTCCTTTAATTTATTTATTTTTATTCGAAAATTAATTGTTTTGGTCAATCAAAAATCAAAGTTTCTATAGTCGTAGATTTTCTCTTCTGAAAAGTGTATTAGTAAGTCATTAAGTCTGTGTTTAATTTCTGGATTGGAACCAGAGCCGACGAAATGGATTAAACCTACGAAAAATTCTCTAGTCTTTTAATTTATTTATCTTTACTTGAGAATTAATTGTTTTGCTCGATAGAAAATCAAGGTTTCTATGGTCGAAGATTTTCTCTTCTGAAAAGTGTATTAGTAAGTCTTTGAATCATTTGGATCAGTTGTATGAACGGAGTAATGTTATCTCTAGAAATCCTAATGTTCAATTTCTCTCGTAATAAAATACTGATCTCCTTGGAATCTCTTTTCTATAACGTTTAAGGAAATCTAGATTAATAACCGAACGGAGCAAAAACAGATTTTACGAGCTCTTTTTTCTTGAAATTAGTCATTTGCACGCTTGCTGTCGCACTCTAAATTTCTAGAAATTTAATATTAGACTCTTCTAGCAATACCGATTTCGAGTATATTTCTGTGATACTTAATCTCGCAAACGAGCAAAATTCTATTACGATTTCTTCGAATCCCCATCTAATGTTGAACATCTAGTCTTTAGAAATCCTAATGTCTGATTCCCCTTTTGCCAAAGTAATTCCAATCCTACCTTACTGGATCTCATCGCAGACGCGATACAGAATCCCATTGCTTATCAAAGGTCCTGTATGCACCGATAAGGCGGGTAAACAAATCGAAACTGTCGATCCTCGAATGCACGTCACTTTGGCGCAACTCCAATTGATCCCCCCTTCTGTTTTCGTTTCTTAAGCGCGGTATGTAGATCCCGTCGCGAGATTGTGCGCAGCCATAAATCTTTTAATTTCTGCTGGTAGCAGAGAACGTATGACGTTAACGTGCTCGCTTTGGAAGCTACCGTTCCTGCTAACCGGACGTTTCTACTTTTCGTCGCGATACCGTGGTTCAATTTCTATCGTCGGGTTATCCGTCCTCGGCGCCTTATCGTTCGACTTCCGGCTCTGCAAAAATCTTCCGGCTCGAGAGGACGCGCCTTTGTACTTAAGGGAACGAAATAGCTTTATATCGTCATAAATCTGGCGAGATTTATCAGCCAGTGCATCGTTTCGCCGGCATCCTACATCATTTCATACTAAAACAGTGGATTCCCCCTGAGCCAACTCGAGGAAGTACGGAAAGGAAACTTCCACGTGTAGGTTGTCACGACGTCGAGGGAAATGTGGAACGACCTGGGCGCATCTGCAGCGGCGGTATTACGGAACGGCGACCGCACAAAATGATGCAAGTAAACCGCCTGTGTACCAGTACCGCGGAACAGTTCGATTTCTGATATACGAGGCACATTTAGATACGATTCAGCCTCAAGTGGCATCGGCAACGTACCGCGCTCGCTGTCCTAGCGACTCCTTCGTCGCGGTGAACTTGATGTATAATCTCGGTTTTCTTTATCTCCCCCGGTTCCCCTTTTCCTTTGCTTTTTCATCCCATCCGCGATCTTATTTCTCTCTGTCTTCTACGCTGCCCTGACTTCCCTCATCGAACAAAGGCAATGAAATTCCTTCTGTGCCCCGACTTTCCGCGCTCGCTATTCTACCCTCCATCCTTGTATCGGGCGCTCTGGTAAAAATTCTACCTTTGAATATTCCCCGAGTAGAAGGAGTCAATGAAAACGATTTGTCCCCTGAATTTACAGAGTGCAACATTGACGTCATATTTTAGTAAATACATTTTAATATCGAAGCTTCTTATTTAGGGTGGCCCAGTAAAAATTCAACCCTTGAATATTCCTCGAGTCTAAGGAGTCGAAGAGAAAGATTTGTCTCCTGAATCTTACAGAGTGCAAAATTGACGTTAAATTTTAACAAATACATTTCAGTAATATTCCTAAAACTGAAGGACTCAGAGGAAAAGACATCCAATGAAGGTTACACGCTATAAAATTGAGAATAAGTTCTTGTAAAAGCATCGCAGCTGTACCTTACTATACACTTCTTGTTTCATTTATTTTCATATCATTATGGATGATTTCTTTTTTCTCTTTTCTTCGTCTTCTGGTCATTTGAAGACTTAGTCTGAAAACCGTGTTCAAGAACGCCACTATCAATAATTATCTGTTTACAGTAATCATCTATCAAATTGAACCTTTCACAACCTTGAATAATCTTAAATTATAGGGTGTCGCATTCATCATGACGGGAACTGTAATTATACATGTTTAATTCACGAGGAACGAAATACGATGTACAGTAATTTCGTTAGCGTCAGGACAAAGGCTAAGTTACTCTTCGAATTGCAGTTAGCTTATATGTAACGTGTAAAACATTGTTGAAATGTCTTATTCCACGTCAATACTTCATATTAGTGTCACCTTTCTACACACAGTTGTCAATTATTCTAATCAAGTTCTTGATGTTAAGTACAGATGCAGGAAAATAATATACGTTCCATTATTTTTTTTAGGTAAATATTTCTTTACCC
Source organism: Colletes gigas (assembly GCF_013123115.1). NCBI lineage: Eukaryota > Metazoa > Arthropoda > Insecta > Hymenoptera > Colletidae > Colletes > Colletes gigas. The sequence continues at coordinate 9,716,809 of NW_025106637.1, forward strand.
TTTATTATTCCATTATAATTCAGAGCCAGTTCAGCTGGAAATCGTTGCTCGACCACCCTGTGCAGTATCTTGCACATACATATATATTTATACGTTCGTTTCCCAGAGCATAATTGCAAGCGGTAGTTACGCTTAACGTGCCGTGTAAAGTCACAGTTTTTCAAGTAGCCGTGACCGGACGTTGCGTAATTGTGCTCGCGACTACTTTCGTCCTTCCTGTGACATAAAAGCGACAAATATGACGTTTCGGTTGCTTATTCGCTCCATCCACCGAGCGTACCGAACGCTCGATAATCAATTGGCCTCGTGGTTCGCGGATCAATAATACCCGACATTTTTTACCTTTTTCTTTCCCGCGATGCAGGATTATTGGACAGAAACGAAGCGGGCAGGGCGTGATTTTAGTTTTGTTTCGATTACGTCGATACCTGGCCGTCGATTATTTTTATTTCGATGCCACGGAGCCGTTTCTCGGGTCTCAGCGAAATTCGACCCGGCATCCGTCTGTAATTAAACTTTTAATCGGCAAAATGAAATCGATTTTTCATTCTTCCGCCGTACCGCCGTCTTTGTTCTTTCCCCTGCTTACCGGCCACTTGAACTCGATATTGTGCTACCGCACGATTGTATCTATAGAACTAATATTATAGGTGGTAGGGAAGTTTAGCATGTATACGAGGCCTGAATAAGAAAAGTTTCTCCGTTGAAACGGCGCCAACATTTTCAATCGTCTTTTGCACTCGACGGGATCCCTACCTCTCTTTTTATCTGCCTTCTTGTCTGCTCGGCAGACAGTGATGCAATTCGAGAAATTGAACGCATTCGTACTTTTAACATCCCTCGGCTGTCGCGCCTGTGTCGCCCTCTCGTCACGGCCACTTTTCCATCCCCCTTTTTTTTCCACCGTGCAACACAACGTGGGTGAATTCGCGGCGCGTGTCTTACAAATCTTACTTTCAAAAATGTCTTGACACTCGACTGTCGCGTTTCGTATTCCGTGGAATTATTTGGATATTTTTGGCGAACCTCGTTGCTGCAGGGACACTTTCGGAAATGTTTCTATTTCGAATAGTCCCGTTGTATTTAAATTTTAAATACTAATATCCAGAGAGCTTGTTTCATTCTACGGACATAATAATTATTTCTTTTCGAGGACAATTTTTAAACTCACAAGCTAAGACGTGAAACATTTATTCTTTTTATAAAAGGTATTCTTTAAATTCTTTGAAGGTATTCTCGTGAAGCTAATAGAAAGTAAAGAGATGGCATAGATAGAATCCAACTTGTGCAATCTCTTCACACTGGTCCGCTTCTATCACTCTTTCCGCAAGAGCTGTTCGAATGCTCACAAAAATGAATTTCAATGGCACGAAAAAAATTGAAACAACCGAAACTGAATCGATAGGTTCGAACAACTCGAACTGTCACATTGAATTCCAGTTTTTTCATCTGTTGGCGAAAATACGAATGTACTCTGAAATTTGTTATTATATCCGAGCCGTTTAATTCATTGGCTCGTTTCGAAAGTCTTTGAGCATTTTACTGCGCGAACTTTTGGTCGAGTGCAAGCATAAACAAACGCGATTCTACTTGGTCGAATCATATTACGTTCGTCACAGCTTTATGTTCAGTCTTCTACGAGTTACCATAGCGAGCCTGAGCGGGGTGGGTAATATTTTTCTGTTAAAAGCGAACACTGGGAAAATTCATATTAGGTACACTCTGCTTTCCGAGTTTGATAAAGGAGAACACATTACGCAGGCGGTTGCGAGTATCAACAAAATTTACGGTGGCATTTATTGCGAAGTTGAGACAACTTTTCCAAAATGTAAATCTAAAACGATTTAAGGGCTACTGAAATTGACATTGCACGTGCTTCGGTAAATAAACTGACTAACATTTATTTCAGAAGCATTGATTTAACGGTAGGAAAAAATCGTGGAAAATGGTCACTGTATGGGTGGTATTATCTATTTATTCGTGGATATCTGTTTTGAACGCAATTTTTGCTGGAATATTTTTTGAAATATTTGGTTTTGACCAAACGTATATTGTTCCAAATATTTTTCCTTGAAATTTACACTATACGAGGCTGTATTAGTTTATTATTTAAGATTTCTGGGAAAGTATCATTGCTCACAAAGCACTAATATTTACTGTTGCTGATATACGTTAAAACGATTCTTCCAAACTAACATTTATTTCAAAAGAATCGATTTAGCGATAGGAAAATCGTGGAAAATGGTCACTCTATGTGTGATATTTTCTATTTATTTATATCTTTTTTTAACACAATTTTTGCTGGAATATTTCAAAACCAAACGTACATATGTTGTTCCAAACATTTCTCCTTCAAACTGACACTATACGAGCCTGTATTAATTTATTATTTAAGATTTCTGGGAGTGTATGCTCACACAGCACCAGAAAGGGAGAAGGAAAACCTACTCTCAAAGAATTATTTAGTATTTACTGTAGCTGATAAACATCAAAACGATTCTTGTCTAAAAACTGAAAATACACTCTAAAATCTACATGGTACGGAGCAAATAGGGAGCTTAGGTTATGCTGGCAACTTGTTAACGTAGACGTTCGACTGGCTGTTCCGTGGACTCGGGTATTAAATAAACATCCTTTGAGCCGTCATCAACCCACGATAATCGTAACGATGTTAGGAGAGCGTGGGAGCTGTCGGCCGGAACGAGGACGCAATAACAGCGCGTTTCGTGGGTCCACCTTGCACTGACGCGAAAATATGCATTTCGGATGTCGTATAATTGTCGTAAATGTGTAACCGCGAAGCGAGTTGAAGGCGGGGAACGTGCGCGAGGTTGGCTGTCACTTTTTCAAGCTTGTGTAATGTCGTCAGAGCGAACACATTTCACGTTGGCGTGTATCTCTGATGGTATGTTTCTAATTTGCGTGCATGCACCGTGCAGCCCATCAGGCGCAGCAAGAATTTAATACACGAAACCACGCCTAGGTAAGTCTGGGGGTGCAGACCTATGCAAACAGTGGTGTTCAAGCACGCCAACGGCGAGCTCAGTCACAGGCATGCGACCTGGCCTCCGCACGACCGAACAAAGGAGCAGTCCAATAACGTAATTACTTTCAATGGTTCTCTGGAAACTGTTCACACTTTCGACACGCACGCAGTGCGAATCGAAACTGTAGATAACCGTACGACCCTCTTCCCTGCTCTTTTCGTTGAATTTTTTCGTCGTTCGGAGAACCAATTCCAATATAAAACTGACAGACCTGGTTTCCATGGATTGGTATGAAATTGCTCGAAACTCTGGACGATGGTGTCGAATTAATTTAAATACGACTCGAACGTGGAAACTCCTCGCCCCTTGTATTGCATCTATTTCAGAGCTTACAGTTTCCGTTAAAATCTCATCACGATCGTGTAAAAATATTTGTTTGATCGCGTGTATATGCTAATCCGTTTGGCAATCAACCTTTGAACCGAGATAATGAATCATGAATTTGATTTATGTAATTTTGTGAACTATTGTGTATTGTGTCTTCGAGAATTTAATTGTACGTCAGCAGAATCCTCTAAAGGGGCCTTATTTAATTTACGCTTGTGCAACGATTCCAACGTCAAACATTTTAACACGCTTTATCGAGCACGATTGGTTGCTTCTGCGGCGATGAGATGAGATACATAATCGAGTACCCAAGTGTGACGAAGCCAATGGCTACTGATTATTTCTTCACGACTGCCAGTAACCTCTGAACCTAGAATGATTATGCACCTTCAGCATTTGCTGATTCGGAAGCTCTCGGAGCGTTGCTCTGCAGACGATGACTTGGCAATTTTGCGACTGTCGCCTACAGGTACGGACTAATAAGAGAAGTCTATATTACTGCTTGACACTTCTACTTGCTGTTCTTGACGAAACAGTGGAAATTCTATGCAAACTAAAAATTATTCCGATTTTGGAGCTTCAAAATGCAAGAGTTCTTCAAATTGATCTAGCCAACTATTCAAATAGCTAATAATAAAGTTATCTCGAGAGATTTAACTCGAGCACTGAATCCACAACCTACAATTGAGCAAAATCGATACGAAACGTAAATTAATATTTCCATCTTCCAAAATCTGAAATAAATTATGCAGGGTTTTGGCCACCACTGGGAAAAATTTTAATGAGAGATTCTAGAGACACCAAAATAAGACGAAAAACAAGAATATCAATTTGTTGATTGAGTCTTCGCTACAAAGTTATTAAAAAATTAAATTAAAAAATTTTTAATCGTTCTAAAAATATTACTTTGGTTGCAATGATCAATTACAATCATTTTTTGTCAACAGACACACCCTCGAAATCCTACCCAGTTTCGAGAACAAAATTCATTACTGAAAACATAATGTCTGTCCAGGAATATTCTTCTGAAATTTTCCGTCGAAAAAAAAATTCCCATTGTTCTAAAAAAAATATTTTCTGATGCGGGGGTTAATTACAATCATTTTTAGCTAATAGACATACCCCTGAAATCCTACACGTTTTCGAGAAAAAAATTCTTTGCCGAAAATATAATGCGAGGCCAGAAATGGTTCCTCGAAATTTCATGCGTAACTTCAAAACATCATAACTTCTGAACGGATTGGAGGATTTCAATGTTTCCAAATGCAAACAACGCGTATTTTAATGGAGAATATGTAAGAATTCTAAAAACATTGAAAAAGTTGTTCACTGACCCCGTAAAGTTAGAAAAACCCCATCAAAATGGTCCAATTTTTAAACAGCCATAATTCCTATAATACTAAATATATTTCAATGAAACTTTTTTCTAAAGTAGAGCTCACGAGTACTTGCAAAAAAGTATTAGACATCTTTTCTGTACAGCGCCAACTAAATTTATTAAAAATGAAAAACGAATTTTTAAGAAAAGTTTTTTCGCCTAAATTTTTTGGCGAAATTAAAAAATTTCAAATCACTCTGGAAAAATTATTTTCAATTGCAGGGGTCAATTACAATCATTTTTGATGAATAATCATACCCCCGAAATCCTACGTATTTTCGAGAAAAAAATTCTTTACCAAAAAGTATACTGTGTGGCCGGAAATGTTTTTATAACTTTTTAACGAAGCTTCAATCAACAAATTGAAATCCTAGATTTTCGTCTTATTTCGGCCTCTAGAATTTCCTATTAAAATTTTTCCCACGGTTGTATAAGAGAAACAAAAATATACGAAACGTGGATTAATGTTTCGAACACCTTCAAGCTTCCAAAATCTGAAACAAATTATATCCCCAAGAACCACTACAAAATTACGAATTATCACAGAAATACTCCTATTTTTCAAGGTACAATTCCTTAGAGCGTATACCAATAAGAGAAATAAAAATACAAGGCGTTTTGTCGGATCGTCCCGGCGTCCTCGGAAGAGGCCGAGCCCACGGGTGTCGGCCCATTAAAACGATCTCGGATACGACAGAAAATCGGAAACTCGTTCGGTTTCCTTCGTGCGGCTCGTTCGGTAGATTCTCGCGTGGCAAAAAACACGAAGTTCGCGTGGCACGAAGGCGTCGTCCCCGGCGATTCCTGTCTCGGTTATCTCCGACTATTAGCGCTCGGCTCTATGCAAATTCAGCAGCAAGCTGTAGCGGTGCTGTTCAAGCGGACCCCATAAATTCCGGCGGACACGAATGATCTCGCCTCTCCTCGTTGTGGTATTTGTGGCCCCGGTCGTTTGACGACACACGTTCGCGCGCGCCGCCGCGATTGCCAACGTATACGGAAGGTATTCGCTTACGTACGCCTTACTTACCTCGATCCGCGGCCGCATACGACCGACAGACCCACGCACACGCGAACGCACACGCGTGTCTCATAGGCTGGTGGCGCGGGCGCCCGTATCACGGTCTACGAGCGTTTTAACGCTCTTCGGTTCCGAGCGACCGGGCAGACCACCTGCCACCTCTTGTACGTGTGCCACGGCGTAGTCGGCCACAGGGTATTTAATATTCGAGTGGCATCGGGCCCGCAATTCTTCCCACGGCTATTTGGAATCCACTGTGTATACTCTTTCGGTATTCAGCGACGCCGCGACGACTCGACACGCAATGCCTCGTCGCCACGGTCGCGCCGGACACGCGAAAAGGGCCACGGATCGTCACGTAACTCGCTATTCACCGCGTGGGTCCGTCCACGTTTACGTTTGTTTGAACGATTCGAATCTTGGCCAAGACACGCCGATTACCGTTAAAACGATCGCGCTGAGTCCTCTTCTTATGCATACGAGCGCGATTGTCTCGCGGTTTGATATTGTACGGGGCTGCAGGTTTTCGATAGCGCGGCCTGTTCAATACCACGTGCTCGTTAATATGCGCGCGGCGTTTCGATGCCAGAAGACTCCGCCGGGACGGAATAAAGGGACCAATTCAATGACATATTCATTAATATGTTCGCGGTGTATGAACGATTGAAGTCTCCGATCATGCTGGGGAGTGGACAATCGAGTGGATTACTGATTCCCTGGCGTGGGATCTTTCTTATGCACGTGAGCATTTTTGTACCGCGGTTTGGAATTGTATACGACGGTATGATCGCTGCGGGTGTAGCTTCTCGATAATAGACACTGGTGATATTATTATGTTTGGTGTTGTTCGAATGGTTAAAATCTATACCAAGAATTGCTTAGTCAATTCGAATATCTTTCCTGCGCATATAGGTAAAATTATTCTGAGCTTTGACGTTGTATGAAATAGTTGTCTCATAGACACTGGTGATATTATTATATTTGGTGTTGTTTGAATAGTTAAAATCTATACCAGGAATTGCTTAGTTAATTCGAATAACTTTCCTGTGCATATAGGTAAAATTATTCTGAGTTTTGACGTTGTATGCAATAGTTGTTTCATAGACACTGATGATATTATTATATTTGGTGTTGTTCGAATGATTAAAATCTAGATCAAGAGTTGCTTGGTCAATTCGAATGCCTTTCTTACACATATGGGTAAAATTCTCTGAGGTTTGACGTTGTATGAAATTGTTGTTTCATAGACACTAGTGATATTATTATATTTGGTGTTGTTTAAATGGTTAAAATCTAGACCAAGAGTTGTTTGATCAATTCCTGCGCATATGGGTAAAGTTATTCCGAGGTTTGACGTAGTATGAAATAGTTGTTTGATGTTTTATCGTGTCTATGATCACCGTTTTTTAGGAATATCTATATCCGTCTAGTGTTTTCCTCCAATTAATCGCGTTGGATCTTTCTTATGCACATGAGTATCTCTGTCCCGCGGTTTGGAACTGTATACGACGATATTATTGTTGCAGGTGTAGCTTCTCGATAATAGACACTAACCCTTTGACTGCTAAAGGCGTATATATACGCTTTCACAAGTCTATCAATACATATATACGAAAGACGTAAATATACGCCCTCACGTATCCATCAATATACATATACGAAAACCGTAAATTTACGTCCTCTGCATTTTTTTACTATAACACCTTTTACTGTTTTACCAATTGAATTGGATATTTTAATTTATTTGCATTTATTATTTTTTTAAACCGTAAGAATGGTCTCTTAAATCTCTTTGTCTATCGTCTATATAAATCGTCTATATTGATGAATTCATATGAGGACGCGCCGCAGTCAAAAGGCTAATAATATTATTATGTTTGAATGGTTCAAATCTAGACCAGGAGTTGCTTGATCGTTTCGAATACCTTTCCCACGCATATGGGTAAAATTACTCTGAGGTTTGATGTTGTATGAAATAGTTATCTGATGTTTTATCGTTACAATCACCGTGTTTTAGGAATATCTGTACCCGTCTAGTGTTAATCGCGAATCAGTCGATCCTTCAGGATTTTATGAACCGTCCGCGCCAGCGTGTTTATTTCCTTTCACGGTTCGAATCGTTCATTCTTCGAATTATCCCGGCATGCACGTATTCAACAGCGCTGTCTTCCCTAGCGGGACAACCGTGTGTGAAATTGGCTCGTGAATTATGTGTAATTTGTCACACTAGCCTGCCGGCGGCGCCGGACCGCGACTTCGCGGTTATAGCAATAGCTGCGCCCAACGTAAACGATCCTGCGTACATGTCGCTCGACGTGAAACTGACTCTTCGACTGTGGCTGGTGTTGTGCAATTATCCTAAGGGTGCGTTCCCACGCGTGTAACGCGCGACGGACGCGCGCGTTTCGAGCGGGATCCAGCGAACTTTATTCGCGATCAACGTATACAAATCGTAAACTCGTTCGTAAACTACTTCTCGCCGACGGTTTAAAGAATTCATTAGCGGATTCTAATTTAATACGGAATGCATTTACAAATGTAATGTAAATGGAAGTTACTTCATCAACGGGTCTAAAATTTCTTTTTGTTCATCGCGAATAACGTTCGTCTACCTCTGGTTTCGAGTCAGTGGTTTCCGCTGTCACGGCAAAAGGAACATCGCGAAAACAAAGAAAGATCAGTGGATGAATTATTTGCCTGCTTGGATCGTGGTTTCTTGCAGCGAAACGGGAAGAGAAAATGCAGACTTGGTTTGCATTTTCGTTTATTGCGCCCTAATTGTGGTAGAGTAATGCGATATAGCTTGTGCTCTAACAAGAACGAGCTGTATCTCTATTTAAATCGGTCCGGTGGCTCTAGAGTTTATGGTGTACATACGTATAAATTAATTTGTATAATTCACAATATATTCTCGAATAATTACACGACTCTGTCCATATTCTACCCACTGACGGTGGAACGTTTCTCTCACGCTGGGACTGATTTTTCTCCCCCCGTACAATATTCTTAAGACGTTGAAAAATTACAGCTTTTAATGGAGCAACGGATCTCATGTGAAAACAGAGGTTCGTCGTGACCAGAACGATAGCTCGCGGAGCACATGCGAAATGCTCGTCACGCGTTGCTGGCAGCATTGGAACGAATTTGTACTTGTCGCGGGAATTAATCCACCCATGTTGGGAAACAAATCAACGCTTGTATCTCCGCGAACCGTATAAATTGTTCGTTTTCGAAATTTTGCAGATTCGTTTTTTGACCGAATTTAGCATTGGAATACGAACAAGAAACAACGTTGCATGTTTAATAATAATAATGTTATCCAACACTTGGTAGATCTTTATTATAAAATAAATAGGGAGACACTAATAATAAAGTAATCTCAAAAGATTTAGCTCGAACATTGAATCCACGATCTGTCAGACCCACAATTGGGCAAATTCTATACGAAACGTTAATTAATTTTTCCAACATCTTCAGGCTTCCAAAATCTGATACAAGCATGTTTAATAATAGTATTGTTATCCAACACTCGGTAGATTCTTATTAAAATTAATAGGGAGACACTGTGTCTTCTAATGCTGAATATTCTATGCCCTTTCAGCTGTCAGGTCACATTTATATTCTTCATGCGCCTTAAAACGTCTAAGCTCACTGTTTCTAATTCCGTGAATGCTTCAATGTGGCTCACGACCCAGGAAACGTCAAAAAATTCTTAACAATTATTTTACAAAAAATAGATAATGGAGTTTACTTAATTTCCCTCATTTTATATGGAAAATAAAGAATGAGATTTATTCGTTTTCCAAAAATACCGACTTTAAAAATCCACTGTGCACGCGTGTAACAGAGCATGGACTTGGATTTCATCGAAAGTAGAAACAGTCAATGGACAGACATATGTAACAGACACGTATTCAAATTTTTAAATTCAACTATCTCAAAAACGTAGCCTCGAACGAACAAATTTCATCCTTCATTTGCGACCGGCGACACCGCGTGCATACGAATGTTAGTTTAGCCAGAAACTTTCGAAATCAAGTATCGTATTCTAGATTTTACGGCGTGTCGGTCGTCCCCAGCCGCTGGTAACAGCGACATCGGTGCCCGATAGTTGTTCCAGCCAACAGTACCTCGCCAATTCAAGTTACTTTTGCGCAAAGAATGGCTTCCTTGCGTGTCGTATCACGAACAACGTCCCACACCGTGGCGAGTTCCAATGTTTTTACGGCACGGCCCTAACGGTACACGCATTCGTCCTAAAGACACTCTCCAACGCCACGGCGGTTACGTACATACGTATTCGTAGGACTCGAACGGTTTGAAAGCAATCTCTTCGGCACTAATGTCACTTCGCTGGTTCGCAACGTCGAGTAATAATGGTGCCCGCTAGTTTCGAATAGGTTGCACTTAGCGGAGGACGAATCTTCCTCGTCAAAGGATGAAAGGGTGGTGCACGGACGATTCCACGCAACAGCTACGGTCGAACGACATGCACGGGAATGTTGATATCGCTCATTAAGGGCCACAGGGCGCCCTCTCGCGGGCTGCCCTTTCGTTTTATATGGAAATCGTTGTTATGCATCCTGGGCGTTCTGCACGTGCGGCATTATGGTGTTGCAGCGATGCGGCCGGCTGGTATGCGGCTAGGCCCCGTTATCCGTTCGATGGTGAATAACCCGACGTAACGTGGCGAGTGACAGTAAATAACCGGACAATCAGATCGTGAAATCATTTCCTCGATCTTTCGTTAACGCTTCTGTGATTTCGCCCGTGAACTTTCGTTCTGTACAATTTCAGCCACGGAATGCATTTTTCCCGAAACAATATCTCGCGCGATACGTACCGAATACCCCCCGAGCAATTTGTTATTTCGTTGTTGCAAAGTGAATTAACATTCCGCGATGGAAATGCGGCATACATCTCGAACGATTGAACGCCACCATAAACGCACGACTCGAATATGCCCCCCAAAAGAATCCTTCGTTGCGTAACTTGGACGGCAACTGCACGTCAAGCAACTTCTCAAAATTTTGATTAATATACAGGAATCGAGCTTTTGGGGTATATTTTCACGGTGACGCGATTTGGAAATTTTCAATTGGGAGAACACACAGTTCGTGTCGAATTTAATAATGAGTTCCAAGGGTTTGGAACATGGAAAACGGTTATGGAATTTGGGAAAATTTTAATTACGTTTTTTGTAGCAGTGCTGGTTCACTCGTCTGCAAGAAACAATTGTCCTAGTCCCCGAAATATTCCAAATTGGCCTATTAGTTGTGAAACAATGTTTTAGATGTTAGTTGACAACTAATAATTCGACTTTAATACTCTAAAGCGAGGCTCGACAGTCCCCGGGTCATTTGTAGCCCGCGAGGCATCGTCAAAAGTCCACCAACCATATTTTACAATAGTTATGTGTACCAGAAAATTGGAAATATTTTCGAAGAATTAGCTGCTGTTGATAGTTTAAACACGATCGTAAGTAAAAATATTCTTGAATGTTTAAGCAACAGTCTTGTTCGTTTTGATTTACTCTTCTCTTAAAGCATCTAGAATCGAAAGTTTGCAATTTCTGTGTAATGCATTTCTTATATGGTAGTCCTTCAACAATGGCCACCTATTAGCATTCCTTTTTCGATAGAATGGTGCAGCATAAGTGTACATTAAGAATCTCACTTTCTGGTGGCAAATGTTTCAGGGAATGGATTGTATTTCCTTAATCTGTGGTTATGATTTCTCATATCCACGATGCTTTTTACTGGAAGCGAGTTCCTGTGGTTCTTCAGGCGTGTATAATGTTGCTCGCTGTAGTAGGTAATTCCTTCCTTCATTGTTAGCATTCTTAGATTGTGGTGAATGATATCGTTTGAAACGTATCAAAAAGCATTACGGACGAGTCTGAGTGTTTTTGATCGAAGCATCTGCACAATTTAAATATCCGAGCTGCTGGCTAAATCCCTAGATCGAAGTAACTTTATAAATAAACACTCTATTTTCTACTGGAATTTCAGCTGGGAATGTTTATTAAATTTTATTCACTTTCGTTTAATCTGGATGAACGAAGTTACCTTTCTTACACCCACTACCGAAAAATATTAAACTAGAATACAACTGGAATACAAACACTGAGTATATCGAAGTAACTTTATAAATGAACACTCTACTTTTTACTGGAATTTCAGTTGAGAATTTTTATTTAATTTTATTCACTTTCGTTTAATTTGGATGATTGAAGTTACCTTTCTTACGTCTACTATCAAAAAATATTAAATTAGAATCCAACAGAAACACTGAGTATTTAAAATGTATTTCGTTCTAAAATGATTGACGTAAAATACTTAAACTTCGTTCGAAGCTTTTCGACATCGAAAAATTGTATCGAAGCTCCCAGAGAGCGTGCATTTAAACAATTTACGCTCACGCAGGATTTTCGGGTATGTTTCATAAAAAATTGAACGTACGAGAAACATTCGTTCGGAGCTGTCTCCGCTGTTGCTCTACATTTCTCTCTCGCGATATCAGTTTCTATCTCCGCGATTTCCTATAAATTTCACCGGATCCCGAATCCGAGCATCGCCGGAATCGTCAGTGGCAGCGCGACTTAAGCTCGTAATCCTCTTTAATCAGCAGTTAGAAATTAGCGGCTAAAAGCTGAAACCGCGCCAAGGTGAATCGCGGAATATTTTATGAACGCGAACCGCGGCCAGAGATTAAGATCGTCGGTTTCAGTTTTCCGAATAACGATCATAAACTACGCTAGCGTGGATTTCCCCCGACTTGCGATTTCATTAAATCGCGATATTAATTTCGCGTACGAGGGACGTCGCGTTTCAACGGGAGCAACGATTGTTCGAAACGTTTAATAAACAATTTCTCACTCGTGCGGGCGCCTCGATATCTTTCTCCACCCTCAACTCGTCGAAATCCCGTAATACCCCAAGTATGCGCGACAAACTTTAAATCTCTCGGACCCAGGGCCGGCAACTTCGTATCGGACAGGTCCGTCGTTCGACTTCCATCGAGACGAAACTTCCACTGGAAGGGGGGAGGGGGTCCAACGTCGCTTCCTGGGGGCGGCTACTTATCCACCTATATCGTTATAAAGTTCTCCGCGATACCGTCACGATTTTCTTTATTGGCGACGAAGATGCTTCGGCACGGGCCCTCCACGCGCGTCCCTTTATACAGGAGCTACTCGATTCCGCGTTTAAATAAAGGGCAAACGATAAGAGTGAAAAATGACTCGCTGGCAACCTCGAGCGCTTCGAGTGGATATACATATCTGAGCAACTGTGCCTCGAAACACTGCACAGAGCCTTTCCTTTGTCTCTTTTGTCGGGGGCTGCACGCGCTAGTGAAAAGAATCAGTCACGACGGAGGCGGGATGGATTAACTTAGTTATATTACTGTTTGAGTAACTTGCTACTCGCGTAGGTGTTCAAACGCTACGGAAAAACTCGAATATTCAAGTATTTTAACACATTACCGACGGGAAACGAGTATTCTCGTTTTACGACAAGTGTGTGTTTTCCTAGTCATTTTTCCGATAACATAAGAAAAAAAATTCAAATATCATCCATATATAACTCTTGAAAATTTCAATAAAATATATTAATTACAAAAACATTTATCATATTTTTAATATACAGGTGTTGAAGGAATTCTACAGGATATAACAAAAAATCTATAAATGTTTTGTTAAGAAGTTATAACAAAAATATGAACTGTGAAACTTGGTTGAGATTCGGGACATTAAAATAAGAAAAAAAATGTATAATAAAATGAAATCAATCTTTTGCAAGCATTCGATATCGTGTGAAAATAAATGTTACAATAAACTTAAACAATAATACAAAATTTTATGAAAACAAAAAGTTGTCATCGAAGAAAGAATACTTCAGCACCCAAGCTGAATGATAGAAACTAAACTCTGATAAAGAAATGTTTAAGTTATCCTCATAATCCTACGTTAAAAATATTTTTTCATGCCATAACAACCAGTTGCTCTCTTTAAACAAAATTTTAGTAAATAAAAAAAACCAACAGAATTTCATATTTTTGTCATAACTTCTTAACAAAGTATTTATGAATTTTTTGTTATATAACACTAGTCTTATTTTTACTTATAGAACACACTGCTGAAATGTGTACGGAAAAATGTGGAACACTTTGTATGTCATTAAAATCACCTGTCGTATAGGAAAGTTTTAATAAAAATGCCCCGTCGTTAACGTGTTAATAGTGTGACACTCGACAAAATTTGGAATTTTTGCACTCACGTCGTCGATATATTTTGTTTTTTTTAACTTGCAACCACCTATATAAACCATTTTACTTTTGACACAACAATGTCCATTTTGACAATTTAGCGAATTTCTATCAATTGAAAAGTTCAGTATTTTCATTTTGTTGGAGTAAATGAAATTGGCCACTGATGTGTCATCGACGATAGTAGACGATATGGATCTATGCAGCTTTCGCTGTCCCTGTGCTTATGCGAACACCGATATCGTAATACAGATTGTTTAGGTTATTCGCTGGAAGATGTGCCTGTGTACAGTGTACGTAACGATATGTATCAGATCATGTTTTATTCAGAGCAACAGAGGAATACTTCGAAAGCATTTCCGTCTAAAGTTTTCGTCAGTCTTAACCATAACTTCGTAAAGTAACTGAGATATTGATAAATCTGTTGCAATGTAAAATCAGTTTAAAGAATTCAAGAGACTCAAAATGTAATAAAACGAAATATAAAACCTGACGAATTGATTGAATTTAAGTTCACAACACTTTCGTTAATTCTTTTTCATAGAAAATTTTTAGCAATTGTATTTTAAACAAGTACGACTAAAATGGTCCTTTTCGTAATTATTCGTCTCTTCTGCCTAATATTTTCAGCGTCACAGTCGTCGTATATTCCTAAACGGAAGGTAAATCGTTCAAACAAAATGTACCTTCGAGAGAATAGGTGTTCCATTACCAGGGATCAAAGATTAATGCAAACCACTCAGCGCCAAAAATCCACTTTAGCGAGCGCGGAAATGAAACTAACGAAGTTACAATACAGAAAACAAAAGTAACCGTGCGACGATAAAGGAAACGAAAACAACAAAGAGAACGAAAAATCGTACCGTTTCCACGTCACGTGACACCTAAAATATGCACGATCTGTCTGAAATCGTGACGCAACCGCAAAAGGGTCGATCCTTCGTATAGAAATAAAATCAAACATGTAGGATAACATTTTCTGCACAAAAAAAAATAATCAATTTTATATTAGACGTTATATCGTCTCGTTACCAAGCAAATTGGTGTAATTCAGTATTTTTTAAATATTATTTTACACATTTTCGACTTATCTCTGCACCAGGGATCGGACCTTTTAAGGTTGCATCACGATTTCGACCGAACACTGTATTATTCGCGGACTAATTACCGCGATGTCCACCACTGACAAGCGCTAATTGTAAGTGGTCCTTGGAAGACAACGAACAGAGACGGTTTGTAAACGAATAAGGAACGGTAAGCAGACGACGGTTAGGTTCGTAAGACGATCCTATCATTCAGTAACGGGGTTCGGGTACGGAAATTTCATGATCGTGACGCTCGCGTTGTGTCGTCATTGTCTCATTGTCGATCATGATTCATGGTACATAGAAAACACTGTCGCTGGTCTCGTCTTATGAGAATCAAGTATTCGACGCACAGTACCTTTCATGAAGGTAGCTGTATTGCTAATGAAACGGTGCAACGAACTTTTATTCCCGAGTCACGAGAGTTTTGTCTCGAATCTTGCCATCATTGTCTATCGTGTGTAGTCTTCGATTTCGAATTTTGATACTTTCCCTGTTAACTCGATTTATTTGAATTTCGAAAAGATTAACGCTAATCACACATTGGAAATGACATGAGCTCGCTACTTCTTTGATATATTCTGAGGTTGACACTATACATACTGGATTTTGGGCAAGATCATATCTACTGAGGAAATGTTCTGTATAAATACGAGAAAATAGAATGTGGACCATTAATCTAATAGTAGCATTCTAGGACCAACTATGTGGGTGGCCATGTTGGTCCCAAACATTAACAAGCCCTTGATTTATCACATTGTTTATATAAAAATTGTTCATCGACTCTATGCCTCTCCTCCACCACTCAAATAACTGTCCCAAGTAATGAAACACTTTGTATGAATACGAGAAAACAGAATGTGGGCCATTAAGTCCCAATGTAGCATTCTAGGATCAACGACCTGGGCGGCCATATTGGCCCAAAACGTTAACAGCGCCTGATTTGTTGCATTACGTCGATAATAGATACACAACATCGGTCGAAACGGCGTCATCGGGATGGCGGACCATTGACACAGGAAGCTCGCGTCAGGATGTCATCAGAGCGTAGCGATGTCAGTGTCATCCGCGAACCGAGATAACGATTGGCCGATCTTCGACGGCTCCGTCCACTTCTTCCACTCGTTTCTTGCTCTCCTTCTTTCTTACGTTTTTTCCCTCCCCTCTCTGTCTCACGCTTGAAAATACCACGGAGGCAAGCACGCTTGACACGACCGATTTTACGGTGCACGCTCAATGTGACGCAATTAGCTTTAAGATCATGCGCGTCTGATTCTCATCGGTTGCCAGCCTATCGAGACAGAAATCAAAGAGAGGGTAAGAGAGGTGTTGCTGAAAGAAGGAGAAAAAAAAAAGTACTTTGTAAACGTCAAGCTGTCACGAGCAGGTATACCTGCACGTCAGCTCGATAACTCGAGAAGTTTGCGGTAAATGATCGCCAAGGTACCTCGAATATTTTGCATGTTTGTACCCCGACTTCCACTCTTCGCTTCTCTAACCTCGGTCGCCGCGATATTTCTTCGCTCACTTTTTGTCGGCGGTCATCATCCTCGCGTGCGTACCTCAAAACTTCATTTTCGCGATGATTCCTGCACGGGCGACGACCACGAGACGGCGTCAGTGTTTTTGTTAATTAGAAAGCGTGACCGTGTCGTCATATGTTTTCGAATTCATTTCTTCATGCAATTTATGTTGCAATTATACCACTCGACGGGGAAATCCACGATTTTAAATACTTGAATACGACGATAAAACGTCTTCGTCTCGACAAGTTCTTTAGACACGAAGAGCGAGATTCAAGGAAAGCTGAGTCTTAAACGATTCGAAATAATTTATTTCGTGGTTGCAAATCATTTGTTACTATACGATTCTGTTTTTACGCTTGGATGACAGAGCAATTTATCTTATTCCTCGTCGATTTGGAAAACAACGCGGGTTATTTTTCGACGGTCAAAGAATGCGCACGGGAGGGGAAATTGACGCAAAACAATGCCGACGAGTTTGAATTCTTTTCAGTTTGCACGCGTTGGCTTTGAAACGCGCAAATACTGGCTAGGGGAACGAACAAAACGGGCAGCTTGATCGTTTGTTGATCCGTTTTCCACGATGTTTTCGTAACCGTGACCCGTGCGTTTCTCCAACTTGGAAAATTTATGTACTTCGAGAAAGTGAACGCAACTTTTTGAATAATTCCATCCCTTATAAAATGCGGAATCCTCGGCCACGTTTCAAGGGAGGGAACCCACGGGGGCGGGAACCGCGGAAATTGGTTTTCATTGTTGCAAAAGTGTACCGTTCCCTTTTCAGCGATTGTTTAAATTCAATTCCGAACTCATTCGCGTCGAAGGCGGCAACTTTCAACGGACAGAGATATTACGTATTTCAAGACACGGAAAAACTTTGTTAACCCGTCCTGACGAGGGACCACGAATATCGTAATAAATACAACGTCGATTCTAACAATATATTTTATTCCCCTTTCTGTAACTTTTGTCTCTAGCCTTTATACATATATCACAGAATTTTTATTTTATTTTTCTATTTTTTCCTTTTTTAATAACATCGAAACCCGCGAACATTTAAGTAACAGCATGAAAATAGAATGGAATACGGAATGAAATACTGACAAGACATGAAAAATGCCACGCGTTAACAGATTACTTCTAGCAACGACCACCTATGGGAATCTCAGCCTAATAGATTAAGTCAGACTGTTTCGAATCGAAATAGGCCACATAAAATTCACACGCGAACACCTACTCAAGAGTACCACTGCATTCAATTGTCTCACGAGCAATCAAAAGTTAATCATTGGACGCATAATCCTCGCCTATGGAAACGTGGAAACGCTTCGTCTACATCAAATACCCAACAGTTTAAAAGTCCTATTTACCAGAGAAGAAAATTATTTAACGACAATCGTTTAATTAGCCCCTTAACGGACGATTTAATTCCAAATAATTTTTCAAACGTGTACTATTTAATTTTGTTTAAATTTATTCGTACAAGGAATGTAAATACGTGTTAATGTTAATATATAAAATTTGAGAACCAGTGAGTAGCTCCATGATTGTAAAACTTGATATCAAGAACTTGTCACAAGTCAGACTCGTATGGCAAAGGATTAATAATAACCAGCTAGTGACTCAGATTCTAAATGCGACTTTAAATTCGAAAAAAAGAATGACGTTTTTATATTTATCGTTAGAAATGCAGTATTAATACTTTTTATTAGTATTTTACTATCTGCAAGTAACGGTGACTGAAATACTTATCCTACTTATTAATAGATAGTGATACCATATTAGCTAGACGACATAAGTCTTAGACCTGACCAAACTTAATGAGCCGTGGTTGATGACATAGTGACCGATAGATTATCACGTACGTGTGACGTATGAAAGAATGCCACGTATGTGTGGCAACGCCCAATAACCGCATACGTGACAGTGGTCGTCCAAGTGTTAATAATTAACACCTTCTCGACTAACGGTAGCTCTCTTCCTTCCATTACCTATTCAAGGTTAGGTTAATAATAGCATATAGCTGTACTTCGCCTGCACCTAATATAGTATACCTGTGTTTATAATCTGCTCTATTCACTCGATTTTAATTGCTTAATACTCATGAGTTTGGTGCAACAAGTACGCGTTATTATTATTACTATAACAATCTCTAACAAGTTCTTCCAAATCCTTCTCCACTGTTTCTAAGTCCCGTACATTCCTCGTATCTAGCATTTCAATACTTATTCTTTGCTTTATCCGTGCACTTTATTTTCTTGTGCATTGTTTTTTGCACCAGGCGACTGTTTATTTTACCACGTGCAACGCTAGAAGCATTCCGCGATAAAAGCGTTACGTAAAAAGAAAATTTCAATTTCATGATATTACGTGGCCCCGGGATTCGTTCCTTCCGATAACAGACGCTCTTATAATCGACATTTTGATTAATCGACGTTTTACTGCATTGTCGTACCGTGGCGAACAGGTGAACGCACCAGAACAGTAACGGATAATCGAAAGAGACCTAACAGAATAAAGCCGTTTTTCTATAGATGCGGCAACTCATTTACCATGTAATTAATGCTCACGAGTCGGCCAGCCACGAACGCATAGTTTATATTAATTACACCCCGGAAGATTCAATTAGTGCATTTCTCATTACACTTACTTATACCAGTATCCATTATTCATGAGGAACCACCGCGCCGGAGTTGCCTGACAATGCACGTGATCGTTACAGCATATTGTTTCAGCTAGATTTTCGTACATGGAATTTGATAAAAATGTATCTGGAGCACACTCGACGTAAGACTCGGTTCGTTAATGAAAATCCTTTTCGTGCTACGTTGTTAATGCTGCCGGAAATTTTTGAGCTCGTTATTTCGAGTAATCATTGCAATCGTAAGTTTTGCAATCGTTGCAATCATTAAATCATTCAACAATGAACGCGTTTCATCCTTCCTGTCGGAACGCAATTAAATTCCCTTCCAAACAACAATGATATTATATTCAATCGTTATATTATGATGATTTCGTATCATTTTATCGTAGTCAGG
Source organism: Colletes gigas (assembly GCF_013123115.1). Taxonomy (NCBI): domain Eukaryota; kingdom Metazoa; phylum Arthropoda; class Insecta; order Hymenoptera; family Colletidae; genus Colletes; species Colletes gigas. The sequence goes on from NW_025106637.1 coordinate 9,736,496, forward strand.
AAACTAGGTTCAGTGATTTTCCTCGACTCTTCGGATTTGGTATACGATGCAATCGTATTTTCTTCAAATAAAAAAAAATTAAGGGAATCATTGAAAAATTTAATGCACGTATACTTTTTTATCCAGATTTTTGAAGGTTACTTTCAACGTTATATTTATTAAAACAGCTAGAAAACTGAACGTACGCGTACATATGTGTTAGCGTGTCTGACGAATTTAACGATACGTGTGAGCCTCACTTTACACGTATGTACATACGTTCTATAATTAATTGTTCACACTGTAGCTCCTGGGCATTCTCCATAAAGCTTGAATTACGTAGTTAATGTTGAAATTTTCACTCTGGCTTCCTGCATATTTTTCACTCTCTCGTTCAAATAAACATTATCGCCTCAACAGTACGTCGGCATTAAACGTTTCGCGAACACTACTAATTACGTTCTACGATTACATTGATTGAAATTAACAACATTGGTTGGATATAATGCTGGAATATATTCGGTCGAAACGTTCAATTAAATTTTTGTTAAAGCACAGAATTCCTTTTTCAAGTTAAAGCGAAATCAGAGATATTATTCTTTCTTTGATATTCGAGACGAAAGGTTGTCTTGCTAAGTTTCTGCTAATAAAGGTATATTTTACAGTAGAAGTTCACTTTATATTAGAACGTAACGTTAATTATTTAATCATCGTCCGTGAAAAAGGAATAAAGAGGTATAAGCACTCGGTAAGAGAATAAAGAAGGATTTTAAAAATAATATGAGGTCGTAATTCCATATCTTTTAATGTAGATTCAGTTTTGCCTCTTTAATCTCACTCGTTTCACGTTTTGTTCTGTTAATCTCCGCTCCTCAGGGATTCCTAAACCACCGAAGATAACCGTGCAAACGACAAACGATCCAGATTGATTCTGTGCAATGGATATTCTTGTAATTCTCGTTAATTTATTTTACGGTTATCAACAAACCGATTGATTCGATTAGTCGTACTTAATAATACCTACGCGAATCGAGAGAAAAAGATGAAGTTCTGTTCTTAAATGCAGACGATATATTTCATCAGTCGCGATCTATAATTTCGAAGACGTTTATGTACCACGATTACTCAAGGCAGAGCAGTAAAGTTCATCCAATGCACCGGGTAGAATGGAATTATTGTAATGTATCCTTATTTTACGGTCATTATCTTGATTCTTAACTATGCTGCGTGTGAACCGTCACTCTAACGTGTTATTTACGGCGCATTTAATTTTCCCAGATCACAATTCTAACGTTCATGCAACTTCATACATAGATAGATTCTGGCTCTGTTAACGGAAACCACCGTAACTTTTCAGCAAATTGTATTTTTAATCGACGGTAGCAACTAAACCAGTAAAACTTTCCGTTACAGTTTTACAGTTAGTCTACGGTTTAATCGAATTCGATTAAGTTTACCTCGTATTTACTCTGTCAGAGAAAAGGGTACCACAGGTTTTTTACTATTTTCTATTTTCCACTAGCGTACATTATCGTTTCGTAATTCTCGCAAATATAATCGTAATTATTAAAGGTATTTGTTGCACGCGTGTAGCATGTGTCTCACTTTACTTTGTAAACTGTAACGCTTTCAAATTCACAAATGCAAAGCTTTTAAAAAATATACTTTTAAATGGATATGGCAAAACAATAACACGCATGGAATATAAAAAAATCAATTGTGTAAGAAACAGTAAATAGAGTCTGAGTTTATTTGGTTTGGTTTGCTGTAGAACTGCTTTTATTTTTTATTAACATTTGTTAGCGATTTGTGTACACGAATTTCATGAAATATTGCTTCGTTTTCATTCTCGGCATTGTTTCGATCGATGTAAATTTTCAAATTGCCTGCCATTCGTGTACACTGCAAAAGCTCTCCCCTACAGTTTTTTATTAGCAAGGGTTGAGTCGCTTGATATATAAAATAATTCAATCGAAATGCAAATCTGTACAAGCATAATACAAATAAAAAAAACATTTCGATCGTAGGACTTGAAGTTTCCTAAGTACAAAATAATTATGGTTACGCCGAATAAAAATAGTTTATTTGAAACTGTTCTGTCCAGCAAATTGTCCCTATTTTTTCATTCTCGTTCGAAAAATAATATTCTTCGCGTTTTTTTTATCCACTTCGAAACGTTTTCTTTTTATTTCTCTTTTTTTTTTTGAGGGAATCATTGCTATCGTTGGACGAATCAGCAGCAACGTTTTAATATTGAGTGGCGGATACGCGGCGCGGCACAAGAATTCCCGTTGTCGTTTTTCCACCGTTAAAAACTTCGTTCAAACGGGACGAGAGAGCGTAAAAATGGGCGACTGGCACGGTAAAACTTTAACACGTAATCCGAGCGACGCTCGTGGCCGAAATAGCTTAAAATTGTCTTCAATCCGACGCCTCGAAATGCGATGAAAGAGTAGGTCGAGGAGCGCTTGACAAATCCCTTGGCTGGCTCTCGATATTTTGCACCGACGTTTTGTAGAAAAATCAACCTCGCCGCGGGACGCGAACGCCGCTTCGTACTTTGCAAAAATTTAAATAAGATCGAAGGGAATCGAAGACAGATATCGCGTAAAGCGATCGTGAATTTAAACGGTACAATTGAAAGCTTCGAACCGAAAGAATTATTGAACGAGGATACGTAGGGTTATCCCATAAGTAATATCGTTCCATCGTATAAAATTTTTAAACGTACGAAACGTTCTCTGGACGAGACGAAAGCGATTACGCGTGCAGTAAAGGCAACATAAATCGAAATTGGATAACAGTTCAAGTTCGAAGCATGAATCTTTTATCTTCGATAGAAATTCCAGGGAAAAATATAGAAACTGAATACAAATAACCATAATTAGTAGTGACATTTATTATTTTTGTTTAAAAGTTTTAATAAACCGTAATTCAAAAATGTAAAAAAATTATCAAAAACTACCGAACGGAGAAGTGTGTTTAAACATAATTACGAGACTTTCTAAATGAAGAATGTTAATCATAGTGACATTTCCGTTGGTTTTTTGAAGCGATAAATATGGAAGAATAACTTTTGTACATGACAGCACGTTCATAAACTTTTGTTCGAACGGTTTTGCCCAGTTTAAATGGAGCATTATTGAAAAATGAACTAAGCGATATTTTCGTCGAAGCATCGATGGCAAAACACCTGTTATTACTATGTCACTATAATCTAGGCATTGGCAGGTTTTCAAAAAAGAAGAGACAGCTTCCTGTATAGACAACAGATCGGCGTATTCCGTTCAATATTGTCGTTAAAAAACCAGTTTATATCAATATCGTTTAAATACAGTATCATCAGCTATTTTCACCGAAACCAATAAAGACATCCTCTTCAGTCTTTTTCAATTAATTAATCCAGGGTAACTAACAGGTTTATTTAAGTTGTAACGCACATTTTCAAACTGAAACGTGTTCGTACGCAGATATTTGTGTCAGTTAACTGTCGGCGGAGTTCAAAATTTATGCACCCTCGCCCTTTAGAAGCACCCTTGAGGATTCGCACTTTCAGTGCATTACAAGTGAAAATTTATCAAATGTATTCAGAATTTTCTTTAAAAGGTCTGTGATACAGGTCTGTGCCGAACAGGATCTCTTCTCGTATTCACGATATTGATAATAATTGATATTTTATTAAATTTTTCGAAAGAATTAAAATAAAGATCGAAACGTTACTGTTCAGTAGTGTGTGATCGTCTTCGAAACTATCTAAACACAATAATATATATATAACCAAAGACAAACATGAAAAATGTTCATTCTAGCGAAACTGACAAGCGAATTTTGAATTCGGTGCGCGCTAGTATTTGAAGAAAAAAGCAGCTTTTCGACGATAACCGGTGCTCGAAAAGTCAAGCATTTTTTTCGCAACGTACACAATCGATACACGGTATATTGCGATACAATCGACAAACACGGATTACGCTACGCCTCGCTATATAATCCACGAAATGGACGATTAATAACGATCGAATACGTGTGTACGTTCGACAGGCAACATACGAACTAGTGAATTTTATCAAACGCGTTGCACGGTCGAATCGAGAATACGCTAAGCATTCGGGAAAAATGCTCCTCCGACTAGAAATCCATTTTATTTTTGTTTTCCTTTTTTTCGGACCAGTCGAGACGAATATAGCAATTTTTAATTGCCCGAAAGCTCGGAGTTTATACTGCGTTGGCAAAATTGTGGAGGACTTTTCGAACAAAAATTACTTAGTTGATTCAATGTACGAAATAAAAGTTGCTTGCAAAGTAAAATGTAACGAAGTGTTGCAGTATAATTTATTAAAACAAAGTTCCTGTGCGCTAATACGTAGTATATCCGGTAGAAACTAGTTCATAAAATTTTAATTAGTCATCGATGAAGGAAAAATGTCGACAAAATGCGGGAACCATAAAACATTTAACGATGTTGTTTTATAGTAAAAGCAATCAAGGACTTGTTACGACTACGTCAACGTTGGGGAGATAAATATTATGTTCGTTCATTTCACAGTCATAATTGAATAACCATTATCCCTCTTCCTTATATTTATTTGGATAGTCACGGTGGCTACAAGTATATTTTTCCTAAATGTGAATCAGCAGCTGGAACGATGGGATTACAATTCAATTTTGATCGATATTACACGCCCGGTATTCCTCTTTTTCCTTTTCGAAAACTTAAAATTAAATATTACGCCGTATTTTATTACTTGGAATATATATAATTTAATTTGTACTTTAAAAATAAGTCGAAAAAAAAGAGCAATATTTTATCCGAGATAATTTAATTTGAAGATTCGTGGGATACGCGTGCGATCGAATATGATGTGCCTGACGTGTCTGTCCATTAATCACTATTTCTACTTACGCTGATGTCCAACTCGTACTCTATCGCACGCATACAGTACGAGTATTAAAATTCGATTTTTTCGAAAACAAAGCCTTGAACGAGAAAATGCTATTCGTCCATTTCTATTTATTCTTGCATGTAGCATCTGAATATACCCAGTATTGCTTTTTATCACAGAATTTCTAATTATATCTACAACTTCGCGCCAGAGATCAGATTCCTATGAACCTATTTAGCACATACTTTGTCCCAATCACTAGAGTTTCCAACGTCCCCAATACGTCACATTTCAGACTTCCAAATATTATCTGATAAAAGCTATTATGATAGATTCATTTATAGGCCTTCGAATTCAATCACACAGTCATTCGACTAAGTGCACATGAATATTCATTGAGCATCTATAAGAAATTATACATTTAGTAATTGAATTAGGTAAAGGTTCAGAGATTCCAAAATATTAATAAAAAAAAATATCCATGAGATTTACTAAAACACAATTAACGCGTACTTTGTTCCGATCACTGAAATTTCCAACGTCCCCAATATGTCACATTTCAGACTTCCAAATACAGTGAGTGTAAAAAGTATTCGTACACTAGTCAATTTGAACAAAAACTTTGCAGAACTTTGTTTATTACAAAAGTATGTTAACAAAAACATGCATACATATTCTTAGAAATCTCTGGAACAAATCTCATTAACAACAAATTATTTATTTATATTTATTATGAAAATATTAACAAATTTCCAGAAATTGGCGTGAAATATACGTGTAATAAGTATTCGTACACTTCTAATTTTACAACAAAAACTGTAAATTTTAGCACATAAACGTAACAAAAATCAGTCTATTTGTTATTTTAGTATCTAGTGGGATTTCCTTGAGATTGTATAATCGCTTTAAGCCTTTGCGGCATTGAATTTACTAAATTTGTGGTTATAGTACTAGAAATTTTGTTCCATTCCTCTAAAAGTGCATTTTTTGAATCTTGTTTCGAAGAAATGTGATGGTCTTGAATTTTTTCTTCAAGATGACTCCATAAGTGCTCTATCACATTTACGTCTGGAGACTGTGGAGGGATTTTTAATTGCTGCGGCACATTATATAGGATCCACTGACGTGTATTATAAGCATTATGCTTTGGATCATTATCTTGCAAAAATATATAATTGCCCTGTAACTGCATTTTATTTGCACTAACCTGAAGATGCTTTTTTAGAATATCGATGTACATTTTGTGATCCATGATACCATCGATAAAATGCAGGGATCCAACCCCGCTCGCACTCGTAGAGCCCCAAACTGTGACTGATCCTCCTCCATGCTTTACGGTCGGCTTCAAATTTCTTTTTTCGTACTCGGTATTTTTTTCCGCCATACTGTACATCGTCCATCTGACCCAAATATGTTAAATTTACTCTCATCAGTAAATATAATACGGTTCCAGTGCTCCATAGGAACATTAACGTACTCTTTCACGAATTGCAATCGTTTCTCTCTATTAATTTCATTTACGAAATATTTCTTACGAGCTACTCTGCTGTGATATCCTCTATCCCGTAAAAAATTACGCACTGTGCTACTGCATACGTTAATGTCCAGATCATTTTTAAGTTCAGCTGTGATTTTCACCTCACTTATCTTTGGATTTTCCTTTATTTTTCGAATTATCCATCGGCCGGTATACTCATTTATTATTCGTTTACGTCCGTTTCTTGGATTATTTTTTACAGTTTTTCGATCGCCATATCTGTCAATGATTCCTTGAATCGTGGACCTCGGTCTATTTAAAACTTTAGAAATTTCACTCAGTGTTTTACACTTATTATGTAAATTTATAACAATTTTCCTTTCTTTTTCAGAGGTTTCCTTGCGTTTTCGTCCCATTTTACTGATAATTTCGTTGATAATGTTTGAATTCAGGATACTACCTATACCGACAGCGTCTCCAGACATACTGATGCTAAGTATGTTTACATATCATGGATTATCTTGTAATCGTTCTATGTGGAATGTTACGAATCAAAGACTGTACGAATACTTATTACGCGTATATTTTAGGTCAATTTCTGGAAATTTGTTAATATTTTCATAACAAATATAAATTAATAATTTGTTGTTAATGACATTTGTTCCAGAGATTTCTAAGAATATGTATGCATGTTTTTGTTAACATACTTTTGTAATAAACAAAGTTCTGCAAAGGTTTTGTTCAAATTGACTAGTGTACGAATACTTTTTACACTCACTGTATTATCTGCTAAAAGCTATTATGATAGATTCATTTATAGGCCTACGAATCCAATTATACAGTCATTCAACTAAGTGCACATAAATATTCATTGAGTATAAGAAATTATACATTGAGTAATTGAATCATGTAAAGGTTCAGTGATCCCAAAGTATTAATAAAAAAAAATCCATGAGATTTATTCCGATCACTGAAATTTCCAACGTCCCCAATTCGTCGCGTTTGGGAGTTCCAAATATTATGTCGTACGGGCCGTTGCTTTTCAGAATGGTTTATTGGTAACGGCCGTTGTCCCGAGCATAAACGCATAAAGTCTCAATCTTTCTCGTATGTATGCACAGATGAGCCGGACAATACGCAATTCTTCGTACGCGATTTCAATCCGTTCTACATTCTCTTCGACCTCGAAATTCCAACGGCGGATACTTTCTTCACAATCGAACAAGCAAATAGCCGTCCACCGTCCGAATATCGTATCGAACCCGTTACGCTTCTCAGCCAGGCGACTCACGTGCTGCATAAAGCGGCGATGGCTGCCCCGTACAAACGACACACGTCTATTTTATCCATCGTCCTAGGCATTTAATCATTCCGCGGAACGCTTTTACACGCTTCACGGAATTCCCTTATTCGGCGGTGAACATACATATATGTACGATCCCCGGATACGTGGCACCGTTCAACGTCGACGTATCGGGAGAAAGACTGATCGCCCAGTGGACTACAGTCTTCTGGGCCCCCGGTTGACGTTTCAGCTAGAATATCGCGTCGATCGGCTCCGCCAGCGTTCACGCGCGAATACGATAACGATTCAATCTTACCTGGGTTGCTGTCGGCGTTCGAACTGAACAGCACGCACAGTCCCGTCTCGTAGTTCACCGCCTGGCAGGAGTCGTTCGCCTGACAGATCTCCAGGCAGTCGGTGAGCATCAGAGTTCCTGGTATGGACTCCAGCATGTTCGTTGGCGCGGTGAACACGTAACCGGTCACCAGCTCGAAGCCCACCATTTCTGGGTCGCACTCGTCGGAACCGGCGGATGGCCCCGTGTAATCCGGCCCGGAAAGCCCCGACGGGACCGCGGACGAGGCTGGCTGGTCAGCCGCGTGCGTGGAGTCCGCGGCTGCCACGCGACCGAGCCTCGCGATACCCTGCAGCAGCAGGAACGTCGCGATGAGCTTTCTCGTCATCATGCCGCTCCACCTGTCTCTGGACGTTTATCTGCAACAGGAAAATCGACGGTGTCAATCGCCTGTTCACCCGGTCGTTCGTTAAATATTTATCTGTGCCGGAGACGCGATCGTGATCGGGTGTCTTAAGAAGGATCCGGGGGATTTAAATTCCCAACGACTTTAATAGTGGTAATAAAGCTTGCCAAACTGGGTCCGGGGTTAGAGGAACGCAATTTTCTCTGGTATGTTAGAATCGAGTCTGGATTAGGATTACTGTATCAATTTACTGATCGAATTCGTTCGGTGGATATATGTCTAGAGACGCATAAGTGATCGAGTATCTTCCCATGAGGGATTTAGTGGATGTAAATTTTGTAGCCTTTGATGCCAGTGATTCGCTTAAATTATTTCTGTATTGAATCGGGTCTGTGTTAGTTAAACATTCTTTTAGAATAATATAATTTCCGATGTAGGTTAAGTTTAATGTATCAAGTGGCTAATCAAATCGATATGTTACATATATGGTCTACCAATGTATTTCTTGCGTATTTTCACGGGGAAGAATTAGGTGATTTAAAGACTTTGATAGTAAAAATGTTCGGTTAGAATTTATAATAGAATACTATTTTTGTATTCAATCAAGTCTAGGTTAAGTAAAATCTAAATATAATACGTCTGGATTAAATACACTTATTGATAATGTGTATCAGGTTTGGGTATACCGTGATAATTGGCCGACCGGATTCATTTATTGAATATTTGTCTATTCAGAGACGAACAATCGTTGAAGTACATTCACTGAATGCATTCTTAAGAGGGAATCATTCAGCTAGAGGTTTCAATAGAATGCCATTCATGTATTAAATCAGGTCTGGGCTAGGTATACTACAAGTGTTAGAGAGAATTAGATGTAATGTGTCAATTAATTGCCAGGATTGATTCGTTGGATGTTGTTCTGTTCACTATTCAACACCTTGAGTGTTGTCTTCTCAAGACAAAGTTAGGAAATTTGGGATTCTAAAATTTCGATGTTTGCAACAATTTATCTAAATATTCTCATAGAAAATCTATTAAAACAGATCGAGAATACAATTTCTAATAAATTAAATCAAATCTAGGATAGATATACTGTATCAATTGTCTGATGAAATTTATTAGAGACTGCTATATCCAGTAAATTTTTTCGTATGAACCTGAATTTACTAAAATTCAGCTCAATGAATCTAAAACAAAGTTATACTTTACATTTTTGATTTGCTTTTATATATGATTTTCTTTACGATTGTATTATTTATTATAAAATACTCAATGCATCACACTAGACGATTTCCGTACGAAATAAATTTTCTAAATCATTATGGATATTGAACTGCGTATTTATCTCTTAAATTGTTGCGCCATGTTTCACGATCACTGCGTACTTAGAGTTCGATGTATTAATAATTTGTATTTAATTTTGTTTGTTGCATATGCCGACGAATTTAATGTAATAAATTGTACATCACAATTATTATTTAAATTTAGAATCAACGTCCGGATTTTCGGATATTCGTGTATATCTGCGGACTTAGAATTATAACAGGATTTAATTGGCTATCGTTCGATAAATTGGTAACCACTTTTGATGGGTATTAATCGATACTGTTCGTCGAGAGCTTTGGTACTCTATTGATTTTGAGCTTCATTAAAAACGAATGTATAAACCTACTATTCTTTCTTTATTTTTGCCAAGCAATGTTACGCTTAATAAGTGAAGAATCTATTGTTTTTAATTGTTTTCGAGTAGAATTAAATGATTTTATAAATATATGTTTAGAAAACGTTAGACTGATTTTCATAATTGATGTTTATATGAGTTAATTATTCAGAGTGTTGTTTAGTTAGTTATTTGGAATATCGTAATACAACTATTGAACAATAATTAAATACGACCATTAGGATAGATTTTCATAATAAGATAGATTACATTATGGTTCAGTTTCATCTAAAATGTCAATTGATCCTAATAATAGTGTTATTTAATATTTTCCTTGAAATAAAACAATAATTGAATATAATCGTTACCATAGATTTTTATTGACACGTCGAGTGACGATCAAATTTTTTATTCTGAGGTATTAAATTATTATGTTAAAGTTCCATATTTTAAATGACGTATATAATATTTAAATATTCACAAGCATTAGAATTTATTTATAGTAAGAATTATGAGAAATGGGATGCATATCGAATTGTCGGTCACCGGTGACCGACGCGGCTTGAACGAAAAGACTGGTGCTGGACACCGGTGTCCATTACTCAATACGATGGAGACCATTATCATAGATTCATTTATAGCTCTCCAAATCCAATTATACAGTCATTTTACTAAGTGCACATAAATATTCATTCAATATCTATAAAAAACATTTGTACATATTTTAAAAATTTCAGTTCCTTAGAATATAACAATAACTCAATATTTAATCCACCCGTTAATATAAAATTGTCTAACAAGTCTCGATATATAAAGGTTCAATGTCCCCAAAATATTAATAAAAAAAATATGTATCAGATTTATTAATACAATTCAATCCCACCTTCTAGCCTCGGAGCCAGCATAACCGAGCTAGCATAAATACTTGTCTTCCGGTGTGTGCACTGATCGTAAAATGAGAGACTCGAAGAATGCGTTTCACGCATCAAAGTCCGTGAGAAAAAAGAAATTACAAAACAACCAAACGTACAATAAATCGACGGAATGGAACCGGAGTTTCGAAACGCGTAGCCCCGAACACTTTTCCCGGCGATAGTTTCCGCTAGATCGCGCGAGACCTTAATCGATTCGAGTATTTCCTTCCTTCGATGCGCCTCGACCAAAGGTGGTAAAACAAAAAAAAAAAAAAACGCCAGCGTGCAAATATCGTCGCGTTTCGACGGCCTCTGTATTCCCGTCACGTTGTTTTCTAGCGCGCGTAACTAAATAACAACCTGCGTCGACACCGTGGGGCCGACTGTGTACGCGCGGCTCGATGAAGCGAACCGAAAGCTCAAGTACCGGAATTGTACAAATATCTGGGCGTCCCCGGCGGCGGGGCGTTGCGGTAAAATACAACGAACGGTCTCTGATTCCCGCAGCCCGTTCTGTTTTACCTAGACGCGCTAAAATAATTACACGATCCTCCGGAACACTCTGGCCGAACGTACCTGTCGATATCGAAATTGCAACGATGAAACCCAACAGGGGTTTCCCTTGGTTCGCGTTCTTTCCGTAGCAGACGTTCGCCCCCACAAGAACGATTCTCGGTTTTTTCCGAAAAATTCAGCGAGATCTCTCCGACAGCGTCGATCACCGCACAAGAACGGACCCGGTGTGCACCAACCACCGTGTGTACCCGCAGAGGTCGAGCTGATTTCGTTAATCGCACACGCGCAACCACTTCGGAAAATCGGCGACGATTTGCAATGATAATACGCCACCTCGCGAGCACCGCGCTACAGAGTATAACGACGTCGACCGGCTGACTCTTAGGCACTGGATACACCTGGCCGAGTCGCGGCGCACGTTTCTTCCTCGACCGATCGGCAGTAGGGGGAGGGGGCAGTGGGACCGCTGCCGACTAAAGAGGACAGAACGGTACGCATAATTCGATCGCAGGTACGACACCATTGAAAGCAACCTCTTTCTCCTTCCCACTCTCGCTCCCGTGGTCCGTTGGCTGTACCCCGAATTCTTCCCCCGTTTCGTACCCTTTCGTCGTTGTACACCTATCGAAATCACGACTCCCCCGCCGTTCGACGATACCCGATAGACCTGAATTTCGTTCACGTATAACCCAGCCGATTGGGTGAAACGCTCTCTATTCTTAGCCAGGAGCAACGGTTTCTCAGGCCCCTCCAACGCCTGACGTAACCTTGCCGCGGAACACCCACGAAATTTATTCCGCCACCGGGACACTGGCCTCGACCGCGGAGGCGCGAACACCGTGCGCTTAAACGGTCCGATTTATAGGGTCAAAGTACCTGCACGGCCGCCTACGTGCCTCAACACTTTGCTCTGGCACCGTTTCCCCAATATCAATCGACTCTTTTTAGGGTTCATGTAACAAAATTTCCATTTTTTATTCTTAAATTTTTAACATAGACAATTGGAAACCAGCCACAATTTGTCATAGAACTTCACAGGGTTCAAGTTCAAAAATCCTATCAAGATTTATTTTCTTTAACATCAGGTCTTGAGAATTAATTTTTTTAGTTTCTACATCAAATTCCTCAAATATGATACTTTGTTTTCTGACAATTGAAAACTAGATACAATTTGTCATAGAACTTATTTTCACAGGGGTTAAGTTCAAAAATCCTAGCAAGATTTATTTTCTTTAACATCAGGTCTTGAGAATTAATTTTTTTAGTTTCTACATCAAATTCCTCGAATTGTTCACGAAAACGATACTTTCTTTTCAGACAATTGGAAACTAGGCACAATTTGTTGTACAGCTTACATATTTTTACAAGGTTAAAATTAAAATATCCTATCAGATTTATTATCTTTGTGTTTGTATGGAAACAATTGGAAACTAGCATATCCACACTTTCTCCACAATTTCTCATACAGTTTAAAATTCAAAAATCCTATCTGGATTTATTTTCTTCAACAGCTAATCTTTGGAAGTAATTGTTTTAGCTTCCACACCAAATTCCTCGAATTGTCCACGAAAATGATATTTGTTCTCAGACAATTGGAAACTATCATACCCACAATTTCTCATACAATTTATTGTTTAAAATTCAAAAATTCTATCTAGATTTATTCTCTTTAACATCTAAAATCATGGAATATTGTATGAGTATTCGTACAAAGTTTGACCGAACAAAAATCTCAGACGTTACCCAATTTGTTGGGCCCCCTGACAACCACTTCTAATACGTCATGCTTGCTATATTTAAAAATTGAACAAAGAATGTAGTATTTACCAGCATACTTTAGTTTATTGAACATAAACGTTACAACCTTACGTTTATGTCCACTTCGATGTGATTTATACGTAACAAGTTGTTTTATTAAATAAAAAAAAATAAGTAAAAATCTGGTGTACGAGCAAGAAGTGCTATAAAGAATAATTTTATAGTTCCTCTAGTCAACATACTAATCAGGGGACATTAACACTTTTTGCATTAATAAGGAAGGATTAACTACTTCCCATATACGTGTCATATATAATATATACATCCTTATGCTATTTTTTTTTTTTTTATCTAATATAACTTTTTTTTGTTACGAGACAGATTATGCATCCGATGCCATTCACATTTTCCCATTCATTCCCATTTTCTTCGATAAAAAACAATTTATAACGTAGAATATAAAAGTTGTATTCAAAATTCAAGAAAAATCACATGTTTTTGCAGCGTAAGGTGATGCGTGTAAAATGCTGATTATGTTAATATGCATCGTTAGGTACCTGAGGGGTTAAGATTCTTCGTGAGTGAACTACTTAATTCAGAAAACTTTCGTTCGTACCATTTTATTTACCGTCCTCGTTACGTACGTCGTCAGTGCAACACGCATGGACATAAAACAAACGAAATAAGAAATACGGATACGTAAGTAGCAAGTTGCAGTTAAAATTGCTGTTAGTAAAACCTAGCCATGAAATGGTATCCGTATTCAAAGATTAGAAAAAAATCAACGAATATATATGGCCGTCCATGAGCAGCTCGATGATGCAAATATACATCACTACACACTGGAGTTAAATAAAAATAATAAGCCTACTATTAAATCCGTTTTCAAGAGGATATAACATTAAATAAATAAAGTGGCTAATTTGCCGTATGTTTTCTACTCTCCCTCCTCCTTATGAATCAAAATGACTGCTGTTTTTATTAAAAATATGCCCACGCAGTGCTATTTATCTCCGTTTCTTATTAAATTCTTTCTTCTAAGGTCATCAACATAGTTGCTATCTCAAGGGTCATCAACAGGTTACTATCATCATCTATCGCGTCGTTCTAACCCGATCCAGAGCTCGATTCATACAGAACTTTTCTGTCTAGTTTCGGTTGTACACCTGTTCTAGGTGACCCTGTAACGCTGACACGACACGAGGGAACCCGTATTAAATAAACCGCAACGGTCAAGCGCGCCGCAAGAAAGAATAATTGACCAATACGGTGGCGGAACATGCGCCAAATTACTCACTCGCGGATGCAAAAGCGACGCAATAAAGTGGAATAACTCTAAAAATAAAGATGGAAGATAGTACGACGACCGATCACGGTCTGTCATTAGCCAACGCTGGTGGATTCAGAATTTTGATTAAATGACGCGTGTCGAGTAAATAATAGCTACCAGTCGGTTCTGCACATAGTGGAGCGGATGACGGGTACGCGAGGATGTCGGGAGGAAGGTGGAACAGGAACAGCAGGAGTACCTAAAAAGAGAAAAATTTTTCGTGCACGTGTGAACAGTGCGACCTAACCGGGCGTTGGTGTTTCTCTGTACGTACACTAGGCCGATTCACGCGGTGCTTAGAGGCTGTTCGACGTAGAAGGAGCGAAACGAGCCTTGGAGGAGCGAGAAAGAAAGGGAAGAGAAAGAGAAAGAATGAAAGAAAGAAAGAGAGAGAGAGAAATGTAGGCTCGTACCAGGTGCCCATACCATCGCGTCACCATGCTGGAATAACGGTGCCTGGATGTCTCATCGGGTTCAATCGCAATCGGCAATCTTCTGCCGCGGAATTTCGCAAGGAAACGACCGTTTTGTCGTCGTAGTAGTCTTCGTCGATTTACGAGCGGCCGCTATTCGTCCGCCCTTGAGTACCGATCGACCCAATGGCCCCCTAGCCGTGTCGTTTGGTCTGCTGATGCGTGTCTTACGGACTCGTTTCTAATAAAGCCACGCCACGCGTGTCGCGATCGCTTTGATTGCTCCGTTCTAAACCAAAGTACTCATATTACGAGATCCCCATTGGCGGATTCGGTTTCACCCAGCTTCCAACTGGGAAACTAGGGAAACGGGTGGTCGTTGGAAATGTGTGCCTTTTAAGGAAAGCGAGAATCCTTTGGATCTGGGATCAAATATTCGGGGCCAGTTCAAACGTTTTTTAGCTTTTAATTTTCCTCGTTTTCGGAAGAGTTCGTTTCTGTGTTCAGAGTTGCAACGTATAGTAGTTTTGAATACTTATTTCACTCGTTTGAAACGTAATCAGTCACTGCGTGTACAAGGAATGTTAGAAATATTGATATCGGTTTCACCCAGCTTCCAACTGGGAAACTGGGGAATCGTGGTCGTTGGTAATGTGTGATCTTTTAAGGAAAGCGAGACTCCTTTGGATCTGGGATTTTTTAGCTCTCAATTTTTCTCGTTTTCAGAAGACTTTCTGTGTACAGAGTTCTAACGTATATTATATTATATCGAATACTTATTTCACTTATTTGAAACGTAATCAGTCGCTACGTGTACAAGGAATATTAGAAATTTTGATATCGTGGAAAATAGAGGAAAAGAATGGGTGAAGACATTGACCGCCAAGGTGTAATGAGACGGGGAGAATCTAATCTAGAGTAGTCGAGGCTACTTAGCTACGTGTATTAAGATTCCTGGAGAAAGTGTACCAATTTGCTACACCTGTCGACAATATAAAACAACGAAAAGTATATGGGTTATCTTATCCTTGAACAACATAATGAGAAGTTGAACTAATTCTGAGTATTAATATAAAGTATTTTAATAATCCACGTCAAAACATATCAGAGTATAATTAACCACAGAAATGAGACACGAAATAAATCCTGAATTGAAAAGTACTTAATATTATGGGTTTATGTATGTCATTGAAAACGTGTTCGTAAAAATCTTTAAAATATTCATGCTACTTGAAAAAGGATAGTGTAAGTTAATTATAGTAGAAGGGAAAATTTCATTCCAGGTAGTTACATATTTGGAAAAGCTCGTGCCATTTAAAAGAATTAAAAAATTCCCATTTCTATTGCCGATCTTCATGCTATGTTTCCTGTAATATAAAAAGATTAATCTAAAGAAAGTGAACGTTCTATTATTGTCTGAAGATTCCACTACCCGGAACGGTTTTGTCCCCCTCCTAATACGGATAAATAATTCATATATAATATAAATAATCGTGGTCATTTAAATGATATAGCACATGTGTAATACAAATTTTATAAATTTTAAATTACCTTTATCACTTACTATAATTGCACGCATATATTCAGTGTTACTCGCATAGTATGAGAACGATCGGTTCAATAATTCTTTCGCTTTGATTACACAAAAATGTATCCGAAACGGGCATGTTCCCACGCTTTGTTCTCTCAATTCTCTAAGACTGTGAAAACCTTAATCCATTGTACTCTAACAAGAATAATATTCTAACAGGATCTGTACAGAAATTAACTGTAAGAATAGCAAATCATACCAAACATTTTGCTTTCCCACGCATTAATCCAATATTTTTCAACGATTTCTTTCTTTTTGTCTTTGCTTTCCTACCAAGCTACATATATTTTCTCGTCTAAAATTCTGTTATAAAATAATATCACCAACGGTTGTATCATTCTTTATCGGCGCCAGATAATCATTAGGCCGTCAATTGAGTTTTGTACCGCGTTTATCGATGCAAAGTAACAAAATAGTCTAATTGCTATGCGTTTAACGCAGCCACGCCGTGGAAAAATTAATTCCCCGTCGCTGGCGGTATAATTCAGCAAGTTCTTTTAATTTACCAGTCCGTCCAGTTCGATTCAACGACTTGGACATAGCGTAACCGTGATTCCCTACAAGTGAATATTCAACTAGCGAAACGTACGATTCACTGGTGCGAACGTTTAACGGGCACGCGACTTATCGCATAACGGCGTAAGGCCGTTCTCGATACTGGTTCTCGGTCAAACGGATTCTCAAAGTTATGCAGAAGATTATAAGAGTGTGCTCGAATGCCTTGCCGTGACTTACACTCACCGTTTTGATCTATTGAAATTTATGAATGTTATTTCCACCGTAGAGAAAATCATCCACGCCGGTTTCATTTGTGCCAATTTATCACGCGAAAGGTAGATAGAGAGCCTGTGTCGGCGTTCATTTGCCGAACGTTATCATTGGCGTTTACGATATTAAGAATAAGAAGCTACCGGTAGTGAATGTACGATCGCCCATACTGAAATTGATAATATCGTTTTACTGTTTTTTGCGGCCATTTGTCCTCGCAAATTGCCCTGCTTTCGTTGTGGTCTTCAAACGTGCACACTTTGGAATGCGTGTATCAGTACTTTGGATGAAAGTTCCGTGGTCTTTCGCGAGGATTAAACTCGTGGCTTCAAAATATATCTAATTTCTTAATTTTAGCATGAAATTTTGTTTCGATGAAAACTCCAGAGACGCTATGCTTGGATCCATAATTTCACTTTTATGAAGCTACGAATTCAGTACTGTGCGTTCGCGAAAAGTTGGCTAGCGAAAGGAATGCAGGTTTGATTGGTTCCCCACTCTAGTTTAGAAACAACGAAAGTGTATCGTCCCTAAGTTTCGTTTCATCGAAGTAGCACTCGTTAAAACAAAGATCCATGGGCTACGCTCGAACCCATCGCTGCATTCTTCAAATGTTTCCGAAGTCTGAGCACCAGAGCCATCGACCATGACAAGAAAACAGGTAGGAGGGGTCAGGTTGAATAAAAAAAATTGACTACAATACTTTCTTGCTTGCGAGATTCAAACTTACGAAAACTGAAATTATTTATCGTGATAAATAAATTGAGATTCCTCGATCCCATCTCTACATTCTTTAAATGTTTTCGAAGCCTGAACACCAGAGCCATCGACCATGACAAGAATTAAAAAATTGCATACAATACTTTCTTGCTTGCGAGATTCAGATTCACGAAAACTGAAATTATTTATGGTGATAGATGATTTGAGATTCCTAGGACCCTCGTCAGGATCGTATGGTCGTTATTGCAAGCTACTTTCGCGTTTGTTTACACGTACGGTTGGAGGCATTAAGCTCATTACATAAAATAAGCATTGTTAGGAGTCTGGGATCGATAGGGTCCGCATACCAATCGATCAGTTAACGTCTTGTTCGTCCGGGGGAGCGCGAGGACGATTGGTACCCGTAGGAGTGAGTAGCCAGAATAAAGCACACGGCTCGTTACGTAATTATTCGACGGTCGTTGTCATGACGTAGACGGTCTGGAATTCGTCGCTTTAAAACGATACCAGAGGCCTTTAAGCAGCGGCATCGGCACCACCGGTTTTCTAGTCTGCTGCTGGTGATCACCGATAGCAGCGGAATCGAGCGGAGCCTCCGTTAATGGTACGTTCCGTACGGGTTCGACGCGCGGTGCGTCGACCAGGAAAATCCGAGGAGTCGGATAACCAGGAAACTGGTTTATGCGTGGTTACGCTCCGCGCCTCTAAGTGGCTACCCACTACCATCTATAGATGTTACGTGTTCACGGATACTGTTAGAGAGAAACACTTAGGAGGGGATTGGCTGGAACGAAATAAAGCTGGACTGGCCATTAGATGGAACGGTGGCAAACGATAGGGACAGAGAAAAGAAGCGGTTACCTTGGCGTGCACGTAGCCCCGCGATCACGAACGCGTCAAGGTGGTGGGGTGATTGAGCAGGGAAGATGAAGTTCAAGGAAAATAGTGTATAGAATTTCGAGAAGGGGCTATTTGCTTCTACGCGATCCCCTCTGTTTCGCAATCAAGTATCTTGACTGTTGATGGATTCAGGCGGAAGAAGGATGAGCGAGCCGGGACGAGATGGATAAAGCGTACCAAAGTAATGTGGTAATTAAACTTTGGTCGTATTACGCCAGGGGTCTCTTGCTCCGTTTCTCTTGCCCCGTGCCTTGATCCTTCGCGCGTCCTCCGAGAGAATGTCGTGGAGAGATTGATAGTGACCCTTCGCGTTGTAGGCTCTCTACGGTCTCCCATCCGGGGATCCACCTTGCTCGTAGACCGCTTTTGTTGTCCTACTCCGGGTTCCACCGGTGTGTCGTGGCGTTTCTGCTTTTGCCTCTTATCGTCCGGGCGCAGAAGCGTTCGATGGCGATAAAAAAATCTTGCCAGGGGGGTCAGGCGGAGGCATTACGATCCGCAAATTCGCGTCTAGCGCGCCCGAAATGCTTTATTTGCAATGTTAACATCCATCGAGGCTCGTCATCCTCTACGTGGCTTCCTTATTTTTCGTTTCTCTCCCCTTTTCAACGACTGGTGTCGCTCGATCTGATATATAGATCATACGCCCACCGGCGGTCGGATAAGTCTTCGACGCCGCGTATCTTTCCAGCCGATGTCTGCTTATGTGCTCGTTGCCACGGGTAGTATTGAATTGATGGAAGAGTGGTAGCGCGCACACGTGTCTGTGTAAACGTGCAACCTGGTGGTATCTAACGCGCGGATTGCTACCCTCGGCACCCGTGCGTTATCGAATCTTCCATGTAAATGACGGGAATTCGCCGTAACGATGCCACGTGTACTCGCTCCTTCGCCAGAGAAATGATCGGCGACGATAATTTTTAGCGGGAGATAAATAACGACCGTTCCGTATGCATCGAAAGCAATGCAACGAGAAATGCCTGATAGGGATTCTTAAGCGGTAGTGTCGCCCGTTAATGAATCGTTAAAGTCGTCGATATCCCGTGATCTATAATTCTCAACGGTGTGAATTCTATTTTATTTGCCGAGATTGCAGAACGACAAGGAAAGTGATTAAAGGGAGATACACAAATGAAGTTCGAAGAAGCGTGTAGTTTCAGCTATCAAATGCAGCATATTAAAGTCCTGATTGATTTCTAAAATAAATGGTGATCTGTATCGAGGATGTTTGTGTATTTGCAAAATGCTCGAAGCTCTATCATGTCTACCGAGGCTCAATTTTTTTTGTAGATCAGTGATAGGCTTAAAAGTTGACGAGCTTCACTAAAATTTTGTAAAGTCGTGATTCCAAGATTCTAAACTCTATTTTCTCACAGTGAAGATCAAGAGAACCTTTTTAATAACTCTAAGAAGCCCGATCCACGGTCCGTCACGTTAAAGACTGTGGGATGAGGCGGTCGAGAATCCCACCTACGTCAACCGCGAGATAAAACGAGAGAAGAAATAATATACGAGTAAGATTCCAGCGTGGTGGTTTTGTCTGCTAATGAATCATTAAAGTGGTCGATGGCTGTGATCTAGCAACCTGTAATTCGTACCGATGCGACTTGTGTTCGACTTGTCGCGACCGCAGGACGACGAGAAAAGTAGAATGAAAAACGATTAAAGGAAGGTGTTCGTACAAGGTCGTGAGACAGTTGTGTGTCTGGGAGGTTAGCCGCGTATAATGGTACTGCCGCTCTTTGATTGTCATTACCGTTGCTTTCCACGTTCATCAGCTTCTTGCGGAGCGCCGCGTGGGTTCACCGCGCCAACCAGTCGACGGTCTAGGAAAACGTTGATCGCGGATAAAGCCTCTGCTTGAAACAATATAGCTCAAGTCCTTTTATGCGATTGCACTCGTTTCTTTGGCTGGGGTCCCTTCCTGTTCACCCACGACGTTTCAAACGGTTATTCCGCGCGTACCGTTTCGTGAAATCGCAGCAAGAACGCAATTAAAGGTTATACCGTAGAACAAAACCACGTCGTATGAAGGAAGGAACGCCGGCAATTAACTCACCTTTCGTATAATCGATAACCCCAATGGAGCTCATCGGATCGTCGAACGTAAATTTCATCGGGCAAGACGACGACAACTACCGCCGCCAATCCACCTACAACTACTAACGCAATCTCGATCGTGCGGAACGTACGTACCCTACGCTTGATTTACCAAACCGCTCAGTCTCTCCGCTTCCACAAGTTGGTTAAGGAATCTGCCCAGTTTCGAAAACAACGAAAAATCGATTCACCTTTTTCTATATTTTATTCAACATTCGAATCTCCGAAGAATTATCCCCCCAAAAATTATTGAATAAATTTGTAAAGTCGATGATGTTATAAGATTTGGAATCGAACCGCCCCACTTTCACCGCGTCTACAATTTAATTAATGAATCTGCCTAGTTTCGAAACCAACGAAAATCGATTCACCTTTTTTTATATTTTATTCAACATTCGAATCTCCGAAAAATTATCCCCCCAAAAATTATTGAATAAATTTAAAAAGTCGATAATGTTATAAGATTTCGAATTGAACCGCCCCAGTTTCACCACGTCTACAATTTAGTTAAAGAATCTGCCTAGTTTCGAAACCTACGAAAATCGATTTCCTTTTTTTTATATTTTAATCAACATTCGAATCTCAGGAGAATTACCCCCTGAAAAATTATTGAATAAATTTAAAAAGTCGATAATGTTATAAGATTTCAAATCGAACCGTCCCAGTTTCGTCGCGTCTACAATTCGGTTAAAGAATTTGCCTAGCTTTGAAACGAACAAAAATCGATTTCCCTTTTTTTATATTTTATTGGAGTTTCGAGTCTTCAAAGAATTATCCCCCTGAAAAAGTTATTGAATAAATTTGCAAAGTCGACGATGTTATAAAATTTTGAATCGAACCGCCCTAATTTATCCGCTTCCACAATTTGGCGAAGGAATCTGCCTAGCTTTGAAGCGAACAAAAATCGATTTCCCTTTTTTTACGTTTTACTGGAGTTTTGAATCCCCGAAGAATCATCTTCTGAAAAAATTATTGGATAAATTCGATCTTGCTTTTTAAATTTAGATATTCCTTTCATTTCCTGTGGCTTGACTATTCGCGTGTGTGAAATAGGTTGGAATATATTTTCGAAATCCGTTCGGGGATGTAAAATTATTCTACGGGGTTCACAGTCGTATGGTTAAGAAGTCTGTCTAACTTCGAGGCGAACAGAAATCGATTTTCTCTTTTCTACATTTTCTTAAAGATTCGAGTCTGAAAAGTATTATCTTAGTAAAATTACGATGGAATTTGAAAACTTGGCAACGTTATAGAACTTTCAACTGACTCTCTTTCTTTTAAATTGTCTTAAACGTTGGAATTTCAATGAATGGATTATGGTAAAATTCCAAAACTTGGTAATACCATGCGCGTTTGAATAGTGAATTACCTAAATCAAATATTATTTTTTAATATAGGAAACAGTTTATAAATACATTAAGTTCGTCAAAAATACAAATTTTTAGAACAAATGACAGACAAATAAAATTTTGCCCATTTTTGAAACGCCAGCACATGTTACTTTCTAGTAATTTAAAAATGATCGATACAGATTTCCCGTCTTTAATAAACGCAACTTATTATTTACGGAAAAAACAAAATGTTTTAATCTTTACTAATTGAAAGAAGAAAATATTACGAAGAAAAATAGAGGCGAGCAATTTTGACAAAGGAGATTACGAAACTAATTACATACCAGATGAAGTGTTTAGTGAAAATTCTAGTTTTTGCCATAATAATTATTAGAAAAATCAGTGTAATATTTTTTAGCCGTTTTTTTATATTCGACGAGTAAGAAATTTAATCAATCAAAATGACTTAATTCCGAATAAATTAAATCCAACGTAATTACAATTCTTTACCTGTTTAGAGTGCGTCCCAAAAAGTTTAGAAATAACTATGTAGTACAGAGCGTGGGTTGAATTCTCGACGACCGCAAACGATTCGTGAATTGGTCGCTGTACGAACAAATACTTTCAATTAAAAGTTACCCGGCAGTAAAGAGGTCATTTGGTACGGTAATGTGCGATTCTGTACTGCATTTCCATTGTAACGGAACGTCTATAATTCATTCTGGAGGAGCAAAAACTGTTATAATGGTATATGGAACCTGAAAGTCGCTAATTAGTATTTTATTAGCGTATCACGCCCAAGGAATTTTTCGATAGTACTATTACGAGAGGAAGACGATTTCGAGTATAAAATTATTTATGTCACAACTCGTGTAATAAAAATCAAACCTTTTTTTTTATTTTTACGTAAATAAGCTTAGCAGCGAGACAAAGTAATTCGTGTATCATATGGCTCTCAATCCTTTAGTTACGATCAGTAGTAAATGAATTATTTTATCACTCTATCTAGTATTTATCAGAAAATCTCCCAGTACTGTACACGATGTGACTGTTATAAATATATTTCTTCGCACATAATTACGCGCTAGATCGAGATTATTAATATCGTAACATCCGTTGTTCGAATAATTTTCGATAACCATGCTATTATATTGTAATGTAGCGCACATTTTGCAATTTTAATGCACATCCGTTACAACAGTTAAAGAACAGAAGTGTTTATTCAAGCGTCTCGTATGGTTTAAAGTGGGCCTGTTACCTGTACTCGCGACCAAATTCCAATCACAGTTTATGGCGTCTGGACGAAACAGGTTTCTTCTTTGACCCTATTCTCCTTAAAAATTCCGTTAAATTCAACGTACACAAATCTCGATCCGGCTTGATGTATTATCTCAATTTTTTCCCCCGCGTTGCATCTTTCTAAATCACTCATCCTAGATACAAAATGTTCCGACAGGTACTGCTCAGAAATAAATTCCTTTTATTTAAATTTTGACCCACAATTTAGTCCCACAACGGCCAGGAAATTGTTTCGGTTAT
Source organism: Colletes gigas (assembly GCF_013123115.1). Classification (NCBI taxonomy): domain Eukaryota; kingdom Metazoa; phylum Arthropoda; class Insecta; order Hymenoptera; family Colletidae; genus Colletes; species Colletes gigas. Next base: position 9,760,358 of record NW_025106637.1, read on the forward strand.
ATGTAAATGTTTCTTAGCGCGTTCTTGGATCACGGATGTAAGTGAATCTTCGATATTATTTTTTTTGCAATGTTTATAGATTTCTGGCCATAGACACGAACTTGCGTAAATAATAAACAAGGGAGAATATGTACTCAACAAATCGTTGATTCTTAATAATGGTAAATTCCAAAAGTTATTATTGAATAAATAAAATTTCTGTCGAACGGAAACGCGTATCGTGTAACGATATGAATCACGCTTAAAATTATTGCACCTCGAAATCAGGGAAATCGGCTAAAGGTTTGGTGTTACAAATGACAGTAATCCGCGTGATGTTTTATAATATCAATGAATAGCTATAATTGAACTTCGTTTTAATAACGCGCATCAATCAAATTACACTCCGCAAAAATGATCCCGTGGCACGTGTACAGTAGCGTAATTCCATACGTATGATATCGTGGGTGAACGAATGAGACATGACACGAGCTGCGTAGCTGTACGTCAAATTGGCGCACTGGTAATGACTGCATAATGCATTCATACTGTGAAGGGCTCCTGTATTAGCATTGTTAATGTATTGTGGTACACGCTATAGAATCTATTTGATTGTACAACATTCATGCATTCGACCTAATGGAAAATTGTTGGCTTTAATACTCTGACTTGCTTATTGCAGTCATGCTTATGCTGGCTCCGGGAGACACGGACTGCGATTAATTGGAAATTGTTAGTTCCTCGAGCGATGAATTCTATATAAGTTCATAATTCATAAAGTGATTCGGAGTTATTGAAACATACATGACTGGCACTATTGACTTACTTGGATCACTATTCTCATGGATTAATTGGGAACTGTTGTCGAAATTGTACGATAATTGTGATCCCAAACTTTGGAGATTTCACTCAATGACCGCGAACGATTTTCTGGCTACGAACGTGTCCACTTTGTGCAACTTTTATTTCAACGGGACATGCAGCTTCATTCTTCTCTTCGCGTGAAACAATGTAAAACATTGTCGGGATATCTATTCGTTACATAAACATTTCCATCTAATTTTGTGCAGCGATAGTCATTACTATGGCGTCGCACGAAAATAAATCTCACCATTGCACGCTTGCATAAGTCGTAAACAGTAATTTTTCTCTTCCACAAACAAGACTCTTGGGTCTTTGCAGCTTGGCGATTTCTTTTCCTTATCTTTACGTTCCAGTTCCGTTTTCACTCAAACTGTTTCCTTTTTACTCTCGAATTCTTCATCTCTTCCTAACGAATACACTGTACAGAGACGTTTTAGGCAATCCCCAATTAGCAAAACTATTCGAACGATTACCGAACAAAAGTATAATTTAAAAATGTTATCGACAACTAGTTTAAGAGCTAGAATTATGTTTTTGAAAAGCACCCTTATTTTAAAATTAATAGAAGAACGTTTATGTACAATCTGATTTTAGATTTTGTATTTTTTTAACTCGCTTGTGGCTAACCCAATTTCAAATAGCATTTCTATGGAATCTGTTCAAAATCTGTGGAATTTTATCTTGAATTGAATAGTCATGTTAACGGGCAAGAATTATTTGATACTGTCCACATTCCCTTCACCCGTGATACCACATTCCTCTAAAAACTGGAACTGATTCCCTTTCACCCTGCGATGGTTTTTTTCTAATGGAATGTGAAACCCTATAATGAGTGCACTGAGAGATACGATCAAGCACTATTTTACGACTGCATACGAGATACAACGAAGCCTTATTATGCATAAGAAAAAATAAATATATCCCTCGTTATTTTGAAAAATATAAGTGTTCTTGAAACCTGCACCCAGCCACATTCCTCCATATATACTCAGACGTTCCCTTCCAAGTATTTTAATCTTAGATAATGAACTTCACCAATTAAACGTAAGACGTTGTTCGACACGTTCTGGTACTGCAAAATTTACGAAAATATCTGCAAACATCGTTCTTTAATATACAACGTCTGCACGTTTCGTTAAGCGGACGTTGCAACGAAAAGTTAATTAAATATTAAATACTTAATTGTGACGATGCCGAAGGTCAGGCGGTAAACGCGGAAATTCGTTGGTTTTCGAGAAAGCACTTAACCGAAATATTCGTAGAACAGCCCAGAGAAACGTTAAACGCCCAAGGAAATGGAATTACTTAGCGCGGGTATAACTTCGGTTTGCAGTCTGTGAATTTCGAGTTTACTGTCGTTTATCCTGACATTGTTACATTCTGCACGCTTCTGCGAAGATACCTTAAAAGTGGTGTTCTTGGACCAAACTGGTTAGATTTTCGCGAGGTCGTGCGTCTTCGTTTGTGTCGAAATTCCCACGGGCGTGCTACGAATGCTTCCTATTATCGTTTACGATAATTGAAGGCTCGGGGAGGTTCCGCAAACTGATCGTTAATTCGTTGTTGTACGCGATAAAAAATTCATCGCTGATTCACTCTGCTTCGAGAATTATAATGGAAACGAATTGTTATTACTCGATATTTGTGAAACGAATGCGATGCATTTATGAAATAAATTCTACGAAGCTGACAAAAATTAGAAGCAAATAAAAATTTTCATTAAAATTCTGCCATTACAAAAATTGGAATTTTTTACATTGATAATATACAGAGTGTTCGGCCAACCCTGGGAAAAGTTTTAATGAGAGATTCTAGAGACCAAAGTGAATCGAAAATCAAGGATACTAATTTGTTGATCGAGGCTTCGTTAAAAAGTTATAGAAACATTTCCGGCCATATAGTATATTTTCGGTAAAGAATTTTTTTTTCGAACGTGCATGGGATTTCGGTGTTATGAAACCCCGGAAAATAATTTTTCCAGAACGATTTGAAGTTTTTTTTTGCTGAAAAATTTAGGCACATACTCGAATTTTTTTCTCGAAACTACGTAGGAATTCGGGGGTATGTGTAATGACCAAAAATGACTGTAACTGGCTCCCACAGCCAAAAATAATTTTTCCAAAATGATTTTAAACTTTTCAATTTCGCCGAAAAGTTTCATTTTTAATAAATTTGTTTGACGCTGTACGGAAACATTGTCTAATACTTTTTTATAGGTACCCATGAGCTCTACGTCAGAAAAAAATTTCATTGAAATATACTCACTATTGTAGGAGTTATGGACGTTTGAAGAGTGGTCCATTTTTATGGGGTTTTTCTCATTTTGCTTAGTCAAGGAATAACTTTTCGAATATTTTTGGCATTCTTACATATTCTACACCAAAATACGCGTTATTTGCATTTTGAAACCTTAAAATCCCCCAATCCGTTCAGGAGTTATGGTGTTTGAAATATTTGCATACAATTTGGGCAAACATTTCTGCCCAGTAATTATGTTTTCGGTGAGGAATTTTTTTCTCGAAAGTGCGTAGGAATTCGAAGTTATGTATATTGACCAAAAATGGTTGTAATTGACCCTTGTAACAAAAAATAATTTTTTTAGAACGATTTTAAATTTTGTAATTTCGCCGGAAAAAGCACATACTCGAATGTTTTTCTCGAAAGTGCGTAGAAGTTTGGGGGTATGTGTATTTAACAAAAATGATTGTAATTGATTCTCGCAACCAAACAAAATTTTTCCAGAATGATTTGAAATTTGTTAATTTAATTTTGTAATACCTTTTTAACGAAGCCTCAATCAACAAATTGATATTCTTGATTGTCGTCTTATTTTGGCCTCTAGAATCTCCCATTAAAATTTTTCCTAGGGATGGCCAAACACCCTGTACATGACGTCCCATTTACGTAGACTATAAATATTCAGGAACCAGATATTATCCGAAAAAGACCGCCATGTTGATAAAAACGTTGCACAGATTTAATTATTATGAATAATATATGCAGTTGTTAAACCATCGAAACCATGGCCCAAATATGCCATTTCTCTCTTGCAAACAAAAAATGCCTTCGCCAGCAGTTTCCCAAAAGTCATTATTTAATATTGTGCAAATATACGTTATTTATTTTTCTCAAGATGGATTTCCGTCCCGATGGATTTATCATCGAGTAATTATTTAATACCTCAGCAGTGGAGTATTAATACCCCATCTGGGTCAACATTTTTTACAAATTCTATTCTTTGTTTTCGCAATAATTCGGCAGCTTATAATAATTTCTGCCGCTGATGTATATCGTCGCGTGACGTTGCTTTGCCTTATAGTCCCTTTCAAATGTCACCTATCCCGTGTCAGCGTTCGCTGCAAAATTAATTACGTCCCGGGAAATATTCTATGACGTCAACAAAGTTGCTTCGCCGGAAGAAGCGAAAAGTAAAAGGCGAGACTGCTGCGAGGCATACTATTCACTTTGCCTCTTTGCATCTCGTCCGTATCTATGATGACTGCTATCACCCGTCATCGTGCACATTGCTGAAAGCGATCAAAAAATAAAATTAGTTGAATGCGATTCGAAGCCACTTGTACCATCTGCGCCACGACCATTTCAGCGACAGAGATTGATACTCCTAGCATACAGGGTGTCTCGGCTAACTAGCCCCTTAAACTATCTCACTCGACGAAAAAATTATTACATAAAACTTGCTAACACTTTCACTATCGCGTAATCCATATATGGATGAGAAGATTTTTCACTATGAAATTAAAATCTCAAGTTGGGATGTCGAGGGAAATAAATTTGAATAGGATTTTAGCAAGGTTACAAAAATAAGTACTGAAACAAATTCTATGCAATTTACCATTGTCAATCACCTGTCAGCGAACGTTTTTCGACAAAAACGGGAGATCGATCGAGCCAGAAACACCCTGTAGATCGCAAGGTATGCGATTTTCATAGCTCGTATCTCTAAACCTATCGCTTAATCGCGCCAAATATCTAACACGCAGGAGCTAGCTATTTAGTACCCCGCACAAATGGATTAGAAACGGACGTTCGCGGGTCGTTTCTAGCGTCTAACAACGTATCGTGCCGGAATCCATGCATAATACGCGTACCGGGTGGACGAATAATCGAAGAATTCTAGATAATCCAATTTACGGGGATGCCGTGATTAAACGAACAAGATAAAACACGAAAGGATTGAGGTAGAAATCGGATGGAGGAAGGGATTACCGTGGCACTCGAGGCAACGCTACGGTATTCGAAGCACGTGTACTCTGCACATTAGCATCGCGGCGGTGACATTTTTGTCCTGTTCGCTACCGCGGCCGCGTCTGCTTTCCCCCGGTAATCTCTTATCATAATTCAAATTTCATCAACGAGAATAGGAACGTACCGGTTCGAGGCCGCGGATAGAGTAGAGAGACAGATAAGTGAAACGCTGGCGGTCGTTGATCTTTCATCGCGTGCGTAGATGCATCTCGTGTCTAAGTCGGTGCACCGCGGTCGAGAAAGCGCCCTTCGACGAACGAGATTCGTTGACAGTGATTAAAGCTCGTCGATCGATCGTCGATCATCGTCGCTGGGCCCGTCAATTCGACCAGTATGCGAACGCGATCGGTTTGCTCTATCGTCGAGTTGGGTCTTAAACGTTTCCCAGGGGCGACCAACGGACGTGTTCCGTTCGGTTCTTCGTCTTCCTACCCAGCCTATTTCTCGTTCGTTAAGGAAGAAGAAGAGGAGGGAACGGTCTCTGTCGTTACCCGGGCCATAACGATCGGTCAACGATGCACAAGCGGAGATTAGTCATCGTTGGGTACTCGGTAGCCTCGGCTAGATGCGTGCGAGTGCCCTTCATTAGCTACAGTGTAGCCGTAAGATCGGCTAATTACGCGGTCACATAAGGCAACAACGTTACGCACAATATATTTGCCGCGGTTAATCGGCGCCGCGAGTGATGTTTAGCGGCAAAAACTATCGTCATTAGAATGTCAAAGTCGTAACCGCACGAGGTACGCTACTCCGCGCTGCTCGTAATAAGCAGACGATGCTCAACCTGCGTTCGCGCCAGCTATTAACGGCATCAATATTTTGACGGGATGCTTGATGTTAATTGGGGAAGAACTGTATTGCGAAAATAAGAAATAACCGTTCGAAATTACATATTATTTTTGGGGAACTCGACGTTCGAAATAAATCAATTCTTTTTCGTGTAATTTTTCCAATGTTTTTAAGTGATTATGCAATGGTATTTATATTTCAAATTTTTAGTCAAAATTATATTTAAAAAGTGAAACAAAGTAACACGTTAACACTGAGTTCTTACATCTTATTATTTTTGGGGAACTTGACGTTCGAAATAAATCAATTCCTTTTCGTGTAATTTCTTCCAATGTTTTTAAGTGACTATGCAATGGTATTTAATTTCAAATTTTTAGTCAAAATTATATTTAAAAAGTGGAAAAAAGTGACACGTTAACACTAAATTCTTACATCTTAATATTTTTGGAGAACTTGACGTTCGAAATGAATCAATTCTTTTTCGTGTAATTTCTTTCAGTGGTTTTAAGTAACTATGTAGTGGCATATGAATCTCGAATTTTTAGTCGAAATTGTATTTAAAAAGTGAGACAAATTAACACGTCAACGCTAAATTCTGTATACGTGCAGATATTCAAATATTGAATGAAGTTTTCTTCTTTTTATAAAGTATATATGAGCTTCCTCAACTTTAATCTACTTTCGAAACTAAGATTGTTCACCACTTCGCATTTATACAATTCGACGGAAGTTCTGAAATGCATTAGTCGGGAACCTACTGTATTTAAACGAGTCTTTCAAATAACGTTGCTTCGGAGGAGATTTAGTTCTGGCTAATCGAAAGGAAACTTCTTGCGTGTAGAATGCATATATTCTGTCGAGGAAAATACTACTTAGGAGTACTCGAGTTTTATAGACTCGCGATATATCATACGAATTAACAAGTAGTGCCAGAGTAACCAAGAATATTTGAAATAGAATATATTGAAAAATGAAGTTTCTGAAGGCAATTAAATGGCCTATTTAATTTTAAATTACTTCTCTAGGCAAGATTCATGAATATCACGTAGCATCTATTTGGAAAGTGAGACGACGTTTCGAATGTTAAAAACCTTAACGAGCTCGACGTACCGAAACCTATACAAAACAGGTTTTTGGACTCTAACTAACCAATTCCTGTGAAAGGAGCATCGATAAATTAGTCTAGACGAAGAATTCTCAGCGGGGGTCGCATGGTTCCCCAGTGGGCCACGATTGAAATATGTAAGAAGATGGTAATCTGCCACTTCTAAACTGAGCACGAAAAATATTATCAAAATATTAGAATAATAGTGTACATAAATAGAAATAGAATGAAGACAGGTAGTGTCGATTGCATTTTTGATCGAATCGTTCACAAAGAGGCTGAATACTACTTGATTATGTTGTGAGATTGTTTCTACTTCTTAATTTCGTAATTTCACATTTCTAAACTAGGTACGATAAATATTACCAAAATATTAGAATAATAGTGTACATAAATAGAAATAGAATGAAGATAGGTAATGTCGATTGTATGTTTGATCGAATCGTTCAGAAAGAGGCTGAATACTACTTGATTATGTCGTGAGATTGTTTCTATTTCTTGTTTGGTTGAATCTGGCTTTAACGGAGTTCTTAATTTATTATAAGATGTAACCGTTGTAATACCGGTGTGCTGTTACAATGTCCCAAGGCTTGTCAAAACGAAGCAAAGGAACGTACGTATGTACGTTGCGGACGTTTACGAAGGACCTGCCATAGGAACTCATACGCGACGCATGGTGGTGGCTGACAGGAAGAAGTTACTAGATCGTATTTATGATAATAGTAAACAAGGCGGCCATCCTCTTAGCCCGTTACTTTCCACTCCGGGAGCCTGTGGACGCGAAACCGCCGTTGAAGTTTATATTAAAGGACTTCCAATGAAATCATATGCTGGAAGCGACCGCTTTACGTGCACATAAATATGTAAATTCCTAATAATACAGGATATTGGCAGAACTAGTTAGGCGGCCGGTAATCGTTAAAATTGAGCGAGAATGCGAGATGCGCGTACCGATACAGATATTATACGCACACGTGCACTCGTCAAGAGGGTTTCAAGAATTTGGAAACATAAAATCTTACACATGAGGCAGAGTAAAGGGTATTGCACGGTTCGAACTAAATCCGATTCCGTAAAGTAGAATTTGTACGTCGTGGCATTCCGAGAGGAACTTCGATACTCATCCAGTACACGTGCAATTAGCAGCGAATTAGCGTATCAACGTGATTCTACAAATTCTGCTACAGTAAACGCTTCCTTTCTTAACGCTTCGGTGGTCCCGTATTTTACGGCGAAGTTTTTCTGTCATCGTCGATTTCTACGAAGAACGTACATGCAAAGTTGCCGCCCAAACTGTGTTTTGATTCGAGAGTCAGCATTTAAGTAATATATTACCACTGGGTAATTATAACGTTAAGTGGAATGAAATTAATGTCGATTCGTTCGTGCCTCCCAGGGAAATCCAACAGTATACTAAATTGACTTGCATATCTAGTTTATGCATAGTCTTCAAGGTTTTGCTTCGTGTCTTTTATTTGTTTAGCTAATTTCCGGACTGATATTCAAAGTCAGTTTTCTCTCTCGGCAGAAAAGAATTCATCAGCTTCGTTTAGGAATTCCCTATTGTAAATTGCATCGAGCTATTTGTTCAAGGTGTGCCGAATGATTGAATCTATCAATATATCGCGTTAACCTTGCCCCCTGCGCGGCAGTAGCGTTCTTCGATAATTGCGAGCAGATGCAACGAACGCGATAAGTGTGCACCACAATTACCCACAAACAGAATTTTACTCCAAATCATTCGGCGATCGGCAATATATTGTCTACGAAAATCTGGTAACCTGATCGTAGTTGGCTTAGAATACGGCAGCTTAGCACGCTCAGGAATTTCGATACTACCTGTAATAAGGAAGCGTAGCAGATTCACCGTCGTTAAATCGATAATATCCTGTGGGACGAGTACGGGCCCTCTAACGGAGCGAACGTGACTCAGAAAAAATTACGACGGCCACGCAAAGCGTGAGATCGGTTCGTTGGCTCGCTTCGAATGTGATTTCGATAAAATTCGAGGGTATTAACGAAACAGGAAATCATCGTCAGCGAAGGCCCAATAAGGAATCCAATCCGAGCGAGATTGAAGCTTCCCGTCTTGGAAGGCCTTGACGCAGCAGAAAACCGTGCTTCGAGAATCCTAATTATCGAGCCAGCGAATTATGTCGGCTCCCTTTCTTCAATTAGTTCTGGTAAAAATGCTGGGAGATTCCAATAGGAACGTAGCAAGACGATGGATGCAACGATGAACCGGATTATTTCCAAGTGGCACGCTCGTGTTTGCTCTTATTCGATTAATAGTCCATACCGATACGATAAAGGTCGACGAGGGGCAACGACATAGTAATTCAACCCTTTGGCTCGCGGCGCGCCCCAATTGAAAAGCGATCGGTGTACGTTCGATCGCGAATTCTTAGCATACCCTGTATACGAGCTTGACGAATACTGTTCAACATTCGAAACCGTGCATGCGCGTCGTCTGCAAATAAAGGGACTCCTCTTTTTTCCGTACGCTGTATACGCGGTGTGTTTGCAGTTAAAGGGTTAAATGGCTACGCGAGCGATTCATTCGCACAGAAACGCACACACAAACGCGAACGATGGGGTAGAGTCTGATACCCGTTCTATTTACCCAGCGTCGAGTAATAGAGACAGATCCCGGCGAGTTTCTGAGAGCGGAAATTATATTTTCACGTCGACCAGCATCGGCCAACAACGGTCTGCCTCCGTACGTGTGTTCCTCGTTGGCACGTTCGCACGCGAGCGCGTGAATAATTCTCATTGTCGCTGGAACAGTACACGATCCTCTAAACTTTCGGTGTGTTTGATCTGGAGACACGTCAGCGATCGTGTACGATCTCTTTACTTTTAATTCTTGGATAGCAACCGTGATTAAATGATCCGCGAACCTGACGATGCTGTTTGAGTGTTCAGGGTACCAGTTGTATCAAAAAAAGAAACATCTGTTAATGTGCTGGTGAAAATATTTTGGGAGCCCCAAATTAGAAATTTAAAAACTCACGGTATATTAAAAGAATTTAATATTAACTTATATTATAGAATTTATACGTGAAATTAATAATATGAATAAATTCTTCTACGCGTTGCTACCCTATCTATAGGACACTTGTTTAGTTTTTGAACATAATTCTATATCAAATTTAAAGAAATAGTAATTGGTAGCTATTGGTCTATCAGCCTTTTATGCAAACGCTACCACGATGATTACTAGTTCGACTCTCGCGAAGCATTCGGGTGAAAATAAAGAATAACAGGGAGGATAAGTGTTCATTGGATGCACGTAGATGTAATAAAATTATGCCTTGAATTTTCAACTGAGAATGACCTGGCAGCTAAGCAAACACTACGCTAAATTGGCTGGCAGTAAAAGGGTTGTAATAGGATAGACGCGAAGTAAGTAGACGAGGAGTCGCGAAGACTATTACAATCAAGAAATTATTTTATTACAGGCAACACCATAAAGCGAGGTTCTTGAACAGTCGTACGGTTCGTGTCTAAGTCTCGACATGCAAGCAATTAGTTCTCGAAAGCCGATTTCCAAGAATCCCGGAACAATATACGGTGGAAGAGTTGTAATTGCGGAAAAGTGGGGCTGGGAATTCCTGAGACTATTTAGATTCGGGCGGTGATCAACCAATCTTGTTACACCGAGTCACGCAAAAGAGGCGGGAATTATTTCGATTCTAGTTAGACACAGGAAAGTTGCTCGTTTATTAAAAACTCGTCTTTGGAGTATAACCAAAGGATCATTGCTCTGAGATGCTACCTGATCAGCATGATCGCTTCGATAGATGCTGAGTAACTGAGTTCTGAATGAAACGAGAGAGAGCATTTATTAATCGAACGACTGGTGAGTAAACTCTGACTTTGCACTTTAAATCTGATCTCTTATACATTTGTTCCCCCCAGTCGGTGGTAAATGGGATATAACACTGACACTTATGGTGTACTTATTCATTCTCTTATAGAAAAGTACAGTAAATTTTCAAAAATTCAATCGAGTAAATTTTTAACAATTTCTATGAGAAATTACAAATGGGTCATTTTGACTGCTTTGGTAGTTCCAGTGTTAACAACGGAACGGAATTTCCTTCGTTCCCGAGTAACTCGACTCGATGCATCAGGATTCACAGAAATTCCATATATAATTTACTTTATAAGTCTTTCGCAACATCAATGGCTCGATTTGCTATTAAAAGCAGAGGAAGTAGATTTCATTTTAATTTTAGAACGTAGCGATGCGCGCGAGCTTTCGATCCGCGCGAACCTATTTTATTAAGAGAAATTGAAATACGTTCGAAGCTTGAAAAATTACGCTACCCGATGCGTACCACTCTCCCCCGTTCGTATTCCGATTCTTCGACGAGTTTTATCGACACAAATTCAATTCTGTCACGGTTCATTTTGTTCGCGTCAACCAAATCTCCGACACACTGTAGAGCCGTGGAAATCTCGGCGGCGTTCTACATTGCACGGCATTAAAGGTAAAAAGAAAACCGACGTTTTAATGCGATATGTCACGCTAATGGGCACCGCACGCAAGAGATCCACGGGGCAAAAAGCTCCATGTGTACACGCGGATAACGATTTACCTTCGAAGAGCTACTTTTAGTACGCGGACGGCTCGTCGTTCACGAGGTTTACTTTATATATTCATTGTATTCCGTTCTCTATTCTATTCCGTTCTTTCCTATTCTATTCCATTTAGGTCCAGACTCGGTTCTTTGTACGTCTCCATTTTAGGAAATTACGTAACTTACCAGGCGCCATCAGCGTACGCGGATGCAAACGATCGGCCATAACTTCGTTACGCGGTGAAGATGCCGATTTGGGTTCGTAAGAATCGATGTATTTCTTTTTTTTTCGTTTTCGTTCCTACGAACTTTTCCGCGATTTTCTCTCCCCCTTTGTTCAGGCTTAATTAAGTCGAGAAATCTTCGACCCCTAAGAAGTTGAACCGTTTCAGCGGTCTTTCCAAAGAAAAAGCACGGGGTTTCTATTTAGTTTGCCGCCGTACCTGGTCGCGATTTAAGGCAGGTAATCAGGACCGGAAGGAAATCAGTGTCTTAGCATGACAATGCGCCAGCTTTGCCCCTAATGGGTTACACGACTGCGGCGGCGAGGAATAAAAAGTGCCCTGGGCCGCCAGGAAATTTCCATAAAACAATACCTCGAGTATTAATCAGCCTTTCTTGTTCGCCCGTTCGGGGTCTGCGGGCGCTGTTATTCCACTTTGGTCATCCGACACACACGAACGACGGAATGGAAATATTAATTGTTGGACTTACATCGGCGGTCGGGACTTCTTTTCTCGTCTCCTTCGGACGGCCCGGGTCCGCTAAATGGCGGCCAATTTAAATGTTAAAATTACTGGTATGGACGTAAGTGGATTACGCTCTGCGCGGACAATGGCGACAGTTTCGGTGGAACGAGATTTGCTTTAGACGTCGACACACAAAAGTCCTGTTTCGCTCGTCGCTAACGAAATTTCGTTTCACCTTGGGCTATAAGAAATTTATACCTAATTTCATTCCACATATTATATAACTATAGTTACACAGGGTGTCCGGCCACCCCTTTTTCTGGGCCACTCGAGCCCCATTAATACGCATTGTTCGCATTTTGAAACATTAAAATCCTTCAATCTGTCTAGAAATTATGATTTTTTAAACGTACATATGAAATTTCAGTAGAATATTTCTGGCCAGACACTATATTTTCAGTAAAACAATTTTTTCTCGAAAATGCGTAGGAATTCGAGGTTATGTCTATTGGTAAAAAATTATAGCAATTGACCAATATAATTAATTATAGTAATTATAGTATTATAGTAATTTGCAATTAAAAATAATTTTTCTAGAACGATTTGAAAAAATTTTTCTTCGTCGAAATGTTTAGGCACCTACTCGAATTTTTTTCTCAAAAGTCCGTAGGATTTTTGAGGTATGTCTATTTACCAAAAATGATTGTTATTGACCCCCAAAACTAAAAATAATTTTTCTAGGAGGATTTGAAAAAACTTTTTTTACCGAAACATTTTAGGCCCTGTCGATCTTTCTTAAAAATTCGTTTTTCATTTTTAATAATTTTGTTTGATGTTCTACAGCAAAGCTGTGTAGTATTTTTTTGTAGGTACCTATGGGCTCTAAGTCAGAAAAAAATTTCAATGAGATCTATTGACTATTGTAGGAGTTATGGCCATTTGAAAATGGAACCATTTTTATGAGGGTTTTCGAACTTTACTGGGTCAAGGGACAACTTTTCCAATATTCTTAGAATGTCTACATATTCTTGACTAAACTACGCGTTGTTTGCATTTTGAAACATTAAAATCGTCCAATCCGTTCAGGAGTTATGATATTTTAAATATATGAATGAAATTTCGTGGAACATTTCCAGCCTCACATTATATATTCAGTAATGAATTTTTTCCTCGAAACTGAGTAGGATTTTTGGAGTGCATCTATTGATCAAAAATGATTCTAATTGACCTCCGCATCTGAAAATAATTTTTTTACAACAATTTGAAAAATTTTTTTTTCGACGAAAAATGGCAGTAGAATTTTCTTAATCATTGTATTTTCGATAAAGAATTTTTTTCTCGAAAGTGCGTAGGATTTCGGGGTTATGTATGTTTATCAAAAATGATTGTAATTGACCCCCGCATCCGAATATAATTTTTCCAGAATGATTTGAAATTTTTTAATGACTTTTTAACAAGAAATTGATATTCTCGATTTTCGTTTTATTTTGGCCTCTAGAATCTCCCATTACAATTTTTTCCAGGGGTTATCGAACACCCTCTATATATTTTATTGCGTTCGTAAATGTAAGATCGATAATAGGATCCAATTTTGTGTATAATTGCAGAGGATAGGAAACAAAAGTTTGTACGCGGAAAATGATAAAAAAAATAATGTCTAATACAGCGAGAACGAAAGAACAGTTCCGGATTAAAGAGAATATAGTACCACTTGCAAGTAGAATGTGGATAGCGTCGAGTAATTTTGCCTTACAGTGGTTGACTATGTGTATAACGAATACGACACACACCGAAACTCTTTTTCAGTAAAATACAAAGAAACGCGTGTGTAAAATGTGGTAGCTTTTTCTTTCTCACTTTATTTTCGACACGATCTAATAATCCTCATTTTTTTTCATTCGTTTTTCTCAGTATATTGCGTTCGTATTATACTGAGTATTTTTTAGTACGACTACGTTGATTACAATTCCCTTAAAATTAAGTTTTCATACATTGTACATGAAAATCCAAAAAATTATCCACCGAACGAAAATATCGAAAAATCAGAAATAAATGAAGTGTACATATTTATTTACAAATCAAGACTCCTCGTTATCTGTAATCGATACGTTAAAAAAGAAGCGTGAAAATGATTTCTGTTCGAGTAAAATAAAATCGTCGAGGCTCTCTAATTTCAAAAAATTCGTACGATGGGAGTTGCTGCTTTGGAATAAACGTTTGGAAGAGGCGTAACCCAGATACCGAAAGCAACTCCTTCGCCTGGCGAACATAATTACGGCGGAGTTCCGTACGCCGAACGAGGATGCAGGGACCAGCCATACGTCGCGTTACGTGCCTGATATTCGGCTATAGGTATTTGCCGCGGCGCCAGCGGACTCTACGCGCAAATTAATATTCCCTTAGGTGCCTGAAAATCCTGGCTCTGTATGTGGGCCGACCTTCGCGAGTGCTCGCAGAAGTGCGAGGCAATATCGCGGCCGTGTATTTTGCAATTACGCGTAAATAGGGTTACACAAGATTAGAGAGTGAATTAGCGCATTCAATTAACGTTTACTGCCGCGCTGCACCGCGTCGCATCGCGCCATGCGCACCATGTACACCGTCGTGCACCTATTTCATGGGATTTCTCCTGCACAACGTTTCGCCGTATCGCTGGCGCCGCAATTCGGCACGATATGATATGACCCTGTTTGAGCTCAGGCGTCGAGGTTACGGGGAACGACGGCGATTTAAGAATGAGGTTACGCGGTCCAAACGACTCACGGGCCCACTCTGACTACGCGACGCCACTGTGGGCCAAACGACGTAACCAACCCAAAATTCATATTTATCGCGAGCGGCTTCACGCGTTTCATATTGTACCTGTAACGTTGGAAAAATAGTTTCTCTCCGGATCTGCAACCATCGAAGGATGAATAGTTTTTCTTGAATTGTCGTCTTCTTGGGTAGACCATTCTTTCACGCGTTTTCTCACTGTCTTCGTCAAAGGCTTCTTCTTTGTAACATTATTCAAGAAGATGAAAAGAACCACGAGGCTGAATTGATCGATTAGCTTCTGATTTATTTTGCGTGTGTCTTCGTTCAAGACAGAACGATCAAATCGTAGGATGGTTCGTTGCTGGTCGAATCGAAAGAAATAAAACGTAGCTGGATTTGGAGCTACCTGTGTCGTAAGATCCTTTCGAGGCCTTTTGACGAGTCCTTTCCTTTCCTTAGATGTTGATGTTTACACTACGACGGATCCGTAGCGAAAGAGAGCCGCTCAACGCAAGGTTTCGCGAGGCCGGTCGCGCCCCACCACCAAACCACGCGTATTGGCCAAAGGCGCATTTACACGCGCGACATGATATATCTTTATCGAATAAATCTGCTTTGAAAATCTTGGATCCTTGATTCGATAAAATATCTTAAAAAGTCTTGAAATTTTAAGGACATGTTCAACAAGTTTTGCAACAATACAAACCCATTAATTTTGTAATATAAATAGAATTTCATGGCAATGATGTCGACAATCCTTACAATATGAAAACACGAGTATCATGGACACAGTATTTTATCGAATACTCATTTTGGTTAACAAGATTTTGTAAACAGTTGTATAGACAGTACTCATTTTGGTTAACAAGATGTTGTAAACAGTTATCTATATATTACGACATCTTGTTACCCAAAATTAGTATTCGATTAATTTACTGTGTCCACGATAATCGTGTTTCCACATGTACATATTGAAACAGTTCGTGTATCGAATTGAAGTTACATCATTGCCATGAAATTCTGTGCTAGTGACGATCACGTGCACTTCCAGCGTCTTACTGCCCTGTCCTCGATAGTGATTGACATATAGTAAACCCACGGTGTGACACTCATAATTAATGGCCCCGCTAAATGTATAACTCCGGGCCTAAGTTCCTGTGGTACTCCACATCGCGATACAACCCCTCACGACACGCCACAACGTGGATGAAAGTTTGACATTTTGGGAAAACGGTTCAACGAAAGAATCCCAACACCAATTTATCAGTCGTGTCACCGGCCCCACGTTAACACCTCAATGCCTGTACACGAGATATTTCGCGATCCTACATCGATCTTTAATGTTCTCGACGATACATCTCGCGACGCTCTTCGTTCTATGCTCGAATTATCTCGAACTGTTCGTACAACTTTTCGACGATCAAAATAATTTACCAAATATTAATCTAAACAAGAATAGAATAGAATAAAGGAATAATTAAACGTGACTTAAAATATACGAAGTCAAGGTTTACACGGTCAAATATTTTCGCCAAAAATGCCTGTCCAATGCCCGCTAAATTCGGAAAATTGTTATCCACGATATATTTCACGGTATTTCTTCGTTCCTCGGGCGCATTAAATGCACATCACGGGAATCGAATTATATAAATTCGGTAAATATTTAAACCGGAGGTCCTAACGAATCGTTCGACGTCACAGTTAAAAATTCGGCTCGCCGGGGCCGGCTATGAATTTATCATGGAGCGGGAAATTGCGCGAAATTATCGTTCATTACGCTAGTTTTTTTTTTTCTTTTTATTCCCGGCGCGAGATTGCTCGTTGATAATTACGCGGGGATAATTATTCCGTGTAATGGATTTGCCAGTGTTACGGGGTTTCGTAAAAATTCACGTAATACCCACACGAAATCATGGCTTTCTCTGGAACGTGTCGACAACACGAACCTTGGGGAGGCAACGTCCGAGATTATCCTGGACCAGCCTCGAATGACGCCAGTTTAATCGAGTCGGAGGTAATCTAATTCGTCCTTTAGAGGCGGTGGCAACGGCAAGGAACGAAACCACCGAGAACGGGGCCGAGTACCCTTGTTTCCTACTCTTTCTGTCCTTTTTTCACATCCCCGGCAACGCTTTCCTCCCTCGACGGAATAAAAATAAACCTGACGCAAGGAGCGACCACTACACCGACACCCAAAAGGTTTACGCTAGGACTAATGTGTCTGTGCACATATGAGAGCTTTAACCTTCTTCCACTTTTTGCCGTTTCGCCGTCCTTTTTCCGTCGCGGATTTAAATTATGAAGCTGAAAACAGCTCGACGCAATTGAATCTTTCGAAAAGGTCGTGCGTGTTGGCGAATTTTCAAAAATTTCTCCTGGAAAACGCACGCTCGCGAAAGTCAGTTTTATTCTCACGATTTATTCCTTTACGCTGTACCATACTTCTTTTCCGTGCTACCATCAACAGTACTTATTAAACAGTATGCCATCAGTATTTCGTATCGATTTTACTAGCCTCGTTTGTGACAAAAATTGGATGAAAGTGTTGCACAAATATATTCCCGCTTTAGGTGACAATTTGTACCCCGCATTCAAGCAACTGCAACCATCCTCACCATCGTTTATGTTTCTTCAGCGCGAGCGATAACTTTTTTTCGAAGACTTTAATAAATAGTACAATATAGTAGTGATAAAATTGTAAATAAATACCCGTAATTAAATTATCCAAGATTAATATGTATCAATGGTCAATATTAGTGTATTTAAATTTTATATATTTATACAACTCGTCCCTTAATTTTCAAATTATTTCAAATATTGTACCACGACAGCAACCATCAAAATTTTAAATTAATATTCATGAATAAATTTTCCAACGATGGAACACTGCAACATCGTCACAAAGTTAATAGATGCCACGGATCAATATTAGTTTCCATATTTTGATTATGTTATTTTAAATACTATAATGTGGCAATAATTAAAATTATAAATATTCGTAATTGAATCTTTTTCTTTTAAATGTAAAATGGATGCAAGATATAATAGGCAACATTTAAATGGACATATTTATTTAGAAATTGTAGTGTTAAATAATTAATTCAGGTAGAATAAAAATAAAAAAATATTAGCGATGATTTGATAAGTCCAAACACGGCTTTATTTTGTTTATTTTTAATTATACTCGTAATAAATAATTTCTGAATTCATTGTTACTATTCATACTAGGATTTTATACAAAATAATGCGAGACCCGTTCGCTGTTGCTCTGTCTGCTCTGTCTTGGTCAGTCCTAAGTAAAATGTAATCTAATTACATTCGCCACGAGTATTACCACAAAATAATAGCACCGTAATTACATCGCAGTTACACGGTAATTATCTTGTAATTGTCGGGGAATCATAATCGTAAATCATTATACTACAAAATTGTTCGCGTAATCACCGTGTAATTACTATGTAATTACTTTACGGACATCATTGTGGCAAATGTAATCAGATTATATTTCTTCCAAGCACTGTTCTCGGCGTATCCCCTTCACTTTCTTCGTCGAATGATTATCGCGTATCTGGAATTCGCGTTGAAGTTAAAAATCGCCACTTAGTACCTTTAAGAGTTTCAATTTTCTCTCTTAAAAATATTATAAAGAAATATTCTCAGAAAGTATTTCCGACATTTTGAAGATCGTAAACTGCTACTAAAAATAACTGCAAGTGAATCATTACTGCAGCGTAAAATTTCCAATCGTTTGGAACTGTTTCCAAACAGTAAATATAACTTGTATCAACAGGTAACATAAACACACAATTTTTTTGTTCTTTCTCCGTTCTCGATACACTTTTTTTTAAAAATAAAACTGTTATCGTTCCCTTCGTGCGTTCGCGTTTTTGTTGGAACATTTTAATAAAGCATTTGCGGTCTTATGTTTATACAATATTTTTGTTCTTGTTTTTTTTTTTAGCTAGAAAACACGCCGGGAAAGTTTATACGGAAGCCCTGTATAATTCACCGAAACAGATTCACAGATAATAGAATTTAACGTTGCGCTTTATTTCAGGAAATGCAACGAATTTTTGACGCAATAAAACGTCGCGGGATTGTTGATTGTGTGTGCACAGCGAAATAATAAAGGAAACGCGATTTAAACGAGGAATTGAATGTTTCATCAACGAGTGCGTCCGTAGTACATGCTGCAAATGACGTTGGAAGTTTAGCGAGCTAAAATATCAACGTTTAGTTGGCGAGTTTAGTTAATTCATTGAGTTTGGTCGGAGTTTTTTCGCGGCAACGAATCCCAGGCCAGCGGAATAAATGATTACGGTGATTAAATATTCATGCATATACCCGTAGCAATTTATTCAGTGAACGCACACGAATCTTTGCCGCGGGAGGTGATTTACGAAGCGCATCGTACGCATAAAACCGCGTATTTTCATAAGCTGTAACGCTTCCGTAGTCACTACAACGTGAGCTTTATATTACATGATTTCTGAACGAAGGTTTTATAACATTTTTTAAATACTACCCAACGACTGATTTTGCCTACAAAACTGACGATAATTCAGACTTACCGCGTTGGTTAACGTGCTACAAGTCCAACCCCCCTATAAATTAACAATAAAATGGAAATGAAATTTCCTAAGAAGTCTACAAACAAGCATCATATAATTGGACGATCTCTGATTTTAACCCCTTATCGTGCAATGACGAGTCTACTCGTTATAAGATTCGTTATAAGTTCTTGATTTCAAGTTTCACAACCATAAAGCTACTCACTCGTCATCAAGTCTCATGTATTAAACTCAACGTATTTTTACATTTACGAAGTACTCATAAAACAAATCTATTCTTTTTCGTGGCCATTCCTTGTACGAACAAATTTGAACAAAATTAAATAGTATGCCAAATTATTTGAAATTAAATCGTACGTCAAGGGATTAATGAAACTTTTAGAGTTAGAATATTTTAAAGTAATTATCGAGCAATTTTTGAATAAGAAATTTTAATGATATTTGAGCAAACTTTGATAGCAGAGGATTCGTGAAAATATCTTGGTAGTTCGTTTGAAGAAGACCGAGTGAAATTCCTTTGAAGTGTAGTGTGTGTTTAGTTTCGTTGCTCACCATTCGACTCGAATGTTGTAAGCAATTGGATCAAATCTAACCCCCCTATAAATTAACAATAAAATGGAATTTCCTAAGACGTCTACAAACAAGCATGTTTTAGAGTTAGAATATTTCAAAGTAATTATCGAGCAATTTTTGAATAAGAAATTTTAATGATATTTGAGCAAACTTTGATAGCAGAGGATTCGTGAAAATATCTTGGTTGTTCGTTTGAAGGAGATGAAATGTAATGAAATTCCTTTGAAGTGTAGTATATGTTTAGTCTCGTTGCTGGCAATTCGACTCGAATGTTGCAAGCAATTGGATCTAGTCTAACCGCTGAAGTCTGATTGGACCCGTAACGATCAGCAAAGAAGCCACCATGTTTGCGCACACGCGTCGCGCAGCGCGAAAACAAATCGAGGCTTTCCACGTACGACGTTTTGCGCAGTGGATATAATCCATTCGTGAATGGCATACCACAAAGCCGTCCATTTCTCCGGCGGGTTAAATTTCTGCGACTCAGCCGCGCGACGTTGACGAATGCGTCGACCAAAGAAATCATGGCTCGTATGGCAGCTGGATGTACGCGAGCTGTCGTTCGCATGAAAAACCGCGGCGATTTGCTCCTAAATCCTGGTGTGACCGTTCACAGTGTCGATCTGTTGGGTCTTGAACACGCAGGGTGGTCAAACTTTGAATACAAATCGCTTCTGGAATTGTATCGCAAGTGTCGACTAATTAAATCTCCGTCGAACAATGTTTGAGACCCGAAGGGAGTCAACTGTTTCTTAACAAACGTTCCTGATAAATTTGTTTAACCCAAACTTCGCTATAGAATAGTTTGAGTTGGTTGTAGATCGTATCGTAAAGAGTAAACTAATTTAGATGTCTGACGAACAATGTTTAAGTCCTGAAAGGAGTCAACCATTTCTGAAAAAACGTTCGTGATAAATGTCTTCTTTAGAATGCTCCTGTTTAACCCAGATTTCACTGGAGGAAACTTTGAATATAAACTGGTTGCAGATTGTATCGTAAAGTGTAGACTAATTAGATCTCTGAAGAACAGTGTTTCAAACACAAGAGGAGCCAGGTATTTATGGACTAAAGTTCGTGATAAATTTTCCTGATACAGAGTGTCTGTTTAACTAGACTCCTGCAGTGAAAAGATTTAATATAAATTGATAATGGGACTGTATCCTAATTGTAGACTAACACTTTGGGGAGCAGTGTTTGAAACGCGAGAGGAGCCAACTATTCATGAATAAACGTTCGAGATAAATTTTCCTAACAGAGTGTTCCTGTTTGTTCAGTTTCTGCTAGAGAAAAGATTTAATATAAATTCGTAGAGGGATTCCATTGTAAACACAGACTAATTAACGCCTTGATGGAAAATGTTTGAAACAGATTATTAACCAGACAAACAAATATCATATTCGTTCCACTTTAACGTTTCGTTCTTCTGTGAATCGTGTTAATAATTTTCCTGTTTGCCTTTGTTCAACGTGATAGAATTTCTTTGATTTAGTCTGATGATGCCTTTACTAGTTACCTGCCTTGAAAGTTGTACATCAGCTAAACGATGTCATCAAAATAAATTGTCTACCGTGTAAACTTAACTGAACAAAGCGCGGGCACAACGGCGGGATATAAATCATAGTTAGGAACCGAATAACGATCAGAACGATTTTAGTTCTCACATTGTGTCGTTAGCAAGTTTTCGTTGGGTCTTCGTATTACGTAGCACCGTTATTCAAACAGTGAAACGGCAGATATGTATTTCATGTATGGGTGAGTGAATCGCGTTCTATAATCAAGAAAATAACGCTATAAAGTGTGCCACGTTGCTAAAGTAGCCAATTTCGAACTCTGACGCGCAACATTGAAAGGCTATAACTTCAAATGTATGTATTTACCATCGTATGATTGTACGACATTTCCCACCGGTACGATCGATAAAATACCGTGGTAAAGTTTGAATAAATAATTTAGAAACACTCTGCATAAATAGATTTTTTTATCGAAGATGTTAATATCCTAAAAAATCATTAATCGAGTCAGAAGAAATAACTTGTCGTTCGTACTGGTTTGTATCCATTAGCACTTTTACGATCCTTCAGTTTATTTGCCTAAAGATTCTTGTCTCTAATTACATCGCGATATTTGTATTAATTAAATCGTTTTTATTCATTTTTAACTCCGCGCGCGCAGGCATTCCTGATTAAAAAACTATTCAGACTTCAAGTTGAAAATTTATTCCTTCCCGAGGAAGAACATCAACCTCGCCGATATTAATCTTTATTTCATGACATTAAATGTCCGGCTCGTCGTATAACGTGATAACAACATAATTGCTTTATTACTGAATTAGTTCCAGACACGACATCGGCACGATGGCTTCAATGACGCGGCAATAAAACTAAAAGTACGTCTGTAATTGGTCAGGAAGCAAGTAGGGTGATGAACCATTCTTGGAGTTGCCTAAGTCTCGGTAATAAGTACTTCTTCTATACTCCACAGAACTTCTTGTAACCTACTTCGTGCACTTTCATTACATCCTTCACACCTATCAGCCTTGAGAATCCTCCTTTTTTAAGCTACCGAGCAGTTTACATGATAGCCTATTT
The DNA here is from genome assembly GCF_013123115.1 of Colletes gigas. Lineage (NCBI taxonomy): Eukaryota > Metazoa > Arthropoda > Insecta > Hymenoptera > Colletidae > Colletes > Colletes gigas. Next base: position 9,783,125 of record NW_025106637.1, read on the forward strand.
AACGAGTGAAAACTTTCTCTGAATTCGTAAGTCACGCCACTCGATCAGATAGAGCGCCGATAAATATTAGATAAAAATCGTGGATGCTTATTTAGTTGAATATCTTGAAAACTATCACAAGTAAAATGAAACTCGAGCAATTGCAAGATCTGAATAGCAAGTTCAACGAATTACAAGTTCCACCGCTATAGCAATTATAAATATAGCTGCATCCCCATAATTTACTCGCTATCAGACGGGAATATTTTATAGCGGCTACGGTTGGCAGTAAATTGGATTACCGCCGTATTAAAATTATACCGCGAAATGTAATTTTCACGAAGTAAATAGACGACATCGACGCCCCATGCTATTCATTGTCATTTTCAGGATCCACCGATCGCGTTGCCTTAGTTCAACGCCGCGATGATTTACATCGTGGCGGGTTACGTGTAATCTATTTGATGCGTTCTTCTTGCGCTAATGATTGTGTTTGCATGGACAACATCGTTACCGGACATGCACATGCAAAACGGGTTCCGTACGCTCGCCAAAGGAAGATTTACGGGCCGCTCGCATTAAACAGCGTCGGGTAAAAATTGTTCTCGATCCCTCGAATTTCCGCCAACCGTTGCCAGTCCGGGCGTCGTAAAGTCCGCTGGCGAAAACAAATATCGATCCGCGATCGTTAACCCTGCGTCGGTGTGCGGTGAGTTGCTGGAACACCCCCGCTCGAGGAAAATCCCATCCTGGGTGTTATTGCAGCAACATTTTTTTGTCGCGCGATCTTGTCGACAGATTTAATCCGCTAAGTACCAAATTATTGTCAAAATACTTTATAAACGCGAATAGTAATTATCTTGTCGGAAAGAAATTTTCTTTCTTTCCACCGAAAGAGGTGTAATAATTTTGAGAGACTTTACAAGCAGACCTTATGAGCTTCTACAAATTTTTTTATAAACGTGAATAGTAATTATTTTGTCGGAAAGAAATTTTCTTTTTTTCAACCGAAAGAGGTGTAATAATTTTGAGCAGACATGAGCTTCTACAAATTTTGTTTTTAAATTTCTGAGCAAAGAGTCTGAAACGTTTCGTGTGATTTATATTTAAATATTTTTCTAGCTGGTCCTAATTTTTTAAATATCGTAATATCGTTTCTCGTGGTATTGTGTTACGAGTATTCGTAATAGAATGCGACTGAGACAAGATTAAGTTTGTATTACACTGCACGTGGTCGACCATCTTCATTTGATCACCAACACCGTTTAGATGAAAGATTGTATATCATTATTTCGCATCCACGAGAAAAACATAAAGATTGCGGTAGCAGTGTGCTCCGAGCGAAAAGCGCAAGAAGGAAGAAAAGAAATTTTATACACGCGAAACATGCGAGAGGATACCTAGGCTGCGCGTTGGGAAACGTTTCAAAAGACACGATACAATGACTAATTATAAATTTAATTTGAAGCGTTTTCACTGTCTTGTAGAAATCAGGTCAAATTATTTATGGATGAAATATTTGCCTGAGTCCTGTACCTTTGGAGATAGAGATCGAATTCTGTATCACGAATAAGATATTCTTATTTGAGATCTCAAGGAAGGTTTACTCGAACTAAGCACATAAGGTCGTATAGACTTACACGAGTACACGAGACTTTGCATTAATTTACTTTTGCATGCATAATTATCATTACTAGTAAGTACAGGTTTTTAGATGCATAAATTACATTCTTTCAAAGAAGAAAGAATATAGGCACACTCCGTAATATTTGACTTGGCGATTAGCATTTGTATGGTAAGCGGTAGTCCAAGTTTCATTTTTCGTATGTTATTCGTTAATGTAAATATTTGGGCGACCTAAAGTTTACATTACTGACCTACGTGATTCGTATTTTCACTTTCAAAGTTACAACTTCTAACTTTGTTGCTACAATAAATTATCCAGGATGTATTTTATGATATTTTACGATAATATTGACCACATAAGGCATTTTCTCGTTCCATAAATGTTCCATAATTAACCACATCATTTTGCCAATATTCTTCGTTAATTTCCAATATATATTCGATATTTGCGGTCCGTCGAAAGATAGAAGTCGCGCAAAACGTTGAAATATTTAAATAACCGACTCGACGCCGATCCACTGATCTATATTTGCCCCGAATCGACGGTGCGCCTAAAAATGTAAAATTAAATTGCACGGAGGCGTGTTTGTCCGCTCGTTAATGGAGAAATCGATACTTTTTACATCGTACGTTTATTTGCAAAGACCGTGCCAGTAACTGTAACGCATGAGTACAAATAAATTTGTGGTCTTCGTGCATCCCACTAGACTAATTCAAGGATAAGGTCATACCGTGAACGGTTGAAAAAGGAAAGAACGAAACAACAGAAAGTCGAATCGACCGGTTTTCCAGAGTCCGAACCGGTACTCTGCGGTATGTAGATCGTCGTCTTGAAATACCGGAAACGCGATATTAATTATAGTCAGGACAAAATCAACTGGTCGCTGAAGGCCACTTCCCAGACCGTGAATTATGCCAAACACGACTTCTACATTTGCGTCACGCCAGCCACGCGGGTCAGCAGATTGTGTACTCTGCGGGTTTGCCAGGCAAAAAAGAATCAGCCTCTCGTCGATCTCGAACGACTGGTTCATTTTGCTGCTGTTATAATATCAAACAAAACGAACCACGAGAGGAAAAGCCACTTGACCCGTAAACCATGCCACGCCCACGTATTTACGTGTTTGTATCGACACGTTTCAGCATTAGTTCCGCGATCTTCGCCGTATTCACCGATGCTCGATTACCATCGAATGCTTATAGATAGCGCGGCAAGACCATTTCTCCGGTTACGTCAGGCTTTGTGTTTGAGAGACTGACTCGGGACGCAAATTAAGGGACCTATGCAAGGGTTAAGGTCGTAAATTCGCGCTGGAGTTTATGTGTCCACTTGTGTGCGCGATATCTCACCCGACCTGTGTCCTCACACCCTGCCACTGAACACTATAGTTGAATCAAAATCAACTGCCCGCTAGAGGACGCTTCCACGACCGTTAGGCACGCTAGAGTTCTGTCATTAGTTTCATTGACCACTAATTTCAGTGACTCCCGAGCATGCCAAATGGGAAAGGTCAATTTTTTCGAATAAAAAAATCATTCCAAACATTTTCCTTCGCGTTTCGACTATTTCATTTTGGTCCTCTTCAGAAACAATATGAGGATTCTCTCAATAACTCTGCCAACTCTGGAAGGTGATATCTCAACAAAATTATTGAGAATGATGTTATAATAATTTTGTGTATATCAATGTTTCAAAAGTCCTAGGTCTATGTTAACTCTAATTTCAAAATAAATTATTCTTCAAATAAAAATATCATTCCAAACATTTTCTTTAGCGTTTCGACTATTTCATTTTGGTCCTCTTCAGAAACAATATGAGGATTCTCTCAATAACTCTGCCAACTCTGGAAGGTGATATCTCAACAAAATTATTGAGAATAATGTTATAATAATTTTGTGTATATCAATGTTCCAAAAGTCCTAGGTCTGTGTAAACTCTAATTTCAAACTAAATAATATAATAAAGGCAGATCATTCGAGAAAACTTTGTAGTAGTCAGAGGGACCAGTTGATTTTGATTGAACTGTATTTTTCTGGCGAACGCAACGACGTAGATATCCACGGTGAAGGTATAATGGTGGCGACCTTAGGAATCCTTGGAAATCGAACTACGCACTGAGCACCCCAGGTGATATACTTCGATGGCCCCCATAACGTGTCCGGTTTCTTTCGCGAATGTAACACAACGCGAGTTAGATCCTTGTTTCGGAAAATGAGCGTTCGTACGTTTACGGTAGCCTGATGGGATATATGCCGGATTACAACGCGCGGAATGTGCGATTTTCGAGCTGAAAAATAACCGCTTGAATACTTCATATTTTGTTAGACGCTCGGTTGAATTTACGAGGAATTCGTCCGATGTTATTTCCTTTTACGAATTTCCCTCGAGTATCCCAAAACTGTTGCACCGTTTACGCGAATTCATCGTTGATTCGACCGTGAGCATCCTTCGATCAGGTTTATCGAATCGTTGTTAAATGTTTTATGGAGAATCGTCTACATTTTCCACCGTCTAAACTGGCAAGGTTAGCAGCTCTCCTTACCGAAAATTTAATGCCACAAGTTGAACTCTGTTTCTAAACAAGACGATGGAAACACACTGGTACACGTTTGCCTTGAAGCTGTTGCAAAGTGAAACATTATGGGCGACCAGTATCTTTGCCCATGCTCTCAGACATTGCTAGATTATCTTCCAGTGGATATTTTATATGTTGTAGCTCAATAACCTTCCTTGTATAATGCTTTTTAATGGGCGTTAAGTAGCGAACAGATATCTGGATGTTGACAAGACAACGAGGAGATTAAGATACCGCAGGCCTATAATTCTTTTCACCAGAGCGGGCAGGGCGATATATCTGATAGCGTGAGTGTTTATCTAAAGTGATTCATCTAAATTACGTTGTTACGTTGCCAGACAGTTGAATTATCTATCATTTTCCGCCCCGCTATGTAGTCGCGATTATGATACGAACGGAAACTTCGATCGTATTAATTGAAATCGGTCTCTTCCGTTTCTACGAGATTACTGTGGTTAACGGAACATTGGGTGTGAAAACATTTATTAGATCATTGTACTCGAAAGTAATTTAAAGACTTTCGAAAATTAAATTACGACGCTCCGATTTTTTCTTAAATATGAGTCTAACAGAATCTTTCGCCAAATACATTTGCAAAAGAATGTAAATCAGTATTTTACTGCGCGTAAGCAAAATTCAAAAGGCAAGTCATTCTTGCAAAAACAAAAGCTTTCGAAGAGACAATATATTGGCGATGGCGGACGGGATTCAACGTCATAGCTTTCGAGGCGTAAAACTGGATACCGGGAGCGACTGCTACTAAACGGACGTTGCCTCGTGATTCGCGCGTTAATATCCAGGAACGCGTATTATCGAACAAATACCCTCGTTGTGTGCAAATCAAAAAGTTCATACGTAATCCGTTAACAAAGAAAAAGTCAATAACCTGCGCCGGATGATAATAACAAAGCTGTTAATCCAGCCAGGCTCGAATGCTGCGGGATCTCGTTTAATCGTGCAACTTTTTTCGCGGTTCACGGCTACATCGCTGCTCGTGACGCAACGAGGAAGCAACCTGGACGAAAATTAATGGATAAAATGTACGTATACGTGCTCTCCCGCGTACTTATACAGTATCGTATAACCGCGGGCCTGTATCCGCGTAAATTACGTCAGCCGTTTCCACAATTGTGCAAACTTTACGCGAACCCACTGTACGTGTACATAGGCTGGCCCTACTATAGTTTTGCTCGCAAAGTTACCAACGACGGGGCGACCACACGTTTGTCACGAATTTTCGACAGTCATTTATATTCGCTCTGTTCGTGACAAAAAGGGATGCTACCCGGGGGTTGGGTCGTCCCCTGTCTAAGTGATAATTTCATAGTTTTTCTCGTCGCGATATGTATATTCTGAAACTCGAAATAATTTGGTTGGCAATTTTAGTAAAATAATAATAGGGTATGTTGCCCTAATATGGAATACGTTCTTAATATGGAACACTGCAATATAAAAGGATCGTAATTTTGCCATTGGTTAAATAAATTCATTATTAAAAATAGTCAAAATTAAAAATTATTTAAATTAAAGTTGAAGAATGAACTAAAGAAGAAACAGACCTATTGATGGTGAATGCAATCGATTACAATTGTCAACCAAAAATATCGCAGTCTGAGCTTTTGCAACGTGATCTTTGACCTAATATTATCCATAATAAGGTAAGTGCGCCAGTTTTATGTTAACTCGATTATTTCTTCAAATATAAATATAAATGTACATATATTTAATATAATTATATGTACTTATATTAACATATAAATATAGTATTCCATATTACGAGCACTATGAGCCTAATATGGAAAATGAGGGCCTCAAAAAAAAAGTAAACATTTCCTAAACCATTATTATATTTTAAATCTGACTATTACCAGTAAAAAGAGCATAAAATTTCTTATAAATTCATAATATTTAAGTTTTTATAAAAGTTCTGCAAGCAAGTGAAACATGTGTATAAAAAAAAGTATTCCATATTGGGGCAACTGACCCTACACTTTTATGAACATAAGTATATGTTTTTGACATCGAGGATTTGCTCTGAAATTAAAGAAGAAATAATAGAATTACTCTTTTTTAAAATTTCCAATTATTCCACTATTTCTTGTAAATGATCTTGACCGACGTATTCAGCAGATCATTCTTAGCAAAAAATATTGTACACTACAGGTCTATATTGTACGAAAACGAAGACTAAAACGTGAACCGAATGCTGCAAGGTTTGCCTTCCTCATTGGGAACCATTTATTCCTGCTTTTGAAACCAGCATAAACACTGTTTATCTCTATAACGAAGCGAAATATACCTATATTGTGTATATGGCTTTAATACAACGCATTATAAACTGAGATAAACATTGTTTATGTTAGTTGCAAGAGCAGAGATAAGTGGTTCCCGATGATGAAGGCAAAATTTGTACCTAGCATACAGTTCACGTTTGGTACGAAACAGATCTATAATCTGTATTTTATTTTTTATTGGAAATCCACTGAACAGATGAACGAAGTTTGTCGAATATATTTGAGCTAGGCTGTAAAAAATTATTCGTCACATTACATTCTTTTATTTTCTGAATAAGATCAAAAATAAAAATAAATGAAGAAGAAGGTACATATTCTGTAATCACTGCAGGAAGATTATGAATATAATTTTTATTTCTATTTGCTAAACAGATGGACGAAGTTTGTCGAATATATTTGGGTCAGATTGTTAAATATTCCCTACGTGCACTACCTTATTTTATAATACTGAATAATGTTGTTAAATAAAAAATAAAAAATATATAAAGAAGAACGTAAATATTCTATAATCACTGCAGGAGGATTATAAATATAATTTTTATTTTTATTAGCTGAACAAATGGACCAAGTTTGTCGAATATATTTGGATCAGATTGTAAAATATTTTCCACGTGCATTACTTTGTTTTGTAATACTGAATAAGATCGTTAAATATAAAATATATAAAGAAGAAGGTACATATTCTGTAATCACTGCAGGAAGATTATGAATATAATTTTTATTTTTATTTGATGAACAGATGGACGAATTTTGTCGAATATATTTGGATGAGATTGTAAAATATTCCTCACATGCATTACTTTGTTTTGTAATATTGAATAAGATCGTTAAATAAAAAATAAAAAATAGGAAAAAGAAAGTACATATTCTATAATCACTGCAGGAGGATTATGAATATAATTTTTATTTTTATTTGATGAACAGATGGACGAATTTTGTCGAATATATTTGGATGAGATTGTAAAATATTCCTCACATGTATTACTTTGTTTTGTAATATTGAATAAGATCGTTAAATAAAAAATAAAAAATAGGAAAAAGAAAGTACATATTCTATAATCACTGCAGGAGGATTATGAATATAATTTTTATTTTTATTTGATGAACAGATGGACGAATTTTGTCGAATATATTTGGATGAGATTGTAAAATATTCCTCACATGCATTGCTTTGTTTTGTTATATTAAATAAAATCGTTAAATAAAAAATAAAAAATATATGAAGAAGAAGGTACATATTCTACAATCAGGGTAGTAAGAAAGATCGAATTTATGCTTTCACTCGATAAATGATTAGAATTTTACGAGCGTGGTGTACACGTTAGACCAGGTGAATTGTTTCTCTAGTTATACAGACCTTCAATTCCACGGAATAGCAGTTGTTGTCAGAACGCTGATAACGAAACGTTGTAAGCACCTGCAACGGTGCGCGCAACTTGGCTGGAATCGGGAAATTACCCCTATCTCTAATGAGCTGCGACTCCGAACGAGTCACTCACACCAATTTCGCTGTAACGTCAGCGATACCAATTGGGACACGGTTCCGGAACGCATGCGGGCTTTCTGTATCGCGTCTGTTATCGCTTTGCCCAGCGCCCTCTCGATTCGTACACTTTTAATAGGACAGAGAAAGAATCTATTTAAATATCGGACAGCTAACGAACGCGGATATTATTTAATTTCCAACGTTACAACTTACTCGTTAGCGGATAAAAGCTCCGCGGAGAAATTACTCGAGATATTTAACGCAATTTCTGGGCAACTTTCAGGAGCGACCATCGCCCGGGAACGGGGCAAGAATATTTTATCCGCCTCATTTGGAAGGCGGTCAGCAAAGTTCGTGATATCTTGCTCGCGATGAAATACTTTACCAACGCTGCCGCATAATAACGCCCTTATTTATTTTACTTTCCCATTCGAAATTCTAATTCCGTTTAAAACGATAACCTTCCACCTTTCTCAGCTTTCGCTAAGAAGCTCGGGAAGTTAAGTAGCCTTAACAGGCATTTTCTTTTCCACCTCGAAAAACACCACATCCCTTCGATTTCGTTTCCCTTTCTTCCCCGTTAACCTTGATTACACTGTACGCTTTCGACTTATAAATCTTCGAACGGCGCTTTCTTCGATCTCGTGTTCCCGGAACAAAAGGAGATATAGGTTCCTCTTTGCGAACAGTCGAGTGTCCGAATCAATGGGACATAATAGAATTTGGTACTTGACATCGTGAGAGAAGTGCGCTCAATTTTAGGTCACTAGGTACAGAATTTAGTTATTCTGATCGATATACGGTAACTCCCGCTTTCCTATGACAAAATCGGGTCTGCAAGTCTCCTCTAAAGCGGGTATAATCTTTTCTCCCGACCATCTATTCGGTAAAGATAAGAAAAATTACTCTATAAAAATTGTTTACGCGACCATTCGCCAAACTGCGACACTTTTGTTTCGACTTTGAGATCGAGCTATTTCGTACCGTGCCATTGGTGGTCGCCATCAGCGTTTCGAGGCGTTTCCCCGCGATCTTTTCATTCATCTTGGGCAGTAAATACAGCTTCTCGCGACTTTTTAGGAGCGTAATATCCGGTTATATATCGGACCTGACTCCACTGACACCTCGGGAAACTTTTATCAGGGAAATAATTTCGTGGAAAGTTCGGTATAAAGTTCCCGCGAATGTCGCTAACCCGGGTAACTGTCGTCGCTGCGTCGTGAGGGTGGAGGGTTCGTTTTCTCCGCACGTCTCGGCTAGATAAAAGTTTCGCTGAACCGCGTGTAAACGGGCGCGCGGAATTCCGTATGCGTTATCGCGCGATCCCATCGACGTGCATTCTGCTGCTGCGTCGATGGAAATCGCGTTGCACCGACCCGAGCTGCACTTCGCACCCCCAAAGTAATGTGTTTTTCAACGCGGAGGAATGTTAATGGACAGCAACGAACGCTTTCCGGGGGAAGAATGGCGACGAATCAATCTTTCGTCCGATGGCGGAGATCTTGGTCGGGGCGATTTACTAAATCGTTCTAATCGAACTCGAGATTTTTATACCAACAGATGTCTGCTCTAACCATTCTATCCCAATCACTTCGTGCACGTTTTGTCAGAATTATAAAGAAATATTTACTCATACACAAAATAATACGAAAATCTAGAATATCAATTTGTTGATTGAGGCTTCGTTAAAAAGTTATGAAAACAGTAAATTAAAAAATTTCAAATCATTCTGGAAAAATTATATTCGGCTACGGGGGTCAATTACAATCATTTTTGGTCAACAGACATACCTCCGAAATCCTACGCACTTTCGAGAAAAAAATTCTTTACCGAAAATACACCGTCTGATCATGAACATTCCACTGACACTTTTCGTCGTAAATAAAACTTTTCAAATTGCTCTAAAAAAATTATTTTCGGTTGAGGGGATCAATGACAATCATTTTTAGTCAATAGACACACCCCCGAAATCCTACTCAGTTTCGAGGAAAAAATTCATTACCGAAAATATAATGTGACGCCAGAAATGGTTCCTTGAAATTTCATTCATATCTTTAAAATATCATAACTTCTGAACGGATTGGGCGATTTTAATGTTTCAAAGTGCAAACAACGCGTATTCTAGTCAAGAATATGTAGACATTCTAAGAATATTGGAAAAGTTGTCCCTTGACCCCCTAAAGTTAGAAAAACCCCATAAAAATGGTTCAATTATCAAACGGCCATAACTCCGTCAATAGTCATTGGATCTCATTGCAATTTATTTTAGAAGTAGAGCTCGTGGATACCTACAAAAAAGTATTAAACAAAGTTTCCGTAGGACGTCAAATAAATTTATTAAAAATGAAAAACGAATTTTTAAGAAAAATCGACAGGGGTAGCTGCTGAAATTTTTCGGCGAAATTAAAAAATTTCAAATCGTTTTAGAATAATTATTTTCAGCTGTAGGGATCAATTATAATCATTTTTGGTGAATACACATACCCTCGAAATCCTATATACTTTTGAGAAAAAAATTCTTTACCAAAAATATTCTGTGTGGCCGAAAATCCTTGATTTTCGTGTTATTTTGGTCTCTAGAATCTCCCATTAAAATTTTTCACAGGGGTGGCCGAACACCCTGTATGTTTCAACGAAACATGTAAACTGTACAAATCTGCCACCAATAAGTAATAAGAGAAAAATACTGATATGTGTTTGTATACAAGGGAATTAATTTATAAAAATACGTATTATTAATCGAATGTATGTGATCATTGGAAATGACAGTAACATCCACTTGAGTATTTTTGTAACATGTATGAGTGAGATAAAAATTTTAAAAAATGGGGGATGATTCTACATGATAAGACAAATCGAAAATGGAGAGTAAAATATTTTCACTTGAAACTCCGTTTTCGAGAAAAGCGGCTTTGAAGATTCATCGTGTATACGTGCAATGGAGTACGATTTGGAATTCAGTAGAAGTAGAACGAGTGGGTCGTGGACAGACATGCTGGAGCAACTCTTATTCAATTATTTATTATCTCGAAAACGAAGCCTCGAACGACAAAATTTTATTCTTTATTTTTTAATCATACATTTACGATATATTAGGATATATTTATTGCAAACACGCGTCTTGGTAGGTCACGAAATTAATTGGGAAATTCAAAGTTTCGTTACCATGTCAATCTATCTTTTGCTACTATCTCGACGCTAAGCCGATTTTCCATTGAATGAACTAACTTTGATGTAACAGCAGCCTATGGACAGCCATATTTCAGTAATATTCCGGCGAGGACACAGGTGATACAGATGACATTGTGATTAATTTTATTTTAGAAACGATAAAGAATCCGTTTAGGAAGCTTCTTGTCTCTTCAATATTTTTCAAGAAAGCATTGGATGAGGTATGTTTGAAAGGTAATCTCTTCTTAAACTCGACTTCTATACATTTTCAAAATACCTATTGAATTTTACTTTTTATTAATTTTACGAGCCCTCACACGTACTACTGGTTAAGTAGTTCGTTTCCAAAATAATATCGTATCATTTCACAATATATTTGTTATCTGGAATGCATTGATTTTCACAGTACATTCAGTAACACCGAGTATTTATTCGCGGTTGTATTTAAAACAATTGTATGCTAATATTGCGAATAAACATAATTCACAAGAGAATTTTCCTCGACGTAATAATAGAATATTCGATGAAAGGAGATTGGAGACAAAAATCGATATAATCTTTACATGTTAAACCAGAGGCAGAGGCTCGTTATATCACGAACATACAGAATATTTCTCCAGTTATTCGCATATCCTGGTAATAGATAGCAAACACAGTAAACACGTGTACGCGAACGAATGTCTACGCGAGAATAAAATTCATAATTACCCGTATATTAAGAACACGAATCTTTAATTCCATGGTACACGTGTCCCCTTAACGCACGATGAAAAACTGCTACTCATCGTTTGTAGTTGAGGATAATCTGCATATTGAGCTTAAGAAACGGTTCCGTTTGGAATTCACTGCGCAGCAGTACATGATAAATACACGAATAACGAGAACAGACTTTGTCTGATCGAAGTTACACACGGATCGAGCCGTTCTCGAAATTAAGCCTCTTAAAAAAGGCTGGCCTGTTATTTTCTCGCAAGTAGAGGCTCGAGCTGATTCCGGCACGGACTTTTCAAGAATGAAAACGTTTTCTACGGCTCCGTATCTTCGTTTGCTCACGTTTCGCCTCTCAGCCCGGCTCCTTTCTTTTCGGAAGCGCTATGCACACTCGGGAAACAAAGAAACTTCTGGGGCGCGTAATGAGAATGTGATTTGAGAACAACACGCAACAACGCTCGACGTTTAGTTTCGAAACGAGTAGGTAACTTGAATTAAATTTTTCCGCCGGTAAATTAAACTTACGTGTGTACGGTATTATCAGTGCCGTTGTATTTCACGCTAAATTACAATTATACAGCAACCTTTACGATAGCAAAGTAAAAAAGTAACGCAATTTGCTGAAAACTGAAACCACGGATAACTGGTGATTTTAATTCATGGTATATTAAGATTTTCATTTACATATCGTTTACCCGGTTCTGTTCCTAAAGAGATAATAATGAATATTTCAGAAAGATATTTTAATCTCTTCGCGAACACGCGTCGTGGCTATTGGAACAAGTATTTCAATTTTAGTGAATCGTACACGAAAGAATTAAATGAAAAATTTTTATGATTTTGTTATCTTGAACGCCCTTTAAACGCAAATATAATTTATGGCAGAATGCATATGGAATCCCGTGGACGTACAAAGTCGTACACTTTGCAAACGACTACCGTAATTTATTTTCATCGTCGAGCACTTTTAATACCACTAAGCATTACAATTATTTTCATTTTACGTGCGTGTTGCGTTTTCATTTTCGAGCTATAAGTTCCTGTAGCCTGAAAGGGCTGAAAATAAAACATCTTTTATATATCATGGTTTGATTCTGTACCTCATTGTCGGTTAAAATGAATATAATAATATTAACTGAAAATTCTACATTTTCATCTGTTGTTTCTACAGACAATGAGAAACATATTAATTTAACAATACTCTATCTTTTCTCTAGAAACAAAGGATACTTAAACAAAACGTTAATTGTGTTGTGGCAAATATTGGGAAAAATTTATAATATGTAATCGATAATACCAATTTATTTTTATTATAGAATAGTTAAATTTCTATCTATTCGCTGTGAAGTTTATTTTACAAGTAACTATTTTCAATTTTGTTTCATTTTGGCCATCTCTGTACCGGGTAGCCGAAAAGGAACGTCTCTTAACTCCGTTGGTTAGTAAATACGTGGCCAATGACGCGTGACGTAACTCAATTAAATGCTTAGCTTCATTCGCATATTTACTGTATCGCGCTACCGCTAGCGATAGCGCACGCTATTCGAATTACGATCGGTTAGGTGTAAGATGATGGATGAATGTAAACGAGATTATAGCCCGACGTGGTCTCGATTAAACGAATTACCGTGTAAGAGGCGAAACGCGGAAAACACGTAAATCTTGTCGTGTCGTAATTCGACTCGAACATATTGATTCCTTTAATGAAAATCTCTTCTTAGATTGTATCGATAAAGCATCAACAGTAGTGGATAATTAACGAGTCAAATATGACGCCGTAACACGATGCAATTTTCTGTTTCATAGATAGTAATTGTAGGTACAGGCAAAAAATCTGGTGAAATTAAATCGATCGTTTACTTTGTGATACGTAAATGGATAGAAATTGTAGAAATTTATCAGTGTAACAATTTTTACACGATGTCGAGTCACAAACGAAATATATGGAAAAATAAATTTCATTATACTTGGCTACTGTTTTTGAATCATAAAACGCTTGTAAATTGTACAATTTAGGAACTTCAAATATTTAGTAATTTTTGTAACAAACTAAAAATTGGCGCATTCTTGTAGAATGTGACGGAACGATATTTGAAAAGCTACCGACGAAGCAATTCCCAGTGTTTGCAGCAGAAAAATGGTGCACGTGAACTGTTGCCAATGGGTGTCTACATAGTGGCGATTGTTTTTATGCTTTCAATGCATATATAACTATCATTCGGCATTTTATCTCTCACTGTTGCAGTTGTAAGTGAAACCAATAAAAAAAATTGATGAATGGTATTCAATCCCTCGACTTCTAGTATATCAAGCGAGTGCCTATGCCATTTACGCTGTGGCAACTTCAATGGAACAGATCGATGCTCATGCTATACAGGGTGCACCATATAACAGAGGCCATAAAAACGAGAAGAAACTAACTCACAAGTTTTCAATATTAGTATTCTTGAAAAAAAATAAAGATGAAAATTTCGATTATAGAATGAAATATTTTAAACATAACAAAAATTGGGCTGTTCGATCGAATAAACGTCAGAAATAAACATTTGTTTGGTTTCCCGTAATTAATGTTCAGAATTTATCGATTGTCTGCGTCTAATATTTTGCACGAAGTAACGGGTACCTTTGTTTCGCCTTTCTGTAGAAGCACGTTAAAATAAAAAGACAGGTTGGCTTGTTTTTTAGGATCGAAGTAAACGCTGCGCGACTTCAAAGAGCAACTTTTTCGAGAATAAGTGACGCTGACAGTTTGTTTCTTGATATTTCAACGCGAAAGAGCGTTTCGAAACAATTACCGCGGGAAAATCGAAATTGAATTGAAATCGGAGGAAACGATATCCGTGAGCATTCGGCGTAGATAAGGTAACAATGCTTTCACATTTTCACCTAGTTCGCGGACCGGAACGTTTGACAACCCGTGGTATCTGGTTTTTACTCTGTCGTTCGTGTATTTAGGGCAGAACAACACTGGGGTGGTGGCCATCGCGCGACAAAATTCGCATGCCGCTGGACGACTAGATGGACCGATATCGGTTTTTGATGAAATCGGGATTTGTTTGACATTCAGCGCGAAAGGTGCAGGCCCATGTGCGTCGCTGTTGGAAATTTAATATGCACGAGGCTCTGACTGAAATTTTCTCTGGCTCTTTGTCGCGATCAGCTGTTTCCGCTAACAAACAAATGAAACGGAAAAGATCATGTTTCCCGCGGAGCATGTTGATTAACCGCTTCATTTGTTGCACGCAACTACTATGGATATTGAAAACATCGAAAGATCTTTTGGATTTGAAACATCGGGGCATTTAAAATCAATTAATAGATATTGCTTTATCGTTTGAAACTCAAATAACAGATTTTTATTGGTTCCTTCCCCTTCTTTTGTATTCACCACTTCTGAACATGCGTGAGATAACACTATAATGGGTCGCAAGAAACTGGTTAGATGAGGTTTAATAACAGCTAACTAGAAGCCAAACTCGTTCCAAGCCATTGTTGATTCTCTGCTCGCGTCGCCATTAACTTTATTATGTCGCGCTACAAATTTTGCGTTTTAATGAGACGCGGCAGCTTCGGTAATTAATGATTTAATTTGTGTAACTGATTGTTGTAATAATTCGTTGAAATATAGGCGTTCAATGTTTGGAGTTAATAATAACGTGTTTTAAAATGTGTTCTATTTACTCAAGTATAACCGGTAGTTACGTACTTCCGTCAGAAGATTATTTTCAGTTTAATTTAGTAGCCTCTGAAACGTGTAATTCAGATTTCTCATTTTTAATTTTTGTGAGTGTGATACCCTCGCAAAACGATTCGAAATTTTATGCGTAATTTTATTATATGAAGAATATTTTTCCCGTGAAAAGGGATCTGAGAAAATATTTAAAATAACAAAGAATAGAATAGACGTTTTTAATCAAACGTCCATTGTAATGTCTTTGAATCCCCTCGTGTATCCGGGATTCAGAGTCTGCAACAAATTTACCCCCTCCCCGTCCATAATTACGGGTTTCGAAATATTCGTAATAGGATTTAATTGGATCAGTACACGAAAGTTTGCGCCATACGTTACAGGCAATAACGGATACACACAAATTTATTCCATATCCGGGCCAATGTACACACACGTACCTCCAACTACATCTGAAATTCCTGTTCCGCGGAACGAACGTTTGTCTCGTTAGATTTGCGGACAGTTTAACGACGATTACGTTTCCATCTAGTACGTATGCACCTACAGTGGCGGGCAAAAGTGTTGAAACACTCGCAATCAGAACTGTTAATGAACAAGATACATAAGTTGAACGTGTTTGAAATAGCGGTCGTTAACATTTTCGCTGGCGAACCGAATGAAAGAAATGAATATTTTACGCGCGGCAAATTCTATCTAAAAACGATAGTAAAATATTTTAATTCGATGAAATTTGTTCTAAATACGCGTATACTTAAATATTTAATACCTCGTTGTCAAAACGAGATGGAATAAACACCGACGATAAAATCTAAATTGAAAGATATTCTTCGGGTTATTTACTTCGTTGTCGCTTTTACTTGCAAATCTTAAATTATTTTTTAAAAGCACCGAACGTGCACACGTCGCGTTCACGAACTGTGAACCGTTCAAACCACTTATACGGAATAATACTTAAGTATAATTCCGCCACCGAGCTTGCAATTAGCCGCGTCAGCCGGTCGTAGAACTTTTTTATGGGTAGCCTTAAAAGAGCATGGATAATAATTTCCAGGTACCGCGTGGTTGATCATCGTTTTTTGTCGCTTCGATCATCTCTTGTATCACGTGCTGCATCACACGCCTTCTTTCGGCCGTAGTTCTAACGTTTTTGCGATCATATTATGTTTGACGTGATCGTATGGAAGTTACATATGGATAGGGTTGTCAGGACAAAAAATTGGTATTAAGAATATCATTATTCCACTACTAGAATATTCATCCACAAAAATAAAAACAATCATGCTTTCGATCAAAAAACGAAACACGCATCGGTTCTAAGCAATCGGTTTCAGCAATGACAACAGGGTAGCTTTCTTTTCAGTGAATTTCTTTTAATACGTAGTTACTATTCAAATTTTATTGGACTCGAACTAGCCGAAAAATGCAATATTGATGTACCCGAGTATATTCGAGTTAGAGCATTTAGCGGTTAATAGCAACCGAAGCAATTAACGCTCGAAAATCTAATGAATTGCTCTCGTAAACATAATACAATATTCATTGCGCCAAACCGTAACGCTGATTTATACGGAGAACTATTTGAGACCTTTAAAAGCTACGTGCAGTTAAAGATCTTCGCCGAATTTTAAAAGCAACTTTCTTCAAAACCGAAAAATTCTATTTAAAAATTCTTGTTAATGGGAATCGTCTAAAGTCAGTCGTAGAAATCACGAGTAATAAGGAAGGCGATTTTTGTTTCGTTAGGCTGAAAAGAAGTCATCATGTGCACACAACGATCTTCACCGAATTTTTAAAGCAACTTTCTTCAAAACCGAAAAATTCTATTTAAAAATTCTTGTTAATGGGAATCGTCTAAAGTCAGGTGTAGAAATCACGAGTAATAAGGAAGGCGACTTCTGATTCGCTAAGCAGGAATTTAGGAAAGTCATCACGTGCACTTAAAGATCTTCACCGAATTTTTAAAACAACTTTCTTCAAAAACGAAAAATTCTATTTAAAAATTCTTGTGAATGGGAATCGTCTAAAGTCAGTCGTAGAAATCACGAGTAATAAGGAACGCGATTTTTGTTTCGTTAGGCTGAAAAGAAGTCATCATGTGCACACAACGATCTTCACCGAATTTTTAAAGCAACTTTCTTCAAAACCGAAAAATTCTATTTAAAAATTCTTGTTAATGGGAATCGTCTAAAGTCAGGTGTAGAAATCACGAGTAATAAGGAAGGCGACTTCTGATTCGCTAAGCTGGAATTTAGGAAAGTCATCACGTGCACTTAAAGATCTTCACCGAATTTTTAAAACAACTTTCTTCAAAAACGAAAAATTCTATTTAAAAATTCTTGTTAATGGGAATCGTCTAAAGTCAGTTGTAGAAATCACGAGTGATAAGGAAGGCGATTTTTGTTTCGTTAGGCTGAAAAGAAGTCATCATGTGCACACAACGATCTTCACCGAATTTTTAAAGCAACTTTCTTCAAAACCGAAAAATTCTATTTAAAAATTCTTGTTAATGGGAATCGTCTAAAGTCAGGTGTAGAAATCACGAGTAATAAGGAAGGCGACTTCTGATTCGCTAAGCTGGAATTTAGGAAAGTCATCACGTGCACTTAAAGATCTTCACCGAATTTTTAAAACAACTTTCTTCAAAAACGAAAAATTCTATTTAAAAATTCTTGTTAATGGGAATCGTCTAAAGTCAGTTGTAGAAATCACGAGTGATAAGGAAGGCGATTTTTGTTTCGTTAGGCTGAAAAGAAGTCATCATGTGCACACAACGATCTTCACCGAATTTTTAAAGCAACTTTCTTCAAAACCGAAAAATTCTATTTAAAAATTCTTGTTAATGGGAATCGTCTAAAGTCAGTCGTAGAAATCACGAGAAATGAGGAAGGCGATTTTTGTTTCGTTAGGCTGAAAAGAAGTCATCATGTGCACACAACGATCTTCACCGAATTTTTAAAACAACTTTCTTCAAAACCGAAAAATTCTATTTAAAAATTCTTGTTAATGGGAACCGTCTAAAGTCAGTCGTAGAAATCACGAATAATAAGGAAGGCGACTTTTATTTCGCTAAGCTGAAATTTAGGAGTCATCACGTGCACTCCAAGATCTTCACCGAATTTTTAAAACAACTTTCTTCAAAAACGAAAAATTCTATTTAAAAATTCTTGTTAATAGGAATCGTCTAAAGTCAGTCGTAGAAATCACGAGTAATATGGAAAGCGACTTTTGTTTCGTTAGGTTGAAATTAAGGAAAGTCATTAGGGCTCGGGGTTGATCCAATCTCCTGCTAAGAAAACAAAAGGATAGTTGAAGAGATTCCCAGCGCGAAATTACACCCTTATTGCATTTGAGGCGATCATCGGTTAATCGGGTTCAAGGCCATTGTCGGTTTATCCGATCAGAGGGTGGCGATAACGAACTTAAGGGACCCAGAAGTCCAACGTGGATGTCGCGACGGGGTTCGATGAACGAAGTCGCGAGTGGAAAGCACGATGCGAGATGTTATTACGAGCGGAATGTGCGTACGAGAAACGCAAAGGTTGTACGACGTAACAAACGTCTTGTTAAACGGCGAGGCAAAAAACGCGGCATCCCCGACAATTTAGAACCGGATTTATTATTACTTCCATAACTCATTAACGAAAATAATCAGCGGTTAGTTACGACTGTGAACTTACGATCGTAATAAAGATAAAGGCTGCCGCGGCGCGTACGAGGCACCGACAACCGGCCATTTCAAAAACTTAATCTAAGACCGATACTTCTTGCACTACCGAACGAGAAGTCTCCATCCTTCCCTTTCGACAGATCGCGCTGTTCGAGGCAATTAACCCATCATTTTTATGGACGCTCAGGAACTACCACCTCGTAATAGTCTTTATCTCTCAAAGGAAAACTAACTAGTCACGTGTGGAGACGACAGCGACGCACAATTGATTCCTCCGCGTTCGATATTTTATTACTTTTGTTACGGTGAAAATTGCGTAGATATATTATTCGTAGAAGATGCAGGGTGTTTCGCATTCACGCTTCAGCAGTGTGTTCTACAAGTGAAACTAAGACCAAAATGTTATGTAACAAAAAATCCATAAATGCTTTGTTAAGAAGTTATAACAAAAATATGAACTGTGAAACACGGTTGAGATTCAGGACATTAAAATGAAAAAAAAAGTCTATAATAAAATAAACTCTGGTAAAAAAATGTTTAAGTTATCCATGTAATTCCACGTTAAAAATATTTGTTCGTACCTTGGCTAGCAGTTGCTCTCTTTAAACAAAATTTTAGTAAATTTGTTTGTTTAGTAAATAAAAAACATCACATTTCATTTTTTTGTTATATAATACGTTAGTCTTATTTTTACTTGTAGAACACATATATATTATTTTCAACGTTGCATATAGTAATTTCATATATTACGTGAAGCAAGTATGGAGTCTAAACGCGTGTCTCTTTCTTTACAAGTGTATTGATTTATTTTCAATTTCATTAAATTAAATTTTGCGCCGTTTTAGTGAATTACGAATATTTGGAAGCGAGTAGCACTTCGGAGATTATGCTGCAATCGACTTTGTCGACTGCGTCTGAATTCCGTAGAACGACAAACCCGATTTCGGAGCAGAGATATCACGGATACATACATTTACTTCAGTTGTCTTACAAATGTCTGACCTCCATCTAGTGGACAGGTGGCCCACAAAAGTGTAATAGGAAGAGATGCTCGTACGAGGTCAGATTTTTATCTGTGACGTGTAAATATAAGGTCTCCGGCTGCCAAGTGAAACTTGCATAGCCCCATCTGCGCGTTTCTCGGTGGTTTTAAGAATTATCGGAGCAAAGATTACCCGATACTGTTTAAATTATACACGTAGATAGGATTGGTAGATCCCGTACGCCGAGAGAAAAGAGAAATGTGTTCGTCAGTGTATTTTAAAATTACGTTCGTATTGTAAAAAGTTCTCTTTCCGCGGGGAAGTAAACTTGTTCTTGAAATTGAACCAGTATTCTTCGTTCGTCCGAACGATCCATTACGATGCAATGCAGGTATGACTTCAACATGTGGGTCAAATAGTAAACAGTTAATTTCGTAGAATCATTTGTATTCGGGGAATGAACGTCGCTTAAATTGCGCCGGGGTATTTTCGAAATACAGAGTCATCAAATTATGTGGATAATGGTGCATCTAATTGTTTAAATGAGTGCTATAATTAATCAATTTCTACGTTTTGTGGGGCATGGTAAATACGAATGACAAGTATTTGTGACGCGAGGTACGTTAAGCGACTATTTAGAAACGGTAAATGAGCAGAATAATTATACACGGAATTCTAGCGTAACTTATTATTCACTCTATATTGGGCGCGCGAATTTATATCAATTTGTCAATGATTTACTATTTATTCCCTCCTTTAGCATCGGGGGGAAAACCTGCTTATTTGATATAAATACCTGTGATGGGAAATTTATTTGGAAATTAGATGCGTCGATTCGTCCGTGTTGAAGTTTTGAGACTCACCTGGAACAAAAAAAAAATTGAGTTAGCGACAAGGAGCAACAATTTTCATTTTAATTAAATTAAATTTCAAGAAATCCCTTAGACTTGATGAAAAATTAATTAGTTAACAAATAGCAACGGTAGCTATCGTAAAGGGATGTTCGAAACGCGTCGCGTGATATATTTCGGGCATCCAAATGGTATCTCCTTCGAAATAACTCGTCGTAACTTGCGCGCTGGTAAGTTATGCGTGAGCTCGTATGCGAGAATTATGTTAACAATGCCATTAAGTCCTCGCTGTACGGCCGCGGAGGCGTGATATTTTTTATTTTTTTCGCCACGCCGCTGCACGGGGCCGTTGGAGGATGAAAGAAGAGGATCCCCGGGCTGGTGGGTAAAGGAAAGAGGGTTGGTCGGCCGGGGGTACTCGAAAATTGCAGTCACAATTCTTCGGAAGACAGATATTATTACCGTTTCTCCGCGCGAAACGTTTCTATACGAGTGTATACCCTCAATTACGTAAAACGCATTTAAACTCGATACAATCGGCGTACAGTTTAAACCGCCATTGTATCGCGCACGTTACGTACGAACTGGCTTTCTTCTCGAACCGGCACTGATAGCCCGGGATGATCTCCTTCCCGGGATCGTGAAAATTTTCCGCGTACGCCGCAGTAAACCACGCCGTCATTGTTTCCTCTGGCAACGTTATACATCTTCGTTGGTAAGACAGCCTCTGCGGCTTACATCGTGCATTATTTCGCGCGAGGGGATTTCGACTGCAATTTTGTTAAATTACTGCGCAAAGAAAATGAAGGAACCGCGTAACGACGTTCGCGAATATTCAATTTGGCCGGTGGAATTTTCTGAAATTATCGGACGGGTATCTCGCCGGAGATACCATCGAACGTAAAAACAGGGGGTTGAATTTCAAACACTGAGCTCGCGAACCACGTGCAATGTTACATTTTATTTTTTATTTTTTGTTACGCAAATACGTTCACTGTTTTGTAAACCGATTTCCCAAACAGAGGAAATTCCTCAGCGCGTATGGACCGTGTATTACAACATAGAAATCTGAGTTTCATCTCGCGAGTCTTATGAGAAATGGCCCTGAAGTATTATTTTCCTCCCCGTCTGGATTGTTGTACAGCGACTCAGGACGTTGACGAAACGCAACAATCCGATTAGCTCGACCAAGAAATATCAGCGCGTCTATTCTGTCTCGTGTATTTTGCAAATTCTGTTACTTTTAAGAGATAAGAACTCCATGTGCTCGAAGGTACGATATATAGCGATAATTTTGTTATTAAACTCCAAAGTCCGGAGGATGAAGAGACTACAGGCGGTCCGTGTAGCCCAATTAGTTACAAAAATGAGAAAGTAATAAAGATAACAGACCGGAAGGATACGAATGCTTTCACCTTCGAGACAATTTCGCTAGGTTTTGTGTTAAGATCAAGCTCTAACAAATCGGCCATTCTGTAAAGCAGTTCCTCCATTTTTCCCCGGTCTTCTAATCTCGTTATCACTCTACTTTGTCTTTCCCATCAAGGATGATACTACGCTCGCGGTCCTTTTGTAGCTAAGTGAAAGAAGGGGGAACTTCTGTCTGCTTCAAAGACACGAAATCCATTAGTTGCAAACCTTTTATCGTCCTGTAGTTAATTGAATCCAACTTCCCTACGTATTTCTGCGTT
Organism: Colletes gigas; assembly: GCF_013123115.1. Taxonomy (NCBI): domain Eukaryota; kingdom Metazoa; phylum Arthropoda; class Insecta; order Hymenoptera; family Colletidae; genus Colletes; species Colletes gigas. Next base: position 9,805,851 of record NW_025106637.1, read on the forward strand.
CCTCTCGTGCGTGAAAGAAATTATAATTCACTCTAAGTAGTCGCCAACGCACTGTAAACATTTATTTGCAAAAACTGCTTCGGCCTCAACCTCCTCGAAGTCAGGAATTGGAGGTTTGGTGTTAGCTAAGCCTCTATCTATTTAATTTGATATTATTTATTTATACTCAATGAAAACAAAGAGATCTTCGATGCTATTTTATGTATAATTAAATTAAACGTTCAAAGAGTAACATTTAATTTAGCTCAGCTTAACGAAATGTTCGAGGTTAGAATCGTAGTCGATCGGGGTCCGTGTAGGCAATTTCTTCTGGCCGTCTAGCAGGATACCATTTGAACAAAAACTGGTGCAGGGGTTCGGCGAAGCAAACATGGAAAAGTATACGAGGAGGAGTCAACGAAACGATTTGCTCATTGTCAGCGGTTCGTGCGTCGATAGCATTAAGAGACATAAAACAGCGGCAGCATCAAGAACAGTCGGCCCTTTTGCTTGCAATGAATCAAGCAGTGAGGAGCAGCGCGGCGCGCTAAGCGGTGATTCCCGAGACCATGGGGGTTTTACTTATATGGTGATGTTTTCCGTGAGCGCGCAGGTCTAGATGCATTGGGTTATCTAGGTCCCGCCAACACTATGCTTCAGCTCAGCCACGAAACGTTCCTTCCCTTCTTCATCTTTATCTTCGTTTCCATACCCCCTCTGTTTCGCGTCCCTTCGTCGCTGGTTCTCTCTCTCTTCTTTAACCGTGATATAGTTATACATTATTCGATATTGCGGCATCACGAGTTCCCCCAGGACGATATTCTCATTGTATGCTGCGCCGGCACTCAGCAATACACATAGCTGGCCTGGGTGGACGATGTTCGTAGACGCCCGGGCAAAACCGAAGTCAGAGTCAAGGGGGAGGAGAAGGAAACCGCTGAATGAAGGGGAAGAAGGACAGAGGGGGCAGGAGGCCACGGGGACGCAAGTACAATTCAATGTACAATGTTTGAACATTACTTGAATGCTTAATGAAGTCGTGTCTTATATCGAACAATGCCTCGAACAGTTCGTTCGTTCGTTCGTTCGCATCTAAATCCCCTCTATAAACCTGCCCGCGCCCGCCGTTGTCCTGCTTCTTTCCCTCCTCGTCACCCTCTCGATACCATCCCATTCTCTTCTTCGACTTCTCTCCCTCCTCCTCTCTTGTCTGCACTGTCCTCCTACGTGCCCTCTTCCCCTCCTCCTGCCCCTCTCCTCTCCTCCTACCGTCGAGGACCAGCTCGCCATTATGGATCTTCTGTACTCTCTCACCCCCTCGCTATTCCTCACAACACTGTCTTCTCTCCCACATGGGTTCCGCTACATCGAAAGCAACATCGTGGCTTGGCTACGATCTTCTTCGAGTATGATAATACGTTGCCCGAGCCAATAATCTTTATCGCCGGCATCTTTCGTGTGATCTTCCCTTCAACGATGCGCGCGGTACATTAATAACCCCGGCTTATTATTATTTGTCGTACAGATGCTTTCGGATAAGGTTCCTGAAACGATCGGCGCACCGGTAGTTTATCCCGACAACTAGCCCCGGACATCCTTGACGCCAGAGATCGACTTACTGCAGTGTTTATGACGTACTTGATCCCCCGCGGCAAGTTGGATATCGTTTTCCAATGTTCTCACATATCCTCGGGCCCCTCTATCGCTACGCTTGATTAACGCATCGATAATATAGAGGGGGGGGGGCAGGATAGGGGGGAACTGTGTACTGTCGCGTCGTTGCACCGGGGTTCGAGAAAACTGCGCTCACTGTTCGACTGCAACGCTTAAATCTCCGCCGGATGCGTCCGAAGTTCGCGCAAAACCCCTTAACAGGAGTTGGCATCTTCACGGCAGACTGAACTGTACACTCTAGTCGCGTTTTCACGATGAAAGGGAGCGGCGTATCGTATTCCTCCTCCTGTACCGAGCAATCCTTAACTCCGCCTCAGATTCGAGGCCGCTGAAAATTTACTCCGATCCTCGGAACAATCCCTCTTGTTAGATCGTGACTGTGTGCGAGCCCGATCGACGTCCCTTATGGACATCGCGCTTTCATGTCCCATCCTCGTTTCGCTCTTCTCTTTTGTCTTTGTCCCCGTCCTTGGTTTTACCTTCACCTTCATCTTCCTCACAGTCATCGTTCACCTTCACCTTCGTCTTCCTCTTCGCGGTCTCTTCCTGCACCTTCGTCTTCGTCCTTCTTCGCTTCCTCGTTTTCCTTGCTATTCCTGTCGCCGACACGACGAAATTAACCACGAGTTCAGGCACGGGCTTTTGGGAATCTGAGGTAGTTTCTTTCGTTACAGGATATCCATCTGGCTAATGGAGTTTTTGATATTCAAAAGAGTATATGTAAAATCTTAATAAATTTTCTTCTTATTGAAAAAAGGAAGCACCAACCCCATCCTGCGTACATAATTAGTATACCGTGGCAGGTCAACACACATTAGTCAGTCGAACCTTTGTACAGACAACATCTAAATACAGAGCATAATTCATTATACATTGTATTCTTATCAACCATTCTCCAAAAATAAAGTAATAACCAACACTTCTAAACTACGTATCAAGTGAATGTGAATATGTACAGAGGTTCAACCAACGCAGAGACTGCGTTTGATTTTAGGCAATATTGCGTATGGTTTCAAGGATTTCGAGGCGGAAGTGGATGTAACAGGACAGGGTAAAGTTTAGTAAGGTTTCACCGGAGGGCGTGGAGAATAAGATGCCGCAGGGTTCGTAGGGCGGGGATGACACGATGTTCACAAGTATGGATGACACATAGCAAATGGGAAACTGCGTGTAGATTAGGGTAGTTACATTGGAATTTGATTGGTAACTAAACTAAATATTTCCAAAAATACAGTATTTAAAATAGCGAAGCGATCATGTTATTAACAATATACCGACAAAGAGATTTCGATGAAGCTTGACAGGTTTGTAGAGTGGCCGAAAAATGTTCGACAGATATTTTTTTATCGGCTATTACCCGCGTGAAAGGGATCGAATATTTGGCTTAATATCTCCGAAACTATTGAGTGCAGGTAAAACGTGTAAATTGAGCGATAACGTATTTTTCACCGACGAATCCAATCGTCCAAACAGTTCTATGTGTCCGCTCCCAGTACCAGTGATTCTCAACCTTTTCAAGCGGAATTGCGACGCGCCAGAAAACGCGCCGAGTAAGTTGTTTCGAAGACGTCGCGATTTCGATCGTTCGATGGAAAGGATCCCCGTCGCCTGGGGGGTGAGCAACGCAAACAGAAGGTTGGCCATCCAATAATGGCCCGACCAGCGAACAGAACCGAATGGTCTCACGATTCGTTGCAGTTTCAACGTCGCATTTCACCCTGGCCAAGTACCCGCGTTCAAAGACACTGTTCGAAAAGGTGAACGCCTGTTAAAGGAGGAAACGCGGCGTGACAAGAGTAAACGAGGAAGCAATAGAGGAAGGAGAAATAAGAGGATTGCACGCATGTATAAACCGTGGACCAGCTTCTTAGTAACGACTGAATTGGCCATACGCGTTTATCACTGGACGCACGATACCAGCGCGATAATGCGCGTACAAGGTGCAGGCAAAATTGTCGGTCCTTAACCTCTCGCCGCGCGAAACACCTCGATGATTCTTTGCATGACGGCGTTACATTTGCCGGGGACGCATAATTCTATGATCCCCCGATGATAATTCCATAAATTCATCGTTAAAAAACGCGACGAGCGACCGGGACCAGCACGTCTCGTTGTTGATTTTTTCAATCGGTGGGGCAAAAATGGTTTCTGTTCCGCGCGAGGAATTCTCTCGTGCAATGTATATGGAACAGTATGTACATCGCTATGTAAATTCGGAACGTTTTTTGTGCGTTATAGTATCTGCTATGCTAAATTTTTCTCGTTGCTCTCGATCTCTTCTGTTGTCGCACTACAATGCTTCATCTGGGCTTCGATATATTTTTTACACTATTATCGTCGTTTTCTGACGCACGTTCCTTTATTCTCTGTTTCGACACTTGTCGATTGACGATAGCTATGCATATTCTGTTTTTATACTTTTTTAGCCAAGTCACAGGAATCTTTGTCGTTACTTTTTGATTTAAATGCATCCAAAAGTTAAACATTACGTATTTTCCCATTGCATTTTAATTTTAGTTTTCATACAGAGTTTAAGTGTACATTTTGGGGGAAAAGTTAAAGGGACGGGTACGCAATAAATGATCGTTATACGAGCACATTCCTTCGCGGCACTTGGGGCGAAGTTACGAGAGAAGATGGAGAAGAAATTCGCGCAAAGATCATAACCATTCCGTCTGTGAAAGGAGACCAGCGTCACGTTACTACGAGGGTTACATGTTGCCACGGGATGAAAAGATACTTTCTTCGCTCATCCGCGTCGCACGTATTTTATTTATCAATCGAACCCGATACCACGGGAATTCCTCTGGGGTTTGGCGCGGTTGGTGGTCTCAGCTTTCAAATTAGTATTCGTCGTCCCTCCTTGCTGCGCGTCAGGAGGGGTGGACCGTCGGAGACGAGCTCGAAACCTGGAGGGACGCAGGGGTAATGCGGTTATCTTGTAGCCGAATATTATTTCCTCTTTCAATATTGGAACGAAGAACCGTCCCTCCCTCGCTCCGTCTTGACATCTTTCCCACCTTCTGTTCCGGAAGACCATCTGGAGAGCAGCTTTTGTTCCTTTCTCGGTTTCTTCTCCGCCGCTACGAAATGCTGTTTACATTTGTATCCGGCTACTGTGATATTCATCAGCAGGTGTGCCACGGTTCGCGATTAAATTTCTCTCGAAAATGGAAAATGCATAAAAAATATATTTGAAAGAAAACTTGTTCTTCGAAAAGTATTAGCAGAAGCATTGCTAAATTTCGAAAAAAATGGCTGGATTCTTGAAATAATATTATTTTAATGACGAGACGCGTCATTACGGATAAGTAAAATTCGTGTACAGCATGCAGGGTAATATAATTTTCATAACATGAACTTGTTTCATATCGGGCAAAAATTAGACAAAGGGTGATGTTATTATAGAACTTACTTTCCTGGGAAAGTTTTATTAGCCTTTCGTTCAAAGAAAATTAAACACCTCATCTGATAATTAACGTGTCCAATAAGAACATATTAAAATAAAGAATTTGAGAATAAAGAGTGAAAATGATGTAATATCGAAGTTGTTCGTTTGACGTCAAATTTGAATAATTAACGTCGCATAATATCGTATAATATAGTAGAAATAGATAGAATATCGAAGTTATTATTAATTCTATTAATATTCATGATAGTTTTTAACTTCGTTTATAATTATAATTGCTATCGAAATTAGATTTTCCTTTTGTATGTTAATGTTGCACATTTAACGTGACGTTGATGCGTTAATTTTTAAATTTGAAAAATCATATTCTTTTACGCGGGGCAATTCGTATTTCTCATAGACGAATTATCGATACCTTGATATTATTATTACGGGGCAGAGAAATTCGCTGGAGCATCGTAAAAGAAGATAGTGCACTCTCAGCGTTAGTCCACATTCCGTTCACCTCGACACCAAAGCTAACCGTGCAAGATTTCGCGAATCCAATGCTGATACCCGAAGATGGCTCGGGACTGTTCAAGAGGAAAATGAGACAGATAACGTAAGGGCGAACAAGGCAACGATTTCTTGTCGCGTAGCAACAGTAAAACAGGCTAGAGATAGACCGTGCGAGATCAGATCGGTACCGAAGTAGGAACGAAAGGATTCCAGACTCTCTTTGGACTTAAGGAAGTTACCTTCCGGCTACCTTCGATAGTCTTGAAGATGTACTGTATCCTCGGAGAATATAACCGGAGCGATAATCATCGATTGACCATGCTTATGGTCCAGGTTAGGGTGGCGAACACTAGCCTCACGAGCCGCCAGCCACTCTTTCAACGAGCTCGGTTACTGGATACCAGAAGAAGTTCTGTCAATAGCGTTATTATCTAGATCGCTACCATCAGATTGTGCCTCGAATCAGTTCGACCTCTGTGTATTTCGTTTAGCCGTACCTATAAACAATGACACGATAGTCCACGTGTACGAGTGGCAATATTCAATTTCTAATTCATCGTTCTCCTACAGCTACACCGTGATCAGTGAAATATACAGGGTGTTCCGCATTTTTCCACACACTCTTCAGCAGTGTGTTCTACAAGTGAAACTAAGACTAAAATGTTATATAACAAAAAATCCATAAATGCTTTGTTAAGAAGTTATAACAAAAATATGAACTGTGAAACTCGGTTGAGATTCAGGACATTAAAATAAGAAAAAAAATTATCTTTTTCAAGCATTCGATATCGTGAGTTTCTTTGCAATTTACTGAACACAAACTTGAACAATAGTTCATAATTTGATGACAACAAAAAGTTATCATCGAAGAAAGAATACTTCAACACCCAAGATAAAAGATAGAAACTAAACTCTGATAAAGAAATGTTTAAGTTATCCTCATAATTCTATATTAAAAATATTTTTTCGTCCCTCGACTAGCGGTTGCTCTCTTTAAACAAAATTTTAGTAAATAAAAAAACACCACACTTCATTTTTTTGTTACATAACACGTTAGTCTTATTGTTACTCGTAGAACACATATATATTATTATCAACGTTTCATATAATAATTTCATATATTACGCGAAGCAAGTATGGAGTCTAAACGAGTGTCTCTTTCTTTACAAGTGTATTGATTTATTTTTAATTTCTACAAAATTTTAGTAAATTTGTTTCTTCAGTAAATAAGAAAACAACACATTTCACATTTTTGTCATAACTTCTTAACAAAGCATTTATGAATTTTTTATTATACAGGGTGTTCGGCCACCTCTAGCAAAAATTTTAATGAGCGATAGTAGAGGCCAAAATAAGACGAAAATCAAGAATACTAATTTGTTGATGGAAGCTTGGTTAAAGAGTTATTAACAATTAAATTCAAAAATTTCAAATCGTTCTGGAAAAATTATTTTCGGTTGTGGGGGTCAACTACAATCATTTTTGGTGAGGACACATACCTCCGAAATCCTATCTACTTTCGAGAAAAAAAATCAAGTAGGTGCTGAAATTTTCGGCGAAAAAAAATTTTTCAAATCGTTTTAAAAAAATTATTTTCAGTTGCGAGGATCAATTACAATCATTTTTTATCATTACACATACCTCCGAAATCGTACGCACTTTCGAGAAAAAAATTCCTTACTGAAAATCCAATTAGGTGCCTAAATTTTTCAACGGAGAAAAAAAATGCAAATCGTTGTGGAAAAATTATTTTCGGTTGCGGGGGTCAATTACAATCAGTTTTTGTCATTAGACATACCCACGAAATCCTGCCCACTTTCGAGAAAAAAAATAGAGAAGGTGTGAAATTATTCGAGAAAATTAAAAAATTGCAAATCGTTGTGGAAAAATTATTTTCGGTTGTAGGGTTCAATTACAGTCATTTTTGGTGAATAGACATACCCCCGAAATCTTGCGCATTTTCGAGAAAAAAATTCAGTAAGAGCGGCACTTTAAACGTTAATAACTTTTTAACGAAGCTTCCACCAACAAATTAGTATTCTTGATTTTTGTCTTATTTTGGCCTCTACTATCGCTCATTAAAATTTTTGCTAGAGGTGGCCGAACACCCTGTATAACACTTTAGTCGTATTTTTGCTTCTAACGAAACATCCCATGGGAATACTTCTTAATCTTTTACGAGTTTAAAATACTACGATTCTAATTTCTTTAATTTTAAATAGAATTCGTATAAAACCTTTGGTATCTTGTCTCGTAGAATTATAAATGAATTCCAGTATTCAGTAAGGAAGTGTGCAGGAAGAGATAAATAATGGATGTCGTAGTAAATCAGGGTGTATCTAAACGATTCATAGTTAAGACAGTGTTATCAGGATGGCTTATTCTAATACTGAGTGGGCAGATATTCGCTTCCACGAGGATAGTAGATCCTCCTTCTCGGAAGATGTCCGATTGCACGGTCTGCACATTCTCTGACTTACTACTTTGCATTTTTGCTTCTCGGGGCATCACAAAACCTTAGCTACGATAATGGTGATCCGAGGATATTACAAAAATTACATTATTACTACGCGTGACAAAATTTGGAGCACTGGGGATTTTTAAACGTCTTTGAGTTAATTGTGAGTTTCCGTAAAATACTCTATTAATGAAATCATTAACATTTCAAAAGGTGAAACAATTATTTTTTTTCTTTCAATATTATGTATTTCTTTCTTTCTATTCAAATCATTAACATTTCGATATCAGTGGATCGACTGTATTCATTTTTTTTAAATTGCACATTTCAATGGAAAGATTAAGAAAATCATGGACATCATTGTAGTACAGTAGCCAAAAGGTTAAGTTTTTTGCTGTGATTACACATATTATGTACTACATACTGTGATCAAAATTCATTTTATTAGCAAAATCATTAATCCTACAGCAACAACGAATAAGCCCTTTTTGTTTTTTTTTATCAAAGTCTACTATTTAATCTATTGATAAAAAAAGATGAGTTTACTCGTCATTTGAACATACTTTTGCAATAGGCACGAATTAGCACATTGACGGCTACATTATTTACCTTATTATTAATATTAATTCTTTAGAGACGTTCGCGATATTTATTAAAATTATAATGTAAATGATAGAAATAATAATTCAATGTTTATGCATTTGTGAGAAATTTTAATTCTCAAAAAACTACAGAACGCACTTGCTACGCAAAAATATAAGAAACACTTAAAGTAGGATACGAATTATTATATTTAGGGGTTGATACGACCCGCTGCAAAGCTCCCATTTCATTAATTCAATTAACAAAAATAAGAATTTGCATAAAGATCCGCAGTCTCATTATTAGTTACGTCTACGTTCTATGAAAAATCTCTTTTCCTATTTCATGAAGTAATGTTTGGTGGACGGGGGGATCGCGCGAATGAGATTCCACCGGCGGCTGGGGCGCGTTAAAAAGTAGGTGTTCCGGTCGGGAATGTTATCGCGAGGGGGAAACGCGATAATAATCCAAGCAGACGCACTCTGCGTGCGTTATGGGCACGCAACTTTCGCATCTCGGCCTCTTCCTGCATTCACCTGCGAGCACGCGGCTAGCTGGCCACGTATGTACACACGAGGCGTACCGGGGCTCGGGGCAGACACACGCTCGCCAGAAAATACCACGGTGGTCGAGACAACGCGCGGCCTCGCTCGTAGATCAATGGGACACGCTTCCAGCGTATTCGTGCGACTGTGCCTCGATTGTTGTTCATCATACGACTATAGAGAGATAAAGGAGGAAAGATAGGGCGGGGAGAGGGCGGCCCGAGGAAGAAAGGAAAGAAAGCGGCGTGTGTACGAGGCATCAGCGAGAGCACACACAGCGAGTGCCGTGTCGCCACCGAGGATAAAGGAGTTGTGGAACGCGGCGAGTAAGAAACACGCGGAAACGGGTGACAGTTCGTGCTGCAGCCATAACAGCCACGCTATTTTGCCGTGGATTTTTCCTCCTCCTACCTTCTCTCCCCTCTCCACTCTCTCCTCCTCCTCCTCCTCCTCCTCCTCCTCCTCTTCTTTCCTGGGCTCGCGTTGCTCTTTTCTCTTTCTCCTCGTCCCTTTATCTATCGACCCCCCTTCGCCTTTCCATCTTCCTCGTTTGCGGCACCAGCCTCCCAACAACATCGAGTTGCCGATCACGGCCTCAGATAGACCATGGCTACGAAGCTCGGGATAAAAAGGAATCCGAGAGAAGCGGACTCCTGAAAAACCGCGAATGTCAGACGACGCTGCTGCGGTGTATTAGATAGATCGCTGGACCAGATCGACGATGCCTCCCGTGGCGTGCTCAATCAGCGACGGAAATTGTTTCGATTTTTGATCGCCGAGTGGATTACAAGTATTTTTAGAGCACCTAACGGCCCCGTACCGCCAACTCCTAGAACTCCACTGGAATTCAAGATTTTTCGCTTGCACCGCAAGCGTGCCGTTAACGCGATCGACGATCGAAAATTGAAAACGGATCTATGAAAATTGCTGCTAAGATATGCTCTAGATTTCTAGAGAAATCAACTTTTTCTCTGGTCGTGGAACGCCTTTCCACGCGATCGCGCCGCTATTAATCATCGGTTCGCCTTTTTCCACCGACATCTCCGATCACTGAATCCGAATTCCATCTGGAAGGATTCTTCCATGGTGTACACGGTATCCCCGCAATGAGAGGCTCGAACGACCGATTCTACGCGTAAAAGTAAATCGAAAACGTGGAATACAATTTTCTCGCGCAAGGCTTTGCTTTCGAGCGAATGGATTTTGAAACTGTTTTGGGGCGTGCAGTTTGGGGTGAAGGTAGATTTAACGGATGCGGATGGAAATATCCAGTTTCTACGTAACGTGTGCGCTAACTTGCGATAGGAAATACATATTTCTGTTTTATGCGCGAAAATTTTTTTTGAAGTATGTGTATTCATCAAAACTGATTGTAATTGACCCCCACAGCTAAAAATAATTTTTTCAGACCGATTTCAAACTTTTCATTTTCGTCGAAAAATTTAGGTACCTACACGAATTTTTTTCTCAAAGGTAGGTAGGATTTCGGAGGTATGTATAATGACAAAAAACGATTGTAATTGACCCCCACAGCTAAAAATAATTTTTTCAGAACGATTTGAAATTTTTTTTTTTCGCTGAAAAATTTCAGCAGTCCCTGTCGATTTTTCTTAAAAATTCGTTTTTCATTTTTAATAAATTTATTTAACGACCTACGGAAATGTTGTCTAATACTTCTTTGTAGGTACCCATGAGCTATACTGCAAAAAAAAGTTTCATTGGAATATATTCACTATTGTAGGAATTATGGCTGTTTGAAAATTCGCCCACTCTTATGGGATTTTTCTCATTTAGCGGGGTCAAGGATCAACTTTTCGAATATTTTTGGAATTCCTACATATTCTCGACTAAAATATGCGTAGTTTGCATTTTGAAACATTAAAATCGTCCAATCCGTTCAGGAGTTATGATGTTTTAAAGATTTGCATGAAATTTCGGGCAACATTTCTGGCCTCAGATTATATTTTCAGTAATGAATTTTTTTCTCGAAAGTGCGTAGAATTTCTATGGTATGTCTATTCACCAAAAACGATTGTAATTGATCCCTGCAACCGAAAATAATTTTTCCAGAACGATTTGAAATTTTTTAATTTTGTTGGAAAATTTCACATCTTCTCGAATTTTGTTCTGGAAAGTGAGTAGGATTTTGGGGATATGTCTCTTCACCAAAAATAATTGTAATTGACGCCCATAACCGAAAATAATTTTTCCAGAATGATTTGAAATTTTTTAATTTAAGTTTTTAATAAATTTTTAACGAAACCTCAATTAAGAAATTGATATTTTTGATTCTCGTTTTATTTTGGTGCCCAGAATCTCCTGTTAAAATTTTTCCCAGGAGTGGTCGAACACCCTGTATAAATAGCTATGTTGTCATTTCTGCCATGACATTTCGTATAGAAACGTTGAATTAGTAGACTAAATAGATATTCGAAAGCTCGTATAAGCATTAATTTTATGGAAAGAAATGCAGTAAACATATATGACATATGCAGTGTGTTTTGGCATATATGCAAAATTAAAATTGTTTTAAGGACCTTTAGTGACGAAACCAACGTCTGTTTACGTTTCATTCTTTAATCTATTTTCTAGAAACATTTATTTCTTAGAATTGTCAATATTCAAACGAATAACCCACCATCACAATTTTTGTCTTTCAATGACGAATTCAAATTAAAGCATAATTCTAGAAGTATACTATATCGAGCACATGATTTCGCCTCTGCATCGAACGTGCGAGTTTTGGGGTAATCACGTCCCCGATACAAAATACTTCGCGAACGTGAATGTTCTCGCGTGGAAAATATTTAAAAGAAACGCAGTGTACGAAGAATCAGGCGAGTGTAACCGGCTCGATGGCCAGCGAGGATCGACTTTCGACCCCGGCAGTGATTGCATCCCTCCAGTGTCGTCTAACTCGCCACTTTCCAGCAGGGGTAAACCCATTGTCGCAAAATGAATAGAAAAGTCTCCTTCCGCGCGGGAAAAGAAGAAGAGTGACTAGCAGATTACATTCTGGCGATCGTCGATAGTTCTACGGCGATAAACTCGTTCCGCCTACTTCTATCCATCTAGGTAACCCAGACCTCCCCGTATCAAGGAGTTGCTTGATAAATCTAGTTTTGCCCTGAGTGTGCTCGACTCTGTTTTACCTGGTAGATGGAGAATTCTGGCCGTTCGAAGAGGGGGGGGAGAGCACGGGGCGGGAAAAGTTTGCGGCAAAAAGCATCGTACGGGATTCTCGGACCGAAGACGTGAGATAGTTTTTGCAACGATGCTGCACCTCTGCTGACCGCGAACGAGATTATCGTGGTATCGAATTCGGCACGGAAATTGCCAGGAGAAATTTATCGTTGGCGCGCCCAAGAAAAATGATCCTCTCCGTCGAACGTTAACGTGTAAAACCGCAACGGAGTCGACCTTAGTCATTGCCAGGCGTCGAAGGAAGGAGCGGACTTTTTTCCAGCCTACTGTTCGCCGGCATCCCTCGTGTTCACCGTCTTACGAATAACGTAATCTATCGGCTACCGCAAACGTAATGAATCTCCGTTTTCGAAATTGCCGCGTGTTAAAATATTAGGTGCAATCGCTTGCTCTTCGAGTGTGAAGGATACCTGGAATTAGTGGTCTATGGCTTCGTATCGAGGATCGTGGAAATTGTTGCGTTTTTGAAATTACTACTTTGCAGGCAACGTCGTAAATTGGGATTCTTGGATCGGTGTGCTGACCGTGTGCTCGGGATCGATCATCGATCACACGTATTGGCTCCCGAGGGCTAATTTTCAAGAATCCCAGTGTTCCTCCGAAAGATGTTTTCATCTTCGTGCATCGTTCGAGTGTATCATATGGCGGAACATAAACATGTCTACTATGTTGAGCTGGAATACGAAAGTATAATCCTTGGTTTAAGAGGATTATGATAGTATGAGTGTGGTGGGTAATGTGAGGAGTGTTGGTTGCAGGCCTTCGAAGGCTGACTTAATATTGGTCTAACTAGATACGACTTCCTCCAGACAGTAAACGTTTTTAAACGAGCTCGGTGTAAACATTAACGACGTCCTCATATAAACATATTAAATGTTTCTAAATACGGAACACGCGTAAAATAGAAACGATGCAATATCGGAATCTAGCTGGAGGACAGTATTAAAACGTACGCTTGTAAACGATGAATAATCTATAGGCTAATTGCAAGCACATCCGCAATAAAACATTCGTTTAAACGTCACTGAAAGCTGCGAAAATAACCGTTCAAAAAAACCAATAGCAATTCCATTATTCCCTAGTCGAAAACGGTCCTACTGAATCATAAACAAAGCCCATCCATATTCATGCATGGAAATAGATTTAGTTATGTCGAGCAACGTATGCTCGGCTACGTGAGAAAATTACGAATATTTCCATAAAGCTTTCTTCACTAGCGGATAGTCGGGCACGTATGCTGGAAAGCACATTCCAAACGAAAAACATCGCTACGTCATCGCGTGCGTCACTTCTGTTGTTAAGTTAATCTCGTGACGTACACGCGACTGCCTCTGCTCTATAGAAATCTTCAAATCAAATTTGCTTCTATTAATCACACCGACAAAGTGTTTTCGTTTCAAAATATTACCTGAAAGTGGGAAACTATTTAAGGGACTTCTATTTTTTTAAATACTTTTGTATTTCTTTTCAAATTATAAGTTTTCTGCATGTATAATTTTACATTTTCGTAATGGTATTATTTTTTGTTATGCGTAATATACTACACGGTACCCGATGCTTACCATTTTTCGTTCTTAATGACACCGGAGCCCACACCAAGCCCATAGGCACCGAATGATTAATACGCCCAGACTTTCCTCTGTTATTAGCAATCCCTAACTGGTAATACATCTGCCTCAAAGCAAATAAAAAGGTCTCGAAGCCTCCAGTGTTTACAATCATCATTTTTATGAAGACTTCATCGCGTGACAGCGAATTCCGGAAACATCTTGCTTATTAAGCGAAACATCCATCAGAACAATGATAAAAATTGATTTACCCAGGAGCGAAACAATCGGTTTACTTAAAGAAAAACTGCTATCGAAGTTCCTGGACGCGCCATTGAACTCTGTACAAGGAAAAGACGAAGGCATCGAACCGTTCGAGCTACCTCTAAACATCTTTCGATCCTTAACCGTAAAAGTGACATGCCTCGTTCGAATTTCATGATCCCCCGTGCATTGTACCTGTATTTCATATAGCGTTGTTCGCCAACGGCTCTTTAAAGCATCGCATCAACCACGGGAACGACCACCCAACGGGTACCCGGTGGACATTGTGTCGGTCGTCCCAATAAAAAGAGGGCAGCGATCGTCCATGCGAACTGGGAAAATTACTCAAACTAGGAAGCATACGGCTGTTGAATTTCCAGTAACTGTAACATGTAACAGGAAACCAAGAGAGACTGGAGCGAACACGGAACGAGCAAGATAGGTGGAGGTCTAGGCTACCTCTAATGCCGATCCCTATCTATGTGCAGGCGGTTGCCTGGTGGCGCAACTACGGCGCAACTAATATCTTGTCCGGCGCAAAACCGGAATGCTGCCGGGGATTACAACTTGTATTAATTACGGACGACATTACGCCGGTCAGATTAGAAATCGAAGGAGAGGATACCGAAGTCGTGGCAGCTTTACACGCTGGGAAATTCCTCCATCAATATGCCGCCGCTCGGAGCCTCCTCGTTGCCCCTTTTAATTACCAGCCACGCGGCCGTAGCGTTACGCGACTCGCAAAAATCATTTGATGAAAACACGAAGGACATTAAACAATACTGGCCGCTTCCGCCTCGTTACTCAGACGCCATTTGTATTTGCCACGCGAGCTCACTCCTATCTGATAAGTCCCTGTAGCCAGAATTAACGACGATCAATTTTCCACGAGATTACCGGGCGAAAGTCATAATCGCGGCGAACTTGCGTCGGGATTAGGTGATTGGGCGAAGAAATCGATCGAGGCGAGTTAGGCTGAGGACTTAGGGATACCCCCAAGTATCAGCTTTGTTAGGGGCCACGAGGGTGGCTGATGGAATTTGAGTAATCTTCCCTTGGAAATACTTCACCGGTGTTTAATGAACTCCGAACGCTGGGTTTGAATGAAGGAACATGATATTTGAGGCTCCTTTCTCGTGTCGAACAACACGCTTTAATTAAACGTAAAATATGAGCACCTTCGGGCGCTGAGAAATAAACTGGAAACTCGCGTTTATTAATTAATCCCGCTGTAATCATTACGAGTAGCATGATAGGCTCGACGTTAAAGGGCCGAAGATCTATTATTCTCTCGATAAACGTAACATAGGAATAACGTAATTGTTAAAAATTTATTTTCAGAAATGAACAAATAGTTTGCTATCGCGCTTATTATAATTCCCGGAACGCGTGAGATCGCTAAACTTTGCATCTTCGACGCAGCCTCGTCGACAGTGCCACAATTTCCTGTATATCGGTTCTCAATGTTGGCGCATGAATAATGCAGAGTCACGAAACGCGTCAAAGAACAAATTCTAATTGAAGCTGCTTGCAACGAACGCGATATACACCTTACACGTATTAGCGACGTAAATTAAACGTAATCTGGCTAGGATCCTCTCGAAGAGAGTGGGGGATTATTGATTTAGGGAAAGGGGAGAAACTTGCTTCGTCATCCTGTAGCAATTCCTGAAACCCACGGTTTCCCCTTGAGCTCTCTGTTTCCTCTCCGTTGAGCAGAGTCAATTAGAATCTCGATTTGAGATTTTCAATCTTCAGTCAACGTTACGCTGTTCCAGACGAGTAACGAACGGTGAAAGAAACGAACGCTTTCGGTGACGTAATGAAACTAGACGATTATAAATGAAACTTTGCTCCTGGCGTGACCCCGTCGACCCCAACCACCAGCTTTCAACATATTTTTGTTGTTTTTCAGAACTCGCTTTGAGAACCAAGCGTTCGAAGAATGTGTAATCATAATAACATTTTTAATATGATTCTTAAAAATAGCAAAAATTATTCGAGATATATTCTACTCTTTCTAATCGTACGAAAATGTGTATTAGATTAATTTAATATAATTTAAATTTCCGAGTTATATGAGTAATCTTGTATTTATACGGTTGCGTCGCACCTTTTTCAGAGCGAAATCGTAATTCTGGCGGAATTTTTCTCAGCTCCGGTCGTATTTCGAAATAATTCGCCTCTCATCGAATGTCCAATCCGGAAAGCGCGACAGACGGTGGAAAATCTGGTAGCTCAAGACGAGCAAAGTCGATTTTCTCCAGTCAACACAGGTCGGTCGGTGATTTCAATTTGTGTTGATTTTTGACATCGCAAACAGACTTCAGTCTTTTTCACGTTTGCCTGGTTTATTTGTCTTTCTTTACTCCTCCCCGGCGTCGGTTCATTTAACTCTGACATCCAAGGCTATTTCTAGCGTTACTTGCAAAATATTTCGTTTGCGTTCGCGCAGTTTTCAGACGTGGGCCGTGTTTTATGACGGAAGATGCGATTACCCGGCTCGATGTATAATGTTTTTAAAAACTTTAAGGATTTCGTAGGAAAGTTAGAAATCCTCTTAAACTTTAGTAATATATTTATCGAGTTACGAGTTCGTTAGTACTTTCGTATAATTTAGGCGTGAAATAATGGCTAGCAAAAGAATCTGATTATCTTATATTATGCGTGGTTTTTAAAATTGTTGTGAAATACTACTTTTTAAAGGGCGATTATTAAACGCTGCATTTTTATGCACCGAAATTGGATCTCGTTTGCATAATGTCCTAAGCACGTCAACTTCAGCCATTCGGCTCATCTAAGAACAATAGATGCTCCGTTCTTACAGACAATAGAATGTATTACATTGTTACGTTAAATAATAAATCCTTTTTCCAGTTAGTCAAAATGAAAATATAATATCTAAACTGTTTCGTATAATCGCAAATTTCATATTTATTAATTTATTCTCGAAATTCATTGTATTTCTACCGATTTACGATCTGCAGAAATTTACAAGCACTTCCCAAGCCGGGCTAAAGTTATTGCTATCGATTAAAAGTAGCTTGCATCGAATACGTGTGAATATTAATTTTCGAAACGTCGATGAACTAAAGTGTCGAACAGAAATATAATTTTCACCCGAACGGAAGGTGTACGTATACAGATATATTAAATTTTCGTTGATATTTTTGTTTCAGGTGAGTGACCGACGTTTGATGGAGTCTTGCAAACAATTCACAGCATTTAAAACACGTAAGCTTCTTGAGACTTTACTAACAGGACGTAAACCGCAAGGTATTTTCGCGTGTACTAAAACTACACGTGTATGTACACGGTTTTTCGTATCTCGGGGTTTCCGTAAGAAATATGGATAAATCCTGCAGAAAATTTGTCGTCGTTTCACTTCTCGCCTTCCGCGGTAGACGCGAAGAAAAAACATCGCGACAGATGGGAAACATTTATGGGAACCCCTTTTTTTATACTTAAGTTCACTAGATACACCGTGTCAGACAACTGAAATCTATTGAAGACGCGTTTATGCTCCGCGAACAATGTACGTGCTTTCCACTTGTTTACGGTTCCTCGTAAAAGGAAGCAACTTTTGTACGTTTATCAACGAATTTATGTACGAAGTGCTTCCCACTAAATGATACTATGTAATACCATGAAAGGAAAATCGACTTTTATTTTTATTCATTTAAAAGATGAAACTACCGTTTAACCCTTTGCGGTCGGCAGATTTTTCGGCTGGGACTACCAGCAAGTCGGGGCGAATTTAGCTTTTCGGAGTCATTGTTCCCTAAGCAATTTAAGGTGGATATATCTACATTTAAAAGCACACACTATGTTGATGCTGATTTGTAATATTTAATAGGGCTTAAACTACATAAAAACGGAAAGATTTAGCTATTGTAATTTGACAACGTGTGATATATTTCAAAACAATCGCCGATATGAAGCCCTGGCTTCCGAATACATGTATCACAATATGTTCGTGTTTCTCGCCTTTTGCCGGGGGGTTTCCTGTCGGAACATACTGCACAATCTTTTTTAGTAAATATATATTAATATCGCCAATGAATCTACCTGGAAATCCTGAACAATTGGAATGTTTATTTCTTACTAAACTTTGAAATTCAATTAATAATTTATTATATTTTTATTTATTTATAAATTGGTTTCTATTTACTTATCATATATTTCTCGATGGTAAAATAACGCGTGAGACGTCCGAAATGGCTAGCATTCTGTTAATCTCAGTTTTTCTGGATTCTTGATCATGCCCGCCACAGCGGCGATACCGACTTCTACGACAGTTTTGAAATGCCGCCACAGTGGCGGCACCGACCGCAAAGGGTTAAAGCTTGAACGTAATTTTATTTTGAAAAATATTGAAGATGCTAGAAAAGCTTTTAAAACAAGTTCTTCATATTTTTTAGCACAAAAAATTGTGATTCTATAACAAAATGCAAATTAGGTATTTTCCAATAAAAATAGTAAGATTTATTTGAGAAACGTCTCTCTGCCTCCGATAGTTTTCAAGATAGCGACTATCCATAAAGATCCAGTCTAGACCTAACACCCTTCATGCTTAAGCGACGCGAACACGAAGCTTTGGAGGGTAGTCTCACCTCTGAATCTTGAGTTTTCGTGGGTGTAAAAAATGTGAACCTCACTTTTGACTGGCCCATCAGTCTGCAATGTTTCGTTAAAACTGGTGCCAAACGTGCCTTTAACTCGAAGGATTTCGTCTTGATCGTAAAATTAAGATAATAAAATTCAGTTTGAATAATATTCTAGTCGGATTCTCGTTGAATTTGTCACGTTGTCGCATAGTCTGAAAGCACTGTTTCCTGTGCAACTCAACATAGATACCCTGTCCTCCGCGAAGAAACATCTCCGTCATTAATTCACGAACCGTTGGGAATTTTTTATACTCGTTAGTGTTCCGCAGTTTCTGAGAAGCTACGATATTTCTTCCCGGTGATGAATCGTACGATATTACGATCCGAAAAAAATGATCACGGAAATATAGAGAGACGGTAAATCATCTACTATCAAATGACACACCTGTACTGATGACGTCGTTTGATAAAGCCTGCGTACAGAACGAAACGTTTGGCTCGAAACGACGGAGATGCGATCTGCAAACGAGAATGAAAAAGGACGGAACGAAACCGAGAAGAATCGTAATAAAGTCCCATATTTACATAATCATTGGAAGCAGTACGTTCTATGAGGCTCTGTTGCGAAGAAGACAAATAAAAGAGCCGTAGAAAGGTGAAACCTGAAAATTTCATCTCGAGTTGGAAGTCTTCTTGCCTGCTTGAATTTCTTACGGTAGAGGGAAAAAGTCCTTTCGTATCAGAGATGGAAATAGAAGTAGACTAGTGGGAGTGTTCACAACTTTTTCTACCATTATTTCCCTTCTACCACTTCTTGCTCTATTCCCAGTTTTAACTAGTGTAGCTGGTAAACACCAACCGGAAGAGACGAAACGAAGTTCCCGCCTTCGAAAAGTAATCGTCCTTAATTGGTCACGTATTTATTTCTACAGCCTGTAACGCTCGAAAATTCTGTGTCATTCAATCTTAAAATAGATAGATTTTAAAATCAGAAACCAGTTGACTCATTCTAGCTCTCAGTTTGCTCTTTTTTGACTGTGACTCACGAGGTTTCGCGAACTAGAAATGTACCGGTCTAGTATGTTGCAAACCTATCTCATTTGAACTAAAAATATAACGAACGATGATAGATTATAAATCAGAAACCAGTTGACTAATTCTAGTTCTCAGTTTGCTCTTTTCTGGCTGTGACTTACGAGGCTGTACGAGCTACAAATGCATCAATCTGGTACGTTGAAAAGCTATCTCGAAGTGCACAAATACGCAATACGACTAACAGTAGGTGATGAACCTGGTACTGGCCGATTGCTTTTCATACCTGCATACACCTGAATTGAACACGACCGAGAGGATACGGTCCAGTCGTGAGCGCACGAGAGAAGTATGGAGATAACAACCCGTACGAGAGATGTGTAGGCGCAAAGAAGATTCCAAGTAAGTCAGCAAGCCAGGAGCAAGGACTGCATGTCACGACCTATGGTACCCTGTAACACTTGCTTGTCAAACAATCTAATCGTTCGGTATTATCATACAAGCCTTGTCGACAAGTTACCGAGAATATTAGATACGCTGGGAAGATCCCACATATAAATCGCGTCGGAGGATGCTAACGCAGCACGAGTAACGGGCCTTTTGTTATTTAGGACGCGGATAGGTCACCTAACGACAGTCCCTTTTCAGCTTGTTCCGCTGCCGCATTGTATCCCGCGAACAGGATGGGAAAGTAGAAAATAGGACTGCAAACACCTGCATCCATTATCCGTCCAATCAGCGAAAAGAACCGAGTGCCGACTAAACACGTGCTTAGATCCAATAGAACAGATAACCGCGAATCGCTAAGAAGAAGCACCTACAATACCTTCTGCCTATGTCTCTTATCTGGGCCCTGGACCATCTATTCTCTGCTCCGCGTACGTGTGTCGATGGTGATAAAAGAAGCAGCTGCGCCAGGTTGGAAAGAGCATGCTCGAAAATCAAGAACGTTCAAGAATCTTTACCCGTAGGAAATCATTATTACGCGAGTGCGTTACCGGTCCAATGGACGTAGTCGTTTTTCCTCGTCTGTTGCGTGTAACCCTCAGGCAAGGATTCAGCCAGAATGTATGCGCGACTCGCGTACTGTAATCAGGGACTACGGTCAAAGAAGGTTAGGAGGTTAGCAATTGGGTACACCTATGGTACGGTGGAACACGCGTATCGTTGGTTGGAATAATCGTTAGCCAGAGTGAAAAGAGGAGAGACAAAAGCCAAGGGAAGACACGTTGAGATGCAGGGGAGATCTCGGGCAAGTATGGAAGGATGGGAGAGTTAGCAGGCCACGACCTGGACTGCCCGGTCATACAGCGGATGCAAGCCACCGACCGACTCTCCCACATACATTAGGAAGTTTCTCCTAACTTTTAGCCATGGTAGCTGAACCGTGGTAGCTAACACGCCGGTATGGAATCGGGTAATCAACTAACCTTCTTCTCTGCTCTTCCTCGTTCGTCTTTCCGTCCCTTTTTCGCGTTAAAACGTCTACTCTATTCGCTTAATCTCCGTTCTCGATCTGCCCTCTATTATCTTAAGTTGTCTTTGTTCGAAAGGGCTATTCTATGATACTCTGGGTTATTCCACGGATACTTCCACTGATCGGTAACGAAAGCATCGAGTTATTCACGACCGACTCCAGGAGAAGCGGAAGAAGATGGTGGGAGACGGATACTGATAGATAAGTTAGGAAGGGAGAACCAGAAGAAAAAAAGGTCCGGCAATCTCCTAAGGTACCAGTACGACGGACCTAGAATGCTCCGTAGAGTCAAGAACCTCGACAGGAGTGCCCCGCGGCCGTTGCCACAATATTTTGCTTGATTACTATCGCTGGAAAAGCTGCTCGACCGACCTGACCGAGACTAGATAGGTGGGGGTGTACACAGCTGTCCCTCTCTGGCTCTCTCCCTTTCTCACTTCTGGCGCCCCTCGTTAGTATGCTAATTTATCGTAGCATTAAATTTTCGCACCCGGCCTTTGATACAGCCTGGAATTTATGTCCTATATTTCAGACTCAAAGTAGATTACCGATTAGTGCGAATGTACTAATACCGGTCTCCGGTCTCTTTCGCCCTCTGTATCCGCCGGCTTCCCGTCCTCTTTCTACTCGTTTCCCTGTATCCCACCCTATTACTCTTTAACCGAACTCACGGGTCTATGAAGCGTGACTAAACTCCCATAAACCACTCGCCGATAATGCGCCGATTTTTTCTCGAAATTATCTTCCATTCCCGGGGAACGCCGTCTGCTAGAGCTAACTAGACAGCTCAATATTCCATTGCGTCTTGTTGCCCGGTTATTTATTGACGAAAAAATATCAGAGATACGATACCCGGTATATAGGGTAAGTCTTACTTGATCACCTTATGGTGGCTGTCTGCTTCAGAACTTTTAAAGAATCGAATTTTTCGTTTCTTCTTCGAGCTTAAATGTATTCAGTATCTACAGGGCGTCTCACGATAGGTTGATGTTATTATTAAGCAGTAAGAGATTCGAGGAAACGTGACCAAACTTTTCTTCCACATTTTTTACACCGAATACGATAGGGTGAATTTTGTTTCAACGTCAACTGTACCATGCTTAAAATATTATTAAAGCTCGTCATTTTTTAAAATATTAGCGATCTTAAAATCTCATGAAAAAAATTATTTTCTTTTACATTGATCCATAAGACTGCAAATAAGGAAAATATTTAGACGATCGAATTTACACTATACTGACGAACGAATTAACAAATTTGGAAAAGTTGACTGTGAATCGAACTATCTATACTCTCTAATATTACACGCCGAAACTTTAAAGCGATTTTGATAGAACAACATATTTCAAACTGGTCAACGATGCGTGACTAAACTCCGATAAACTACTCATCGATAATACCGTAATTTTTCAAGATATTATCAGTCATTCTCACAGAACGTCAGTTAACTAGACAGCTTAATATTCATTTGCATTTTGTTTTGAGGTTGTTTATTGCACGGAGATTGATACGAGCGATATCTAGTAAGTCGTCCTAAGCTGACCACTTTAACACGATCACAGTCACCGTTCGGTCGGAAATCATCCACGACAGATCACGCTATATTTATAGCAATCTTCTTCAGT
Organism: Colletes gigas; assembly: GCF_013123115.1. Classification (NCBI taxonomy): domain Eukaryota; kingdom Metazoa; phylum Arthropoda; class Insecta; order Hymenoptera; family Colletidae; genus Colletes; species Colletes gigas. The sequence continues at coordinate 9,828,752 of NW_025106637.1, forward strand.
GGGATGTGTGCTTTCAATTATATACAAATCAAATATATTTAACGAACTGGATATTCTGAATATTATACTTCATTTGTTTATACTGATAACACGTGGTGTTCGACAATGAACGTATTAGAGAAGTTCTTAGTCTAGATCTATGAAAAAATAGATATATTAAGAAACTTATTATTGCATCGTATGTTCCTTTTGATTTAAATATATTCTTCCCCGCAGTAAACAGTTCACGAATAATTCAAGATGGTTAGGCTATCTGATTCCTACCCTACACAATCAACACATCGTAAACCATCCAACATTAGGGACATTTCTTGGGGGAACAACTGCCACCCTAGGGATCACACACGAAATCAGGGATTCCCGGCAAAACTGAAATTTACGTTCAGATCAGACGTCGGATAAAAGGGGCCGAGCCTTGGCGTCGTTTCTTTCTACACGAATACCGGAAATTAACGTAATGATCAATAAAAGTCTCGCTGCAAGGCGTCCCCCTATTCCTCGTGTCAGGGGGAAGGTGGGGAACAACCGGGAGTACAAGATATACTGAATTTTCGCCCGAAACTGTATAAAAGAGGGTGGAAATTGAAGCAAGCAAAATTCTTCTACATCTTATCCCCCATTTTACGCTTTGGCGATTTTCCGGAATTTCTCTACGTCACGTTAGGGTATGGCACGCACGTTAATCACTCCAATATTAACGTAACTCCTAAAGCGTATAAAACGTTGCGTAATTTAATATTATTATATTACCAGCACACCAACGGCCCCGGGTTAAAGCGGCGAGCTGCATCAGCCAGGTATCTTTAAAATTAGATTTCCCTCTGGTCGTTCCATTACTATCCTCCCTCCGTCGCCACTTTCCCCGCCGAATGTATTTTCCATCGAAAATAAACCGTTGTTCGATTAACGATTCATATCCGCGGCAGTTGTCGCCATGAAATTTCATTCGTCGATCCGGAGCCGACGAAAGTCCCCGCGCCGGAAGTCTCTATCCTCTCGACCGATGGCGGTGTTCGTCGTTGCACCAGCGCGTGTATAATAGCAGATCTGGCGCGCGGCGCTGGGGCGGGGGTGGGACCGTAGATTCGACGAGTAACTAGCGCGCAGCTGGCGAGCCTTGCAAATTCACGATATTCGCGAATCGACGGAAGTTACCACGTACGTTCGGGAGGCAGGGTGGTTTAGGGGCACTTTGAACCAACGTGAGGCGAGGCTCTTGCCAAGCCCCGGCCAACTTCCACTCCCATTCGCCTCACGGTGGGGTTATTTCGGAATGGGAAAATTATTTCCTTCGGCATTCAAGAACCCCTGACGGGAGAGGCACCCGCCGCTGATCTCGATGCCACGTATTTCCTGTATGTTTTAAATGTACCACGTGATCGACCCCAGCGATATGTACTCCGGAGCGCCGCTGCCAAGTAGACAAGCTGCTCCACGCAACCGCAACTGCTCGAACGACCCGTTAGAACACGGATTTCACCAAAAGTTTGGCGAGGTTTGAACCGAGCCGGATAATGCGCTGCCGGACTCGCTTCGTCCCTCCTCTTTCTCTTCCCACTTTCTTATACCCTTACATGCATTGGAAAAATATTTTTATATTCAACTACGGTCAAATTAAATATTTAGCAAAATCAATTTTTTTTTTGTTATCTCGTTATTTAACGTCGCATTGGCTGCTTTGTGGATTATTAGCGACTCAGGTAGATCGTAGCCTGTTTTATAGTCTTGTCAGTTTTAGATATTGTAGGAGGTTCTTGGTTGTGCTGTTACGTAACAAATTTATGCTGCTTTCTAGGCGGATTGCGGTGTATTTTCTACAGTCCAAGATAATATGGTCCACGGTTACCAGCACATTGCATAGTTCACTAGTTGGTGGTTCTTCTTTATAGAGGAGATTTATAGTGTGTCCTATTATGATTCTTGAGATTACAACTTGGTCGTGTTTTGGTAAAATGCAGGCGCTGTTGTTCTTGTAGAAGTCATACTTAACTATTTTTTTTGTCGTGGTTTGGATGAGGATTTCCAGGTTTTGTTCCAGTTTTCGTTTATTTTCTTTTTGAGTAGATAGAGTGTGGTCTTTTTCTGGTAGAAAAACGTTGTAGTGGTTGAGGTTAGGCGAGTTTGCCACTTTCTTTTACCACTTTGTCCGCTCTTTCGTTCCCAACAATGCCAATGTGGGAGGAGGGCCAGGTTACGGTAACCGTATTGCTTCCATTTGTTGATTCGATGTAGAATTCCTAGCATTCTTGGATAACTGGGTCATTTGTCCACGGATTCTATATTAATAAGCGTTTATTGAGTCGCAAAAGATAACGAAGTTCTTGTTTTGATCTCTGGATGTAAGCTCGATAGCATGTTTAATTGCGTTTAGTTCGCAGTGGAGGATGGGTGTCTTTGGATGGAGTTTAGCTGGATTGTTTAGTCTATTATCTGTTTCCTTTTATACAAATCGTTCGTGTTTCAATGGCTTCAAAGGGGATCCCCCCAATTTGGGAGGGATAGAAATGTTCATTTCAAGAATCACATCATATTCCAACAGATTGAGATTAAATTGTGTATCTCTTACGTTTCGTTCGTTTTCGTATTATTTAATTCCTTTTAAACTCTATTTCTTGTATCCAAAGATTATTCGAGGTTGAAACCGTTATCATCGCCAATAAATAAAACTACTCGTAACTTTGTTACTTCAATTTGGGAGGGATGCAAATGTTCATTTTATGAATCACATCATAATTTTTCTTTTATTCCAAAAGATTTAGATTAAATTGCGTATCCCTTACGCTTCTTTCGTTTTCATATTATGTATTTAATTCCTTTTAATTTCTATTTTTCGTATCCAAAGATTATTCGAGACCGTTATCATCGCCAATAAATAAGGCTAATCGAATCGCGCAAACTTTGGTACTCTAGAATACAGCAGATATGGTAGCTGCAGGAAGCAATGGGAATCTAAATTCTGCATCGATACGCGTGATCGTGTGCACTCTTCGAACCACTTTTTGGTGAAATCAATGTTTAACGAGTCGTCCGTTGCACGGGCCAGCGTACAGAGGTATCCGCGCCATGCAGCCACTTCAAACCTCCGAACTGAATATTCCTGGCACCAAAACCCTCAGCGCCGGTTAGATTCGGCCGGCGTACTCGACCACAGATACACACACGCGCGTCCGTGCGCGTACGTAAACCGTCGCTCGCCTTCTTGAAATTCAATCATCGCCATTATTAATCTTGACGTGATGCACGGCCGCGTTTCAGATTTTGCAACGCGGGGGTTAACGATCAATTTCACACGCTCGTGGCCGCGACGTCCGCGGCCTGCTTTACGAGTTTCGCGTGCGCGGGACGCGACCGACTATTTATCGAGCACATCGAATATCCAAATCTATCGAGGCTAATACGTTCGTGACGTTGCCACGGCGTCTCAGTTTTCCCCGTGCGTGTCCCACAACGGCTACGCCGTTTATAGGATTCCATAAATCCGTTCGCCGGAAGGAACGCGTGGCCGATGACAGTTTGAGGGAGATCAACGAACGAGAATCACGAGATGTTGGATCGTTCGTTAGCTTAACCGCGATTCGATAAGGTAAATTGTCAGATTAGAAACTGGTTAGCCGATTGTCGTGTTACATAGAGCCGCTCGGGGTACTGAACAAAGACGACGACGAAGGAGCCAGAGGGAAAGAGACGCGCGCGACGCGACTCGTTTCATCAAAAGTTTTCCTGGCTCGCGCGATTACCGTGTAGTCGTAAAAAAATCACACCAGTTTCGTAACTCATTTCATTAGCTCGAACGTGCAGGAATTCCTTACGAGGGGGAGCTCGTGTCCGCGACTGCCATCGGGTAGACCGGGTTCCACGGCTCCGTCGCGAGCCTGATCAGTGGATCACGAAGCGGTTAGGTCGGTATCGAGCCCTCCGCCCCGAAAATATACGATGTGTGGATGCTCGGAACAACGGTGGAAAGAAAGGTAAATAAGAACCTTGGCGGAATAACGGGACCCGGAGGAAAGCTTCGTCTCATCTCCTGTTCGCCGTCTCTTTCTCTTTCTCTCTCTCTCTGTTTCTCTCTTACCTTCTTTCTCTGTTCAGCGTTCCTCCGCGATCCTTCGTTTCCCTTCTCTGCTTGGTTCCGTATTATATTCCACCCACCGCGAGGAGTCCTATTATCGAGAGCAGTCACGACGTATCGTCCGCGGAAGAGAGGCTTAAGACAGATCGTAACGTATTTCACTTTCTTCCCGAAGGGCTCCAACGGTCTCTTTCCACCGGGGTCCCTCTTCCGCAACTTCGTCCTCTTTTCGCCTCATCGTCGCGTCCTTTCTGGACGGATGATGCATGCAGAGGTGTACGGGGAAGCTCTTGTTCACCTTTCCAAGCTCCGAAGCACGAGAAGCCTGGCTAATCGAACACGGAAAATCGCGATCGCGTTAGCCACGTTGTTCCACGGGTTACGTGCGCTCCTCTGCCGACTTCCTTTTATCTTTTTCGTTAAACCATGACCAGACATTCTTTTCTTGCATTACAAACCAAATCACCGAAGGTTTTTTGTCATAGTAAAGTTCGTCTTATTTTCTGAGAAATATAAAACAATTTTAGAAAACACCCTGAGTCGTTTTCATCCATCTCTTATGTCATATTTACATATGCACAGCCGCTTGCATACAAGAGTATTTCAAAATGGCGGGACAAACTGGAATATATAAATTCCTCGTGCCAAAAGAAATCAAAATGTCCTGTACTATTTTAGAATCTTCGTTTTCGAGATGTAAGCTGATATAATTTTCAGTTTGATTATTTATAAGTTTGCAATCAAATGTGAAATATGTAATAGACATTTTTGTAAAATTCATTCCATAACAGATTAAAGTATTTTGTTTGACAACTATGAATTATTTATCTTTATAAACGAAACCTTCATTTTGATAGAGAAACTATTTCCGAAGTATATATTACTATGGGTCATAAATGACCAATGATATTTTTACATAGGAACGTATAGACAAGTTTATGTGGTTGATATTTTAATACGTGGGATAGCTTTAAATTGATCACAATATGCTTTTAGCGTGTGTAACTAACAATTTGGCCACCCACTGAACGCGGAACGAATATAGTGACTTTCTTGGGGCCCCCTGGAGAGTTCTGACACGCGATCCTCTGTTAGGTACACGCCGACAATGGTTTTTTCCATTCAAACCTTACAAGGAAGAAACATTGATAATATTCAACCGGTTACAGTTTCACTTCATTGCACGTACTTGTTCTCGCCAACGCACAATGTTCGTATGTTCATGTGTTATTTGAGGAGAATTAATCTATAATCTCGAATATACAACGGAGCAGACCTCAATTTTATCTGTAAATATTCATTCTTAGTTAATTTTATTTGGTATACTACAATTGTCGTGTGCATTGTATTCGCACATCTTGTTCTTATCGTCTTTGTTTCCGTTTATTAGAGTATAATTGGTTGTTACAAAATACAGTAGAATTTTACATGTTTCTGAAGAGAAAATTTTTCCCTGAGAAATGATTTAGTTTTGCAAGGAATATTATAAGATTTCTATGTGTTTTTAAAGCGAGACTTCTTTGCTGGCGCCTATGTAAAATTTCCACATGCGTGAAGGGGCTCTATGTGCATTGTTCTAAACTGATAATTTATGGCTGTACCGCTTTAGTTCCCCGCTGCGTTTACGAGAGTCATTATACTTGCTCCAGCAAGCATAGTCAACTTTGACAAAATTATAAGGAGATATCTACCTAAATACACATTACTGTCTCTTTAGAATCCCATAAACGAGCAAACGATTCTTAAAACCACGTTTTCTCGTGTTTTATTTATTAACCGAAAAAGAAAAAGGAAGATGCCAACCATAGAACACATTCTCTTTTTAACATATTATAATGCGTGAGATTTTAACGATACTCACATATTTCTCTTCACCAACTTCTCCCATTTTCTCATTATGGCGTAAAAACAAATATTTTGTTCCTAACAGAGTTGACCTTGTTTGAAACTGCAATTTTACACTTTAGACGTGTTACGTGGGTGGAGCAAAGTCGAAGAATTTATATTTTCCCGCTCGATTGGCTGATAAATATTATCTAAATGTTCTTAATTGTGACAAGCACGATAGGCAATTTGAACGCTAAAGTCGATAAGAGAAATTACACAATGGGGATTCGGTTTGAAAGGGTTAAAGGGGGCGCGAGCTGGAATTTATCGCGTAAACTTTGGCCTACGGTATACCTAAATAGACGAATCCTCCTGGCTGGCCGATCATAACCATCCACCACAGGATATTTCCAGGACGGCGATTGCAAACGACGTACGTGCAAGATTCTCGAGCCAGAGCCGAACGGGTCTCAATACAGCTGGGACGTGGAAAAATACTGAAACCTATATCGTTAATCAGGCAAAAATTTCCGCGGTTACGCTGGCATGAACGAAGAGAGAAGAGCTTTGGGCAAGTGCCAATCTAGCATCAAGGCGTATAGCAGCAGCCAAGAACTGCCACGAACACAGTACCGTCGGTGCATGCTGCTTTCACGGGCCGGGTCGCCGAAATCGTACATTTTTATTTCTTCCACTCGCTCTCCAAATTCGCGTGCGCATCGCGTTCTCGTGTTCCGCTCGACGAAAAAAAAACGAGAAAAAGCGACAGAGAAAAAAAAGAAATTCTTTGAACGCGGCGCCGAGAGCTTTCGAACGAAACAGAAATCTCGCGGCGCGCAGACTCTCGTTTTGTTTTCTTTTTTTCACTCCTATTTCTTGATGGAACGCCTTCGATTAGGTGATTTTTACTCTAAAATTTACATTTGAACCCTCAAATTTTTAAATTAACGAAATTATTAGGTCGTTCCATATGCTCGTGTTTTGTACTACAATTTAAACAATATTTTAAATATATAATTGAATTTTATGAAAAACAGTAAACCTGTTCTCGTTGGACAACTCCCTCCCCTTCCTTTAGCAAAGCCATTAAATCGTTGTTAGAAAATTTGTTTGATTTTTTATTAAAATGTAGTTCTACGCTTTTCATTAGAACATTGACATTCTCAAACCATTTACATTCTAATAAACCTGGAGACTGTTGTATTTTATTTATTATAAGGTTCAAAAATGTTCATGCAATCAGGCTCAAGTACGATCAAGAAAATTTCGTTCCGTAAGCCAGTGTGGAATCCAAACTTCGAGCTTTGATATCTGTTTGTTTCAAATTTATATAAATCGTTGATAATATGTTTAAAATTTTAGAAACCCCCTGAACTGAGAAATTTTGTTTGTTCTCTATTAAATTATACATTTTATCCTCGTCAAATTCAGAATATCGAACAGCACAAACTTATGGGACGACCTAATACAATATTCTAAACAAAACTCACACAATTCAAGAGTGTGTATAATGTAACGAGAACATAATTCTTCCAGTGGAGAGTACATTAAAAAATAATGTTTCTAAAGTTTGCTGTGTTTTATTCACGGTGAAAATTCACTTTAGTATCGTTTTAAATAATTCGTAGGGATTCCTTCTGTTTTGTTGGCGTCGAGATAGCGTAAGCCCTTAAGACTCCTAATGTATTCTGATGTAACGCATGCGTTTTCTCAAACAGAAGGAACCTACAACCTCATCCACCTACAACCTGATCAAGATCCCGTCTATTGAACCGTTGCGTAATTACAAGGCAATGTAATTGGTTCCCTATGAACGTATTTCGTCTAATAACACACTTCTAATTTTCTTCGAATCGCGAAGTTCTTTACTGATTGCTTGACCCTACCGGTCGAAGAACTTCATCTATTTAACATAGCGGCACTTAGGTTCAGCATCGACTTTGCAACATGCAAGGTACAAGGCAATTTATCGTACTATCGGAAGGATGATTCTTCGTGACAAATCACGTTTGAAGCGTGGAATAAACTTTGAAGTTTCTAAGCAGGAAACAATTATGTATTCGAGACGCGATTGTGCTTCTGGAGCTGTATACTAAAATTCTTGTCTTTGGTAAAAATGTTTTCCAAAACTATTTATTGTAATTATTAAAAGCAACACGAATGAAACTAATTTTCTGATATTTCAAATTTTAAGAATACTCTATCCTAATATATTGACTACCATTAAAAGAAATCATACATTTTTTTTGTAATCTATCATTTACTATCGTACATTAATAATTTACTAAATTCTTTATTTACTGTTACCAAAATTCATTTATACGAGTATCTCCATTACGAAAGATCCCTACCTGACGTGCATGTTCCACGAAAAGCTCATGACGTATCTCTTTGTAAACTTGCCAGTACTGATAATTATATGTTAATAGTGTACGTTGTATTACAACAGTGAATGCATGATAACAAGGCCGACGAAGTGTCGTAGAAGGGACAATGCTGTGACTTGCTGCTCAAAACTTGCTCGCGCAGTAAACGTGACATTCTCTGTAAAAGAGTAGAGCATAACTCACTCGAAGTGATCGTTCAAAAAGATTTTTCTTCTACGAACGTGGTACAAATATTCGAAAATGTAAATACTATATATTTTCACGTTTGAAAATTAACCAGTCTCTACTTTCCTTTTTCCCATTTTTTCAAGTAAACGTCTCTCAAGTTTCGCTTTTTAAACCGAAATTAACCACATGGTTGAGCTAAAAATTAATATTCTCGCGGTTTAATCGCGCGAAGATACAGTGTGAAGACAAGAAAATTACTTGGAACGTTTGCGGTATTCACCTTCCGCCAGAATTTCGCTGCACGCTCTCACAATGGTCGTCCCTATTCTACTTCGTTCTCCGCCATCAGCCACGAACAGGGTGGTGATGTTCTCAGAATTTCTAGTCAACGTAACTTCACGAAAGTATTAAAGTTTTAAAGTTTCGTTATCGCTCGCTGTTTCGTTCGCGTTAGCCGAGTGATAACCAGCGATGCACGCCTCTAACGTCGGAGTACGTGAACTTAAAGCAGCCGTGTTCTTTGCGATTATGCGTCGTGTCAACAAAATGAGCAAGTGGCCACACATTGTTTTATTAAAGTCTAAATTTACCGTAATACGTAAAACGTGAGTAACATTTTCTCCATCAGAGGTTAAATAAAAATTAGAATTTTAATAATACAATGAAGTTACTTTTGAAATTGAATAAAATCTAACTGGAAATTGTTCCAATTATTAATATAAAACGTTATTTGTTATTACGACGCACGTTACCTGCGTAACTTTGTCGTTCGAAAGATTAGCATCGATACTGTGGTTAGTTCCAGAGAAAACTATTATTTATGAAAAACTGCTGATCAGTAATTTTGAAAACATTCTGTATACAAATTTAAATTCATTTTCAATTAAATAAACAATTTCTAATTCTGTTTTATCGCACATCACTCGTATAATCAATAGGAATTGCTGAAACTACTTTGCGTATGTAGCGTTAAAGTAAATGTGAAAATAAACATAGAAGACAACAAAAATTATAGTAGCTGGTATAGTGATTGGATAGAGGATAAAATGCCCTTTAAAACGAGCGTTCGAACAAGTCGATAGCTTTATTAGTTCCGGAGATATGAGGATTTTAGTTTCAAGTCGATGCGGTGGCTAGAAGAGATATAAAGGTTCGAAGCGTTTGTTTACGTTTCATTGAGATCAATGAACTCGCGCGCGTGAAAACAGTAAACAGTGCGTAGTAAATTCTTGGAAATACTACTACTTCCTGGTCACGTGACTGTCTCGACTCACGCGCGAGAAGGAGGTCCGACGCAACGCGTTAGACGGAGACAGAGATAGTGAAAATGAAAAAAATACACTTTTCTTTACACGACGATATCTCCAAAACGGAAAGTCGTATCGACAAAATTCAAAAACCGTTTCAAAGAGGAAGCTTTGCCGCCGCCAATGATGCCTTAATAATTAATAAAACATTAATAGTTTTGGAACTGCACGCATCCAAAGTTTTAATATTTTTAATACGCGTTAATAGGCTCTCGTACGCCGTGGACAGAGAGATAATAAAACTTGAAAAATTATCCCTTTACATAAATTACGATATCTCGAAAACGGAAAGTCCGATCGACATAATTCAAAAGCCATTTTAAAGGGGAGGCTTCGCCGCTTTTAATGGTGGCTCAGATATGCATAAAACATGAGTAGTTTTGGAACTGCTACTTTTAATACTGTGGCGACCATCAAATGTCCTAGCATCGAAGCCAGGATTTGCTAGAATTACCTCCTGCTATCTCTCTTACTTCATTCTACAGTTGCCTCAATAACTAAATTAATAAATATTCTAATGGGGCAATTTAAAAATATTTGGAGGCTCGATTATATTCCACATAATTTACTCGTGCGTATTTCCACGCGTCTGGAATTGAGTTGTTCGAATGTACCCAGAGTGAACGGTCTTCCTCTGTCAAATTATTCGAACAGTCTCAGCCCTAGTTGCGAGGCTCGCGGCTTCCGTGAAATCGCGATGAAACGCACGTGCGATAACGGGAGCATATTAATCGCGTATTTCACGGATTATTATACTCGACGAGTTCATGGGTGTCATCATTGCGGTCCCCCCCAGTCTCGTCATCGTCGTAACCCGTTGCTCGTCGTCACTATTGACCTTCGTCGTCAGCATTAACCGCAGATTGTCGCTATCGATTGGTCCACGAGGCAAAGAGTAAACTCGGTAGGCAGTTTTGCCAGTAATATTCCGGCGGCTGACCACGGTACAATGGACGTTTACCCCTCCCTCGCCTCGCCATCAGTCAGCGTACTCTCGAAACCCATGGCCGCAGGGTGAACGGTGATCAATAACAAGAACGAATGCTTCTAACCTGCTCGCTACACAAACATGTACATACGCGCTGGGTATCTAGGATCAGATGTATACAACTGATTATACATGCACGTATGTGCGGCATTTCATTGTGTCTTTGATGGGTTACCATTTCTGAACGTTTCTCTCTTAACAGGCATCGACCGTGATACTTGTTTCTGTAACGATGCACTAGGTTCGATCAAGAAATTCGAGGACACGATCACGAACGATATACAAGTCTGAGATTTAAGGGACAAACCTTCTGCTGGGAATAAACTCTTAACCCTTGAACCACGAACGACGTTTATTTGCGTAATACATTACAAAGATAACAGCGATATTAGTTATTTCCCTTATCGTATACAAGCGTGCCCATTCTGCTTCCCATTAACTTTCCCCGATTTGAACACCCCCCTAAATTAACTCATAATCTTCCCCGGATACTGTGCATTAAATAGTACAAAAATTTTGTCCTCCCATTTCAAGGGGGCAATCTCATATGGGACCTCAAAAAAATCAATTGTTTTTATTTCATTTTTTGAACGTATATATATTTAAGAATGTACTGTTAAATTTTGAGAGATAAATGTCAAGTATTGTGGATTGTAGAACATTTTTTGCACAACCCTCGCCAGTGTTTAAACATATGTTTACTGTGGGCGTAATAAAAAATTGTGAAAATAAATGATAGCGTTAGATGTAACATTTAGTTAAAAAAAAATTAATAAAGATAGTTAAATTTTGCAACGTACACATAAGACTGCCCCCTTAATTCTAGTCTGTTCTTTAAATTTAATTTTATCGTGAATATTATTAGAAGAGAGCCTACCTTAATCCTAAATTATTGAAAAATTTGGATGTAACATTTAGTTAAAAAAAATGAATAAAGATGGTTAAATTTTGCAACACATGAGACTGTCCCCTTAAGCACACGCAACACTTTGACCCTTCAGGGCATAATTGTCTTCAGTTTAGCGTCGCGTTGCTTCGTCTGATTAAAAAATTTTTGCCAGATGTTGTGGACGGCCAACATTGTGGCGCGGATATTGTCGAAGTAAACGCGCTCCGGTGATACCGTGTCCCTACGCAAGTCTTTTATTAAAGTCCGGAGGCTTGTTAACAAAAGTCTCCGACGACAACCGTGTTGTCTAAAGTGTACCAGTTCGAACAATGGTCGTAATGATATCAGATCGGACGAGTTCTCGTATCGCTTGAGATTTTCGCCAGTTATCGCCAGCAGCCAACCGAGCTGAGCAAACCCACCGCGTTTGATACCTGTTACGTAACGCGAACCTATGCGCTGTGTTTGCAAACAGATATAAGTAGGCCGATGGGGATAGCGCGTTTATAAGTGCAAACGTGGAGTTTCAACCCCGGTATTGCGTAACTCCGGTTGAACGCCATGAGCACACCGAGAAAGAGAGAGAGGGACGAAAACATTGAGAGCAGGATAAGACGGCAGATGGGGTGTAGAACGGGCGCACCGTTTCATTTGTTTGGTGTTCCTCCGGGGTATTAGAGAACGTGCCGACGGTACGTGGTATCCATGTAGACACCACGTAATAGAAGCAAAGCAATCTGATGAAACCAATAAGCGTGAAGGAATGCGAGTGGCTTCTCTTCTTACCTTCCTTTCCGTACTCGCTGCAGCGGATCCTACCGCCTCCACGAAGCTGTTTCGACCGTCTTTTTCTTACCCTCCAGCACGATGGATCCCCTCGATTAGGTCTTAGAGAATCCAGCATTCAGGTAAACTCGACGGGAGACGAAATTTTTGCGGATATCGGTCAGGATTTTTTCGTCGGCTCTCTCGCCGAGATTGGACGACGCGTTCGAGCACTTTCGGCGAAAGTGATACGATCGCGGATATCCTATTTTTAATAAGGACCCTTCTCTATTCGTGATTTCGATGGAATTAAAATTTAACAGAATTTTTTAATGGACCACTTGAACGTTTTTTTCTCAACTCATCGAGAGTGCCTGGAAAATCGTGATCACTGTTACACACGGCATTCCGGTATAAAAGAGGATTAATTTATTATAAATTTTTGACGATAAAGCTGAATATTTGGGAGATTTCATTGATAATGCTCCGGCAAATGCTACGTACAAAGAGTTATTGTCTTTTGATTCATAAAGCTTTGTCGAAAATAGCCTTGCGTTTCGCAATATATCGGCGCAGAATTTCCCGGTCCGTTTGATGATTCACGCGCATCGAAGCAATAAAAGATAAACGGTTACGCCCACCTTTTAGATTAATTTCACGTTTCCTTGCAATAAAGGATCCTCCTGCTGTTTGATCGCATCAAGGGGGGAAAAAGCAGGCCAGCCGAAAGAGGAAATAAGAGACGGGGCTCGCTCTATGCGTCTTAAAAAGTTCCTCCTTGCTCCGTCTCGATACAATAATCCGCGATAATAGAATTCTTTTGCGTTCTCCGACTGCTGTCTTCGCCATTCTCTTTCGATACGTTCCATTTCCTGTCTTACGCGGGGATCTGTATGCAAAGCGTAAACATTCGTACGAGAACCAGTCGCGTTTACAGGCAATACGTCTCCGTTCGTGCGCGTGTAAGCGGTACACCGATAAATATCACGATATTTTTATTTTATTACGCAACCTTCGCGGAAATCCTGAGCATTTTCTTCCCCCCGGTCGTCGAAAAAGTCCGCGCGAATGCTATCAGATTCCGCGGTCGGGGCGTTTATTTTCTATTCGCCGGGGGAAAATGGATTCCACGCCGCACGGGTAAAACTTCCGCGCATACTAATGAACTGTGAAAATATTTAAAAAGAAAACAATTCTCACCGCGAGTGCAGAATTGATAGATGAACACGATTAACCTTTCACCGGCGGTACTTCAAACAGGTTTTTAGGAATCCTAGGTCTTCGAGATCGTGCATATATCTTTCTGCCGCGTATTATCAACGAACAGCAAGTTACGATCGGTTAAACACTGGAGGATCGTTGATTAATGTGTCTTTCTTATTACCGAATATAAAAACAATATCGAGCTACAATTTTCAATATAAATTTTTCCTTAGATATTTTGCGTTTATCTTCGACAAATGTTGCGATCGATGTATAATTCGCTGTTCCGTAGGCGGGAAACGCGATTAAAACGGAACAGAATTATTCGACGCGGAGATCATACAAATCTGGTCATTAAGTTCGTTGGAAGTTTCTGGCAATCTAACTTCGATGAGCCGTCCTCGACGAACTCTAATTGGCTGACGTGCAGCGACCACAGATTAGAACTTCTTCACTTTCGTTCGCGCCGATCAAAAACACGCCGGGGATCATCCGATCGACACCGACGTTTATCCTGATCGCATCTAGCGATGCAAGTCACTCCGGTGTTCGAAACTCCGGCGCGCGTGTGGACTCTGATCGCATTAAAATCAGATTTGTCGCGCTTCCTTTTCAGCGTGCAAGCAACGGGACCTCTCTGTAATTTTGTAGTACCGGTACGATTCGCCGTTTGTGCTTTCAACGCGTTATACAGTGTGGTCCAAACATTGCAAACATTTTTCCCTGACGAGGTAACCCCTAAGCTGTCGCAACAGAGCTTTCGACGATATCTGGTGGAGAAATGGATAGAATAATAATATATTTAGAACATTTTGTTATACGATATTGTCTGACGCTTTTAATACCGAGAATAGACTACTGAAAAAATAATTAGTATCTCTCATAACTTCAGATATTTGTTCAACTTTTATTCTGAATAATTAAATTTCATCTGATTTTATTTGACAAGTATTTCCGTATTTAAAGCTACGTTAATGTTATCCCAATGTCTCAAAGAATTGTTGAAAACATTAATTAACCGCTGTCAGAGTTTAGGAATGTTTTTCTTCCGCGAAGAGGATGATTACATTTTCGCAAAGGAGAGTGATAAAACTAACTTCCAGAAAATCCAGGCTATAAAAGGTGTCTCTTCAATTTAAAGAATTACTTTATGTTAACCGTAATGCCCCACTAAATTGTATTTTTGAGGACGAACTGATCCATTTAACGATGATTGATTAAAGAGGCACTTCTGGCTTAGGTTTATTTATATAAAGACGCGGAAATATTCTTGAGTAATCTTGTAATTTCTATATAAACCGTGGAATGTCGGTATTTCTCTTCGAACGACGATGACAAAACGACAAAAGATTCTTTCGGCTGTTTTGTTTAACTTTTTTCACTTCGCAGCAAATTATAAAAATTGAAACCTCACTGTTCCTTGGAATCAGACTCTTGCGGTTGATTCCAGGAAGAACAGAGACGAAAGAACACTGTTACAAAGAAACTGCGGTAAGATAATTCTGATGTATTTTAAACTTTGTTACTTTGTGAGGGTTTCTATGCATTTATCGGATAGCTTTTCCGTCTACGGTTCTTGAAGCTGAGACCTCTCCAAGAACGACGCGAACATTCTTATTTCCTTTGAAAATAACGGAAAATTTATTGTTTGGATGCGTTCACGATTTTAATTATTTGGAGCTGAATGGTTTGAAAAGCAAATGAATTCTGAATAATGTTTGTAATTCTAAATTCGTCGTTACACTGTATGTTAAATATGTGAACGAAACGTAAACGTTACATCTTAACGGTGCAGTCAAAGCGTGAAATATTAAATCGGTTGGAAATGGGTGCAATCGTAACTAAAGTAGCTTCTATTTACAGTACTGGAAAATCAACGGTTCGCGATATAAAGGGGAAATATTAAATTATTAACTAAAACGGGGACTCTTCGTTTCGCCCGCGAAAAAGTGTAGATTCTGTCAGCAATACACCGATATTATTTACAGGAAATAGTTTAATCCTTTCGAACCTGGATTTTAGATTAAATTTATTTTGATCTTTTCTTTTTTTATGCAGATCTTCACAAATTATAAATCTAATGTGAAATATATTGACAAACATTACTGTCCAGTTTCGTAAATATACATTTATACATGACATGTGGGAAAATATGATGTTGTAAAATTGCTAATTTTAATATATCACGTAGACGTGTGTTACCGTCAGGTATGAAAGGGTTATCATCTGCATAAAGTACCGGATTAGCCTTGCTAAACGCAGTAGTAAGGTCATTGACAAAAGTAATGAATAATAAAGGTCCCAGGTGTGACCCTTGCACTACACCAGAAGGTACTATAATTTTACGAGACGATTCATTCCTGGCTCTCAATGTTGCGTCTATACTTCCGGGCAAAAGGATATCACGCATTGTTCTCAACACTGGAGACGCGAATACAGTTCTACCATTTTGTCCCCGCCCATTCTTACGTTTATATTCGTTACTGACTTACGTTGACACGTTGGCGAAAATGAAATTTTGTTTTCGGACAATTAGAAACTAGCGTACTCACTATTTGTCATAGAACTTATTTTCACAGCTTCGTTCATATTCGAGAGCCCCATCTAAATTTATTTCCATTAACTCTAATCTCGAAAATTAAGTTTTTTAGCTTCCTTAGCCACAAAAACCAGAATCACGTCGTTTCTTCGTTTGAGCAAATCAAATTATCCCAGTCGTCCTGTCAAATGATCGAAGTTCCAGCGAGATCAGAGAGCGATAAGAGGGCTATAAGCTAGCGCCGGAGCGACAAGATGAAAGAGAAAGAGACGGTCGGAGGCGCGTCTAGCATCGCCGCAAGAACGAGCCGGAGAAAAACGTCCTCGACGTCAATTTCCCGTTGAACGTGGGAGACTGTCGCGGAGGACGTCCCGTCAGTTGTGGACAGAACCTCTGGCCGTCTTTTACAACTTTTTAAGAAGTCACAACAAAGTTCGACAGCGAGTTTCGCACAATGGTTTCTCGGATCTCGCCGGTTTCCCCGTTCCCCCTCCCGTCTCTCCGGGGAGGTCCCCTGCATTGTCTTCTCGCGTCGTCGAACGTCCAACCAGCGCGAATACGAGCCCTTTATGTCGATTATCCTAGATAAAGTTTCCAAGGTGCATTCGTTAAATTGTTTTGGGATTGCTGCGGCGGGTAATTAAGTTTTCAAACTCGATGCCCGTTAAAAAGAGCGCATAACGAAGGCTGGCTGATCGAACCGATAGACCCAACTTCCACTAAACAAACTGTGATAATTTCCCTCCCCTTTTCCTTAATCGACAACTCCAGATAGCGCCCAAGATTTGGCGTATCGTTTCATCCGCGAGAAACTCCCTATCGCAGTGGCGACGAAGATCCAGAGTCACGAAAGTTTAAAAATCAGATGAAACTTTTATTCGGTGAAGGAACATTATCTTTCGACCATTTTTATAAATGGAGTCTTCGTTTTTAAATGTGCAATCAGAGTAGCTCCAAATAACACCCAGATGGATGGTTCGAAGCGTTCAAATCATTTAAAAGTATTACTGTCTGGATTGTAATTTTTTTTTAATGGTAGACAGGCTGTTTTGTACTGAGATTTTGCAGATATATTTGTTCATTTTATAAGCATGTACAGTATTTTTGTCATAAAAGGATATTAAAAATTTTGTGAGTTATAACTTCTTGTTTAATGGCTCGTCTGAAAAAGGTGCTCTTGCTTGAAAAGGTGCACTGGTTTCGACTGGCTTCAGGGGGCTAAAGTATCTTTAAGGGGGTAGGCACGGGTAATGCAGCGCGCTGTAAACCGACACAATTTGGCCCGAAATAGGGGGTTTCGAAATAAGAGATTTTGCCCTTATATGAGCAGCTTTTGGGTCGAATGAGGTCTCATTCGAAAGAGGAAGGTCCAATGCAGTGCGCTCTGGTCAGAATCGAACGAGATTGTGTTCATATTTATTAATATCAACGTCGAAAGTCGAGAAAAAAATGAATGAAATACAGCCACAGAATCGAGGTCTTTTTAGGTTACTAAAAGAGTTGTACGATTCCAATACTGACCAGAGCGCGCTGCATTGGACCTTCCTCTTTCGAATGAGACGTCATCCGACCCAAAAGCTGCTCATATAAGGACAAAATCTCTTATTTCGGAATTGCATTCCCACAAGCGAGTTCCGCCATTACATGGGTAATAGCAGAGCAAGTCACGTGACAAATTTAGTTCAGGCAGTCGCTACGAGATGGCGCCTAATCAAGAGGGCTGTGAAGGTGAAACCATACCAAAGTGAAGCGTTAGCTTCGATACATAGGCCCGTCGCCCCCCCCCGAGAAAGCCAGATGCTGACAACCTAACCCATACTTCGATTCTGCGGCTGTATTTCGTTCATTTTTTCCTCGACTTTCGACGTTTATATTAATAAATGTTAACAGAATCACGTCCGATTTTGACCAGAGCGCACTGCATTGGACCTTCCTCTTTCGAATGAGACTTCATCCGACCGAAAAGCTGCTCATATAAGGACAAAATTTCTTGTTTCGAAAACCCATATTTCGGGCCGAATTGTGTCGGTATACCGCGCGCTGCATTGCTCGTGCCTACCTCCTTCGGTGTCTTTCAATCGTCGATTCATTTTTGCTCATTTATTATTAACAATAAATCCAACATAGAGTCTCCCCACGAAGCGGGATCTATGCAGGTGATTCAGTATTGGAATCGTACAACTCTTTTAGTAACCTAAAAAGACCTCGATTCTGTGGCTGTATTTCGTTCATTTTTTTCTCGACTTTCGACGTTTATATTAATAAATGTGAACAGAATCTCGTTCGATTTTGACCAGAGCGCACTGCATTGGACCTTCCTCTTTCGAATGAGACTTCATCCGACCCAAAAGCTGCTCATATAAGGGCAAAATCTCTTATTTCGACATAATTGAGTACATCGAAATCGACAGTAATGACGGCGAACTTCCTTAGCGTCTAACGTAGTGAAATAAAGAACGCTAGTGTGAGCCTTTCCTTCTTGCTCTTGTAAAAGAGAAACAACTGAAACACGACCTCGCGATAAGCGGCATACGATTCCAAGCCTCGACTGCCCCAGCATTTTTACTTTCCGACCTATGTAAGGTATAAGGAAATTTATGAAGTATCATAATGTAAAAAAATGTCGAAATTTTTTTTAGCGGAAATACACGTTTTAGGACCCCCTGATCATATTGTGACTATTAAAAAAAAAGACTTTTTTTTTGTTCCTATTACATATAAACGGCTGAATGAATTTCAATGAAACTTTACATTTCAGTTTTATGTTCTCGTTTCAAGGTCTGATTAGATTTTGAGCGTGATCAGCCCCCGGATAATGATGATTATACGACTTTTAGTTTTATAATTATTTCGATACATATACATTATTTGTAACAAATTTTGGGATTATTTAGACAAGGGGGAGGTCTCACCGATTTTGATGATTTTTGAATATGTTGTAAAAATCAACATTTTGAACAACTTTTTCCTATACATATAACCACCGCTTGGCCTTATTTTTCGAGATTTTTCTTCAAAAGATTGCTGCTACTGCAATGAATTTTGTCTATATGTACATGTCCGTGACTCTGTATGCGTCAGTCCACGATCGCCGATTTTTTCTCTTGTTTGTGACAAGAAATAATGCACAATGTGTGAAGCTAAATCTAGTTCTGTATTGCTGTCAATGGTTCGAATATTCCGAAGTATGGAACTCGCCAAATACATTATGTAGGCTATTTAGCTGAATTCTTCTTCCATCGACAATATGATTTTAATGATCGAATAATGAAATGTTTCCCACTTCTGATAATATCAATAGAGAAAATTGAAATAGAAAATGAATACGTGGCCGACCGCCTTACGGCGGCCGGTATAAGAAAATCTAACCCAGACCTAATCCATTATATTAGTTACTAGGTAGAATAATTAGGTTTATAAGGGTTAGATGTTTTAGGCACACCCATTGTCGGCCGCCTCGATGCATCTATAGAAACAATGAACAATCGGCGATTGAACGCTTACACACACGCTGCCACAGCATGTACTTACGTATAGATAGAATTCATTGTATGTAGTAGCAGCGATCTTTTTGAAGAGAAATCTCTGAAACTAAGGCTGAGCGGCGGTTATATGTATAGGAAAAAGTTGTTCAAAATGTTGATTTCTATAACATATTCAAAAATCACCGAAATCGGTGTTACCGTCCGTAATCTAAATAATTACCCACATTTAATATTTAATAATCGTCAAGCACAAATTACTACAGAAAGTTATCGATTCCATATGGATCTCGGAATCGATCAAGTTTTGAATCGGCCAATAGTTTTGCGAGTTTGGAGTCTGACAATACTTTCCAGGTTTTCAAATGTTTCCAATCCGGCTAGAGCGCGCACGCGTTACCTCTCTACTTGAGCGAATATTCAAAGTAAGTATTGCAGCCTTTCGCTACATTATTGTCTACAATTTCATACCCTACATTATTCACGAAAATAAATGTTACTTTATTTTGTACAGTAAAATTTTCAAATGAATGCATAGTAATCAAGTTTTTTTGGAAACATTATTGTGGAAGATTTTAGAGTGGGGTTGCATGTTGATTAAAATAAAATATTGCCGCGAAAGTCTTCTTCATTTATATACACGCTTCGTGGGAGAGTATGTGTTGGATTTACTGTAAATAATAAATGAGCAAAAATGAATCGACGATTGAAAGACACCGAAGGAGGTAGGCACGAGCAATGCAGCGTGCGGTATACCGACACAATTCGGCCCGAAATATGGGTTCTCGAAACAAGAAATTTTGTCCTTATATGAGCAGCTTTTCGGTCGAATGAGGTCTCATTCGAAAGAGGAAGGTCCAATGCAGTGCGCTCTGGTCAAAATCGAACGAGATTCTGTTCACATTTATTAATATAAACGTCGAAAGTCGAGGAAAAAATGATCGAAATACAGCCGCAGAATCGAGGTATGGGTTAGGCTACTAAAAGAGTTGTACGATTCCAATACTGAATCACCTGCATAGATCCCGCTTCGTGGGAGACTCTATATTGGATTTATTGTTAATAATAAATGAGCAAAAATGAATCGATGATTGAAAGACACCGAAGGAGGTAGGCACGATCAATGCAGCGCGCGGTATACCGACACAATTTGGCCCGAAATAGGGGGTTTCGAAATAAGAAATTTTGCCCTTATATGAGCAGCTTTTGGGTCGAATGAGGTCTCATTCGAAAGAGGAAGGTCCAATGCAGTGCGCTCTGGTCAAAATCGAACGAGATTCTGTTCACATTTATTAATATAAACGTCGAAAGTCGAGGAAAAAATGATCGAAATACAGCCGCAGAATCGAGGTATGGGTTAGGCTACTAAAGAGTTGTACGATTCCAATACTGAATCACCTGCATAGATCCCGCTTCGTGGGAGACTCTATATTGGATTTATTGTTAATAATAAATGAGCAAAAATGAATCGATGATTGAAAGACACCGAAGGAGGTAGGCACGATCAATGCAGCGCGCGGTATACCGACACAATTTGGCCCGAAATAGGGGGTTTCGAAATAAGAAATTTTGCCCTTATATGAGCAGCTTTTGGGTCGAATGAGGTCTCATTCGAAAGAGGAAGGTCCAATGCAGTGCGCTCTGGTCAAAATCGAACGAGATTCTGTTCACATTTATTAATATAAACGTCGAAAGTCGAGGAAAAAAGTCGTGGACTGACGCATACAGAGTCACGGACATGTACATATAGACAAAATTCATTGCAGTAGCAGCAATCTTTTTGAAGAAAAATCTCGAAAAATAAGGCCAGCGGTGGTTATATGTATAGGAAAAAGTTGTTCAAAATGTTGATTTTTACAACATATTCAAAAATCATCAAAATCGGTGAGACCTCCCCCTTTTCTAAATAATTGCCAAAATTTGTTACAAATAATGTATATGTATCGAAATAATTATAAAACTAAAAGTCGTATAATCATCATTATCCGGGGGCTGATCACGCTCAAAATCTAATCAGACCTTGAAACGAGAACATAAAACTGAAATGTAAAGTTTCATTGAAATTCATTCAGCCGTTTATATGTAATAGGAACAAAAAAAAAAGTCTTTTTTTTTAATAGTCACAATATGATCAGGGGGTCCTAAAACGTGTATTTCCGCTAAAAAAAAATTTCGACATTTTTTTTACATTATGATACTTCATAAATTTCCTTATTGTACCTTACATAGGTCGGAAAGTAAAATGCTGGGGCAGTCGAGGCTTGGAATCGTATGCCGCTTATCGCGAGGTCGTATTTCAGTTGTTTCTCTTTTACAAGAGCAAGAAGGAAAGGCTCACACTAGCGTTCTTTATTTCACTACGTTAGACGCTAAGGAAGTTCGCCGTCATTACTGTCGATTTCGATGTACTCAATTATGTCGAAATAAGAGATTTTGCCCTTATATGAGCAGCTTTTGGGTCGGATGAGGTCTCATTCGAAAGAGGAAGGTCCAATGCAGTGCGCTCTGGTCAAAATCGAACGAGATTCTGTTCACATTTATTAATATAAACGTCGAAAGTCGAGGAAAAAATGAACGAAATACAGCCGTAGAATCGAGGGCTGGGTTAGTAGTATATGTATACCTGCTATCCCCACCACTCTGTTAGACGCTAAGGAAGTTCGCCGTTACTATTGTCGATTGGTCACACTGTTCGGAATGGTATATGGCAATAGCAAGCAGCTGCCTCTGATTTCTTTAGGCGGCAGCGTATCTGATGGTATTACCATTTCTGTGCATAGAATATCTGCTGTAATACCGACCTGCCGAATCGGCGAGGTCACGTGCCGTGCCTACCCCCTTAAAGTATCCTCATTAGATAAATCTCATTAGGAAGGGTGTAGTTATAGCAGGAACTAGGGTGAAGTAGAAATCTCGATAAATGAAGGAATGGCTGCACTTCGCGTTTCGAATTTCTATATTTTAAACTTCCTTTTGTCCTTAGCATATTAAACAAAATTGTAAAATTCAATATTTTTTTAAATCTCTAGTTCCAACGATAAAAACGTGTCTGCTGAATATTCCCTCCTTTGAAGTTAATTGGGCTGCTAGATCTTGAAATATAATGGAAGCCAAGTGGAGTACCTTTTTTAGAGACATTAAACGAAAAGTTATAACTCCCAAAATTTTTAATACTTTTTGATGAAATAAATACTGCACATACTTATAAGTTAAATGTTAAATCTCAGTACAAAACAGCCTGCCTACTACTAAAAAGAATCGCAGAAAAGGCCGAAAATATGACAATCTAGACAGCAATACCTCCTTAAGGGGGGAGATTCATGTAAAATGGTAAAACGAGAAGTGATATTTGACAATTTTTTTACATCATAAGGGTTTGATGAAACTTTTCGCCACTTTCCACATATATTCTTTAACATTTCAATATACAAATACTTTTTTTCATTACGTTTTATCGACTTTGGATGAAATAATAATTGTTATTCCATATGTCGATGGGATTGATCGGCGTGCAGTCTAGTAATTTTTTTCTTTGATCTAGAATAAAAAATTGAACGATACTTCGTTCATAATAGTACTACGCGTCGTTTGAACTAAAATACTCCTTAGAAAATGCAACATTTTCGAAGATACACTGTTCTGAAACCAATTATGGAATGAACATAGTTTAAATAATAATTATTATGAAGAATGTTAGTTCATACGACGCGTAGTACTATTATGAATAACATTTATTATTTCATCCAAAGTCGATAAAAGTCGAACCCCTATGCTGCAAAAAAATTGTCAAATATCATTTCTTGTTTTACCATTTTACATGAGTCTCCCTCCTTAATTCTAGTCTGTTCTTTAAATTTAATTTTATCGTAAATCTTACTAGAAGGGAGCCTACCTTAACCCTTTCGACACGGATTCTTTTTACTGAAAATAAAATAGTTCTCAAAAGTCAGTCAAATATACATATTTCCGTAATAAAACAAGACACATTTTCCTCTTTTTAAATAATTTAAAATGTAAATATCAGCAAGACTTTTTAGTTTGAACAAATTAATATTGTTAAATTTTGCAACGTACACATGAAACTGACCCCTTAAGTTTCACCGAGCTATCGTGTTCCGCGTATAAACGCGTTGCGAAAGTCACATTATTTAGAAAATAATAATAGTATCCGGCGTTTCGCCGCGGAGTCGGCATGCTCGTGAGTCCCGTTAAGATTCTTCATCCCCTATCCGCCTCCTCGGGCTCTATCTTCCAGGATGTAGTATTTCGTTCGTGCTGGATGATCAAGCGCCTGGACAGCGAAAGTTTCAAGATAAATCGGCTTGTCTCTCGCGGTTAGCTTCTGAGGAACGATTTGCTGTTGCGTGGTAGGCCGCAACGCACGGCTGCATCGCTGGATCATCGGCTATCATCGAATAGTTTACTCGAACCGGGCAATCGAGGCGTCGTCTCGTTGCCAACGCGGTTCCACCGCCGCCAGTTTAACCCCGACGACTCGATGCTGACCGATAATAATATTCCATTATCGTACGGCACCGAGGCCGTACATCACTGGTCGTCACGCGGATCGTCTACAACACGATACCATCTACATGAGGCGTTAATTACGTGCCGTCCTACCGCGTTACACTGCCATTCGAGATATCTCGACGTAGCGACCGAAGAGGAAACGAGACGGCCACGGAGTCCTTCCTCGATGTCCATCTTTTCCTTGCCATTCTGAGCATTCGTCCTCTCTGTTTTCCCTCGGCAAGTTTCTCGTTTCCTACCTATCTGTCTCGCCGATCCTCTTGCCCTCTTTTCGCTGTTACCTTATCTGTCTGCCCCCGGTCGCGGACATAAGATTAAATTCTTGCGTTATGGTCTTCTCCGATTCTCCTTCGAACCGACGCGACGCGACGAAAGGCGTAACAAATCGTGCCGCGGCGATCGTAAATAACGACTGGAAATCGATATTAGGGGGTTAAATAACGAGTTCAACGGACCGATGATCGTACAAAAATGCTAACCGTCGATTTAATCGCTATAGTGTTTTTACGGTTTGTTCTGGTTTACGACTGTTTGAACCGTTTCACCGTGTATATCGATCGGTCGATTAGTCTGTGTCGAAATAGTATTCGTTGAAAAACAAGGGGCACGGGACGTTTTACTGGCCGTCATTAGAGATATTATTTCAAGTAAGCAACGGTGATTTTGTGTAATTTTTTTGTGTAACTATATATTTGTAATTTTATTTTCGTTTGATTGATTTAATTAAACATGTAGGTCACAAAAATTTTTCGTACTATTGGTAGAAACGAAGTATTTTCTCACGAAAACATAGCAACAAGGAAAACGTCCACATATTATTTAAGAAGAATAGAGCGAGCTTTACTACAAACTATGATTTGGTTATCACATCCATCCTACCTTCTCCGAGATGAATTAGATAGGGAAATACGCAAACACGATTCCCAGTGAAATATTATCTTTGGCAGTTGTTCCTAGATTGTTGGAATAATATGTCTCTTGAATAATAACACGAGCCTTAGCTAGAATACTAGAATTTAGTTTGTGAAAGGAATAAGAAGAATATATTAAAGTCAGGTTGTAAAATAGCATTTCGCTGAACCCTCGTCCATTCATCATTTTTCCTCTACAATCGGTTATGCCTTTATGATCTTGAACTTGTATTCTCTTCCATAGTGGCAAGTCGTTAAATAAAATAAGAAAATTATTGTTATTACACTCAAATCTTACGGGATTCGACAGATACGGTATTAAATTTCTATATATCATCTAGTATATTTTACAAATCTTTTCATCATAATTTAATCTATCCAACATTAATTTATTCATACAATTTTTATTCTCTTTCTCGGTTATATTTAACGATACTCGATACTTGATATTTATGTAGAAATTATTGAATCCTCATTTTATGTATCTAGAATCTTAAATTTCATATTTTTTCTAAATCTTAGTGATGCCACTGGACATAGGCTACAGAACCATATTTAACGATACTCGAAAAGCAGACTTGATATTTATGTATAAATTATTGAATCTTCATTTTATACAGGGTATCATCCGGCCACCCCTGGGAAAAATTTTAATGAGAGATTCTAAAAACCAAAATAAGACAAAAATCAAGAATATCAATTTGCTGATTGAGGCTTCGTTAAAAAGTTATTTAAAAATTAAATTGAAAAATTTCAAATCCTCTGGAAAAATTATTTTCGGTTGCAGGGGTCAATTACAATCAATTTTGGTGAATAGAATAGCACCGAAATCCAACGCACTTTCGAGAAAAAAATTCGAGTAGATGGGGAAATTTTTCGACAAAATTAAAGAATTCCAAATCGTTCTGGAAAAATTATTCTCGATTGCAGGGGTCAATCACAATCATTTTTTATGGATAGAATACCCCTGAAATCCTACGCACTTTCGAGAAAAAAATTCGAGTAGGCGGGGAAATTTTTCGACAAAATTAAACAATTCCAAATCGTTCTGGAAAAATTATTTTTGGTTGTGGAGGTCAATTGCAATCATTTTTGGTCAATACATATACCCTTGATATCCTACGCAATTTCGAGAAAAAAATTCAGAAAGGTGAACAAATTTTTTGACGAAATTAAAAAATTCCAAATCGTTCTGAAAAAATTATTTTTGATTGTGGGGATCAATTACAATCATTTTAGGTGAATACACGTACACATTTTGACCTATAGAATCTTTCATTAAAATTTTTCCAAGGGGTTGGCGAACACCCTGTATATCTATAACCTTAAATTTCATATTTTTTCTAAATCTGAGTGATGCCACTGCACATAGGCTACAGAAGCATGACAGCTTAAGGAATCTGAATGTTTCATAATACGTGGTATTTATACATACAATAGCAAGTTCTCGGTCGTCGTGATTGACTGAATAAGTATTTACATATTCCGATGCCTGGGCTAGACAGACCGTCGTCCGTGAAAATACATTTTACTTTTATCATTGGCATATGCTGCGTATGAATCACTGTTTAACATATGCGTACGTACGACAGCTGTTAAACGTAAGGTAATTGCGACACAGGACAAGTCGAATTACCGGTACTTGGTTCAACCGTAAACGGTGTAAATTGAAAGTAAATATAATTTAATTGCTTGCATTATTGCGCAAGCACTCGAGCATATGTTAATGTTTCTGTCGTAAATGAAACGCAGTGAACGAGCAGATGCCATGAATTTGCAACGGTAATTCAGTCGGAGATTTAAGTTCAATCTTTAACTTCCAGTCGACTTCTACGAGATAACACTTTGAACTTCTATAGGATCAAACAATCAAAGACGATCGTAAACCACGGGTTTCTAATTCCTATGGCTGGAAACGATCGGCACGTAACGCTTCGATTAAAGTTTATAAAGATCGAGAATGTTTCTGTACAATCGTAAACTGAAAACATCAAGATACCTTCACGAAAATGTACGAGCTTGACTGGTTAACGAAAATATACCTTTCGTAACAACTGCTCTGATTTTTTGCAATGAAATTATGAATTTTAAATTATTGTATTCGACTGTTCCATTCATCAAGAAATTCTCCTGTTCGATTCTCCGCGGATTCCAAATTGAATCTGGCAGTATTAATCTTTTGACAACGCGAAATTGGTATGATTTAATAACTTTTTAATTTACATTGTAATTTTTGTTGAGAATGTTTCATTTGACGCGTCACAAAGCATATTCGATAACTCTTTGTACAGACACGAAAAATTTTTGCAATTTGGTACCAAAATTAATTAATATTATATTTCGATGTTCGATGCATTCATGCACAGTGTGATTCATCCTAATAAAAGTGAATATTCGCGTTTAAATTATTCAAATCAAAGATTTTTTTTTTTTAAAGAACGAGTAATATACGTCGAATATTCTTGCAACACTTGACCCTCGGTACAGCAAAGGGGTTGCAACTTATTCCCACCATTTTAAACTTTCGTGGCAGGAATGAGCGCAACTTTCGACCGTAATTGCAACACTGGTAAACAGAAATTACAGACTAAGGAACCCCCACCCTTGGTCAGACTGAACAAGTCTACGGACCAATAAGAGAAGCAGATGGTGACTTGGAACTCTGGCAGTAACAGAGGAATGTTTCAAACAAGTAATTTCATCGATAAAGAGCCAATTACCATTTTAATTACCAGTTAATTAACTACCAGTACTACACGCCTTATTAATAAAACCATCGATTTCTTTAAAAATCTATTTTTTCTAATTTTAAAAGATTCTTAGACGTTGCTAAAGATTACAAGTTTCAGCAAAATTTGAAATGTCGCTTAAAAAGTTGTTCGATTTAATTACAATATTAAACAAATTTGTTGTCGCAAAAATAACTAGCATTAAACATGCACTTATAACTACTAGTGTTAATTTAACCTCACTCGTTAAACCGAGGGCCTATCGTTTATCCCTATAGGATGTAATATTTCTTGCACTTAAATTTGTATATCCTTCCTCTAATACGGCTGACAGAGTCGTTAAATAAAAATAAACAAATAAAGGGCTGTAATTTTATTAAAGCCAGCAAGTACCCTAAATTTCTTTACCTGCAAAGCGTGTGTCTAAAAGTCGTTATCCGACGATCGATCTAGAAACAAATTATAGCAATCGAGCGCATTGCGACTGCTATAAGCAGGAATACTTTCGCGTAATTGCGTCTTGCAATAAAATAAACTGCACATCCGTACGCGACCATGGCGCCACAAACTACCGGAATCTGCAATTACTCGACCGTCGCGGGAATTAATGTAGCTATGTAAAATGGGCACGCAAGCACGCGTGTTACGTGCGTACATCGAACTGTTTCGAGAGTGAAGCGTACCTTGTGTTTGACTGTCACAATGGCGGGGCCAACCTCGTGTACTGGAAGATTCTACGCGAAATAGGAGACCTTGGTGCGTTTTAATGCCAAGATACTCGAGGAATTATTTATTGATTTCGTTGTTCGAGAAATAAACCCCAAGTATATAGGATACGAATTGCGTACAACTGGTACATAACGGACACCTTGATTGACTGAAGTCGACGCACGAGAAATTGTCAATTTGCTCCTTTCAACGGGGACTCGATTCAATTATGCAGGGTGGGGCAGCTACGCGGACAGGATCGATTTACTTGACCGGTGACCGAATTTCCAGAACAATTTCAATACCGTTAATTTTATATCTGTCGTGCATTATCTTTGTTCCTTCTTTTTCGATTGCATTCCCTGTTTCTATGCATTAATTTTAATATTCTTTTGTACACGCCTCCGATGAAAACTATTGCAGTGCGCACGATTTCGTTCATAAATCACCGGACGTTTCGTGAACGTGAAATAAAAATTAATTGTCGTTATCTAATTTGCGAATTTTTTCATTATTAAACGCGAATTAAATTTCTGACAGGTTTCAATATAACATATTTTCTTCTCTAAAACTGCATGCAAAGGAGTCCAAGTATTTTCGCGGTTTATTAATTATTTTTGCGGTCAGTTTTCAGACAGAATTCGATCTCTCATGTTTCATAGCAACCATCGAACGCTGAATAGGCTCGATAAAGAAAACGAATAACGAAATTCTGTTGAAAGATCTCCGCGATTGTAGAGAGACGTCGCGATCAGGAGAAAAATAAAAATTGCAGTTTTGTGCTAGTGAACTTTAGGGAATCGTGTGTCAGAACGTTGAACTGAGTGACGGAAATTCCCTTCAGTTACTGTCCTGATAAAGTATTTCTTTATTTTGAGAAAACACGACTCCTGTTGACACAACGGACCGAGAAAATACGTTGGCCACAAAAACGATCGATTAATTTTGTTACTGCTTTAGCTATTATTTGATAAACGATCGAGAACTTTAATCGAGTCAAGCTAGGTATACAATATCTCTTCTATAGACACACAAAATTAAATGTAATTATTTAAAAATTAAATATTAATTTAAATTTATTTAATTTATAATTGATTCTTACCTTACAATATTAAGTCTACTTTTATCATTCATATATTTATTTTCTCAACCTTCGAAAGGAATGTACGATGGCTGTAATTTTTAGTCTAACGAATCAATTAAAAATATTATCTCGTCGAAATAATCTACTCACCAATAATGAAGCAGCTGTAAACTGTCTTCGAGCAGTCCCAGGTCTGGAACAGAAAATTAATATATAAATAAATAACAGTAAAAAGTAAAAACACAGTGTGAAAAAGTCTATGAATCAGCGACGTGGGAAGTTGTGCAAAAATGATGAAGTTGACGTTCATTTAGAAAATAGATGAGTGTATTTTGAAACAGTAAAATTTGATTTTATTCAAGATTGAAGTTTCCATTGCATTTGGACGCACATTCGGGGTACGCGAATTTTCGAAAATCCTACATAAATTATCGATCATAATCGTTAGGCGGACACCTGGACAAGCCTAACCGACGGTAATACCATGAAAATTTTGCCGTCGTATTATCATCGGACTAAGAAATAAATGTCAGCGCAAGATCCTCGCTGAACTTTTTAATATGACACATAGCCCTCGTACCAGCCGTTATAAGAACTCAGGCTACGGAATTTAAATTCTTTTCACAGTTTCCTGGAGGATCCGCCTTAGAAAACGAGCGAGGGGGATGGAGAGCGGGTTTGGGGGAGGGTAGGGGCGCAGAAAGAAGTATTAATTCCAGGTTTTTCTCTTGCACAGCCTGTAAGGAGGTGTGACTATACGTGGTTCTCATATTCCAAGTACGTAGCGGAGGTTGGCCGGAGGAGAACCAAGAAGGTAGAAAAGACGAATAAATTTCCGCCTGTGAGAGCTGGTAATGGATGAACGCAGACCAGGGGGTGGCTAATAATATCTTCGAAAACGAATTTCTAAATTGAAAGATCGCGAACCGACGCTGAACAAACGGAAACCTGCACGCACGTCTATGCCAACCAAAACCAACCGAAACCAACATTTATTTGGCACATCTACTCTTGTACGAAAGGGTTCAGAATTCGTGTTACACAAAATGTTATCCCAACTTCGAAAGCTGTCGAATCTTTGTTTGCTAATTTTTATCGTATGATGAAGCAACGTTTGTTTCATAAATCCATCACTTCGCCAGTTTGTGTCGTGAATGACGCGTGAAAATACCAGGTCCGTACGAAATGTTTCGTAACTTTTGTTGGGGAAAGTTGTTAGGTTCGCTTAGGAGTTAGTCCGACTTCCGTCCATCAGGGTATTTCTCTTCGCCGCTAATACAGCTTTCGTCAGCGTGCTTACCCGGTCCGGCAAGTAGTTTAAGTTGATTTATTTCAAACCGTGGCTCTGTTTGCGAATTTTGAATAATTTCGTCGATTAGCAAATTCGCGAACTTTGATATTAGACGGCCTAGGAACATAGCCGATAGTGTTTGGCCAAGAACGTCGCGCAACAGGTTCCATAAAGCAATTTAAAACTAACCAAAGCCGTGCTCGACCGCTAATAAATATTTCCCGCGAAATCGTACACGCGATGTTTAATAACTGATATAGTTAATCACGGCGTCCCTAATATATCCCCCTTTGCTATTCTCGTATGCTAACCAACCTACTCGCGAACGGAATTCCTGTAACACCTTCGGCATTTTACCATTTCCCGGACAGTTTAATTACAAAGTTACGATCTAGAACGACTACAAGGTGAACGAAAATCTCTTAAAACTGTTAATGCAAAATCGCGGATCGTTAATCACTGGATCTGACGTTGCCCGGGAGAACTGGTTTGCATAACTCTCTTATTAAGGAATCTAAAAGTGGCGAGAGGTGCAAGTATTTTAACAAAGCAGGTTCAATGGATCGATAAAGCGTTACTTTATGGCTCGTAACCGCGGCGACTGTAACGGTAATAACCATAACATTAATAATTAGCCATGCGGTGTATGTAATGCGCTGCCATGCGACTAATGCGCCCTGAGAGGGTTGTAAAAGGAACACGTCGCGAAATCAAGAAACGCGGCACTCCGATACGGACCGTTCCGCCTCTATCTCCTCGATGTTTGCTGTTTGTCCGGTATTCGCTTGCATTACCGGCCCAGGACAATCTCTCGCAGAAGGACACGACGGTTTTTCATCGGTCATGGACGATAGTAGGAAACCGAAACGACCGTTAAGCACAACAGTCGACATAAATCGACGAACCGGGCCACCAGCGCCATCAAGATCTGAAATCGTACCGTTTAATCTGTCGATAATGGGCATTTCCAGAAGAGATAGATATACATATTTGTCTAGCTTGCTCCCTGGAACTGTTCTGCCCCCGCTGATTCGTCGTCGATTGCGCAAACGCAGTATCTCCGTTTATGCTTCGCCGTTTCATAGCTTGTTGCCGGGTCAAGAACCAATTCCAACGTTATTATCAGCTTTCATTCTATAATTAGCCTGTTGAGCCATCGGTCGCTTCGTCAGGCTCTTTTGTCACGTTAATCGAAACGATATTGTAAGGATTGTCGAGGATGGTCAGAGGCGTATGGTCGGATTCAAACACGTGGACAATAAACATAACTATATAAACTATATTATTTAATATTTACTAAAACTGTTTAACGTAAAGAACATAAAACGTAAGGACATAAAGGGCAAACGTAAAAAACCATAAACTTTTTACAATATCCCGATTATTTTTAATTTTAAGTTTCTGTATCCCTTTCTGGAAACGTTACAAGAAACGCCATTATCCTTTTCAATTAATTACCTGCATAGCAATTTAATTCCCACAAAATGTAGCCTTTCTTCCATAATTCACATTTTATCCCCGTCGGTTTCCTCTCTGCATTTCATTCGCGATCGCCGTGTGTAATTATATACAACAAGAACTGTAAAAAGTACCAGTCGCGGTGCGTTTTCTTTCGCGTAAACGAATAATACAGGCACGGTTTCCGCGAGTCGTCGAACCCAGTTAAACCTCGATCACTCAATTAGCGAAGAAACAGCTACGCGCAGCGACGCAATTAAAATCAGAAATAATTTTAATCGATCGTAAAGGCACGCGTATCGGCTCGATCGTGGCTTCCGTTTCTCGTTCTTGTGATCGGCAGCGTTGCCGCAAAAGTGTTGAAGGCGAAGAACGAAGAGATACCGCCGATCGTACCGTGCATCCGTTGCACCGTCATCGGATACGTGACTATATTCGACGCGCTGATCGACGTACCCAGAAATTCAGTGGTTTAACAGCCGACTTACAAGCAAATACACGAAGATGGCGCGTGGAAGGAACGATCGTACGACATGGTTTACAGCGTAAAATGCACCGTCGTTCGTTGTGTGACATATGTTCTGCTGGTTGAACGTCCGAATGAGTGACGAAGGGTATAAAATCCATCACCGTGATAGTCTCTACAGCAACGCCTCTGCGTTAATGCTTTCTCTGTATCTCGATTCCCCTTCGATACGTCCGATTGGTAAGACCATCCTCTTCATCTATCGTTCGTGCTCATCTCGCCTTGATCAGAGCAGAATCAACAGCTAGTGGGCAGCTTTATTGTTACGGTTCCACGGTGTCTGTCAAAGTGGATAATTATCGTGGCTCGTTTCAACGGTAATGGGTTCATTGATTTAATTTTATCGGTTCTAATCTTCTTCGCAATTTCCTTTCGATCTCTGAACTGCGCAACTTCTTCCGTATGTTTCTATCGAGTCCCTCTATGCTGATACGTCCTTTCTCTGGTACGCGATAGTGGTTACGTGTGTGTAGTTTGACGGAAGAATATAGTAACTATACTCCTCGGGGCACGGTAAAGCAGTGTATTTATTCGATTCTCTCGCGCATCGACTCGATTGGTTATTTCCCATTGTTCTGAACTGTTTCACTGTTCTTTATCAAACATCGTCAAACAACATTATTATTATTCGCTTATTAACGGGAATAAACCCATAAGTACGAAGATGTAATATGTAAGGAACTACAGATGTGGATAGTCAAACATTATCGCTTATAAAATTTAACAAAATAAATTAATTTACAATACGTTGCAAGGATAATTTTAGACTTTCTAATGATTGTTCAATTAAATCAGTTTTAGTGTGTAAAAGTGATTTAATTGACACGATTCTGAGATCCAAACGTTGTCCAAACGAAATATGACTTTTGCATGTTATGTATCTGGGTTCTAACAATTTTCTTACGTTAAGATAAAAATTAATTATTAATTTGGATCACATTTTCCGGGTTATCTCAGTATGAAGATCGTTATGTACCCAGGAACTGTTTCTGAACAGTTAAACAACAATAAACAACATTATTTATTTTTTTATTTACGGGTTTGTACACCCTTTGATATAATACAGTTGCATAATATGTATAAAAGTCTGATTAATTGCGTATGTTATAAGATGCAGTGCCTACAACACTAGTGACACGCTTTTTAAAGGAATACAGAGAACCGCTAAAGAAGTCCAGACGCTGGCTAAACTGGTTAGCTTGGAGAAGGATACGATTAATACAGTTATTGTACATGTATGTGTATAATGTCGATTAAATGTTAGCATAAAATGGATTAAATGCAGCATGAAATTTAGCTAATTGTAAAATTTCGGGACAATTCACATAGTTATTGGCGATTTTATAAAAAAACAACATATCGTATATAGTTCTATGTTGTCCAAGCGTGGGAAACCCTAATTCTGACAAAATTCTTTCATAGTGATGACAAGTGATTCGAATGGGACTGTCCAGTTTATAGGAGGTGATGCGTAGGAATTTATGGTGAATTCTTTCAATGCAGTCTATGTGATAATAGGGGAGCAATAATCAAGGATTGGAGGAACTAGAGCGTTAAAGAGGATATTCAATGTGTTAGGGTTCTCGAGATGTGTTGACATTCTTTTAATGAAGCCAAGACACCTGGAATCTAATAATGTAATGTGTTTGATATGATTATGTATCTGAGTTCTTACAATTTTTTTGATAAAAACTTGTGCAACCACGTACATGCGGAAATAATATTAATTTCGATCACATTTTCCGGGTTATCTCCGTACCATGATCGTTACGTACCCAGGAACTGTTTCGATCGCCCGAACGATTCAATAACTTCTCCCCGGAAGCAGCGATTAGGATTCAGTGTTTAGGATCTTTGCGACGAAGAACTGCATTCTCTATGCTTCTGGTATAACGTGTTTTCGTAGTAGAACACCCTGTACGCGCGTCTGTATGGCGCGTTAGACGCGGAGTATGGCCGGGTATGGCACGGCTGTTCGCGACGATGAGCGTGGCACGGTCCCGTGGTAACTCTATACCTCGGTTATTATAAATTCCCTACCAGTAACCGCGGAGTAGGTAGCTACGTACCTACGTACCTGGATAATAGTCTGAAACAAGTACCGCCACGAAAAGGGCGAGGTCAACTTGTCTGTCGCATATTAAAGACAGCGTACACGTATCCCTATTGCGCTACGGTCAGGAATGCGCATACGCGGTTCGTTGATAAGTGGCTCGTATATTGGGACGTACGTCTGACCGGTAGTATCTAACAGGAAGAAATTTTCTTGCGTTACGACACGGTCTATCGCTACCTTCGAATTCATTGCCAATGTCGGCAGAAACGCACTACCGTAGAATCGAACATAGCGTTCGCGATACGAGTTTATATGTTTCATTACGGTTCGATCGCGGTACGTGGTACGGGCGCGGAGAGTTCATAGATACGATGATCTTTCTCTCGAATCGTTTCGATTTCACACTACACGGGTTGCCTGTGCAACGACGAGAAATAATTCACCGTTCCCCGGCCCGTCTAGACGTCCTTTGCGCTTTATGCGGCCAAGTATGCACACGGTATACCCTATTGCGTTACAACAGTTTGCAACTACTTCGAAGATAATTAACGTCACGTGATCCCCGGGAAGCGTCTTAGTATCGTTATCGGTCAAAGTACACTGCCGGGGTGCTTTGTACCTGCCACGGACTCAAAACTGTCGGCCAAAGTGTACATTGGCGGTTGACCGTAAAATTAGTGGTACGTCTTGGCAATTTGTTCCGACTAAAACTGAATCTCTACGGCGAACGGACTCCCCGGTTGCGACACGGGCTTTCGATTACATGGCCAGTCGGGGAACGAGAAAATATATTTTTATACGGATAGAATGTCCTCGTTAGAGACTGGTTTCACAGGATGCCGAAACCAATCTCCTCTTCCTCCCGTAGTCCTTCATTAACAGCCATGAAACCGAACACGATTAAACTATCGATTGTTCGCGAGATATCATTAGCAGTTATTTTTTTTTTTTCTTTTTGCATGTTCGACGCGCGAGAAATAAAGAAGTCGAGAGAAATTGTTCACGGGATGCGGGTCAGCAATATTTTAAGTCTTTCTTCTCGAAATTTTACTTCTACTCGCCTCCTTCTCTCGCCCGCGTTCGCCCCGAACTCTTCCAACTCGGTTTCCTCTGGACCCGCTCGTAAGGCGAGCACCAGCCCGGGAAATTTCCATAAAGAGCGCCGACCCCTGCAGAAGTAGCCGTACAAAGGACTGCTTTA
Source organism: Colletes gigas (assembly GCF_013123115.1). Taxonomy (NCBI): domain Eukaryota; kingdom Metazoa; phylum Arthropoda; class Insecta; order Hymenoptera; family Colletidae; genus Colletes; species Colletes gigas. Next base: position 9,864,870 of record NW_025106637.1, read on the forward strand.
TGAATTTGTGCGAGATCTATCCGGCCAAGACGTGAATAATATGCACCTGCTGCAACCGTAGAATGAGCTACGTGCACCAGTTCCTATTAACCTTACTCGCGGAGTCACGTCTCTAACGAATATTCGCCCAAATTTCCTCACGTTTTATCGTCCGAGCTCTGATTTTCTCGCGACCAAACTAACGACCTCGACGACCGGCCATAACTATGCCCCGTTCCCTGCGATTTCGCGAACTGTGTGGCCCCCACGGCGGTCACGAATCTGTGCAACGACGCGTACGGAATCCAAAAATGTCTACTTCTCGACCCGTCCTCGAAACACACATACCTCGACGACGTTTCTGGCTCGTAAAGAGCCAGTTATTCGTGAGTTTCGGTAACCGGACTTCGCCTCCGGGAGCGCTTTTACGAGGCAGCAAAATAGAAATTCGTGCCTCGTGCATTCGCTCGATATCGTTCCGACGATTCAGGAACGAATTCCCCTCGCACGGTCAGAATTCGTTAATTGCGCGCGTAACGAATATGTCGCGAGTTTCCGTTCGGGGAATTATTGGAGCTTGGCTCGTGCTACTAAAGCCCTGACGAGAGTGACAGTGAACGAGAGTTTACGTCCCGATTACCTGCACGCGTGCCTAACGGACGCCGTGCATCAAAAATTAAATTTATAAACAAAATATTAACAGATACAGATTAACGGGAGAAGCCCGAAGCTAAATTTTGTGCAAACAATGGTTGCTTTTAATCGTGCCGACAAAAGAAACGTTTCTTTTCGAACGATAGATCGATCAATACTGATTTAAAAATAATAATGTCTGTTAAGAATAACTGAAAATCACGCTGATAAAGTAGTACGCGATCTACGTTAACATGTACGCAGGTAAAGAGATGCGTGACATCTACTGCCTTGAGAGAAATGTACCTACTATTTATGTGTGTACAGAGTGATCAGTCACCCCTGGGAAAAATTTTAATGAGAGATTCTAGAGACCAAAATAAGACGAAAATCAAGAATATCAATTTGTCGGTTGAGACTTCGTTAAAAAGTTATTAAAAAATTAAATTAAAAAATTTCAAGTCATTCACGGAAAAATTATTTTCTGTTGCAGGGGTCACTTACAATCATTTTTGGCCAATACACATACCCTCCAAATCCTGTCCACTTTCGAGAAAAAAATTCGTGTAGGTGTGAAATTTTTCGGCGAAAAAAAAATATCAAATCGTTCTGAAAAAATTATTTTCAGTTGCAAGGGTCAATTACAATCATTTTTGGTGAATAGACATACCCCCGAAATTCTACTCACTTTCCAGAAAAAAATTCGAGTAGGTGGGGAAATTTTTCGACAAAATTAAAAAATTCCAAATCGGTCTAGAGAAATTATTTTTGGTTGTGGGGATCAATTACAATCATTTTTGGTGAATACACGTACACATCTTGGCCTATAGAATCTTCCATTAAAATTTTTCCAAGGGGTTAACGAACACCCTGTATATCTAAAACCTTAAATTTCATATTTTTTCTAAATCTTAGTGATGCTACTGCAGATAGGCTATAGAAGCATGACTGCTTAAGGAATCTGAATGTTTTATAATACGTGGTATTTATTTGTAGAGTGCAGTACTATCTGACTCGAAATGGTCTACCAATCCTGTTTTGCCACTCGATTTTACTGATGCATGAGATAAATCTTCTCGTGGGGTAAAAATAAAAATGATACAAATTTCATTTCGCAAACGCTGAAACGATGACTGCGATGACTCCATTGTTCGTCGGCATACAGTGTCAAGTGTGGATAGCTGGAGGGTCTTTAGCTCGAGTCACTACCTGAGAGGTGGTAGGGATAACTCGTGCGCAACTAACGAGCCAGTTCGGCGCGCAGTTAACGAGTTCTTACTGTGCCACTTGGCTGTCAGAGTAAACAGTACACTTTCATCGATAACTGCGTTTCGTTTTCCCCTATGCCACATTAACACGTGAAATGGAAGAGTAATCATCGAATCATCCTATGCATTACTGGAATGTCTTCTTCCAAACCACGGTACTTATCTTTTGAACCAGAATCTCCATTTAGGACAATGTATTGATTAATACAAGTTACTCTTCGGGAGGTCAGTTATAAAAGCAATAAGTACCTCCAGAACACCGTATATAATAGCACTGATGCAAATTTGTAATTCAAATACAATTTTAATATAACTGAGAAATTATAAAATAATTTATTTGAAATTGCTCCGGTACTATTAGGATTAAATATCGAGTAACGTTAGTTTTCACAAATTCTAATATTGATAGGATAGCAGAGCAATCTTAGTAAGTGCACAGTTAGGTGGCTGAACTTCAATCCTTCAGATAGCTCGATGCGAGAACATCTCGGTAAAAAGTCAGAGACCAATTGCTAATCTACGACACAGTAAATGAAACAATGTAGTTATGTTTGCTTCCTCAATCAAGGAGCCCATTTCTAACGCTGCCTGTCATGTGCAATTCGAAATGCCTATAAAGGCGAATTCACAGTATCAATCAAGCAACCGTCCGTCAACGGCATTCTTCAAAGGTACCGCCAGACTGCACGGTGACAGACTGTGAATACATTCATGCAAAATCTATCAATGAATGTTTCAACAGTCGTTTACCTGACTGTTAACGTAAATCCGCCTTAACACATTTATGACGGTAGGACGTGACCCGCGTCATTGTGTGATGTTCGAATCAACCGACGCGACCTATCGCTGGGTCATTTCCGCATACTCCTCTCTAACGAAGCGACTCGTGTGTCAGGAAGACGTATATTAAGCTGGCGTAGCCATTTGAAAAGGCCAAGGCAAAATTAATACGATATTTTTTTGCTATTTATTTGCTAATTATTTGCCAAAGAATTAATTTTTTTGCTCCAGCCGTTTTTGAGAAACAATGGCTACGCTACCGTAATATTAAGCTGGCGTAGCCACTTATTGTATTTCTGTACGTAAGACAGATATCAATACCATTCTTGCGGCATATTTTGTTGCTAATTTATTGCTCGTAATCCACTGAATATTAATTTTTTTGCCCCAGCCGTTTTCGAAAAACTGTGGCTGCTGTAGCTCAATATTAACCTAACGTAGCCACATGTTGTATCACAGTAGGTAACAAAGCTATCGATACCATTCTTGCGGCATATTTTTTTGCTAATTATTTGCTATCAATCCCCCGAATATTAATTTTTTGCCGCAGTCTTTTTCGAGGTCGTTTCTCGAAAAAGACTGCGACAAAAAAATTAATATTCGGGGGATTGATAGCAAATAATTAGCAAAAAAATATGCCGCAAGAATGGTACCGATAGCTGTGTTAGGTACAAAGGCGCGACACGTGGCTATGCTAAATTAACGCTGGTCCAGCGCGGTCGTCGTTTCTCGAAAAAGACTACGGCAAAAAAATTAATATTCGGGGGATTGATAGCAAATAATTAGCAAAAAAATATGCCGCAAGAATGGTATCGATAGCTGTGTTAGGTACAAAGGCGCGACACGTGGCTATGCTAGATTAACGCTGGTCCAGCGCGGTCGTCGTTTCTCGAAAAAGACTGCGGCAAAAAATTAATATTCGGGGGATTGATAGCAAATAATTAGCAAAAAAATATGCCGCAAGAATGGTATCGATAGCTGTGTTATGTACAAAGGCGCGACACGTGGCTATGCTAAATTAACGCTGGTCCAGCGCGGTCGTCGTTTCTCGAAAAAGACTACGGCAAAAAAATTAATATTCGGGGGATTGATAGCAAATAATTAGCAAAAAAATATGCCGCAAGAATGGTATCGATAGCTGTGTTAGGTACAAAGGCGCGACACGTGGCTATGCTAAATTAACGCTGGTCCAGCGCGGTCGTCGTTTCTCGAAAAAGACTACGGCAAAAAAATTAATATTCGGGGGATTGATAGCAAATAATTAGCAAAAAAATATGCCGCAAGAATGGTATCGATAGCTGTGTTAGGTACAAAGGCGCGACACGTGGCTATGCTAAATTAACGCTGGTCCAGCGCGGTCGTCGTTTCTCGAAAAAGACTACGGCAAAAAAATTAATATTCGGGGGATTGATAGCAAATAATTAGCAAAAAAATATGCCGCAAGAATGGTATCGATAGCTTTCTTAAGCTGCGTCCCCACTGGATCGGCACGGCTCGGCATTTGCCGATAGCTGCGTCCCCACTGGGTCGGCACGGCTCGGCATTTGCCGATCGGCACAGCGTTCGGCAAAAGGCGGCACGGCCGTGCCACTGCTATGCACCGCGGCAAAGCCATTTCAGTACACAAAAAATGTACAGTGACGACGAAGTAATAACTGGTGCTGCTGCAGTTATAGTAATAGCAAATGCAAAAAAAATGCCTAAAAAACGAAGATTTTGGATGCGTCCGAGTTTACGTAGCAGAAGAATATACAGGGTGTTCGGCCACCTCTAGCAAAAATTTTAATGAGCGATAGTAGAGGCCAAAATAAGACGAAAATCAAGAATACTAATTTGTTGATGGAAGCTTTGTTAAAAAGTTATTAACAATTAAATTCAAAAATTTCAAATCGTTCTGGAAAAATTATTTTCGGTTGCGGGGGTCAACTACAATCATTTTTGGTGAGTACACATACCTCCGAAATCCTATCTACTTTCGAGAAAAAAAATCGAGTAGGTGCTGAAATTTTTCGGCGAAAAAAAATTTTTCAAATCGTTCTAAAAAAATTATTTTCGGTTGCGGGGATCAATTACAATCATTTTTTATCATTACACATACCTCCAAAATCGTACGCACTTTCGAGAAAAAAATTCCTTACTGAAAATCCAATTAGGTGTCTAAATTTTTCAACGGAGAAAAAAAATTGCAAATCGTTGTGTATAGCCATAAAACAGCTGTCAAACACGCGCGGCCACTCGTCGCGTCCTAATCCGGAGTCCCGTTTTTTCTTCGATAAATTAACGTAGCCTTCGACTTGGGGAGAAAACCTCGGGCACCCTCGTTCTGGGGGTGACCTGGAAGTCTTCCTCCACCACGTTCAGGTATGAGGAAAGAGTTTTCCTCCCAAACGGGGTGTGAAAATGGGTCCTCCTTCCCTTAGTCGATGACCAATCGGTCGAGCTAAAAGTTAATACCAAATTCGGTTGACACCCCCCAAAATCGCGTATCGGAGGAAGAAACGGGCTCCGGAAACATCGACTATGCAAAAATATGGGCACGAGGAAAAAATCTTTCGCCTATGACCATATTTGGTTACAAGACGGGGCTTTATGGCCCTGCCTGGGCCTTTCAGAACTGGAGGTAGCAATCGTCGCGCTGTGAAATTTTCCGTTCGATCGCGAAAGAATACCAATTTGTTGATGGAGGCTTTGTTAAAAAGTTATTAACGTTTAAAGTTCCTGTATCTTTGTATCTCGATGATGGTTTTGGAACGAAATTGACATGAAACTTTCGTGCTCTCGTGTCTTGGCACGATCTCTTTTGATGGTTACCGACATCGTGCCGATCGACTCGTCGGCATGCCGGTCGGCTTTTCAAGCCATGCTATCCAAGACGATGCAGTGTTTGGCTTTGCCGAGAAGTACTTAGGGTGCCGATCGGCCGTGCTAGATGACAGATGCGGACGCAGTGTAGACGCAATTCTCGGCTTTTGCCGATCGGCCGTGCCGAACGGCAAAAGCCGACCCAGTGGGGACGCGGCTTTAGGCTCAAAGGCGCGACACGTGGCTATGCTAGATTAACGCTGGTCCAGCGCGGTCGTCGTTTCTCGAAAAAGACTGCGACAAAAAATTAATATTCGGGGGATTGATAGCAAATAATTAGCAAAAAAATATGCCGCAAGAATGGTATCGATAGCTTTGTTACCTACTGTGATACAACATGTGGCTACGTTAGGTTAATATTGAGCTACAGCAGCCACAGTTTTTCGAAAACGGCTGGGGCAAAAAAATTAATATTCAGTGGATTACGAGCAATAAATTAGCAACAAAATATGCCGCAAGAATGGTATTGATATCTGTCTTACGTACAAAGATACAATAAGTGGTTACGCCAGCTTAATATTACGGTAGCGTAGCCATTGTTTCTCAAAAACGGCTGGAGCAAAAAAATTAATTCTTTGGCAAATAATTAGCAAATAAATAGCAAAAAAATATCGTATTAATTTTGCTTTGGCCTTTTCAAATGGCTACGCCAGCTTAATATACGTGTCAGGAAGATTATTTAGGAATATATTTGTTAAATGTACTTGTGCCTTACCCGCTTCATAATATCAGTCAATCAATATTTTTGCAACTTTTATTTTCAAAAGAAGCACAGAAATGGCGTTCTTCCATACTTTGAATTGGAATATTTTAATGTGAAACGTAAAATCTAATTTGTTGCGATATATAAGAGATCCAATATTGAAAAAAGAGAAAGATTAAAATGAATATCCCGAGGATTTCGAACCCGACGCTTTCAGGATTACAGTATGACATTTTGCCTCGCGACTATCGCGAGTATTGGAAGCCATGCCAATTCTGTCGTGCTTAAGGAGGCAACTCGCCACGAAAAATTCAATATTTTAGGTAAACTAAGGTAAAAAATACATTTTCTACAAAAATGACTCATCGTAAATATTTAGAAATCTAATAGGTTTACAATTTCATTCAAGTTTCGTGAAAAAATCACTTTTAAAGGAATACTAAATAAATTCAGTACTTATACTGACAAATGTTTTATAATTTAAAATTTTTCTAGATTTCAGTAGCACTTTAACTTTGAAAAGTCATAACAGAAAATTAATTCCACAATTATTTTATTATAATTTTTCTGGATTCTGTTCCATTAGGTGAGCGATACTGATCTTTGCATAAAAATGGCGGTCGCTCCGAATGCCTTGGTTCAAAATGTACCCATTTAGGAGCTTCTATTAGCAGACAATAAAACATTTCAGAGACACCGAGCTGATTTAAATAACGCTTCAGTTTAATTTTAAAAAGTTATAATAAAAAATTAATTCCACGACTTTTTTATTTTAATCTTTCTACCAACTTTTCTGGGTTCTGTATCATTATGTGAAGCTAGCAATTGTTATATAAATATATCGGTGTCCCGAATGCTTTGATTCAAAATGGTCTTCATTTAGAAGCTTCTATTGGTAAATAATAAAAACACTTGTGAGACACTGAACTTTTATGAAGGGGTACACACTTAAAATCTTCAAATAATACGTGGAATTCTTTTTCAAATTAAAATATTTAATGACCAAATGCTTTGGTTCAAAATGGACCCGTTTGGGAGCTTCTATCAGCGGATGATAAAAACATGTCAATTAATCTTCAAATAATACGTGTAATTCTTTTTCAAATTAAAATATTAGTCACCAAATGCCTTGGTTCAAAATGGACCCGTTTGGGAGCTTCTATCAGCAGATAATAGAAACATATCAATTAATCTTCAAATAATACGTGTAATTCTTTTTCAAATTAAAATATTAATGACCAAACGTTTTGGTTTAAAATGGACCCGTTTGGGAGCTTCTATCAGCAGATAATAGAAACATATCAATTGATGCAATTATTTTCAAATTAAAACATTAATGCCCAAATGCCTCGATTCAAAATGTACCCGGTTTTGGAGTTTCTATGAGCGGCTAATAAAAACATATCGGAGACAGTGAGCGCAGGTTGCAGTCCGGAGTTGGTATGCTAGTGCCGCATGCAAGCAATGCCCATATTCGTTGACCTAGCCGGTAACTAGCTCGGGCCGTTGCATAAGTAGCCTATATAAATTGCCAGTCAAGCAGCGTGTACCTGAACAATAAAGAGGCCGATGGAAAGGGACAGGGCGCGACAAAGACAGAAGGATGATGTTCGCACGGGCACGCACGCATGTGCATACGGAAGTGAGGAAGAGAGAAGCGCGGGCGGAGGTCGGTCGACGCCGTTGAAATCACTTCGTTACACCTATGCGAAACGCGGAATGGAAATACGACCGTGACGGCCCACGTGGCTTGTTGCCGGACTCGAGATCCCTGGGTTTACGTTTGTGTGGGTTCCCTACGGCGCGAGCGTGCGCCCTTCCCCGTAACGGTGTTTACGAGTAGCAGTTTCACCGGGTGATCTCCCGGAGTCCTGCAACCAGGACAATCCGAAGTTGGACACTTTTGCAGGTGGATGTTATCAAGCAGTTTAGCTTGGTCGTTGCACTTGTGGCTCGACCGCGTACACGTACGCGGGAACGGTCCCGTGCGTTATAGTGATGAATTGGCGGAAGAACCGACGAAGATCACCGGTGGTAACCGTAATGAAGATAAAGGACAAACACGAAGACGAGAAGAATCGCTGGAAAGGCTGGCACTTTGACCGCGCCAGGTGTCGAGATACTCGGGACTTCTTTCGTCCACGATCTTCTACTTCTTGCTCGCGAAAACAAAGTGTTGATAGTCTCGAGTATGAAAAGGAGTCGATTTAGAGTTGCCGCGTCGATGACTCTTGCTCTCGCGAACGCTTAGTTCTGAACACTGATGATGGTTCTCGGGGGGTTTATACCACTTATCTAAATTGATAATTGAGACCATATCGCGGATTTAATCGGGAATGAAAAGTCGTTGCGAACGCGGCGTGTATCGGTGCACTGGGACATACGATTCGCGAAATCGACCTCTTCGATTTACTCTGATAAAGTCCGGTTTATTACGCGTGCGTTCAGGTCTAGTTAAATAGAACCCAGGTCGTCGAGCGTGTGAACGTTAAGAAACGAGTCCAGCGAACTCGTCGAACAAGCGACGTCAGGGAAATGCAAATCGTTATCGCCTGTGGCTGAATTAATAATTTTCCACTCGGTACCCGGGTGATCTTAATCTGTCTCGTGCGGATCAGCGAAACGAAACTGGGAAATAACGATATCTATCGTTGTAGTTCCCTATCGTTCGCACTTGATCTTGAATTCTCATTGAACTGGTACAGCACACGCTTCCTGGGTCTCCATCGTCCCTGTGTATTCGTCGGGATGCATATGTCGTGAATAAACTGGGACCAATATACGACGCGATGCCATTTATTCTGTTACGTGCACGCGGTTCCGTAACTTTTTACGAACTAGCTCTGACTCTAGCTCGCCCATCTACCGGTTCGAACGCGAGCTTTGAGGCATTAGGTATACGTTATTTTGGCGCCTGCCTTAACCAGATGCATATTTCACGCGTCCCACTTTCTTGTCACGAATCCGAAGCTGCCAAGCAGCCGGTTTACCTGCGAAAGGAGCTCTCCTGTCGGTTTTTGCACATGCCACGGTATGCACCGGGCTGACTTGTCTCGGTAAACGTCGCCGCGTTTAACGGTACACGCCAGATTGGAACCGTCCACGGTTCCCCGGTCGTTACGTTTCGTCCCCGCGAGAACTTCGCTGCCTGACTTACGAACCTATGAAACCAATAAACGAGTCCGATCCAGAGATTAGCTTATCTCCAACGCAAACAAATCGTGATTGGGTCAGAACAACGGTTACTAATCTTGGCGTAGCCCAGTTGTTGAGGTGTCAAACGTATGCAGAATCTTTATATAAATATTTTTGATTATATACATTTACAAAAAATTAAATTTTAGAGGCTTGTAATTCTCACCAAGAGAAATGAAAAATGTTTAATCTATCCTGATATCAATCCTGCAGATTGTTAAATAGAAATAGAAAACTTGTTTTGACTGATTATACGTCAAAAAGCTTACCCTTCCAAGTTCATGAAGTTTAAAGTGTTGTTACCGTTCGAAGCTGGACATTTGCCATTAATGGACGAGGAGATTCCGATTTTAAAACTGAGTCACTCTCATGTTGACGTCCCGATCCGTTCTGTAGGATATTCTTGGAGAGCTAGATGCGTAGGTAGAGTAGACGATGCACACCAGTTACATCTTATCGCGATTTCCTAAATGTGTAACGCCTACAGGCACGAGCCATCAGGCTTCGTCCTGTATGCAGGCTCTGCAGGGACGATGTACAAGAGTCCTTTCTAGAAGTAACTCGACCATATTTCATCGTCCCTTTCCGCTGCATGCTGGTTTACGATGCGTCAATTGCCATTGAGTACGGCCAGACTCTTTTCCCGAGAACATTCCTGATATTTTTCAACCATACTCAAGTTAAGAGCCTGCCAACGTTCTAACCTATAACAATCTTCTCAATCACGTGTCTTTGGAGCAAGCTTCAAAGTAACTAATATAATTTTTATTAATGGATAGATAATATTCCTCCTATAATCTCCAGAAAACACCTCAAAATTTAGTTTCCTGATGAAATATTCATCAACCTGCTTGCAGTGCAATGAATATTATTTATAGAAATATTTTTATTTCGTTTGGGAATTATTTATCATTCAAAATGGTGGTCTTAATTCTATCAGTACATTCGTGATTCCTGGTCCGCGACGCGTCGAGGCAAAAGTTGGTCTGGACACCGTAGCGAAAATAGATAGTAGACCCTGTATCGATAGAATGCAAATCGATACTTCTTAACCTATGGCGGATAGGTGTAATATCCAACTAAGTTGTTAGGGGCGCAGCTAAAAAGGGATCTCCATGCGAAAACCAGACTAACTGGACAAACAGGAAAACGCGTATCGTTCGAAAAATACCATCGATGGGATTCTTTCATATGCCACTGGCTCTATTGAATTAATTAGAATCGACCAATATCACGTGAGAGATCAGAGTCTCGGTAGTGTCACGTGGCACTGACCCGGCGATCAATGTCCAGCCTCTAATTTCCTCCCGTTACCTCGTATCTATACCGTTGTGTCGTATCTATACGTTGTCACACTCCTACGCCAGATCTCCTCCGCCCCGTTCTCCTCTTGCTCCTTGTGTTGTCGTCGCCTATGACCCGGCCTGAATGTACACAACTGGGCCAATAGCAATTACGAGTAGCTATATGGCTTTCGTCGTGAACCAACGCGCTCGGCAGTTTTGTTCGAGTTACGGCACGAGAGTCGATTTACTTTTTTTCCCCCGCGCAGAAACAGGATATATTGTTATTTATAATGATACCGGCACTTTTATTGTTTCTCATTTCACCCTACGACACCCACGCGCGATCTCGTTAACGCTACACTGGGGGAAACTGTACCACACAGTCATAAAAATAAGTAGCAGAGTTCAAATGATCGGAAATGTATTTTACAAATTGTAAATAAATCTAGTAAGGTTCATAAGATTTTTTTTATTATTAATGACTTTTTATGCCACTGGTTCTTTGAAATATTCTCGTTTCGAATTATTTAGATTTCTATGCGAGTATGAACTAGCTACGAACGTAACACGATTATTCATTTATGAACTGAATTTACATTATGTAATATTTTAACCTCGTTGCTATTAAATCGTATTTCTGAGGTCAAGATCCAGCGACATATGAATTTATAATCTTCGACCACAATTTAACTACCATTAAATCAACTTTCACGTTAATGGCACGGTGCACTGGAGAATCAGAGGGGTCTGACCGTTCCTATTACAAAGATTAATTCCCTTTACTGTTATTCCTATGACGCTCTGCCATTTTAGTCATTTCAGTAATTACTACAACTTCCCTTACGAAAGTATACGTTTCTGTAGGGACGACCACATCCTGTCAAGCAGCTATTTAATTGTCACCGTGACAGCTCGGGCAGTGTGCTCCAAGAAATAAAAATTTCATTTGAGTCTAAGTCTCAATGAAAAATCTCTAATTCTATTCTAAAAATAAATAAAAACTGAGAAATGCACGTACGCTTATATAAAACTTTGAACAGTATTCTAATAAAAAATGGATCATCAAAAATTAAGTTCAGTAATTTTTGCCTCAACAATTAAATGAGAATAATGCATAAATAGTAATCAGGGCGTGCTACTTCTTTCAAGAAAAGTTTAAAGGAAGTTTTTAATGTACACGGATGGGTCCCAGTAGATGTAATGTACGGTATGCAGAGAAAATTCGTAATATAACAAGAAAGCTGTGCAGAAATGAATCGAAAATTTCGAACGAAATTTTTACGTACCACACTTTGTTTTTGAGTAAATTGATTTTGAAAATTCCTAGAACATTCTGTCTGTCTACTGCTCATTCCTAGTTCCGTTTAATTGTAACTAATTAGAAGGTATTAAGATTGAAAGGAAATAGAGTACGTGATCAGTATATACAAACAGTAGCATAAGTAGAAATAGTGAGCAATGGACAGACAGATTACTCAAGTAGTATTTAATCACGCTCAAATTTTTAAAATGAGAAAATGTGGGATAGAAGAAAAAAGTTTTATCCCACATTTTCAGATCATTATTATCCAATGATGTTTCTCTGAATTGTACTTGAATTGCACTATCTAAAGTACTAAATGTAATTTTCATGAACTCTGAACGAATAACCTAAAGTTACTAGATAACATCACTAGGGGGCTATTCTTTTGAAATCCGTTCCCACGGGTTCATTAAGCAGATGACTCCTATGTCAGAAGTCATTTTCGAACACACATAATCCCGTCTAAGGCAATTGGTTGCTAGATCAGTCTTACTGATGAGTCCATTAGCAACCTGGACGAAACGTCTTTCTACTGGGAGCCACCTGTTTCCATTAAAAACCTCGTTCTCAAAAGAATTCATTGTGCTAAGAAATTATCTTGAAAGAAGTAACGCATCTGCAAGTACGTCACTAATTACCAGTCATATATTACTAGTATTTAAGCCTGTCTTCGCCAGCCATTTCACAAACTATATTCAGCTGGAGCTATTTCGAACTTTCAGTAATCATATCTTCTTTTAATCTCGAACTAGCATGAGACAATGCTATTTTATTCCTGCCAGACGAATTATAAAAATTCATCGAAGGCTACGTATTTTATAAAAATGTTGTCGGATCCCTCCACGAGTTTTCCATGCTGTGCATTATTTATAACCATAAACCTAACGTCCGTTGCACGGGGTGAGACTCTGAGTCAGCAACGGCCATCGCATAATTCTTGATAGGCACACCCTTGATACGTCTAAAATCCCCGATATAAAATTGCAGTCGAACAAACATTTTGGTTCTATTTAAACTTATCTAGGTATACAATTTTTCCCGTTACTTTCAGATAGCTAAAAGACTAAGGGATTTTATTATATGGATTTTTTTACCACAAAAATTATTGTACGATTTTGACACATTTGTGTACTAGGATTTATATTTTATATTCGAACGAGACACGATTTTTGTCTCGTTGTTTCTAAGCAAATTTTAAGTAACGGGTATCGGGGGAATAGGGATGGTTATCGTGAACCTCACGATCGCCAGCGAACGGCACATGATTAGATACACCGCAAGTTCACGGAGAAAATTGAATTAAAGTCACTTAAGCGATCGCCCACGTTTCCAAATTATACACGATGAACCCTTGCCACCGAAATAATTATCTTTTGTAGTCCGTTAGCCGGGACCACACGCGCACAGTGAATCGTGCACTATACCTCTGTTATTGTTCTAACACACCGTTTTATAGAGCAAACCAGAAAGGATCAGTGCCTTCTAATGTCCTGAAAACTGTAACTCTAAAAGAGACTCACTACTAACCTAGATACTCTTTATTATTATTTAAGTAATTTTCTATGGATGAGAGTGACAAATTTTAAAATTGTATAATGATCTTTTATTTTAAAAAATCAGTTAATAATGACGCGTCTTTAATTCTTTAAAGACGCCATAAACAATACGTCTAAAGATGAGAATTCCACACATTCATCGAAAGTATCGTAGCGCAAGCGGATCAAAGAATCTTCCATTGACACGAAGCGCGGTTAGCTGTAACGCAATAATTATCATGATCTCTTATGGCCCGGAGTTCCATTACTTTAGGTCACGAATCCTCTACGGGACTGCGGGATCGGGTATTAGAAGCAGGAATAGTGAACGAACGAATCTACGAGCAAGATTTAATGCGGGTCTTATCAAAGAATGTCGAGGTCTAGATGAAACCGATATAACCTTATTCTGACATGCAAGGTAGAACCCCGGCTGGCTTCAAATAACAGTAAATCGGTTCGATTCCGTTTGGACGACATTTCGATTAGTATCTCCCGCTGTCCTCCGTTGCTTTGTTATCCGTCGTTTGATACATAGAATTATTATTTCGATATAATGGACGAGTTAGAGGTCAAAGGTAGAGAACACTGTCTTACCAGCTTGATATGTTCCGCGCCGCAACAGTAAATTCGCCAAGGCAACCGATGCGGCCATTCAGGTTTTAGAAATTTCAATTTTTATCCTTAGCCTCTGCGTGATGAGAGCATTTTATTGGACAGCAATTTTCTAACTTGACATATTTTATGAGTTGTTAGATTATTTGCAAGGAGCACGCGGAATTTCCAGGCACGACATCCGTGGGTTCAGTCCACCTACCTGACAGTGCCCCGTTAGATGGGGGCGGTCATCTTGCTCTAACTAAACTCAATATTTTTAACGATTTCAGGTTCGCTGACCCCTGTCCTTAGCAAACTAGAAACCTTTAGCGGTGTTGCATCGTTCACCCCAACCGGTACACACCGTTTTCAAATATATTATATTTTAGAGAGAAAACAAGTTACAGTTTAAGCAGTCGAATATTACAAAACGCCAAAAACAACACTTTACAATAACATTTATATTAAGAATATGAGACTGATTCAATAGTAATTTACTTGATTCTTTTTGATGAACTACAATTTGTTCTCAACGTTGTTTGAAAATGACTCTGAAACCTTTGTTCGAAACGTCAAAAAGAATGCAAGCTTATACAGAATAGAATTAGTTGCTTCTTCATTTTCATCAACGGTAACATCCGAGTAGAGGGTACATATTTTTAAACGAGCACCACTGGAGCTTACGGTAGCTCGTCGAGCTTTAATGTCTGTGGATTGACGCTGATTTGCGTCGAAAAAGCTTATATAACCGCAGCCGCAGAGGAATCCGCTCGCGTTCTCTAAAGAGGTCAGCTCTGACAATCTGCATGAGCGAAATCAGAGAATATCATGACCACCGAAAAGGTCCGAGGACAAATATTGACTGTCGTGCCGAGCCAGTTGTGAGGCGGCCGCGGTAAAATGATAGGTAACAGGGACGAGAGAAACGGAAATGGAAGAAAGGGAAATTACGAAAGAATAGGCGAACAAATGAGAGGAAGAAAGAGGACGATGGAGCAGTTTGAGTAACGCGTGCACGCCATACCGCGTCGAATGCGTGTCGAAAATATAGGAAAATTGCGGGGAAATTTTTTGTATAGCTAAAAAAAACGAGTGAAAATATCTGCAGCTAGGAACGTCCCTTCGACACTCTCCATTCGGCCATTTACCTTTTCTCTATGTACGAAACGTCAGTCAATACGACCACGGCGATGTCTTCAGACTTTCCTAATTGTTTCCAATTGTCTTTCCCCATTTCTTTGGCCGCCCTTCCCTTAGTCTCTGACCTCGTTAGTTCACTAATTCAGCTCTCCTATCAAAGGGAAGACGCGACCCTATAGTTCTTTATAGCTGAACGAGGGTCTTCGTCTAATTGAAGAACGAGAGGAACACTGTTTGAGATTAGACCTTCATCGTCCACAGCTAATCGAGTTCAATTTTCTGCGAGATTTTCTTCCACCGAAGGAAAATAGATTGACTCCGAGCCGGCGTTACGTAAACTGTGCTTAATTATTTTTACTGCCGCGAGAATGTTAAATATTTGTGAAGGACTTGCGTTTCGATCTTAATATTACAATGGCTCGTGATAAAGGATAATAAAATATTAATCTTGATATAAGGCACGTTCAGGACTGACTCGAAGTATTTGAATTTTAATATTTGAAATTTAATATTGTACCAAATCTTTAGGCGATAGAATGTCTTATAATTTGTGAAATTGAATTAGATGGTTTACACGCTGATCGGACTTCAATTCCATAGATTCCTTCGTTTCAGAATGTCTCGGGCAACTCAGAGAACAGTTGCTAACCTGGTTTCCGCAACTACATTGTAGATGGTTGTTACATGATTCGAAGCACATTATTTAGGGCATTTCGAACGTGTTCGACAATAAAGGAAACGATGTTGGGTAGATAATCTTGTCGAGGAATCCGATACGAACATTTCCTTAAGTGTAAAGTTTAAAGGAACTTCAACGTGAACACTAATTGGAGCTCCATGCTTACATAACATTTCCAGGAATCATCTAGTTTTTTGTAAACAAGGTTTATTTCGTAGTAAAACATGAAATCGAACGAGGGAGTTCTTGGCTTATTGCACGCTCATAAAAAAGTTCTGTAAAAGCAAATTAGGAATCGTTGCATTAGAGATTACATTAAAGAGAACAAAATGGTTATTAAATTGTGGTACATAGGGATCATTGGCAATATTCGTCGAATCTGCGGTAAAGGTCTTTCTCCCAGGAACGAAGTTTCTTGAATTATAGTATACCGTTAAAGGAGATCGCTATCTGAATCGGTAGACCACCCATGATGGAGTATCACGAAGGGTCGAATAATTTTTTCCACGGCCTCGATACTATGTAGGAAGAAGTTAGGTACCTACGAATCGCTAGAAACCAGCTACGAACTGTTCCATGCGATGATTTTTACTCGATTGAAAGAAATTTTGATTACTAAACCACGAGGGATTTAACGCGAATGGAAGAATAGTGATCCAAGTGGTGCAATTGATGAATGGAGATTCAAACTCGGATCTCTCTTTAAGTTAAATAGGATTCGAAACTAGCTTTAATCTACAATAACAGAACCGTAAAGTTTGAACAAATAACCGCTGCGTGTCCATTGTAATTCCTTCTCATAAAATGGCTAGATGTTCGTTATACGAATTAAAAATTAAAACAATATTTTAACGTGAAAAATTACTCGTATGTGTTTAATAGTTTTAGTCTTGTAAATAAGAAAATATATAGTCTACTTGCGATATAGTCGTAAGATTGTGGATGCAAACGTTCCAGAATAGAATTCATACATAGTTTATGAACACTGATTACATTCACCATAAGTCAGACAAATCTCAGGCCTAGGGCAGAACAATAACTCATAAGTTTGCAGTGTCATTTCGTTCTGCGGACGGTTTCGATGTGTATACAATGCAGGAATAATATTTCATACTAACAAGAGTTCTACTAAATTTGCTCCTTTGTGTAGAAATTGCGGTGAAGAAATATTTCTCAATAATATTATGGGTAACAATGATATAAATATGCAATGACGACTACTTTATATCGATCGCAGTTACTCGGACGTAACGGGAAAATATTGGTATAGTATCGATATTTCGTATTTGGGTCTCAAACAAATCATGTTTGTACGAAAACCTAAGTTATGTAGAACAAATAGTAAAAGGTATCACAATATTGTGTTGCAATTGTTTCACTTAAAATAATGTGGAACATCTGATCTCTTTATGGAACAATGACCAAGTAACCTTTAAACAAATTTCACAGAAATAGGAATATTCTTTTAATATATGATCTGTCATTTTGAAATTTGAAAATCTGATTTAAAATTCGTCGCCAGCAGCCAACAAAACCTCTGACTGCGAAGTTTCAGATTATCCGGCTGACATCAAAATCCATACATAAAATCGCGTGGGCCGATGCATCGATGAACTCTGACTAGTTTGACCCTGCGTATACAAACATTTTTAAAATGGAGGTTCAACTTTCGTGTAGTTGCATATGTGGGTATAGGTACACGAGTGTATAGGTAATTTCTAACTTCTATAATTACATGTCTTTCAAGCTCTCGCCTTATTTTGTCCTTTGAGGGTTAGAATTAATAATTACATTTATACTTTGGAATAAAAGGAAAACATTCTCAAGTTCAGAAAGCTGTGGAAATCTAAAAATTATTTTTTCAAGTTGCTCTGTTCGACATTTCTCTCCATTGTGGCTTTTGATAAGATCAAATGAAACCCTTTTTTCAAAGGGCTGATCCTCTTTCTTAGCTACTAGAGCCGTTGCTCGAACTTCTTAAATTTCTTCCTAATTCATGTTTTTAGGTATCGAAGGCTCTGTATAAGATTTAGGTACCTTAGCCTAATGATATCGTCGGTTCACCGGTGGCCTTGAGCGGCCAGTTGACTCCGCGTCCGCGGTACGGTCGGTCTGATCTGTTTGCCAAGAGGAATTCCACGGAGCAAGTGTGCCAGCGTTCGTGAGGACAATGGAAACGCGAGATAAACAAGCCGACCATCATCATTTCGCAACGATTTAGTAGCGGCGTCGCCGGTTTCTTTCGCGATGTACGGAACGGTTAAGTAACGCTGAATTATCCATCGTGTAGGGCGAAGATAGACACGAGAGTTAACCTCTACTCTTGAGCTTGAGACCGCATCAGCACGTTAATGCCAGCGAGAAGGAAGAGGAAGAAAGAAATCGGGGAAGAAACAGAGAGATAGTGAGAGCTCCTCGCGTTCGCGTTATCTCCGAGAGTGCGCATACATTTGCTCGGTGAAGCAGTTCCGTTTTCTTTGCTTCTCTCTTGCGCGCCATTCTCGACCGGTAGACGAACCTAACTGTTCCGAATCGTCGCGATAATTTCGAATCTCGCATTCAAGGCGGCGCTCTTGTGCATAGCAGTTCTAAACTACGCTGCCCTTCCACCCACCCACCCACCCCGTTCCACCCCACCTCCTCCCCCCAAGTCCACCCACCCGAAGGCAACTAAATCAATAGATAATTCTCCACATTATTGTACCCAGATATAACGTAAGCGGGCACGTAGCGGCTGCTTAGGAAGTTCGAGTAGCCCCGAAAAGCACGAAATAACTACGGTGAACTAACGCTCGCGCTTGTAACCCCCCTCCCCCCCCAAACTAAATTTCCCACGGAGAAATTTAAGGAGAGATTAAGGAGCGTATTCAGAACGCGTTGCTACGAACGTGAGCACTCTTTTCGCGTGAATTTTCTGACCCGGGCGAAGGACATTACTTAACTTGCTTATATTATACTTTCGCGGGCTCTCAGATTCCCAGCAAATGGAACTTCATGGGGACTGGCTCTCAGGGAACCGTTGGAGATGTTGCTAAGATTTTATCGGTTTAAGTAAAAACCGGGTCGTCTGCTGATTTATTTTCACTTCTTTTCGAGTGTACGTTTCTTTCTTGTATCACGCGTGAGGCGTGTGTGATACAATCTAAGATGGTGTGCTTCAAATTTCTTTTGGAGAGGGGTTTTGAAAATTTTGTTCGTTAATATTGACTGGAGTGGTCTGATGATTTATTTTTAACACTTTCGCAGTGTATATTTCTTTCGCGACCCGTTAACATATCATGCATGAAAGATTTCGAAACTAACAGTTTTCTTTCGGAGAAATTTAATTTAAGAATTTCAGTTCTTAAATATCCATAATCGTGTTACATATTATTCTTTACCCTGTGTATTTTATGCTTAGAAATTACGGTCCAGATAATTTCACGATTTATTATGAAAATATATAGAACAGGGTTGTCGCTGGCGAATCCACTTTCTAAAGTAGACGCTAAACGTGCACGTTTCGATCAGGCTTTCCCCGTTCCTTCGAGTAAATAGTACTATCCAGTCCATTTGCATGAGTCGATAAATAATTCTAGCGCGTATATTGTAATGCAATTTTACGATATAACACACTTCGCTTTCCGCGGCGGTGCACTCGCGGCGCGTCCTTTTCTCACCGCAGCTACTTCCATCTTCTACCTGTGCAAAGTTAATGACGCAATCGCCGAGAATTATACTCGACGGGATCGCGTATCGTACCCTTACATGCCTGAATCTTTCCGGTATTATTCATTACTCCTTAATAATGATCTCCGCGGCTTTCTTTCTTACTCTTTCCTCTCCTCCCTTTTGCCATTCTCCTCCGCGTGCTGGTGTCTGCCCTCGCCACGGACACGTATACTCTTCCTAGATAGACCGTGTAAACGGCGAGAACTATTTTATTCGAGCCGACGCCAAGTACTTTTCAAGCACCGAGGATTACCTACGTTAAACTACCGTTTCACGCTACATCCGATATATCGTTCGATTCTGACCGTTTGGATTAACACTTTCGCTACTATTCGAACAATTCACGAAACACTATAAAACTCTACTAAAAACACTTTATCTCTACCTATCTAACGATAGTAGAAGTTTATTTTCATAGTGATATTCAGGTCACTCTAAATAGGATCATACGTATTACTCTTATAACGTAGAGGATCTCGAGACGAATTCAATAGACGTTATACAGGGTGTTCGGCCACCTCTAGCAAAAATTTTAATGAACGATAGTAGAGGCCAAAATAAGACAAAAATCAAGAATACTAATTTGTTGGTGGAAGCTTCGTTAAAAAGTTATTAACGTTTAAAGTGTCGCTCTTTCTGAATTTTTTTCTCGAAAATGCGCAAGATTTCGGGGGTATGTCTATTCACCAAAAATGACTGTAATTGAACCCTACAACCGAAAATAATTTTTCCACAACGATTTGCAATTTTTTAATTTTCTCGAATAATTTCACACCTTCTCTATTTTTTTTCTCGAAAGTGGGCAGGATTTCGTGGGTATGTCTAATGACAAAAACTGATTGTAATTGACCCCCGCAACCGAAAATAATTTTTCCACAACGATTTGCAATTTTTTTTCTCCGTTGAAAAATTTAGGCACCTAATTGGATTTTCAGTAAGGAATTTTTTTCTCGAAAGTGCGTACGATTTCGGAGGTATGTGTAATGATAAAAAATGATTGTAATTGATCCCCGCAACCGAAAATAATTTTTCCAGAACGATTTGAAATTTTTAAATTTAATTGTTAATAACTTTTTAACGAAGCTTCCATCAACAAATTAGTATTCTTGATTTTCGTCTTATTTTGGCCACTACTATCGCTCATTAAAATTTTTGCTAGAGGTGGCCGAACACCCTGTATAAAAGGATCGAAATCTCGAAAGAGAAACGCTTGTGGACTAAAAATGTTTTAGAAACAGGCCCAATTAGTAGACAATGATCTTTAACGATTTCTAAATATTTTCCTGCGCCGATCGTCGTTATTAAAAATAGCATTTCTTTCGCGTAAGGGATTGCACATTTCGCAATACGTATCGATACGTCGTTATTATAATAAAATACTTGTGGATGCTACGACGCTGGGGCACGAGCGTAAGAAATAAGGAGATCAACGATTGCGAGTTTTTTCCGGCTCCCCTCATTAACTGGTTCTTGTGTGCGGAGTATAAAAACGAAACAAATCTTCCTTCAATGTTCTCGTCGTTCTTCCGGGGATATCGATTCCTTGAGCATCTGTTTGCTCTTTCACCGTGGAAAAGAAATTACTAGATTCGAAGTTTATACACCCCGCGGATTATGCTCTTCAAGATAGACTGCATAAAAGCGCCGCTTCGTTGGCCGCAGACAGGTGATTAACGCGTTCTTCTTCCCGATACTGTAATTTTGCAGGAAATGTTTAACGTGTAACAGACAAGTGCGGTGTAAACAGATCGTTGTGACGGATATTGAGTCAGTTTTTCGTATCCAGGGATTCTAATTTTTCTCCTGTCTACTTTGCTTCATAAACGAGCGTCCGCGTTATCGGTGAAAATTAATATACGAAGTTACGGTTTGAAAACCATCTAGAAAACCGTGTATTCTCCTGCGTCGTCAAAGTAATATTACAGTTAAGAATTGTTGATAGATAAATTAAGATATTACAGAGAAAATATATATAAACCAACAGCAATGGATTAACAATTAGTTAGAATTAGTCATCGTAAATTTCCAAAGGTTTATTGACTGGCAAAGTACTTTCACATTCGCGTAGACTAGATTTACTTCCGCCGTCGTCCTACTCTTTCGTCCCTCCATAGCAGTTGAATGAAGTATCATAAACTCGCGGCTTATAGAATTGTAATCCCCGAGTCCGCATTTCCTGCAACGGTCTCGTGTTGCAAATTTTCAGATTACATGCGGCAAGTAGAATAGCCACTTTCCGTTTTAGGCACTCTTTGTTCAACGCGGTTCCCGTTTAAACGAGTTTCGTATATACTAAACACAACATTAGACGCAATCGTTTCGTCGTCAGCGTCGTTTAAACTTCCTCGCTGCATAGTCTCGCTTTGCTGCCGTAGAATTAGAGCCAAACTTTTATTATTGTGTTTTGTACAGTTTAATTCGGTGCATTTGGGAAACAGAGCAACTAGATTTTTCCCTTGACGGTACAGGAAACGAATACTCTCCGACTATTTAGCTGCTTCCTCGTGTTTCGTGTCATTCAACGTGCAAAAATAAGTCGCAAACACTGTGTGACATTTTTTTGTGCAGTGCTTTGTTTCGATGATAATGGGATTTGAACATAAGACGATTGATACTGGCGCGTCTGTCCAACACTCGCTGTTTCTACTTGCTCCGATGCCCAAGTCGTACTCTGCTCCACGCGTTTCCCATAAATTTTCAGGGTCTCGTTTCTATTCTATATTTTTTACTTATTTTTGCATGTAGAATCACCACATCCACTTTAATAAATTTTGTTAAAGGTGCAAACTATATGGGTATCATTGAAATTATTTCTATACGCGTAATGTGACACGTCTGACAAAATATTAGGTTTTCCCATATGTTCGTGACGAGTTTTGTACTACAACTTGAAGCAATATTTTAAATATATAACGGAATTTTATGAAAAACAGTAAACCTTCTTTAGCAAAGCCATTGTATCGTCGCTGAAAAAATTTCTTTAATTTTGTATTAAAATGTAGTTCAAACTTTTTCATTAAAACGTTGACATTTTTAAATTGGTTATCCACTAATAAGCCTGGAAATTGATGTATTTTATTTCTTATAACGTTCGGTTTTCTAACAAAAATATTCATGCAATCAGGTTCAAGTACGATCAAGAAAATTTCGTTCCATAAGCCAGCGTAGAATCCAAACTTTGAGCTTTAATACAATATCTATTTGTTTCAAATTCGTACAAATCGTTGATGTCAATATGTTTAAAATTTTAGAAACCTCCTAAACTGAGAAAT
Source organism: Colletes gigas (assembly GCF_013123115.1). NCBI lineage: Eukaryota > Metazoa > Arthropoda > Insecta > Hymenoptera > Colletidae > Colletes > Colletes gigas. The sequence continues at coordinate 9,887,813 of NW_025106637.1, forward strand.
TTTCTTTGTTTTCTGTTAAATTATACATTTTATCAGCATAAACTTATGGGACGACTTAATACTATGTCTTGTTTAACACTAGATTTCATATTTAAAGATAGAAAATATTGTTTGTTAGCAATTTAGATTGAATTTGATTCAAGACATATAAATGTTTTAATTAAAAGAAGTAAAAAGTTCGATGTAACTGTCAACATACTGGGTTTCAATACAAATATGTGCAATCGATGTTCGTAAATTTGATGTTAAATTTCTTGAATTATATTATATCGTAATAGCAAGAGATTTTATGTTTATACCAATATAATTTATCTCCGCTTTGAATTTCATTTTCAATCCGATAAGTAGGATGGAACCGGCGGAGGAACTGAACCGAGAGGAAATAAGGTAGTCTTACGACACAGACAGTCGTCAATCTGGGATTCGGTAGCCTGACGAACAGTGGCGTAGAGAATGGTTTATCCGTGCAGTTTTATTTCGACGCGACACGACGTATCGACAAGGGGCTTCTAAACGATCCACTCGTTTCGCGTTTGGCTAAAGCCATGAAAAAGGATGTGCGCCCTATCCATCCACCGGTTGTGATCCATTCGCCGCGACCGAAACACGGGGTTCTTGCCGGTGGAAAAAAAAAAAGAAAAAAAAAACATTACTATCGTCAGACACTGAGCACGTCTATGTGGTAGCTCATCGTCTCCCGTCTAGCAAGAACGTGACGAGTACTAAATGACTGGGAACAAGATCAGGACCACCATCCCCAATAGCCAATTTCTTTAATAAATGATCCCATTACGCGTCCCGGCAAAAACTCCGCGTTAAAGTGTCTTATATATCACTGCAATGTGAAATTGGATATTTATTGGTGACAGATGGGACATGGCTGTTCCGCGGATCACGCGGCGTGATCAATCATACCGCAATACTATACACTTTAGCGCACCGCCGTGTAATGAATTACATCCGCAGTAATAGCGGGTCAGTGGTGGCAGTACGGTTTGAAAAATAACCGTAATATCATTGTTCCTATGGGTCGGCGTGTAAAGGATTCAGAACGCAACCGTCCGTGCCCGCGTGTATACGCATGTCCCCTTGCTGTCTGCCTCCTCTGTGCCTTCTATTCTCGCGTTATCTGCTGTCTCGTTTCGCCGAGTTTACATACGACTGGTAAACTAAATGCGCACGGAGCCTCCGAGCGACAGACGCAACATCACCTGGGAATAGAAACACATGCAGCCTCGATTTGATATGCCGACTGACACACAGGATCACTGTTTGAATCTCCACGGCATATGGCTTGATACACGCGATGCGATGCGGGCCTTCGCCGCTGGCATCTATTTCCCCGCCATACAGCATACCCGAACCGGTACAGGGAAGCAACGAGAGCCAGAGAGATCGGAGCAAGAGTTATCGGTTAAGCTCGTTAAATTTAACTTCGACTTTTCGAATCTCAAGAGCCCGTGGGACGTAACGGTGCCGGCAATGACGAACGGCGTCCGCTTTCAACACAAATCACGTACGCCTTGGCTAGGCCCCTGCCCAGGAATTAAATGATTCTTCCCGCCCTTTTATCCCCTACCAACCCGTCGACCGGTCAACCGCGTTTCATTTTTCCTAATCCGTCCTTGGTGGAACCTTTCCAACCTTGGACACGATCCTTTCGATAGCAATATTGTTGGCTCTGCTGCTTTACGAACGATGCAACTCGAGAGATAGATCTTCGGGAACAATGCAGCAGTGGGACTGCAAGGCATCTTTCAGAACAATACAGCTTTCGAGGCGTGGGAGGGGCTCCGAGGCACGTTTGATCAAATCGAGTTATACGCGAACCACAACTAAGTAGATAATGTCTTTTACGAGCTGTTATAGATTGTTACGAGATAAGCTCGGGATCTACAGTTTTCTCCCGAGGGACCTCTAATAACCTCACAGATTCAGCCACTTAACGTGTACTTAAAATATTAATCGTTTAGTGTTCTTGTCGAGGATATTATGATAAATACCTTTAGGGAGTAGTTTCTTTGGGGGCTTCCGCTATGGTAAATTCACGTGACTCACCTGAAACAAAAAGGAAAAATCAAGTTAGCGACAGGGAATAATAATTTTAGTTTCTATTGGAGCAGAAATATTTTTGGGACTCTTTGGTACTGGCAAACTACTTTCGAAAACCTATGTACGAATGACTGACTTTCGTTTTAAGGGAGTTAATTACATTTTGACTATTAAATTTTTGAAGCTTATTATTATCTATTCAAGTGACGGGAAAAGCTCTATATTCTGTGTATGAGACGTGTGTGACCGCTACAAGAGCGTGGAGAGCGAGGCGAGAGGACGATCGCCTTTTGTCACGATCGTATGTCGTTTTCTGTAGCTGGTAAAGAGACCAACCACGTTTCTATGGCTGTACGAACACACGATTCATTTTGCTAATAAACCATGTTTTGTTAATATAACTTCAACATTTTCCATATCTACAACGATATTCGTACCCAACGTCTGATTCCAATAAAATTAAGGACGATGACAAGCGCAAACCAAAAGTTCTTAACGCGATTCCGTATCCACCAGAATCTTCCTACGCAGCACAGACAGAATTTCCTATCCGTTTGACATAAATCGCATCGACGATTATTAGAACTAGAATACTCTCCGCGGAGTAACGACACGATTCGCCGACTCGGAATTCGAACAGGATAAATTGTTTCTTGACGAGTCTAATACGCGTTATCGGCTTTTCTATAAAATTGCTGACGTCCATTTTACGGCCACGGGAGTCTGTACAATTATTTCAAGGCGAACGGGGGCCTGGTGAATGCCAACCAAATTTTGTATGACATCCTATTCGATGTGTTTACGGGAGCGCGAGCGCTTTCTAAAATGAATTCATTGCGGCGGAAAATGACTTTGTACGGAGACTATTAAGGTGATAATGATAGCAACATGCCTCGTACCAGGCTGATGATAATCACTTCATGGTCAATCTTGGGGAAGCGAGGCCGCAAGACAGCGGTACTGCGTGCACATGAGCTAACAGAGACCGAAAGGATGTCATGACCTAACCCCGGCTGTCGGTGCGCGGGAGCGTCATTAATACGGTAGCAATTTATTACGGCGCTGTCTGACTGGCTGTCTGGCCCGACAGTGTCTTCGGGGCGTAGTCGGTGTCTACGGAGCTGAATCTTCCGACGACACATGCGCACGTACACACCTTAATGAAAGATAACGGACAGAAAGACGGAGAACGATGCGCGCAAGATAGCAGAAACGACAGTGTGGCTGAAAAGGCTTTCGAAAAAATGAGAGGCGGAGACGAAAACGTCGAAAACCAGCGACCAGGACGCTTGGACACCGAAAAGAACGCTCCCGGTATGGAATTCGAATTGAGCGATCAGAATTTCTGAAACAGGTTATTTCGCTGCAGATCGAGGGGGGAATTTTCTATCGCGCCAACTAACGACTAATATCATTACCGGTATGAAAACGTAATTTGTACGCGAAAAGATGGATTCCTCTCGGGAACATCGCTCGGGGCCATTACTTATCCTTGGAGTACACGTACTTGAGACGCGAGAGTGATTATTATGAAATAATAAGGAGCCAGAATGCACGATTAAAAAAAAATTCTAAGCATTATTTCATCCGGGGCCGCGGCGAAAGAAAAGACAAGCGAAAATGCTGGGCAATGAGAGCCTCGTCGCTAATTTGACGGAAAGCTGCATAGGAATAATGTTTTTCCACTGCATAAAACGTTCCGTGTGTTAAATAGTGTATATTAACACTAAACCTACCGGCACTTCCTGTATGCCCATTCCTACCATGACCGGTCAAATGACCAGTCTTTCTTTTTCTCTTTCACGAGGCAACGTACTTCTAATTTTTGCATTATATGTATAGAAAGTTGTGTTTTGTTATGTCACATATTTTTTCTTGAAGCATGCATTCTAAGTAACTGTACAAAAATATTCAATACTTTTATTCTAAACGTGCATTAGTCCTTTAACTTCGTACAGAACATTTACAAACGGCGTCGAAACTTTTTAATTTTCATCGGATAGGAGATAAAACGCTCTTGAAAACGAATTTTGTTTCAAGTCAATGCCGTGGTTAATTCCGGAGAAAGCAATTATTTACGAAAAAATGGCATAATAATTATGCAAATATCCTGTATACAGATTAAAATTCACTTTCAATTAAATAAACAATTTATGATCCAGTTTTATCGTACACTAGTCGTACGATCAATAGGAATTGCTGAAACTTCATTGGGTATATATTGTCGAAGTAAATGTGAAAATAAACATAGAAGATAGCATAAGAAATAATAGTTGATACGCTCATCGGATAGGGGATGAAATGCCCTTTAAAATGAGCGTTTGTACAAGCCGATAGCATCATTAGTTCCGGAGATATAGCGATTTTAGTTTCAAATCGATGCGATGGCTAGTTTCGGAGATATAAGGGTCCGAAGCGTTTGTTTACATTTCGTTGCGGTCGCGCGAGTTCATTGATATCGCACGCGTAGTAAATTCTTGAAAATACTACGACTTCCTGGTCACGTGACTGTCTCGACTCACGTGCGAGAAAGAGGTACGACGCGACGCGTCAGACGGAGACAGAGATAGTCAAATTAAGAAAAATACCCTTTTACATAAATTACGATATCTCGAAAACGGAAAGTCGTATCGACAAAAACAAAAAACCATTTTAAAGGGGAGGCTTTGCCGCTTTTAACTGTAGCACAATAATTAATAAAACACTAGTAGTTTCAGAGCTGCACGCGTGTAAACTTTCACTATTTTTAATACGCAATCTTAGATTGTTCTAAGGCAGTGGAAATTGAAGATTCTCTGCTTTCGTCTTCGCTACACATATATTTCCTATTTACATCGGAAACTAACCAGAATATGATACCAAATTTTGTCCAGTTCTTTACAAAAAAATATAAATCATATTTTTCTCAGAAAACAAACAAAAAGAATAGAAGTGAATATCGTAAAATTCATTGTACGTATAAGAAAAGTCGTAAAGTTAAATGGCGCCAAAATAGTACTGTGTGTTAGAAATTTGAAACGAAATTTTAAAAACGGTCATTTAATTTAGTGGTAAGTTTAATGTTAAGTATTCGAATTATTATCCTAAAAGTGGTAACTCCGATAATTCTCTCCCATTGTGCTAGGAATTCCGTACGCGAGTACCATCGATCGAACCATCCGTAGCAAAGTGCACTTTCGTTCCGTCCTTGGCAAGGTAGTAATATAATCCCCTTTGCAAATGCTTATCCACGAATAATTGATGACAAACACGAAACTTTCATCCCGTTCCCGACAACGGGCCATTTTCAACGGAAGTAAAAGTGGCGGAGAACTCGGACTACTGTTACGGGCGCAGTGCATTCCCGCTGTATCCAATTAGACGTTATTCAACGCGAAGACCTTTGACTCTTGCGCCCAGGGTAAACTTGGAGAGTGGTTTCACGCGTCTCGTCAGGAAAACTTTGATCTTCGTTAGTAATTATCGGATGAGGGTTTGTTGCGCTATGATTTACACTCGCCGTGACGGGTGTTCCTCCTTGCGTACTCGCACGATCCCTCTCGGATGTGCGTGTGCATCAATCGACTCGCTATAATGTCAACAACACCGGTATAATGTATCGCGCAGCGTACCAACGCGAAACTAACACGTGCCCCCTGCGGCGGTACACCGTAATAGGTGCAATCTAATTCCTGCGTGTGTCATTCGCTTGTCACACGGTTACCCAAAGTCTTGCTTCTAACGATGTAACCAATCAAGCATCCACGTACGCTTCCAACTACTGTTTTCAATGGATTCTCATCAAGCTATTTATAGACTGATGAGTTTTCATCGCCTCGTTCATTTTCACTTTACATCTGACATCATTCTGGGTTGTTACTTAAATTTTTTATTATCTAGAAATATTTTTAGAATCTGCAATAGCTAAACAATAGTGTTATCAGAGATTCATGAAGATTCAAATTAATCCTTAACTGATACCTTGTGGTTATTTTAGTGTATTTCAATGTATTCTCATCAAGCTATTTGTAAACTATTTACAGACTTCTTACTTTCCATCCGAAATCCTTCTATGTTGTTGCTTAAATATTTTATTATTTAGAAATGTTTTGAGTAATCTGAAGTGGCTAAATAAAAATGTTATCAAAGATTCATGAAGACTCAAATGAATCCTTGACTGATATCTTACAGTTATTTTAGTGTATTTGTAGTTAATTTTGTGCTGTATTATTTTATATATTCTCTAGACTTCAGATTATTTTCACAGCAACGAAGTTGTGTTTGAGAAAATGAATTCTTTGAAAAAAACAATCAGAAATTGGAGTATACAAGAAAATGCATTTCTTATAATAACACGTCCGATTCTAAATTCACTGATGAGTGTGAATTGTTAACCAATAAAATGAACAAATATTTACCTAAAAGTCTAAATAAAGTAATAATTATTATTATAACGTAGTGTGTGAGAATAATATTTGTATGCTTAAATTAAACGAGAAAGAGTAATTTGCTCAAGTTACAAAGTGCTGTGTCCGAGGCAATTATAAATTAATTAATTTCACTCTTTATACCGTGTTTATATTATGCGCATTAATGACTACGACGAAAGTTTCCACCAAGTAATAAAGAGCGAAGATGAAGTAACTTCTACGTAACACTTTCGCGGCCGAAGAATTTACACGACTTTCTTTTCTAATTTCCTGTGACACGCGACCAGCGTAATGACTTACTCGTTGCCGGGAGGCTTTTTACGTCGCGCGGCGCCGCCTTATTCGCCTGCTTAGATATGGCTAGATAAATCAGCGCGAACAAATTCAACGCTACCAGTTTTTGAGGTCAGAGCGACCGACCGTACAGTCGTTGACGTTATCGGTTACCATCGATGACGTCGAACATAATCTGTTAAACCATTTCACACTCCTCACAAAGTACGAAACAAGCATGCAACTTCGCAACGGCTGCTTCTCGGAATAATTTATGCGATCGAATTGACATTTATCTTATGGTTATTTCTACCGGTAGAACTCACGAAACGCTTCTCACGAGAGTAACGTTCTACAAGACAAATTATCATGCGTACACACATCGTTGGATACGTAATATATTATTCGACGTGCGCGGCTTAGGCTTATTGTGATCTACATTTGATTTATTGCAATCTATAATTAATCTGCGTTATTTCGGTATTCGTTTCTCCGTCAATAATATAAGATTAATGTGTACAGAAGATTTACATATTTATCGGAATTGAGGTTTATATTATTTTAAATTATATTATTTTAAATTGGCATTTCGAGCAACGGCTTCGATCATATTCATACGATAAATGATGTTTAAACTCATGGCTGTCGCCGATAACAGCTACGCGATGATATTAGCAACAATTACTTCTGTCGAATGTTATTAACAATCAAACGACTGTTATCGACACAATCAATTAATTGGACATTTCAATCTGAGCGTAACTAGTTTTCAATAGTATGTAGATTTCATTACTGTAGCGAGGAACTAGTTAACGGTATACGAATCATTTCACGATAAAATGATAATTTTATTTTGAAACAGTAATACTATTTAAACAAAAATAAACACAATACAGAGTCCGAATAAAACTGGAAATCGAGAAATTAGAGGCTCAACGCCTCGATTAAAGAAAATAAATCTGTACAATACTCAAGAATTTTGATACGTTTACAAAAAACAAGGGTCACGACTAAAGTCACGAATTTTCCATGTTAAATCAAAAAAATTCGCTGTTTTTCTCTGACGATCGTCTCATCGAAAACTCGTCACGATCCCCACGGTTCTCACTCATTAAAAAATCACGTTTCTACTTCTGCAACTCGGTTCGTGATCGCCATAGCGAGAGAGCACGGTCAAAACGCAGGATAGTGGATCGAGTATAGTGAGCGGGGGCGAGGGATGAAACTCGATACCGAATCCTGGTGTGATTAACGATGTTTCACGCTCGCTGGACGTCGGTTCGCGGACGCTCAGAAGGATTTGCGACTCACGAGATTTTCCTGGGGCATCGACCTCTCCTCTCCTGGCACCAGGATACCGAGCCTACAACCTAAGGAAGCTCGTGCACGACTTTCTCGTAAGACGCGGTCGTTGGAATTCTTGCCAGTAGTAAACACTTTTTACGAGATACTTTGAAAATCTTCATAAATCGGGGAATGTCATGGCGAATTTGCTTTATGAGTCTTTACCCCTGTCAGTAGCTGTGTTCTTAGGGTGTTCCGATGAAATACTGCGTTCGACGCGCATTCCCGTGATTTCGAATTTATTCTGGCCGTTCGTCAACACGCCTGTTTTATTAATTCGTCGCTGGGAACACAGGTCGATTTCGTCGGGGACGGTAAATCATTCAAACGTCATAATCGACGGAAGAACATCGAATCGGAACGAACCAAGTTTTTCATACCCAACGGACAGGATCTTGGTTCGAAAATCTATAGGGATACATGGTTGCGGAAGCTGATCACGATTGTACCGCGGTGGAACGTTTGAAACTTACACAAACTTTCTTCCTTTAAGAACAACAACTTGGATTGGATTTACGATACAATTTCTACGCGATTCTCCTTTAACACATTCGCTTATGGTCAAGGAAATTCCAAGTTCCAATTAGAATTTGGACAGGTAAACGTAAGGTGTATCAAATTTGCGGAGTTTCTGTAAAATTGACAGCCTCAAATTCTAATAATATTCTCTGATCGTGATTCGAATGAATTGTTGGAAGAATATTAATTTTCCTTAACGGATAAGGTCAGTTTCAGCGTTGAAACTTCACGCGTCTGAATGATTTAGAATTCATTGAACTTCGTTCAACTTCCGAAGCTTCTTAGAAACTTTTTAAGCCCGAATTCATTATCAGAATGAAGAATTTTTTACTTTATCGTAACTATTTTCACTTAGTTAAGACCTTGGGTTAGCGGTTGAACCACGAAGCATTGCGTGGGAGATTATTTTGTAACGTACATAATTGAATATAATTTGAGATTCGTTCGAATATTTTATGGATGGATAGAATATCCGGATAGTTTAGATATTTTCTGTTGTTAGAACACTCAATTAATCGAACGTTCTACTATGAGATCATGCAAAAGGATAGGCATCCAAGTGCAACGTGCTTCTACAACGGTAAAAAGTGATTCCAATCATTATTGCTTAGCACGAAACTAGTAATGTGTTAACGAAACAATTCATAAATTCAAAATGAAGATTAAATAACCAAGAATGCGTATCATAATATTCAGGAAACTACGGTTAAATGTATTAGAAATATCTTAATTAACAATCTTTGAAGCATTCAAAGAATTCGTACAAATTTTTAATTTCAGGCTTTAATAGTAAAACCAGAGTAACTCTTATTCAATCGTTCGTAAATTTGACAAATTTTCTTAAATTAAAAAAATTTATTCATTGGTCAAATAGGATCGAGTTTACCGGAATTTAAAAATGTAAGAACAGTGTCATTAATAGTAAAGATTACAGAGAAATAAAAAATGAGCAGACTAATTATGTAAGACGGACAGTTTTCGATGAGTGGGCTTAAAAATAAATTAAAATCGATGTTTGCAAGACCTTAAAAGCATGGTACGCGTATGTACAGACGGAAATGTGATTCAAGCTCAGGCGGAAACAAGGTGGGCCACCTGTTGGTGACTTTTTTCGTGTGATTTAAAATACGTACGAAATTGTGGGAAAATTTATGAAAAGCGTCTCTCAGTGCCTGGCGTATTTTAATTGTTACGATCCTTAACTTTCAAAATATTTTTTTATCGCAAGAGAAATGTGTGAATGAAGTTATTTCGGAGGGTGGTTAAAATTTATACGAGCATTTAAGGGGGCAGTCTCTTGTGAAACCTCAAAAAATCAATTTTTTTTTTATTTCATATAGGGTCAAGAGACATCAGCTGATTTTAAAAGTCGAAATTCTAACGTTTTTGCTATTCTGAGTCCCATCATTCTGGAAGTAATTTTATATGGAGCTGGGATTAATTAGTATGATTTTGCAGACTTTAAATGCGTTTCTCTCGAATTGTTACTTTCTTAACTGGCGTAGATAAAATCTCAAAAACGTATACGTTCGATTGCTCTGAAATTTTTACACATTGTTTCACATACTAATAGATCTTGCCTGATCCAAAATTATGTTTTATATACTTTTATTACAAAGTTGCGGGAAAAATGACAAATTTTTGCAATTCTTAATTTAAGCTATCGCCATTTTGCCAATTTTCAACATAAATTAATCATTTCTCTTTTTGATTACTTTGATTTAGTCAACTTTGAGAGCTGCAATCACCTATGCCAGTGTTTAAACACACGTTTACTGTGGGAATAATAAAAACTTGAAAAGTCAATAAAAATGATTGAAAAATTTATTTTGTATTCCCAAAGGATAGTTAAGTAAATTGCCAAAATGAATTATAGCGTTAGATGTAACATTTAGTTAAAATAAATTAATAAATATGTTCCCTTAAGTGATTATGCAAGGATATTTAAATCTCAAATTTTTAGTCGAAATCATATTTAAAAAGTGAGATAAAGTGACACGTCAACACTATGTTCTCAATACATGCAGATATTTAAATATTGAATGAAGTTTTGTTCTTTTTATAAAGTATATATGAACTCACTCAACTTTAATCTACTTTCGTAACTAAGATTGTACATTGTATTTATACAATTCGACGAAAGTTCTGAAATGAGACACACGAGACTGCCCCCTTAATAAATAAAGTTTAAGTTCGATAGGGGTCTCGAACGATCCCAGAAGTCGAACGCGGAGGCGATCGGTAGGGTCATCCGCGGGTCTCGGTATCGAACGAAGAAAACATATTTCAGTGCGACTTCCGGTAACGCATATGCTGACACGGCGACGCAAGAGAATAAATTCCGTGGAACGCCATACTTAATTGAACCCGACGACAGGACACAAGGGGATAATTGTACACGTCCGCGAATGTTCGCAATACGGTATAGAAACGATTGTTCCCGGAACCCGATCGTGCGTCACCGGGATACTATATTCCCGCGCAGCTAACGATAAACTCTTTCACCCCCTTCCTATTCCATGGCTCCTCTCTCCCAGCCGACTTCGGTTCTCACGTAGGAGAGGAATTCTCCAAGACGAATGCTCGACTACCGGACTGCAAGGGTTCTCGCGGCATAGCTAAGCCTCGAGCTCGGTAATTAATGGCCGGCTATTATAGTCTTTAATATCGCGCGCATGAAGTTCGCGCGTACGGTTTTCTGTTACAGTAAAACGTGCTGTGGGTTTTCGTGCCCTGCCACGCGATGAAACCGGTATCCACGTAACGAAACCGTTTGTTAAGGACGTATGGCCAGATTTTCGCTGATACGGAACCAGCCGCCATTTTCGGAATATCATTCTTCCGCCTCCGGGCGACGGGTTCCCAAGGACTCGAGTCATGATGAAACCTAACTGCAGACGCGTTCGAATTAATAATATCGCTGGTGATATCTTTACTCCGTGGGGTCAATATTTCTATAATTATTTGACGCTTATTCCGCCTACTATTCCCTAACATTATTTCTCACGTTTTGTTAGTGACATTTGTCGAAATGGTGGACGTAAAAGAAACTTCATGCACGTACATATTACAATTTATACGAGCTCTCTACATGAATTAGATTTAACTTTTACGAGTACTTTTGTTTGTGCATTAATTCGGAATGTTAATGGACCATAAAGCAATTTCTTTTCCAGTGTTTGATTACTCCATAGAGTAATAAATATCCGCATGCGTAAATCGGTTGGCAGTAAGAACTATAAAAGCTGCAATAAGAATAAATTATTTTGATGATACATTTGACGCTTCTGCTTTGATGCCTCTTCAGGAAATTGCACGGATGTTCCACGAATATAAAAGTGGTATTACCAATAGAAATATGCTTATTAAATCGTTAAAAAATGAAATAAATATATTGAATATCGTCTTTAATATATAAATTGAAGAAACATGTTATTATATTACATGATCTGTGAGAACTGCAAGTGAATATTTATCACTTTCAAATAATAAAGAAAAATTTATTTTAAACTCAGAATGACTCGAGCGAATTGCATTATAAAATTCTTGAATAATTCCGAAAATGTTTTTAAAATGAAATAATCTTAAAATTGTGCAAGCCTTCTCGGAAGCGTTCAGGTGGGAGTTTTAGAAAGTGAGCCAAAGTATCGACTGATTATATTTAGCTCTAAAAATGCACGAGTGTCCGTGCGCCCATAGAAACCTTATCTTAGGATATATTGCCGCGCAATGTAAGTGTCTATGTGTCATGAAAGCCTCCGCACCTCAGAACTTAATTTATTATTAAACAACAACATAAATTGAGAATCTTGGATAGGCGTACGTCACTTACAGTTGATCCTAACCGATAACTCTTCAATTTCTTAACCTTCTGAACCGAATTTTTCAAAATAATCCTAGAATAAATTTTAGCAAATTTTTCACCTACACTGGGATGAAAAAAACATTTTTACGAAAAATCTCTGTTAACGACAAGAGTGCATTCGAGCGGATAACAAATGTAAAACGCATCCACTCTCTCGCATCGTGATATTTATTCATTGTTCCATACGTGCACAAAAAAAACAAAATTTCCCAATTTTGGGAATACGTCATTGTAAAATCAATCCCCGAACATCGAGCTGTTACGAAATAATTCGCTTAAAAAATAGCTATTTTCAAATAGACTTACATGTACATCCCTAAACACTTTCTTCGAATCATCGCTGATATCCGTGAAAATATCTTGCACAAATGTGGATCTAACGGCAGTTCGTTCTAAAAACACAACAACCGGTAAAAAACAAACGTAATCCCTCATAATTATTTTCATTTACGCGGCCGATTCAGCATTCTCCGTGTGAACTTATCGACGACGTCTCGTTCGGTTACGCTATGCACTAGTGCCAATTCGAGACAACCGTCGTCCGTTTAACTCTATTAAAACGCGCCAACCAGTTAGGCGTCTCGCCTCACGCTCGAGCTTATAAATTATGTAAACATAGAACGTGTGAAACGTTTGAACTCGCGCTTAAAGACGTCGGGACATGGTACTCGCAAAAAAATTCGTCGTCATCCGGAGCTCGAATTCGCCGAGCTTGTCAAATATCGTCGTGCTACGAATGCTCATTCGCTAAATAACTGGCTACGCGAGCATTATGGGAACACGCTAACCGTTCGAACACATACTTTTCGGGAACGCGAGCGGAATTGTTACGCGTATCACGGCCGAAAAAAAAAGAAACTGATTCTGCAGCTGGCAATAGTGCCCGATCGCGCGTGTCTTGAAACGTTGACGGTTTTATGGTGCAACGACGTCGAAGGAACGCGATCGTTAGACGAGTGTTCGAGAAGGAGGCCAATAAACTTCAACAGAAAGACGATTATCGAGCAACGGCGTTACCACGCGAATCAAAGGTCAGGTTTCTCGCGTAAAAATACAATTTCACCCGGTTTGCATATCGATCGTTCGAATCTATCGCGGGTCGGACGCTGTTACAATATCTATGACGCGTTGCGTTTGCAACGAAGCGATCGAATCGATTGGAAAACATCTATTGTTGTTCCTAGACCGTCGAATATTTCAATTATTGAGACGCTATAACGTTCGATGCGAATTCGACCCATTTCTTACCGCGAGTAGACGAGTTTCTCCGTGCTCGGTTCGTTTCAACACGAAAATCTTTGATCTCGAAACAACGGTACTGTTATTTCGTTTCGTATGTGGGACGAGTGCATGGCACGTGGGCATCGCGAAACGGGATGCGCGTTGCAACCTCATTTGCCCGCGCGATGATTCAGAGGTCTAGCGATGCTTTGCCAACTGGATTGTTCACACCTTTCCGGCTAGTTCGCACGTGTTTCGCGCTCCTAAAGCGATAGATCGTTTGATGAATTGGATGGTCTCGTGGCGGGAGAAAACTAGCCCGTCATTCACGTTCACTGCTCCACAATCGCGTACGCCTTTACTAATTATCCGGAAGATGAAAGCCTTTTCGATCTGACAAATGTTTCAGAAAATTGGAATAATATTGTCGCTCGAGTAATCAGAATGTAAAATACCGTTATTCCCTATTTTTCATTCAATTTTTCCCGTTTTACAATGTTTATTAAATATTAATAAATAATACGGTTAGGGACATTATCATGCTTGCATATTTAAGACCACACGTACGCGTTCAAAACATTGATCACGTTTAAATCCTAAACGATCTTGCGGTTGCTTTCATGGCCAAAGATACGTTTCGCCTCGCCCACGTAAATGCATGTACGTATATCATGCACGGACGTTTCGGGATCCCCCAGTAGCAGGTGTAAACAAGTTTCTCCGTTTAAACGTAATTTACGACTCTATCGGGTAATGAACAATTTGTAACAGTATTATGCGTATATTTCTGTGCTCTCTGTGTACATGTGTATATAGGTACCTGTAACAGTAAACGGGTTAAGGAATCGCATTAGGACATTCGTGAAATCGGATATCAACTGATACTCAGTTTTATGAATCCAGTCTCGAACCTGAACGCAACTTGAGACCCATTTCCGTAAAAAGTTGCCCCGTCGTAAACTTTACGACTGTTTCGTCTTTCCTGCTTTCGACGGTGAGAATCGGTACACGCGAAAATCGCGTGCGAATTACGGACCCCTATAACGCTATCGGAGTAAATTCTAGGACGAGCTAGTCGTCCATTAGTACGTACGCTTAACGGGTTATCATCGGGAGCCTTCATAATTCCACGGCCGGTGTGACAGCTCAATGTACCACAAATAGAGCCCGCCGGAGGAGGAGGATCATCATCCATATTCAGCGTGTTGAGGATTCCGTAACGCGGAACGCGGCTATCGTGTCAGCACGATGCCACGCCGATTCAGATTTCAACGTAACGACGTTGCCACGGCAGCGTGAAAATCGTCACGAGCTGCGACACCTGTTCCCCTCCGATTAGTCGATTCCCGTAAATTTCGCCGTGACATTTTTAATCACGCCCCGTATCCTAACGCGACGATTATTTCTCGGTCACTGTCGCTGGGAGAATGAAACGATTCTGCAAGCTTAATTCGAATCCCCTCAACTTCGAAATATAGGTAAAATACTCCCGAATTAAGTAGCCAAACTTGAAATGGGAATTTAAATCCTGAAAATCATAAGCCCCGAATCTCTGAAAAACTACCTTTTTAACCGTGTATGTTACAAATAAATTGCTCGATGGTTGTTTTAACCTCAATAGAGTCTGACTCGTTCCAAGTTCTTGATGTCTATACACTAAAATCAACACTTGTACGAACAAATTTAAACAAAATTAAATAGTATACGTTTGAAAAATGATTTGGAATTAAATCGTACGTTAAGGGGTTAAAAGCCATAATGAGACTGATAAAAAAAAATTAAAATTTACATACGGGTCACTCTGAAGATACATGGGGTTATAGATTAACTCGTTGAAGCATAGTTGAGGAAACAGTTGTGGGTTATTTAGTTCGTGCAACAATTTGTATCACATATTGTATGTTTTGCTAACGAAACAGTAACTCGAATTCACAGTAGCATGAAAATCACCGCGCGTCAGACGGTGACACTTGTTCCCCTCCGATTTGTGTAAATTACCGTGTGATACTTTCAATTACGCGTGTGTCGTATGTTAATGCGACAATAATTTCACGAAGACTATTAGTGGATAAGCAACGAGGTGGGTAGATAAAGTTGTAGAACTCGTGTAGTTTGCATTGTTTCAACAACGATGCTTGGAAACGTAGGTGGGAACTGAAACGGTTCCTCAGGGAACGATTCCGTTGAATAGAATTTTTCCAAAATGTCTCCCATGCTGGAAGAATTCCCCAGCAATGGAATTTAGATAACTACAGTTTTTTAAAAGTGTTATTTATTTATCTGTGAAGAAACAATTTATGCTCCTGGCAGTAAAAAAAATGTTATATTATGTAAATGCAATTCTCTTTCTTAGTATTTTCTACGTTTAATATACTTCTAGCAGAGAAATACCTATAAATATAGTTTATGTTAGTAGAAAAATAGTTTTATTGTACTTTCTACATTTTACAAGGTTTAACAATAACAGAAGATAATCCTGAGCTATTAATATCTTTTAAGCGATTTACCATGAACTTATATCGTTTGTAAAGAAAAATGCCCATTTAATTTATTTGACTAATTAATTTCACTGTAAGTGGGAGGTTCACGAAACTTCACGGTATTACGATCCAAGACCGTACATTCTAAATGAGTCCCAAGATAAAGTTTCGCTGCTCCTGTTCGCAAAGATCGACCAAAGAGCAGCTTTCCCATGTTATACCGTCGAGTGCAATTAATTTCATCGGTGTTTGATTTATAAAGAGACCAGTTACCCTCGAGAATGCAAATGGAGACTGCGAACTTAAAATTCTAGTTAACGTAATGAGACCCGCGAACCTTGACCAAGAAACTGGATCTAAACACCGGTCAGAAGGCATGCATGCATTATTCGTCGCGCAAAACTGTTATACCTAAACAACAAAAAAAAAAAAGAAAAATGAAAAGAACCCGTATTGCAGCTTGCGTTGAGCCGGTTCTACCAACGGTACATGTCGTGTTACAACGTGAATTGGCTTCCTGTTTTGTGCATCGAATTTTCCGCGTTTTCTTTCCTCGGGACACTCGTACCGTTGTGAAACATGACAGGCTGAGTAGCCAGTTTGCGTTTGAAAATCGACTTTTTCTCATTATGCAGGCGTTTTGCCTGCAGACTAAAGTTGAACCCGTTTCGCGTAACAGCTATTCAGGCATCCCGACGATGCACGTCGAGCCTACTAATTGAAAATTGTCCACTTCGCGTCTCTAAGACTTCATAAATTATTCTACGCATCAGCGGATGGAATGTTGCTTGAGAAATGATTCTACCGTGCCTTTTATCGCGATGCCCTCCAAGACGGATCCTCCGCCCTGGTTTCATCGCGATGCCTGTCCTTGCAATTTTCACGACTAATTGCAACCTTCTGACGCGTTTTCGTAAATCACTCGTGTCGATAAAATTTTCAGATAGGATGATCGAACGATATTTAACACGATAGGAGTGTGAAAAAATATAGTTTCAGTGTTTATAATAATATTACAACGCAGAGAATTCGACCAGCAGAGACAGGTTTATGGTATCAGGTCAGATACGGCCATCCAAGGACTACATATGGGGTACCTTGAATTCTATGACACAAAATTTAATGATACAAATGTGAGAAGCAGCACCGTTAACTCCTTGACGTACTATTTAATTCTAAATAAGTTTTCAAACGTATACTATTTAATTTTATTTAAATTTGTTTGTACAAGGAATGACCACGAAAAAGAATAGATATGTTTTACGAATACCTCGTCAATGTAAAAATGTGTTGATTTTCATTTATAAAATTTGATGACGAGTGAGTGGCCTCATAATTGTGAAACTTCACATCAAGAAATTGTAACGAGTCAGACTCGTCGTCGTACGACAAGGGGTTAATCGTCGCTAATGATTCAGATGTCGATGGGACGTAAAAAAAAACCAGAAGAAGAATAATAATGATATTACAACGTGTGCTGTCAGACCAATTTTGAGTCATTCGTCCAGCAATTTTAATCTGAGAAATTAACCTGGAATTTCTTATTTCGAGTGCGTGAATCCAAAGCGTGTGTTTTGTTCGTTAACGGCGCGTACCGCGATCTTTCGAACGCTCTCGCGAGCAACAGTATTTTTTCTTTTTTTGTTCGTTGGCCACGAAATGCTCGGCTTTCAGCACTTTGCCTAGCCCCATCGCGCTCGGGGGTTTTCACATCGCGTGCAATTTCCAAGCACACTTGTCTACGGCGGTGTCGAGGACGGCGCCGTGGATGGAACCGGGCTAAGCGAAGGAAGGCTACGGACACGCGGCGCACAAAGAGACATCTGAAATTTCTGCACTCACACGGGCGACGGTTTTTGGGCGAGGGGAGGGGAATTAATGGCGTGTGCACCGTGGATAAAGTGCCCCTGCACGAGGCCGATGAAAGGGCTCGCGCTTACTCCGTGGCTCGGTAGGTGGTAAAAGACAACCAGAGAAAGAGGAGGAAGCAGAAATGGAGGTTGGTGGAAAAAGGGGACGGGAGGGCTGGGACCCGTAACTGCGTTTAGTAAACACGGGGGTAAGTTACATCGTCGTGTGGCAGACGACAAAACAAAGTTTGATACGCGCAGAGAGTCACGCTGGCTCCTGGACTCCCTCTGTCTCTGCTTCCTCCGTTTCTAGCGCCCCCGCTGAGAGTTTACGGCTTGTCCAGCGAAACTCCGGGGCGAGGCTGTTTATCCGCAAAAGTAATTACCCGTTGTCGTCGCTCGATTTCATCGTGACCGCACCGTTGGTGGCAAAGAGGACCCCCTATTTCTGTCTTCTTTTCAGTTAGAAGCTTTCGTGTGTTCCTGGCTGTACGTGGAAACCGCTGCAACGCTCGCCGACCGGTGTTTATCGAACGATCGATCGATCGGATCTTAGCGCGAAAACGGCGATGCAATTATAGAGCAATTCTTTACAGAGGATATCCTACGTTACTCGACCACCGTAAATATCCGACTCGTTCTTTTGGCGAAACAATATCGATTTCGTTACTGGGAAACGTCCTAACCGAAACCTAGATTAGGATTATTATTAGTGCTAAAAGAAGTAAAGGGAGAAACAAACTAAAAATTATACAAGAGAAAATATTATTTCTGATCGTGACTGAATATCGCTTTGAAAGATTAGCTGTTTGACCTATACCATTCCAGTATACTATTTCAGTCTATGAATATAATTACTGGTTTTTATCTAATTACTGGATTGGACAACGTTCAAATTTGTGCTGTCCATGTAGATTGACAACGATTCGACTTTTCTGTCAAACACTGAACACAAACGATCATCGTCGTAGCTATTGTTCTCGATAAGATTGACACATTGACGTCTATCGGCTATACTATCGATAATTGTTGTCTGTTACAGCAAATCTCTACCGAAAGCAATCTGATACTTCGGTAATAGCAATTACGATGTAACTGGTTATCTGTCGTTTCATTATTTGTCGAGGCAATCGTCTAGGATAAGAATCGAAGACTACGTGCAAGTTACATTGTCGATCGACAGATTATATTATAATTTTCGTGTATTTTTCGCTAATATTCGCATAAGTGACTGAATCCACCCGAGAACGAAAAAAATCAAGCAGTTCTTTCATTTCTGAATTTAGTATGTAGATCGTACAAGGTAGAGTGTAGATAAATGAATAATCTGAAATACTTAGGTTTCTTTCGAGTTCAATTTGTTTCTCTCGTACATTTGACATCTCTAATAACTAATTACTCAGATTATTGAATAATCTGCTTCTCGACACGAGAATTCAAGTATAGAAGAGGTTCGAAATTTATGGCGGAAGCGTGTGTTAATAATTTTAAATATACTAGGAAGGAAGCGTCGGTAATTGTCAGTCATTTCGTCAACGCGCGTATTATCCGATGCATCTGCAGCGTTAGATCGCGTGGGCCAACGCATTCCTGATAATCACGGCGCTGTATAATAGCGGTGCGTCGAACGATGTAATCAGTTTCCCTAATTCTCTTGTAATTTAGACCCAGCAAAGTGCTGTTCGACGCGTAATTTCGTTCGTTCGAAGAGGGCCCTTCTGCGAGCCACAAAATTGTAGCTCGTGACATAGTCTCTTTGTTCGTGTCCGAGGAACGATTAATTATATGTTTGCCGGGGAATTCGAAGCGCTCGTACGATCCGAATTCTCATTACAACAGACGTGACTTGGTTTATCAGAGCTACACGAATTAACCCAAATGGCAGCTAGCTTTTCACCGTTTCGCGTTTGATAATCGACGATAATGCGGAAAGCTATGCAATCGATTCCCACTGAATCGTTAACAGGAATCGGAAAGAAACTTATAATTTCATTATGTTTCATCACCCAATTTCGCCCTTTACGCTAAATGTACGCTGTCATTGTATTTACTCTACATTATTTTGCCTCTTTATCTCTGAGTTTTTATTATTATTTTCAAAAACTTCTATACTTTGATTAGTCTTTCGCCTAGCCTTTGCACTTAATTTTCATTGCAAATACACTAAGATGAACTACAGAAGTGGACGAGTCAAGAATTAAAACAAATACTTACAAATATGTCGCTTTTTTTTCTTGTCTGACTTTAGTACTAATGTCGAAATATGTTCTACGAAAAGAAAGTTTGGGTAATAAGAAATGCACATGAAATGAAGTTTGAATTAAAATAGAGCAAAATGTACGCTTACATACCTTTTACGAATCACTAAATTGGAATGTTGGGGATCACAACGCGACGCGTACAGTAAGACAGGCAAATAGATACTGAGGTGAGAAAAGTATGGCATCGACGCTTTCCAACTGTTTACGACAATTTACGACTGATAGAGGACATTCCAGAGCCCAAAGGTATTATTCGTGGCAACTTGGAATCTTCGTGGGACCCAAGTTCGCCTCGAGGGATACGAATCTTTTTTTGCTAGAATCGTGGTTTGGCCAACTGTGTCACGTACAACTGATTCGCCCGGCACGGTCGTTCATTATTTACTATTTCTATTTATGACTGATGTCCGTGTCACGCTCCATTCCCACGCGTATCCAACAAATTTTCAAATTAAATTATCTCGAATACGAACTCTCGATCGAACAAATTTTATTCTCCGTTCTCGATTTGTTTTTTTATATGGAATCACTCTTTCTCTGTTTCTGTACGAATAAATAAAATAATAGTATCCTTTTTCTACCACTCATCCCAACTTCTCTAAATTAATTACTGCCTGATAAATTTGAATAATAATACTAATAACGTTGTTTTGAAGGGGAACGCAAGAGTGAAGTCGACGTACGAGCATTGCAGTATGCAAACTGTCGGGGTTATTCGTCACGTGTGATTCAGTAGGCACGTCGAGTATTTCAACGTTTGTTATCGAATTATTATGCCTGAACTGGTACCAATAAAGCACTCGTAACTGTTGTTATGAGAGAAAGATCGGTCCGAGACAGCCGAATGAAATACGAACTTGGCTACGAACGTGTTAATAAAGACCTCGCGTGTGCGATACAAGCAAAACGGCAGCACATACACTCGATTTTCCTTTTTTCGTGGCTCGTGCCACGCCGTGGGCGTTTACCAGAGACTTTAAGAAGCAGGTAGCAGTATCGCGGACGCGGACGCGCGAAAAGGAGAGAAGGAAACGCCGCTATCGCGGAAGCGTGCGTGAGCGGAGCGCATTTATTGCCGGCGTAAAGTAAAATTACCGCTGCAACTGCTGTTACCGCAGAAGCAGCTCGCTCCTTCTCCTTTCATCTGCCCGTTGACCGCGTGTAACGCAAAATTCCCATCGTTTTAGCGGCAACTGAAGCAGAACCATTTTCGGTGTGTATCCGCGAAACTGCGTAACGGGACCTAACCTAGGCGTTTCCTTCGTCTTCCTTTTCATGGTGTGCTTGAATCTTGAACTCGCCCTGAATTTTCTACGTTTCTCCTGAAAACGCTGGGAAACGTTCGCCGAGCAATTTTCGAACCCAGCCAGTCTGCGGAAGAAATAGTCTCGTACTCGATTAATTGCGGCTCGCCCGACGATTCCTTTGTTTCTTCCGTTGCGTGTGACTTTCCTTCGCTTGGAAAATGGAACTTTATTTTAATTACCCTCCTGTTTGATTAACTGTTCTCCAACACGCTCTGTTCGCGTTATTGCTATTTTTGTTTAAGCGCCTGTGACCCTGCGCGCATCCGATGTCACGTACAACGTCGTTTACAGTAATGATTCTTAAGATGAACGTTCATCTTTCGTGCAGTAGAGGCGTAATTCGATGGCCCATGTCGTTTATTAGATCTCATCTTTCACGCTTCGCTGGCTCTAAGGGGGATCCCTCCAGTTGGGAGAGATAAAAATGTTCTACTTACGAATCACGTGTTCATTTTAAGAATCATTGTATTATCCGTACAATTCGAATTAACCAGTCGCGTTTAATCATAAATGTAGAACGTCACAGCAATGTTTGAAGATTTTATTTTAATATTTCCCTCGACAAACATAGTCTATAGCCCGTTATATTGTCGAGTAGAGAGAATAGAAATCCACGCGACGAAGAGCTCCGTTGAGATCCGCTTTCGTCGATGATTGTCAGAGCCCGATAACGATTTATCAATGAGTTAAAAAATTTAAAGGAAGTCGAGGATCCTTCAAACGCGTTCCACGATCAGGTCGGCTTTCAACGGGCCGTAATGTAGAAACAGTTGCACAGGCTCGTGAAAAAGTCCTTCCTGATCGTCATTTAATTATTCCGGGGATTGCTGACGAGGCAAACATCACCTGCGATTCGTGCCAAAGAATTCTATCCGAAGTTCCTGGCCTTACGTTTCTTCAATTCAATTCTTTCAGAATTTCTTACTGACTCAATGTACTCTCCTAATCTGTCTGTGACTTCTCTGTAAACACTGTGTCAGCGTTTACAGCACCACCTTATCCTTCGCCTCTAAGAAACACTCTAAATCCAGTCAGGAGCAACGCATGAAAGAATATTATTGAACCTCCTTTGATACGATTTAAAATTTTTTTCTAATTTATTATCTTTTTTAAATATCACAACTTTTGATCTTGAATCAAAATCTCTAAAGTGTATTGCATATCTTTTTTCAGAACAGAGTACAAATAGAACGAAGTATCATTGTAGATAAAAATTCCGATTATTCAAACGAACAGTGTGTGACACAATTTCCTCAGATAATCAAGGTGCTATTATATTTCTATATCGTTTAGTGTATCTCTTCCAGTCATCACATCCTCGCGGCCTTCCATTTCGAATTTTCGTTTGATCGATCACCGTATCCCCACGCGACCCACTGTTATTCTTCAAAATGTAAGTTTGTTAAAAATCTATCTCAAGCCCTTCATCTTGCGTGGTATCATCCGTTATACTCGGGAGAAAATTCCAATGGTCCCCCATCCTCCACATTCCCCGGACCTGGTCTTGTGTAACCCTTTCTTATTGCCAGGAATCAAAACGAAGCTACAAGGGGGAAGATTTGATGACGTCGGCAGATCTAAAGCATGCGTGGCAAAGTAGCTCAACAGCCTCACACATTCTAACCATGTTTTCACAAGTGGCAGGAACTTTGCAACGAAGTTTGTAGTATCTGTAAAAGGACTACTTTGAAGTAGAACCGAGACTATTCGAATGGTTTACCGTTCGGACGTTTCATGAATATTCGAACGCTGGAAGCAATATTAACATTCGAATTTTCTTATTGCTGCGTTGAAATCATCGATCAAATAAATCGAAGCAAAATTTTAGACGAATTTAAATTTGGTCAATATTTCTTATAGTCTGTATATGTTCTTTATAAATTTTTTCCGAATTTTAAAAATGCCTTTCGAATATTCAAACGTAATAAATTTGCGAGCAACTAGCTGCGTCGTGGGTGATCTCCCATTTTACATTTCCTTAACATGGCTCAACAGTTACTCTTATCGCTCGATACCAAGAATTTCTGTATTGATAGGTTCCCGCGCAAAGCTGGCGGCTATAAAACTCCTGCGAAGAGTTCGACGACTTCGTTAAATGGCCCAGGGCAAGTTTGACTGCTCCTTCCTGATACTCTCGCTGATATTCGTCAACGGCAGCTGCGGTGCGTGAACTTTCGCAAAATTTCACTTTCCTTGTCCGTAAAAGTGTTCCTCCACCCACAGGCGGGGACCTGTCAGGTTATTTTAGAGCTCGATAAAACCAAACACGAGCGTTCCTTGTACCTTATTAATTAAGGTTCGAAAACTATTAGTAACTATTGGAGCGTTTGATCCAAAATTCGCTGGTCAGCGGTTAATTAAATTTCTAACCCATGCTTTGATCCACGTAATCGATAGTCGAGCATACAAGTGTTAAAACTTTGCAGCAAGTTTCGTACATTTTTTCGAGAAATAAAGAACGCGTCCGTGGACAACGGTGACTCAGTGATTCCCCAGTACGCGTCACTGTTTCTTTCCAAATGGAATGCACGTTGAATCTAAGCCAGACGAATACCATGCGTTTTCACTCGTAAATAACGCGCTTCTCTAACCGATAAATTCATAAAATTAAGAAATTAACGAACTTCTCTCTTTCAACGCGAGTTTAAGCACAATGAAATATAAAGCTGTTAATAATCCCTTCTTCCCGGATTGTCCCTAACAATCGCATTGTTCGAACCGAGCACATCCGGGCGACGCAATTAAAATTAGATCTCCGGCGCATTGGCCGCGATAATCGAAACGATTGGCCAGAGAAAATCGCCGGAGCGAAATGAGGGAACAATGGTTCGGAATCGAGATCGAACGCGCTTCATTCACTGGACGCATCTCGGAGCAACATTGCGCTTTAAGGTATGCAAAAAACGATCGTGAACCGCCCCCATGGCGATCTGACCAAGGCGAAGTCAATGACCAGCACGGAAAAATGGAGGAAACCAAGAAACAGCGAGAAAGGGGCCAAGGGGGACGGGACGGGTGGAGACTTTCCGTTAGCCCGTAATTTTTGGATCCCAGGCACTGCATTGGGTGGGTCAAGAGAAGATGGATGTACCTTTTGGTGCCGCTTGCCCGCGTTGTGCCACTTTGATGCAACACCGGAGCACACGGTTGGAAGGAGGGTCCATTAGCGGAGCCATTTGAATATTTGCAAAGCGCACAAACCGAGCACCGGGGTTAAAAAGATGTGTAATATACGGACCGGCGTCGCTGGCAGCCTCTGAAATTGTCGCGTCGACCGAGAATAACGGGACCACCCGTTGGATACAACCACCTGAAAATTTCATCTTCAAACTTCAGGCTGCGACTCTTGTTTCTAGCAAATAGCATTGATCTACTTGCAGCTATGTCTTTGAGTTTGAGATCTAAGATTTATGAATTGGTATGGGGTTGGACGTGACAGACAGTTACGTAATTTCAGTGTTTGCGATCTGATATGATTAACACTGTTAGTTGAAGCAAAGATTATCCCTATAAATGTATTAAATTTATTAACCCTTAAGTGGATTGCTCCGCAAGTTTAAACTAATAATTGTTTAATATATGTCAATGTAATTATTTGAAAATTTATGTAAACCACCATTTTATTTTTTAAATGCTTTAAGGGGTCATTCTGGTTTATCGGGCCGAAAAGTGAGGTAAATTATATGAATTTTTTCTGATTTAAATACTTTATATATTGAAATAAATACATGTAGTATTTATTGTACTATCATTTGGCTTTATGAAAAATATTTTGTTATACATAAACAATTATTATTGTTAGTGTTCTATTAGCGTAAATATAACACTGAAAAAAAAATCTAAGTTGCTGGCGTAGGTGATTACAGTCTTCAGGGTTATCTGAAAGAAGAAAATGAACAAGATTTTTAATCGGCATGAATGTCGCTATCGCCCGTACCTCGTCGAACAATTTCTGTTAAAAAATAACAAAATGGCAGCGGTTAAAAACGCTGTTTTTCTTTTACGTTTCTTTTAACCGCTGCCATTTTGTTATTTTTTAACAGAAATTGTTCGACGAGGTACGGGCGATAGCGACATTCATGCCGATTAAAAATCTTGTTCATTTTCTTCTTTCAGATAACCCTGAAGACTGTAATCACCTACGCCAGCAACTTAGATTTTTTTTTCAGTGTTATATTTACGCTAATAGAACACTAACAATAATAATTGTTTATGTATAACAAAATATTTTTCATAAAGCCAAATGATAGTACAATAAATACTACATGTATTTATTTCAATATATAAAGTATTTAAATTAGAAAAAATTCATAGAATTTACCTCACTTTTCGGCCCGATAAACCAGAATGACCCCTTAAAGGAAATTTGATTTCCATTTACCAGTTTGGTAAAAATCAACATTAAGTAAAATAACTCAGTTGGACTTTCGAGGTCTGTTTTTCATCATTTACATATTTTTACATATTTTATTGGCATAAACATCCGCAGACTACTTATTGCACTATAAAACAATTGGCATTTTAAAGAATCTGTTCCATGGTAAGTGGAAGAAACAGATGACTTTATGAATTCATCAACAATTAAACTAAGCTTGAGAGTCCACTTAAATGTTAAGTTGCACGTTGTAGAATGTATTATTTTAAATTACAAACAGTAGTGAAATACATTTTTCTATGTTGTTGTTTAAATATATTGAACTGTCATTACTGCAATAAGGAAAGATTAATCGCGGGCCGTAACGTGCCAAAGGCCGGTAAGGATTAAACCGAGCTTCCACGAGGAGTAATTGCTATATATCGATAGCGAAATTTATTTATGCACGTTGTGTCGTATTGGAAGAATATACTGCATAGAATATTCTTCCTTGTGCCACGATCATTTCTATCAGACTTTTCTTAGTTTATAATTGGAAAGAAAAGAAAAACTAACAACATAACCTGATCCAGATATCGACAAATTTTAAATTGCATAATGTAATTCGAATAACTTACTTAGCGCAGGAAGGGTCGATCGACGAAATAACAACGTTGTTTAATAGATGCACACACTGGTTATTAACAAACGCACTAGAAACTACACGTGCACAGTGACGAACAATTGAATACAGATTCCAAGCGGGAGCAGAGAATTGGACAGAGGAAGACAACCGCGTCGCGAGAAACAAAGATGGCTGCCATGCGCGCGCAGCTAGCGGTCAATTTAAGAAGTACATCGCGAAGACAAAATCCGACTTGTATTTTTAATTTACTTATTACGACTCCATTCGATAGAATTAAAAAGTTGAAAGTGTTTGAAACTCGTGGATCTTTCTACTAAGAATTACCAATTAATGCAAGTACTAATACCAATACGTGGTAATTTAAATAACAGTTTACCCTCGAGGAGTAAGATTTACCTCCGTTTCGTTTGTGCCGCGAATCGCATTCCGTCGTGTACATCACGTGTAGCGAGGCTTTATGATGTGACATACAGCAAGAGGCATAAAGTAACGCACGCGAATCTAACCGTAGTCTGAAAACGAATGCCTCGCAGTCTATGAAGTTGTTAGTCACGCTTCTTAGAGCTGTCCGGCTCGTTGACCGCCTCCTTTGGCTCTTCCACTTCGTTATCGTCGAGTGGCGATTCGAGTGTCTTTAATTACGTGCCGGAAACCTGGCGACCGGCCTGATTGGAAGAAAATTTCACGTTTAAAATTCGTTGTCGCGGATGATTTACGCGGAGCCGTCCGCCGCGAAAGAATTCCTTTCAGCCGGAATGCCGAACGTCGGAACTTCTGCTCACCGCATGCTCCGTAAATTAAATCGAACGTTCGATTCGATATTCCCTGACTATCGCCTCGGACAGGAAATACCTTATGGATTACCCGTACAGTCCGTTCCCAAATTCGAGCGTAGTTTGTAATCCTCTTCGATCGCCTTCTGCTACTCCCCCCCCCCTCCCCCCTACCATCCCCCGGAAGTGCCCACGGTGTACCTTGGAGACATTTGAATCCCATTCGTCCTTCCGCGCCGTTGATTTGCAATTCATGACACTTATATTAACAGATCGGAAGAAGACACCGTCGGGATACGCGCGCAATATCATCAGGATTTTCGGGGAAATCTCTGCAACGGATCGCTCGTCGTTTGGGACCCCGTCGTCCTCTACACGTGGCATGCATTTATCACTGGGTTACGGTGCCTCTGACTGCCGTAATTGGATGTTAATAATATTTATGTTACGCGTCGCGGAATAACTCGCCGGGTGAAGAATCGCTCTAGGAACGGGGACCGCGATGCACGCTGATCTTAGATAGACTTCCTCTCGACCCCATAACGCGCAACCATCGTTTTAGTGCTCTCGTGTCAACGGTTTCGATGCACCGACACACCTACTTTGCCAGTAATATGACGTGCTGTTGCGTTATTTACAAGCTAGCAATGTTGTTTTAAAGATATAGTGTCTCTAAATACGAGGGTTGGAAAGTTGGTGCCGTGGAATGATCCCATAATTTAATTTATAGTCGAGAGAACCACCAACTAGCTATGCTGGTTTATTCTTAGCTATATCGACTAAGAGTAATTTAATGTTATTTGAAACAATGTAACGAAAGTTAAGGAATATCTGCTTATTGGCGTATCCTTATAGCAGCAAACGAAATTTGAATTTCTACAGAAAGAATTGCTCCACAATCCTACTGTTGCTACAACATCTAATAGTAATTAAAAAAAAATTATTTAGAACACTGTTATGGAATATCTGCTTATTGACGAATTGTTATAGCATGGAGTAACAAACGGAATTTGAATTTCTACAGAAAGAATAGCTCCACGAACATACTGTTGCTACAACGTCTAATAATAAATTAACAAAGTTATTTAAAACACTATTACGAAAGTTAAGGAATCCTTATAATATGATGCAGCAAACTTTGAATTTCTACAAAAAGAATAGCTCTACAAATTGCTACGTCTAATCATCATTTGGAAAACACTTTAGCATTTTTTCTATACACTTGGATCAACAATTACATGGAACCTGATGATCAATATTATATGAATAAATATGAAGATTATCGAATCTGATACCCGTCTACTCTTTTCGAAATCACGACTAGATTTTATCGACAGACTATTTACACTCATACGATAATATATGACATTCTGATACACAGATCAATAATAATGCGTTTCATTCCGGATATACCAGTTGGATGATTAATCGCGTCAAGCCTAAGGCAACTTCTGTTTGACAAGCCATACCGACGAGCCCAATTAGCTGATCTGGGACGAAACATATTAATGTTGTTTTTTGTATCGAAGCATTATTGATTAATATTTGCATAGGAAATTTACATCCATCTGTGCGTTATAAAAAAATATTAAACATGTCTATTAGTGTTCTTCTTCGTGATACAGTCTTTTTGCTGTCACTTACGAGTTTATATTATACTAATGGTCCAAGTTTATCGCTTCATTAAAGTTGATACACATACGCTCGCGAGGGAACGTAAGTAATATCTGTGTTATTCGTGAAACGAACGTTGGAAGTTTACGGAAAAGAAAAACGTCTTTCTAGAAAGCAATTCATCGAACAATTTTGAATCTGCCTCGAGTGTTCGAATTGCACTTCTTGCAGCTGCCTCGCGGAAGAATCTATTCTGACATTTACGACGTTATCCAGGAACCCAGGTTTAAGCATACGGAATGTCCAGTTACGTAAAAGGCCCATGAATGACCACTTTGAGAGGTATTCGTATATTACGATAGTTCGTGCAAAATTTTATACGAGTCACGATTCGATTTTAAACGAAACACCGGCGATACAAATTTATAAAACGTCATTTGAATTTAATTGCTCCCGTTCTTTCGCGACGAAGAAATAAACAAAAAAAAAATGATTAAAGAGCGAACACAAAAATTTGTAAACGCTTTCTTAATATAAACAGAAGTCTCGTCGTGTGTTTTTAGTTACTGTTACGTATAAAATCAATATTCACTTTGTTCACCCGCATTTGCACGTTCTCTTCTCAATGGTGGGAAACCCAAGAAACGGGTCGCGTTTACAATAAATATCGCTCGCATTATCTGTAAGCGTGCCATGAAATTCAATTCGGTATAATGACCATTCCTTTTTTTATTCCTTCTCTAAAACAAATTAAAAGCCGAAATACGTTCTCGTATTTTAATATGCGCAAGGTACGCGGAAATAGTCATCAGAAAAAATTCCACGGAAGAGAGTTAAGCGATTAATAAAAAGTGCTTGAATGCGAACGCTCTGTTTATTCCTGTTTATTTTCACCGTGCAATAGAAGCCAGAACAACCGTCCGGAATAAAATGAATTAGTTAGTGAAGTCTTTATTGCATTATATTAATTTCGTTATTAAAACAGCATAACACGAACAGGAGAGAACGTGAACCGGTTGAATAGAACAGTTGAAGTCGCAATGATTTAATAAGAAAGTAACTCGTTTATGGAAAGAAAACAGTAAACAAATTTTAAACTGTCAAAAATTAAACTGTCACTCTCTGGAAGAGTAATAATTATGATAGAATAATGGTAATATGGTGGTAGATAAGTAGACTTGGGAGTCTCTATTGCAATTTTGGGAGTAAATTCTCATAACTATTCTGGTGAGAATTCGTATTGCATAATTCTGCTTGCAGAAACGTAAGTGCATATAGAATGCAGTATTGTCTGAAAAGGCTCGAGACCTAACTATAGTAACATCTCGCAAGGGACATCGCCCAAACTCGTCAATTTTAATGGAACTCGTTACACAGAGCACACGAAAATAGTACACAAATATTTTTCTAGCCGTGAAAATTCAAGTTCAGGGGATGAAATTACCCTCCAAAGTGCGGGGTTAGAAACCCACTTACGCGCATAAAAAATTATAAACAAAGAAGATAACTTGACGCTTCCGCGTGCCTTCCGCCTCCCAATTAAATTTTTTTTTAATTATTATTTTTCGCTAGATCCTTCAGTTTTAGCGATAATTACGGCCACTTTATAGTAATCACTCTCTATATCGAGGACGAGAGTGAGGAACAGCAAGAACGAGCGAGAAACTGCAAGATCGTTAGGAAATGGTGGGAACAACTTTCTGACAACTTCTCAGGCAATTCTGTGCTTCACGCGAGCTTATATTTTCTGGGAGTATCGAACCATTGACGTAATAAACCATACAATTTAAATAGCACTCTATCAAGGGAGGAGTTTCCTTCTTCCTTATCGATCTGCTCGAGCAATAATAAACAAAATTGATGCGTGTAATCTTTGCATTGTATTCCGATCTTTTCCCCCCCGTGAGAGCCTCTCGTGGCAATAACAAACAAAATTTGACTAATTTGATAGTGATAAGATACGATAGACAAATATAATACGGTATACACGATACGGAGGGGTGGTAATTAAACACGAGCGAAGAAGAGAAGGAGTAAAAATAATAAAGTGGAGTTGCTCGTCTGAAGACGTTCCCTCAAAATTCATCGTGTAAATCGAGGCAACGTTGGGGGTGGGCGAAGAGAAACGAGGGTGGTATGACGAATAGGGCGTAACACTGGTGGAAGCAGCGATTCCGTAGCTGCGGAGCAAAGTCCGGCGTCACATTACGGGACTCTCGTCTCTCAATTACACGATGTGAACAACCTTCGTCTATTGGAGCTGATGTAAGTATTACATGCTCGTTAGCGGTTGAACGCAAACGCGCAGCTGTTGCAACGCATTGTGCATCGCGCGCGCGCGCGCGCACACTCACGAACCTTCAAGGAGGTTTCGAAGGAAGTGTCGATCCCATTCTTCCTGCTCATACTACCGGAAAGATTACGAAAAACGAGATTGCATCGGAGGCGCGATATTGTTTCGATAATAACAGATCGTTACACGTTTGCCGAGAATCAATATTAGAAGCAATTATTCCTTCATTTTATCAAAGAAACGGGTAATGTGTAAACGTACACCTGTATTCGTTGGAATTAAAATTATATTCCCCCATGTAGGTCATCTTCAGACGCCAGGAAACATTTCTTGCATATATTCCCACTGATTTGCATCGTTATGATTTCCTTCTTCGTTCCAATGAACCCTTTCACTGCTATCGATGCGTATAAACGACCAGTCGATCAGTGCACATGGCATGATCTAATCGTTCAAACATTAGTATCGACAGGAATAACTGTACCTCCTTTATATCAGAGTTGAATCTCCTTATTGAAATTCTCTTTTACGAAACAGTCCGGACAGATCGAAATTTAGCGTTATTCGTGAGATTTCAATGGTTCTAAATTGTCAGAAGGAACAAAAAAGATTGTGACTTAAGCTTAATTTGAAATATTGATGATTTATCTATGCGCCAGCTGCGAGTTAAACTGATCGAAAACGAGTACTTCCGTTATGAGAGAGATGATAGCGTAATCGCAGCAGCCCTTCTTAGAACAAAATCACGCCGATCGTATGATGTCCCTCTCGACTCGGGGCATATCTGATCAGAAACGATTCCTTGAAGAATCAACAGTATCAAAGATGATCGCGAGTAAGGTAGAGTCGGAGGTACTGCTTCGAAGGCTGAAACCACTTTCTGACCATGGTACACGTATCAACGATCATCGATGGACGTCTCGAGGGTTGGCCAATTATTTTTAAACGAATGTGTGTTTCATTTTACGTTCCGCGAGAGTATGCGTCCTCTGGGCCGGCAATTAGAGAACATCATTTCCTCGTCCGATCCTTCGTTTTTTCGTTTCGATACAGACGCGCAACCGTTAATCCTTTTGAAGGAGACTCGAGTCCCGTGTACATGCTCGATAGAATTAAGTAATCCTGATACACGGACACGCAGCAACGTTCGTTTGCACCGTTAACCTCGATGAGATGGATGTATCGACGAGATTCACCGTGCCACACACGCATATTTTCAACTTGTAAAAAAAAAGATCATTATACTCTGGCTCACCATTCCGTGTTATTAATTTTTATCGTTTCGCGGAGAAGCGTGCTACCGTTGAGTCTGTGATGTCTGAAGACATTATAGAGTAATAATGATAGGCAGGTGTATGAAGCTATTATCATCGTTCCAACGAGTGTCACTATAAAATTTATTGCTTCTCAGAAAGATACTCTTTATAGCTTTACGGTTTATTCAATTACAGCTATCTGTGATCACACGTATCATTTTATGTATGCAGGATGTTTACCTGGCCCATAAATCCAGAGAAATAAAATTGCTTTTGAGATTTTTAGTCGTAAAAATTTGTTTAGAGAAACACATATTTCACGATCTCGTGAAAAAACGTAATATTAGTTTCTCTTATTCACATTTATCATAACTTTGGATTGTCATTTTTCTACACGTGTACCTTCTTAAGCAACCCGTCGCCTTATATTTGACAGATACGTAACAAGTTTAGCTATGTATTATAGCTCAAAAGATTTTATTCAGCTCTTGATAAAGTCGCCAATTCTACGATGGCTGTAAGGCTGGGTTCTTCACACGTGCAACCCGTGTTGCAGGAGATGATTAAGAGAGGTTTTCAACGCGCGATGCCTTTTCAAACCAACTCTTTTCAAGGGTTTCAACTGATTTTACACCGTGCAGAGCACACGAGAAAACTCAGCCTCAACGTCTGGCTTTCAAGCCATTCTTAAAGTCGCCAGATTTAAGGCCATTGGATTTCTTCTATCGAGAAAGTCTCAGTAACAAAGATTACCGCGACAAACTAACAACACTGAAGGATATAATAATACATAATTAGAGGTTTCGCTACGATGACAACAGAAATCTAGCGACACAGGCTGTTATTATATGTTTGAGATAGTGTCGTTGCTGGAAGAAGACCGTTTCTAACGTCTATCGAGCCGAAGGAAGTCTTTTAATAGTCTTTAACTGGGCAATGCCTTGTTGAATGTTCAATAACAGTTCAAAATGTATACATTATGCATACGTTTAATATCTGTCGTTTAATTTTAATAATTGAACGGCGTTGTCAATTTCTGTTGTATCCCGATAAAAAGGTCAAAGTTCAAGCTATAATTCTTCCCTCCTGTTTTTCATTAATTATTTATAAGCTAATGGATGCGTGCATTCTCCGCGTACACTCCATTAGAGGGAATTTTTATTTTCTCCGGGGGATTACGTTGTAACTCGTTTCGAGTGAGCCAGGATGTCATTTAGAAATCTTTGACATTAATCCTATTTTTCCGACTTGATCGAGACATTATGACCTTGAAAGGCTAACCAATGACCCGTCCAGCGAGAATATTCTTTTCCTCGAAGGTTACGATCCACGATACGCGTACAGAGACGTATTTACGGTACCGATTATACAGTTATTTCGAACGCATCAGAAATAAAATCTTTATCCGTCTTGCTATTCCTCTAATTTGTTAAATTATTTTTATTTTAATAAGAGATTTGGAACAGAAAAATATTTGAAATATTCTAGCAAAACACCCACCTTGCAATTCAAACGAATTACGAGCTTAAAATAATCATAATTGTTAATGTAATTAAAAATCAAATAATTCAAAAAATATGAGAGAAATTATAAATACAAATAATCTCTTTTAGTACATAATTAGTAAACAAGCTGTTAGAGTCGAGAGTGCTGCTAATTGCCACACAAGAATTCGATAATAAATTTACCTATAAAACTTCGTTTAACCCGTACTGTTAATTTTAATTAATATCGAGGATTTTTAATATTTTAGAGTCGCTGGCCGTTTCGAAGCATTAAATACCGTTCCTGTAATTACTTATAATCGTCGAATAACGGTACCCGCTACATTATGCGCATAGCGATCGTGGACGTACGATGTACCATTCCGCGGAAGTAGATTAAAATCGAAGGCGGACAATTTTGATTTACCCCTCGTCGTAGATCTCTCGTGACGCTAAATTTCTCAGGTTGGCTATATCACTCGAGACGTTCAGGAACTTCTGATTCCACGATAATCGCGATAAATCATACCACAATGTACTGTTAAGCGCGATTCAAAGAGTTCCGTGCCTAACGCCAGTCACTGAACCGCGAACATATCTTTCTATTCCCTTTCCGAGAAGTGCGGCTGGTACATGGTCCCTGACGAACCACCTACGATCTATGGGGCTAACGGTGCCAACGGCAATTAATTTTGCTCGTCCACGTGGCACTCCCATTCTAGCCCGAAGTCTTCAATTACGCTCGCTGGGGAACGGTGTGCCGGCGCGTGAGCGCACACGTTCCAAGGGAAAAACAGCGTACACGCACGGGTCCACGCGTACAATACACGGTGGTGGGGGATTGGCGCGCACGCGGGTCTCCTGTAAAACGGATGTTCACCTCCCAGAGCGCATAATTTTTCGAGGGAACCGACGGGGAACGGCCGAGGGAGGCGAGGAGGAAGGAAGTCAACCAGAAAGAAACGCGTCTGGAGGAAGCGAGAGAGGCGAGACGATCGCTGGTACCGAGGACGAGGAAGGCGAGGCTAAGAAAAAGGAGCTAAAGATGAAAGAGAGAAGGAAATAGAAGAGACCATTGTATCCCGGACGAAGACGTAGGAACTACGGAGTTGGAAGAGAGACGCAAGGCGGTTCGCGCTTCCATGAGAGCGGCCAGACTTCGGGCGGTCGGATAGGTGTACCCACGGGTCTATTAACCGTCCGCAAACAATGATCTAGAAGCGGAAGTGCTCTCCCCGCCGCGGCGTCTTATCAGAATTCCAGTCTGGTTAGGCGACGAGGACGGCCGAACGGAGGAGCAGAGTTCCAACCTGAAGATAAGGGATTCAAGGGGAGTGTGTTCTCTTTTGAGTGTCCTCCTAATTGAGCGGCTTGTACGACCACTAGGTGCATCCGCACTCAACGGCAACGCAATTGTGAGACGAATGACGCTGATGGTGCGATTACCTTGTAATACGAATGAGAATTGCCACCCACCGGGGTTAATTGACGTTCCGGGTGTCTCTTCGCTTTTATCGCTGCGAAGGCTGAACAAAACAGATTCCGATCGTATTTTTAACAGTCGAGCGTGAGTTCACTGGGACCCTCCACGGTCGTTGGAACACATTTTCACCGTACCTGGAAAATTTTATTGGCGTCGCTCGAATACTACTTGGGATATTCAGAAACTTCTAATTTTCTCTGAAGTTGTATCTAGATTACTCGTATGCTCTTCTTGGGAGGGAAACCACCCCTTTTTTCAGTGCCACTTTAGAAAGAAGCTTTGAATAATAGAAGAAAATTGAGGGAGCCAACGTGCAATTTTTGGAAAGAACTTGTGAATCCTCAAGGACATAACTTTCATCTGAAATATTTCTTAATATCCTTTATAATTTAAGAGTTATACAAGCACAAATAAAAGAGGTAGTATCTCCCCTCGAGTCCAAAAGTAACAGTTTTCGAATCGAACTCGGTCTAACATTCTATTTCTTACGTAATCAAAATCTGCTTCGCGGCGGAGGATTATCCAGAAAAGTTCGACCAGTGTCTAAAAGTTGAAAATTAATTAAACTTCTCAGCCTTTTTACAAACGCGCAATGGTGGCGCGGACTTGTTACAAATTTCCCGAAAAACAATTATCGACACTGTTATAGAGACGCGAAATTATCAAGTTTAACGGCGCTGCATCAAAACCCACAGCTGACGAGGAACTGTTGCGGTAAAAAGTAGCTTCGGAAGAGTGGCGAAACTCCGCGAAAATTGAAGCAACAGCTTGCGCGTGTTTGCGGGATCGTTGGCTTCTCCTTGCCGCAAGGTCGCGTTAAAACGCGTTCCCATCATCTGTCTCGAATGTCAGAAGGAATAAAGAAATACCTGCTTGTCATCAACGGGTATAAGAACATGAAATCGTTGACGCGTAAAGAGTCACACGTTTGATTCAATTAACTTTAATTTATTCGACGGGACACCGCCGTATCCTAGAGCAACAATACAACGTCCATAAAAGCATTACAAATGAATTATATACGACGTGCTCGACTTACACGCGATCTAACAGAATAAATAAAGTCAATATAGGCTACAGGAATTGCAGACAAACAGGTTTCATACGACTTTCGTTCCGAACTAACAGATTAAATGTACACAAATATTTACTATTTTGTGACAGAATTAACAAGCCATTCTATCTTGTAGGCTAGAAAAAAAGATGTTTCTTTGTAATTTTTTTTTCGCGGTCTATTAAAGAGCGATTAATTCCGGGTTTTGTGGATATATTTATTATATATTTACGAATTTTTACCGACTGCATAGGTAATATTTTGCGAACAAGTTCTTCAAGATCCAAAAAACAAAGATATTCTTCATATAGGTAGGTTTGGTTATATCATGAACTAAGATCTTTATAGTACAATGGTAGTTATTTTACGAAAAGGTACTGAATACTTTCATATATTCGGGTGTCTTTTGTTAATAAAAGAAAAAGTATTGCGTATATCGCAGTTATCTTAGTTCATACCATAGAGAGACCAGTTCTAAAGATACTGCATAAATTTGATGTTGATATCTTGAATAGTTTCAGGTTATTGTCTACGCAGTGTCGAAAAATGTAGTTTCGAGAAAAACAGCTTTAAAGTTTTACGTCCATTTACATACATTTCAGCAGACTATAACTTTGTCAGTTTTCCGAATTTCAATTTAATATTTGGTAGATATGTTTTCGAGACTACATCCTAAAAGAAAAAGCAAAAAAAAATCCGATTTTTTAAATCCCACAAAGTAGAGAGGCTTTAAGACCGAATCTCCGCGTTTAACGAACGAAGAATTTCTTTGATTTTGAGATTCTCCAATTTTAACGAGCCTCTTCCTGTTCTCCGTCGAGCCTCGAAGGTCCATGAATTTGCGGAAAAGAGCCAACCGCAACGATGCTGGTTTGCCGCGACGTTGATCGGTTAACTTCTCACGTTTTAATGACGAGTTCTTTGCCCGGAAGTTTTACGATTTCTCGGAAGTGCGCGACCGGACCCCGAACGTCGTCACTTCCTCCCGTGGAAACAAACACGCCAGAAGAAGAAGAGCGGCAACTTCGCGGGTAGAAGCGAGAATATTATTCCGATTTCGCTCCGTGCTGAAACCATGTACGTACGTACGCATATGGTTGTACCGTTATAACAGCGAGGCGGTTATAATCCTCCCAGCTGGCTCGTGACGTTCGATTCCGAGCTTACAGGAGTATCTTTACATTTTATCGGGCATCTTTTCTGGGAAACCGTGTTTGCGAAAGGCCAAAGAAGCGTTCGAAGATCGAATTACGCGCTAACGATTTTTCACCCGCGACCACTCTGCCCGGTTAAACTCGAATCTCGCATTAAAATTTACTTGAACGCCACCGGTGTGGCTGTCAAGTGGCTGTCATCTTCCGTACTTCGTTTAACTTCGTTGCCGTTATTGGCGAAGCGACGTCTCGAGCAAGATCAAGAGCTGGATCCATCTTCTATACTATTTTCATTTTATTCGCGTCGTAAACAACGCAATGACATTAACACGATCACATTCGCGGTCAGGATTTTTTTATTTCGTTTCCGTTATATGCAAAATTACGACTCGAACAGGATCAAGAGCATGTAATATAATGTCACGTTTATTGACGACACGATCAGGATTCTTACTTCTTCTTTCGATCTTATTCTATTGGTGTCATAAGCGAAGCGACTCGAGCAGGATCAAGAACAGGACGTCGCGTTCAGTGACCTTGACACGGCCGGGATTACTACTTCCTTCCCCTCTGTGCTCGTTTTATTGTCACTGCAAGCAAAGCGACCACTCAAGCAGGATCAAGAGCGTGCTGCAGGACGTCACATTTAGTGACCTTGACACGACTATGGGACTATACATGTGTTATGCCGCGTTTGGCGATCCTGACGAAGAGAGGAACATGTTGCAGGCAACATGCTGAGGGATATTGGACCAACAATTCGAAACGAAGCTGACAGGAACGTTGCAAATACAGAGTGGCAGCGTAGCGTGCATGCGCATATTAAAGGACCACCCAAAGCAGTGGTACCACTCTCCCTAGTTATGATACTCTTCCTAGCGATAGTGGATGAGTGAAAGGGAATATGCGCAATGAAAGCAACTATGAAAGGGACATGACTGGGATAGAATGTTGAACCGTCGAAGCTGAATGGGAGGAAACAGTGAAATCTTGGATAGTCGTGGCATTTAAAATTTTTACACATCGTTTGCTATAGATCCTGAGCTATTCATGTGTCGAATTCAAAGAATAAATCTTTTCGAAAATATCACGTGAATTTAGAGGGTAGAATTTTACTTCAAATCCAATTGTATTTACGCTACTAAAAAAAAATATTTTGTTTACGTTCGATGGCTACTTTTGTAATGAAGTATCAAATGCATCATTCCTTATTTTACGTTTGAACAATAAACTTAGTTTCCTAAATATGTGATAGGTAATCTACTAGCTTTCTTTTTGTCGCTTTTCATGTTTTTTAATTAATATGTTCTGGCAGTGTTGTTCTGCACAATACGAACATCGATATTTGTTATCAAAATAGCGACGGAATTTTTGTGCTCCGTGCATCCATAAATTGGAAAGCCAGGCTTGCCGAGCAAATGAATTGTACTGAACGTTTTTCACGCGCCGTTTTTGAAGTTATGATCATTCGAAGTCATCGATTACCGATGTTTCTTTTTTAACGTTCCCGTTACGTTGTCTGTAAATGATTGTACCTTCATAATTCTTTGGGACCTATGAAACGATGGTCTATTCAAATTTATGACGATTTTCTAGCATACTTATTTACAGTTTTCTGAACTGATGAGATCAGTCGTTTCTCGTAATTTCTCCATCAATACTAAATTGCCATATATAACAGGATACTTCCATGTCCAAATGTTTGCGAGTTCCTATAAGATTATATATCTTACTAATGAGTCTACCTTGTAGACCGTAGTAAACCCTCCAACGAGGCCAACAAGCCTGAGTTCAGCGAAATGGAACAATCTTTTCTGTTTGCTCCTTGTACCGTAGAATCGAACAAAAGAATTGAAAATTGGAAGAATCGATGGAATTGAAAATATTGGAAAAATTGATATCTTTATATTTATATTATTGCATCTTCCTAACGGAAATGGGCATTATAAACAAAATTAAATACCAAACTAATTATCCTGTATGGTTTCGAAATATTATCTGAAATATTAGTTTTAGTTTATTTTAAGATAAATATCCTCTTGCTTCGTAGACTTGTTTTCAACCAATTCTTTTTCATTTCTCCTATCATATAGAAAATAATTGCTTTCGTAATTTACACGCATTTTCTACGAAATAGTGTCCTGTTATGTGGTAATTCCACGGAATTGTACATTTTTATGATCACGATTAATTGACTCAAACATCGTTATTCT
This sequence comes from Colletes gigas, assembly GCF_013123115.1. Taxonomy (NCBI): domain Eukaryota; kingdom Metazoa; phylum Arthropoda; class Insecta; order Hymenoptera; family Colletidae; genus Colletes; species Colletes gigas. The sequence goes on from NW_025106637.1 coordinate 9,927,718, forward strand.
TCGTTTCAGAGATATTTGTACGTCGAAACGTGGAGAAACTGTTTGCTCGAATTCCTAGACGCGCATTCCAGTCAATTATCTCGCGAAACAATGTTTAAATTTCATGTTAGCTGGTTATCATAACGATAGATTATTTGCAACAAGTCGTTACTTTAAGCAAACTGTGCCTTGATACATGAAGATACAATTAAATATCATTTCTAATGCATTAGTTGTTATCATTTAATCAAACAAATAGGAGCTACCGCGATACCCCTCGTCGTGCTTCCTGTTGCTGCAACAAACCCCACTCGTCCGTAAGACATATTATTGCTTAAAATAACATAAAATTTGCTGCATTAAGGCATTTAATTGGCAACGACCTGTGACTCGTTAACAGAAAATAATTGGATTCAGTGATACGCTGCGCTGTTCTGATCGCGCGTCGCGATTCGCGGAACCAAAACGCACGCGTTCACGCGCCTTTCCGCATGCTAATGCCTTCTGTCAAATACAAACGCATTCCTTTGTGTGTAAATTCGCGCAACCGCGCGCCACTGTCCTACGTATGTATAAAATAAAAAAAATACTCCAACAACTCCTTTTCCAACTGTTTGCATCTTTGGGAGCATCAACCCGCATCGTGTGAGAACGTGTTCCGGACTCGCGGCTGGACGAATGGAACAAATTTTGTATATATTTCTAATTTAACAAGCACAATTTCAACGTTTCTTACAAGTAGATCGTTGAAAATTATTTTCGTTAATAATTCGGTAAACGCGTTTACATCGATATTCTGTATCGAAAATATTCCAACGCAGTATAGAGCGGACGATAATAAAAGGAGTATTCGCGACTTCGAGTATTGGTTTCCAATTTTCGATCGAAAGCGAGCCTTTTAGTCCCGGTTTACCCAACTAACCAGTAAATTTTGATCTATCAAGCGTAAAACACGGTGAAGCGATCGCGTGTCTTCGACCACGTGCAGCGCAGTAATTTACTACACCGTATATTTCATGAAGGTCGAAGCATCGCAGCCAGGTTGACAAGCATATATCGTTCGAGCTTTAATTGACACGTTAATTTCCCAGCCGTAGATCGTAACCTTAATTGCGATATATAATAAAAATCCGCACAGCAGACCAGCAAAAGAAACTCCGTAGTGTACGGCAGCGTCTAATTAGTTCCGCTGACACAGACTAGCCTAAGGGATGTAACCGAAGGATCGCATAAACGTCGATATACAGGGTGTTTCGTAAAATATGGCAACCAGTTTAGCACCGTCTCCGTTTCAAGGCGCGACAAGAACACCTCGAACGGGACGTTTAATATCGTCAAAGATAACATTCGCGAACGCCTAATAAATTACACCTGACGAAGGCCTTTGATGAATGCAATTGTGGGGTTCTTAATATATTCAGACACTATTACCCGTGATAATATGTCGTCGATCCTGTACCATGGATCAATATTATTTTACGCCAAGATATTAAAGCGAGTAATACAGCTATCTCTAAAAATACTGATCAATTTAAAAGAGAAAAAGTTGACAAGGATTTTATCAACATGTCTTCGTGTGATTTATTTATAAATATGACATTTAATAATACGTTATTCTTTGAAGGCTCGTTTTATGGAGCAATATAAATACCGAGTTAAGAATTTTAACATAAATGTTTTTAGCTACGATATCGTTCGATCAAGTACACGTTGCACGTGGCCAAGTTTTCTGAAAAACGTCGGTAGCCTTTCATTGTCCTCGTTTGCCAGCAACTCGTCACGCTCGCAGGCAAATGTCTTATCTCCGGAAACTAGTTCAATTATTCAAAACTGCCGAAAGAGGATATCTGCGAACTGGTTGCAGATAATTTCGCCGGCTAAGTTTCCCCCCGGTATCCTCAAACAGTGACAAAACTTTACCGGTAGACCACCAAGGACACTGATAGGAAGCGTCTGTCGTTCGTTCCTCGCCACCTCGACCCGGACTGTTTTACGCCCGGAGAAAATCCAACGAAATGCTCTCGGAAACTCATACGTTTGATTCCGAAGCATTCGCAAGTCGCGCTGTAATTTGCATAGTGCTCCGCGGCGCAGAGATTACTATAATTCCATGCGCGTTAATGGAGTGCACGTTCGAAAAGTTGGATGCTTTTTGCTCCTAGTGATTTTCTGCGTGTCGAGAGTGGTTGGAATACTATTTATTCGTCAAGCTCTTACTCGCAATCATCGACGAAACTTCCTCTTCAATAAGAAACAAATTGTATTTTTGGATTGTTAAACTGATACTCGCAAATGTAGTTAAATTGTTCCATCTTAAACGTTTCGATAATATAATTTAAGAAAAGGCTTTTATTTCATATTTACCTAATTTCTAGTATAATACAACAACCGGTGTATAATTATAATTAAACTAGCAAGGAAAAATGTCCACCATGGAAATTCAGAAAATTACGAAACTTTGGAGATATATAAGGCATATGTTGGTGTGTAATATGCAAATTTTTTTTCCTGGTTAAATTCACTGTAAGGGGACGAAATTCACCCCTGAAAATACAACTACTTTTTATTTCATTTTGGAGCTAGCAAACTGTGGAATACAGAGGAAACATTTTCAAACGGAAGTTACTTCTTTTAATTAGATTTGTCAAAACGGTGAACAATTTATCAAGCACAACCTTTTAAAGAACCTTTAGTTTTCATTATGTTATACGTATTTTACGAACAATATTCTGCTAACATTTATTAAGAAATGATCACGTAATAGAAACGTAAAATAATTCATACACTTTTGTCTATAATCACACAGTTATATTTGTAATTAACCATGTTAATTCCAACCCCCTATGATGAATTGTTAAGAAATAATCACATAGTAGAAACGTAAAATAATTCGTACACTTTTGTCTACATATAATCATATAGTTATATTTGTATTTAACCATGTTAATTCCAACCCCCTGTGATGAATTTGAACAACATACAAAAATTCGTGACACAAACGCATGCACCACCGGAAACCACATTTCCTCCTCAATGATATTAAAAACACGTTTACACCTTCAAGGCCTGAAAAATTCTATGAGCAGAATAATGTCCACGATATATTCAACGAGCTCCATATCTCAGAACGTCGGAGGAAAGGTTGAAAAATCAAAAATTAACGTTTCCTCTAGCTAATGCCTGTACACGCGTCGTTTTAAAAATGGTTGCGATCCCGGCGTGACTTGTAGAGTCCTCCCAGGGTTAACGACATCAAATAAATAAAGGACGAGCTTCTTATCATTTCCAATTACGTTACCCTTCCATTACGGTTGCGCGTCTCTCGGGTCACAGCAGGTTTACATACGGTCAAGAACGATAGAGTTGATTTCACCAGTCTTTAAGAGTTCTGCGAGCCCATTGAAGGAAACTGGACTTGTTTGCAATTTACACGGCCTTGTTAGCCTTAGGCGCTAATGTTACGTGACGTCGAGTTTCATTCTGGACGCGCTACTTTTTCAGTCTCTCGAGAAACTAATATCGAAGCACTCGTTAATACTTTATCGATGTCTCCCTCGAACAGCATATTATTCGGAATTTTCACGACGAAGATCTATCTGTCCGTTTACGGGTTCTGCAATCTGCCTATCTCTGAGCTCTCCCCGCGATTCGTGGAAATAAAGAATGTATCTCGTCGTGCATGGAACGTCGTTTGAGCAACTTGCATCGATTGTTTCTTGTTTCAACGAACATTCGTCCGACGACAAACTTTATCGATAGTCCGTTATCTCGACGCGATACGACTCGACCATTCTGTCCGCGATTCCGTCGTTTATCCGTGGAATCGAGACGACCTTTAATTAAAACGATTTCTCTCTTCGTTGTAGTCGAATTCCATCAAAATTTCCTAACGTATCCCGCGATCCTCGAACAACGCGTAACGGCGCTTTATCGATAACTCGCGTGCCTTCGTCCCGATAAGAGCACAATGCTCGAGTTTGCGTTCTCCTTCTCGCTCGATCGGCCACGGAAAGCTCTACGCGAGACTGTTAATTTGTTCGACCTTGAGTGTCCTTGATGCAGAAGTCGAAGCACGAGAATGCTCGTTTTATGGAGACACGCTTGGATACGTATCGCTCGCGGAGCTGACGCATTATCGCGAAACGGTGTACTGAAATACCACTCTGTACGCGTTGCACGACTAACGGCGGAATCAGAGCATGGGCAAACACCAAGATTTTCCTCTAATCCGTTCAATCGTGATAAGATTGGCCCGTCGTTCGATCGTTTCTAAAATTCCGCGAGCGAAATCAACTGAATTTCTTCCTTATAGTATACGATCGTTTCGTTAACGATTTACACGGACTGTTAATCGCTAAGGAGGTACGGCATCGTTTGGTAACGACGAGCTTCATCGATAACCTGTTATCTCGAGATGCTGCACGGGCCGCGTTCGCTTAATTTACGTTTCCGCCCTTCCTCGATCAGCCATGGAATTCGAACACGAGTATCTCTCCGGAATGAACCGTAATTTTTTCTCACCCTCCCCGAGTATCGATTGGATTTTTTCACCTATTAAGGGGGTATTCTAACACCTCTGATAACTCGATCTTTTGTCGTTCTTAATTGCTTCGAGCCGCTCAAATTTCCTCGCAGATTTCATCAGAATTTTTTCAAGCACGAAAGCTGAGAGCGTCTTACAACGTGGGTGTCAAATATAGCGTATACTTGACAAAATATTAAAAATTTTGCATCGTGGAACGCGAGAAATAAGTGTATATCGACACTCGTTAAAAAAAGAAGCAATTTACTATTTTAGCATTAGTTTAGAATGTTCCTGATGGGAAAAAACTCTTCGAGTCGCTCAAATTTCCTCACAGATTTCATCAGAATTTTTTCAAGTACGGAAGCTGAGAGCGTCTTACAGCGTGGGTGTCAAATATAGCATATACTTGACAAAATATTAAAAATTTTGCATCTTGGAACGCGAGAAATAAGTATATATCGACACTCATTTAAAAAAAAGGAAATTTGTTATTGTAGCGTTAGTTCAGAATGTTCCTCTTCTACTAGTCGTGGTTAGATTGTATCCCCCGGAAATCATCTAGTTGATCTTTGCTTATTCTTCCATTACAGAAATCTGACGTTGATTGATCTTCCACGAACTTAGAATTCATTGGCCCTTCATTTATTATACCACAGGTTGGGTATCTTTCACTAAGCTGTAACGCATGATGCTGAAATCTCAATTTCGATTTGGACTATGATTATTCATCCTCCGTACTCTCCAATTTTGTTCTGCATTTTTGCACGACGAAATAGGTATATGCAGCTTAACAAGATATATGTAAATGTAAAATTCTAAAAATGTCTCACAATTGGTTTCCCCGTAGTTTGTAACAGTAAATTTGTAAATTCCAAAGTAAATTGGAGAAGCAACGTTATTTACGTAATGTAAAGTGCAAAATTATAATCCGAACCGGAATACTTCTTGTTGCATCATACGCGATCTCGTTATTCAAATATCGAATCACTTTAATTAGCGATCCCGAGGGCGATGTTGCACTAGGATTAGCATGAAATAATGTATTCAACATGGTTTATGATGCGTGTACTTTTCTAAAACACAAAGTTTATGTTATAACTACCAAAGCAACGCTGGTATGCATCCGGATGGAATTCAGATTCAGTAATCAGAATTCTACGAAGAAGTTCATTTCACTACGGATTGCAATTTCACGTCACATAAAGTACTCACTGATATCATTACTATAATGCAAACACAATTTATGGACGAAGAGACTGATTTCCTTTAAATTGTATACATCATTCGGGTACAATATTTAGACTTTTTGTGTTTATTAAAATTTACCTTTTAATTTATTTTTATCAATGGCTCTATCGAATAATTTAGAATAGAGAAGTCAATTATCGAAACAACGCGGAATCGCAGACAGGTATTCACGGATTTCCGCGAACTCGAGACGAAGGAACAATCTGTATCGCGTTTAAAACGTAATTTCTGCGATAAAAGTACGTAAAAGCGACGCTCAACGACCAGTTTTTTCCTCGTATTCAATTAACGATCAAATTAGCAGAGACGCGTCGCGCACGGAGGTGCGAAACGATGCGTCCAGTCAAGGATGATAAGATTGATTCGCCTATCTCTTAAGCCTCTTGTAAAACTATTGAAGGGCTTTAAGTAATCAATATCGTACGAAAACGACGGGACAGAGGAGGGTGAATCTCATTACCCTCCGCAGCTAAGGCCATTGTGCAGCTGAACTTCATTATCCAGACTAATTATTTCAAAGTTAGTCGAACAGTTCGCCACAATGTAATGGCGAAGGAAACGGTCTTAGTGCCGAGAGGTCTGAAGATGGACCAAAAACGAACAAGGAGAAAGAGCGACTACGCTGGGAAGAACATTGCACAGAGAACATAATATCGCTTGGTATAAGGCTCTTGCCTTTGTTGCGATTCATTAAGGTAATTACAGGAACCGATTTACTCGCAAATATCTTGGAGCAAGTAGGAATTGAATACTTGTGTATTGGGGGCACGGGACTGCAGCAGGTTTTGAACAAACACTTTGTAATATATCAAGTTCGTTTCGTGTATCTTATTATTTTATGCGAATAAATTTTATTCGAGATAAATGTACACCGATGCGAGGCAGATATTAATCATCCACGCGGTTGCCTCCTTCTTCTCGAATGATTTGTTCCTGTCATTAAATTAATTTATCGATTAAGCGTAGCTATTTTATCTATTTTCGATCATGTACGCGTAGAAAATAATTTCGTACATTATTCGATTATAGCGAGTATAATAATTCTTCCTAAAAGCGGTTTAAAATGTAGGTCTAACTATAGACTAAGTAGGTTTTACTCGAGGTTTTCGTGACAAATATTCTGAAGATGAATCGACAACTTTTTGCCAGTTTCTCTTAAATTTTATTTCACTATTTACACGACTCCTAAGCAACACGAATTTTTCTTTCATTTCAACAGATTGTACGAGCAAAGATAAATGCTTCTTAGACGATCCATAACAGAAAAAGCCGAGCTGTCACATCGACCACATCGGTTGAGGAATATTGCCTTGTTCTTCGCGAATGCAGTTTAAAATATGGTTCTTTTAACTATGTACTATCTAGGTCTCTGTCAGTAGTCGCGGTACAAATTTTCTCGAGATGAATCAACAACTTCTAGTCACCTTTTCGTAGATCTTGTTTCACTACCGACGCTTAAGATGACTGATTTCTACGCAACGGGGACTTTCGGAGACAATCGTCCAAACAGGCCATCTGCACAAACATACGCGACTCTACGTTTAATCATAACAGAAGAGACGAAGCAATCCCTCGTGCGTTGCCTCCTGTTTCTCAAAAGTAATTTAAAAATTCTTCTCACCGAGACGAATCAACAAAATTCCTGCGAGTCTCTCTTAAACTTTTGTTTCGTTATTAACGCGTAAAACAAACGATTCCAAAGCAACGCGCACTTTCCGTCCACTCAAAGAATTATAGAGGAAACAAATGGATGGTAGTTTGAAACACGAACGAAAATAAAACGTAATAAATATCTCGAATTTTCTCCCGACGAATCAACAACTCTGTGGGACTTTGTCTCAAAGTCTATTTCGTTATTGATGCCTGAGACGTCTGATTCCTGAGCAACGGAGACTGTTCTGTCATCCTAACGGAATATACCAAGAAACGTGATTCTACGTTCGACCATAACAGAGGACGGAAAGCTGTCTCATGGGTATCGTTCTTCTTAAAAGCAGTTTAAAATTTAGTTCCTCCATCTAGATTCTACTTGAGAGTTGGATGACAAATCTTCCGTGAGATGAATCAACAAATTCTCGCCATTTTCCCTCAAATTTTGTTTCACTATTTACGCCTGGAGCGACCGATTTCTAGGCAACGAAAACTGGGGCATTCTAACAGAATGTATTCGAAGACGTTACGGTAGAAACAAAGCTGTCACTTGGGTATCGTTTTTCCCAAGAGAAGTTCTAAATGCGAGTATTTTTACTATGTTTGTTCTTAAAGAACTTAGTTAAAAGACTCTTATTTAAAATCTGTGAAATTTGTCACGTGACAGCTCTGAGTCAGTACTGTCGTTCGAAACAATTACACAATTTCCCGCCATTTTTTCACAAATATCATTTCAGCACTGACGTGTGAATCGATTGATATTCTGAAGAGGACTTTTGAACGGTTCAAAATACATTCCCAATCAATCTTTCTCAATTGTTGAAGACGAATGGACAATTCCTTGCCACTGTCAATATTAATATCCTAACCACTGATTTCTAAGCACTGGAAACATTTAACTCCTCCAGAATCGAATTTACAAATTTTATTGAACAACTTCTCGCCCTTTTTTCACAAATGTCATTTCAGCACTGTTTAAATATATTTCTAACCAATCTAAGTCTTTCTCAGGTGTTGAATTACAAATTTTCTTGAGACGAACGAACAATTCACTGTCTGTTGAATTTTGTCAATATTAGTATCGAAACCGATTGACATCTAACTCCTCTAGAATCGAATTTACAAATTTTCAATCGACTTGCCAGTTTCACCGAAAGTTCGTCTAAATTTCGCCGCCTCGAATGTCCGGAACCCCGAGCAACTAGGACACCTCTGTCGACCTAACAGAATATCGTTGGAGCGTGTCAGAAGAAACAAAGTCGTCGTCGGGTGGACACGAAGGTGCGTGTTTCTCCGTTCAAGCATAACTAAACGGACAAAGTTGTCTCGGGGTATCGCCTTGCAACGACCGAGCGCTTTGATTCTCCATAGCACTCATTTATTCCTGACCGGCGCGAAGGTCCGAAAGATCGAAATTTCTCTCGAGTGGGCGAAATCGCCGAGATGGAAAATTGTTTTGCCGCTATCCGCGATACGTAGAGTGGCTGGCTATTACCGTCGCGGATGGGACTTTATCGATTTCATGGAGAATACAACGCGCATCGTCGGAATACGATCGGGGGATACACACCTCGTCCAGCAGCCGACGAGACGTGAAAACGCGAAATGGAAAAAATTTCAGGCCCCCGGTGCCCGTGAGCGCGGCAGAATTTTCGCGTTTAATTGGAAAAATAGGACGCCAGGAACGAGGCTCTCGAGGGAATCTGATTTGGAATTTTTCCTCGCGTTCGATATCTCCTGGGCGCTCTCCATTCACGGTAACCGGGGGTCTTCGGGGATCGTTGGCGAAGGCGTTCTCGCGACGCGACGGTCCATGAGGAGGTCCTCAGCACGCGACAGACCGCCGCCACTCTAGCGGGGAGGAATTTCCAATCCGCGCGCCTTTGAGCTTCGAGGACGCGATAAATCACCATTTTTATTCGCACTGTATTCGAAACTAGATCCGCCTCGCCAGACCTGTTCTTCCTGCCAGGCCGTATCAAACGAAATTAAAAGGTCGACCGGCGTGGCTCTGTGGCCTTGTCAGCGAACGTGGGTATCCTGGTGTCGCCGGTCGCGTGTACGTTAAAACATATAGCCGCGGTTTACTCGAACGCGACGATCGAGTTACGGGAGGTGATAAGATAAGACGTGGGTAGGTAAACTTGCCAGTACGATCCCCGATGGACGGTTTCTGTCATTCATGAGAAATCACGTACCTGGACGGAGTGTGACGTTGGCTGGTTTCGCCGATGAGACCAGGGTTGATCGACGACAGGACGTGGTTGATATCTCGCACGCAGGATAGACTGTCGTAGCACTCGAAGCTTTCTTTCTCTCTCTCTCTCTCTCTCTCTCTTGCTCTCTCTATCTTTCTCTCTTTCGTTCTTTCTCTCTCTCTCTCTCTCTCTCTCTCTCGTTCTCTCTCGCTCGCTCTCTCTTTCTCTCTTTCCCTCTCTCGCGTAACCTTGGACTTGAGCCCCGTTCACGGCCACAACCAACACAGAAATGCTGGGATTGCAAGGCGTGCGGCCACTTTTCCTGCCGGTACCACCAGGTGGGGGGATGTGCCCGGTTGCTGTTGGCAGGTGGAATGCTCAACATCACCGCAACGTACTCACGAATTATTAGTGCGACGGGACGTTCTGGGAAGGGAGAAGGAGAAGAGGAGATGGTGGTGTGTTTGCTGTCGGTAGAGGGGGGAGAAGATGCCGGTACCAATGGTGGGGATACCAAGGGAGGAAGGTCCCCGCGATTCGGACGACTCAACGTGTGATTTCAAGTACGTTCACCGGCTCTGCGCTTCCGCGGTTTCGCGGAATGAACCTTCCGGATTTTTGACCTTGCTCCCGCTATTAAGGTCTTTGGACGGCCAACGATCGCGCGGTACCGTTTTAACCCTGCGACACCGCGATTCAGTTTTAACGCTACACGCTCGTTCCGCGTATTCTTATCGCAACCCGTTGTTTTTCTTTTAATTGGAACATATTTTCGTATCGTTGCTTGTACCACGCATTGTTTAAATAATGCATTTAAAATATCAACGCGTTGACTGCCACACCAGTTTTCAATGCCCAAAAATGTCCGACATTTATTAGAATTATAACATGGAACATGGAAATATTCGATGATTCAATGGTGTACCTGTTATTTTACAACCTTCTTAATTAAAGTAGCCTTATTTATCATTTTACAAGTAGTAAGGTTCAATATTGCAACCCGCTGGCCATCAGTGATCACCATAGCAGTCAACGTTATTTAAAATAATCCTGCATCAGTTTAGCTGACCAGCCAAACGATTTTTCTCTATATTCTTCCCTTGTTTGGCTCCCAAATAAAATAATGATTAATTTCTCATTCAAATAAATTTGTGTTCGACTAATTTCTCAAACAACTCGAAAAGTTCTCATATTCTAAGTTCAGTAATTTATTGTAGCTAAAATTCAGAAAATAAAATGACACAATTTGTCATGTCAAATGGCTCGTTGTTCGTTCGCGTTCGATACTCGGTAGATTTTAAATGACCACAAAAAATGAAAACCTGATGAATTTAGATCAGGAGAACGTGGTGGTCATGGCGCTGGGTCCGGCGTGCTTCACTTTCATTACCATTGCCACCTTCATACATCAAATGCATGTTGGCCATTTCAGCATAAGTGTGCATAACCATTCTGCCGCTTTTACGGGTAGAAACGCGACTGCCCGAGATGCTGCTCGATTTATATCCATTAATATTGTTTGTAAGCTTTGGATATGATCAAGTCGCGCTTCAACTGTGTATAAATGTTATTATAATTAGGCGCACGGTAGCGTGTGTTAAGGTACGAGGCGGACATTTCCTACGTTTTCTTTAATCAATCATAACTGAGAAATTAAGGTATGTAGGACATATGTTCGCGTGACATTTCTTAGTTATTTTAGTCTGAAGATTTTCTCCTTAAAGTGTGGTTGTTGTACAGTTACACGTACATTGTATACGACTGACCATCCGAAGGTTAAAAATTCTTAAATAATGGTAATAATGGTAATTACAAAAAGTATAGAAATTTCATTGCTTTCAAGTTAATTACTTGAAATATATATAGTCATGTATTAACGTGATACATAGGAAAGTATTGTGACGTATTTGTAGTTCTTTTTTTTTGTAAAGAAACATTTACAAAAAAGTTTGGAAACCACCGATCTAAATATTCTTGTAACAGCCCTTAATGGAAGTTTCATGTTTTATTCGACTAAACGATCGATTTTCAGGCATTCCCTTACAGTTCATAGTCTACGAATGTACCAGTGAAATTTTGGACCGAAAATCGAAGAATTGACAAAGTTATGAGAGTTCGTGGAAGCAGTAAAAAGTGGAGACCCGAAACTTTAAAGTCGTTTTTCTCAAAACTACAGTTTCCAAACTTACGATATGAGTTTCCGATATGAAATTTTAATATCTTGTAGAAAATATATCCACCCATTTCTAGTACTACAAGCATGGGAATATTTGTTCTAGATTTTCTTGTTATACTTCAGAAATTTGTAGGCATAAACTCAATGTTTAAACGTTTCATGCCTAAAAGTTTGTTCAATACAAATAAGAAAAATAACGCTTCGAACGGATTGTTCGTGACATTTATCAAGAATTTCCTGTAGACAACAGCGTAGTAGATATCTAGAGTACACGACGAAAACTTTATTATTGTCCAATCAAACAGTTTCTGTTTCTGCAATGTATTGTTTGTGACATGCGGTTTTGGCTCGCTTAGAGGAAGTAAACCTTTGCCATTCTTGAACGAAGTTTGTCCAGTTTTCCTCTATCGACGACCTCAAGTGGTCCCAGTTGCTTCTACCGACAATATTCGCAGACGGTTTGATCGTGGTATAACAATTTGCTATCAATAATTTCGCAAAATACTTAAACGTTTTCTGACGCTAATTTTCATTCCAATTTAAAACAGTTCGTTTTCCATTTTAAAACAATGACTACCGCGCGAGCTTACTACTTCCTGAAAATGAACTTCACGCGTATCGCACTGTGCATTTCTTGCGTCATAAAATCTCCGCAAATGCTTCATGCGAGGATGGACTGCGTAATAAGATTGATGTTGCTGAAACAATTCTTTAATTATGGTAACAGTATTCTATTTATTTGTGTCAGGAAGAATGCTTTTGTTTTGAGTAATTAGAGCAATAACGTGTATTAAGTGCCCGTTTAATTCAGTTCAACGTTTCGAACTGAACCGTGTGAATGTGGCTCTCAAGAAAAAACCAAGCTGATAGAGCTGTATCGTAAATTATAATAGAAAAAGTTGAGTAGATTAAATTATTAATGAAATGATTGCTTGCATCGTTTGCCTGTTATTTATTTGTCAGCAGTTACGTTGTTTCTGTATTTTCATTTTGAAGAATTTTTTTTATTTTCAAGGAGGCAGACAATTTTGTAAACAAGCTTCTACAAATTTTCCATCTTCTGTTGTTATTATTGTACAGGGTGTCCGGCCACCCCTGGGAAAAATTTTAGTGGGGGATTCTAGAGGCCAAAATAAGATGAAAATCAAGAATTCCAATTTGTTGATGGAGGCTTTATTAAATAGTTATTAACGTTTAAAGTTCCGCCCCTACTGAATTTTTTTCTCGAAAATGCGCAGGATTTCGGGGGTATGTCTAATCACCAAAAATTATTGTAATTGACCCCCACAGCTAGAAATAATTTTTCCAGAACGATTTGAAATTTTTTTCTCCCGGCGAAAAATTTCACGCCTTGAATTTTTTTCTTGAAAGTGGATAGGATTTCGGGGATATGTCTAATCACCAAAAATAATTGTAAGTGACCCCCGCAACCGAAAATAATTTTTCCAGAACGATTTGAAATTTTTTTCTTCCGTCGAAAAATTTCACACCTCGAATATTTTTCTAGAAAGTGGGTAGGATTTCGGGGGTATGTCTATTCACGAAAAATGATTATAATTGACCCTCGCAACCGAAAGTAATTTTTCCAGAACGATTGGAAATTTTTGAATTTAATTGTTAATAACTTTTGAACGAAGCCTCTATCAAAAAATTGGTATTCTTGATTTTCGTCTTATTTTGGCCTCTAGAATCCCCCATTAAAATTTTTCCTAGGGGTAGCCGAACACCCTGTATAATTACATACTCGAAGAAGATTGTAACATAAACGAAAGTTTATTTAAGACTACAAAATTGCCTTCCTTTTTATTATACAAGTACTTTTACTGTTATTTACTTTCAAGAATTTTTGTGTTCCGAAGAGGATCGCATTCACGCGATCAGAGCATTGAACCGAAGATACGTGGACGAACGCTGGTTCTTTAGCAATATATCATCCACCCTTGTCAACCTTTTATATACAAGGTGTCCCAGTATTTATGGTACAACCGAGGTTGTTATTCTACATGAAAAAATAAACCAGGAATATAGAATAAATTTTTATCGTTTGAAGCTTCGCTTTTGAGATAAACGACGGTGAATATTCTTCGAGCACTTAATTATGTCACTGAATCGCTATAGAGGCCATCAATTCTGGAACACCCTGTATAATAATACTCGCTTTAAATAATGCTAAATGACACTGGAAAGCCACGCGACTCTATATTCATCGCGTGGTCTCATCTCCTCCGTGCTCAGACCAGTCCCTTAAGAATTTTAATTTGTCCAGTTACAATTTATTGCAGTAATTGGCTAAAAATAGAGGAATCCTCTTCACGCTTATTCGCCGATTTTTATCAGAAAACAATATTGAAATACTGTTCTCCAACACGAATCAAATCTAGTGACTCGTTTGCTCTTTCAAAATTATTATTACTTCAGGCATCTTTTTTCTAAAACACGATACGCAATTTGATTTCGATTAAAAGTAAAATCGCGTTCAAAAAAATTAAATTCATCGCAATAAGCGTAACGTATAACAACGAAAACTATTATTGTTCCCTTCGTTCGATTTATTTCTCATTCGCGACTATTCCGACAAATTTCACCGATCCATTTGCGCGAAGTTAATTTCGAACGTTTCCGTTCCAGGATCCTAATAATTGCTCGCATTTCTGATTGACCCAGCCCACGCAGCACACCTCGTGCCGGTGTCCGACATTATCATCGGTCGAAATAATATCGTAAATGATTGCCAGGGAACGTGATCCCGTTCTTTAAACCGGGCGAATGTGCCGCATTAAAATGTAGTAAAGCGGATGCCATAAATCTTCGGGCTACTTCGCGCTACGCGGCGCCGCGTTACGCGTTCAGGAAAACGTTCGAGTGGACTTTGTCCGAGCGGTTCGAAAGATTTTCATGCGGCTGAAATTGCTACCGCGAACGTGACTCACGCCCGTCATGGAATTGTCATGAAACCGGGCGGCGTTTCTCTTGAATCGTGATGCTTTTAGCGTCCGCGGCTCGCTCGGCGACTTAATAGCCCTGGGAAACTGTCATCGCAGGACAAGCTCGACGAATAAGTGGAGCAATGAGATTCGCGTCATCGTTTTGAGATACAGCCGTGCGTTAAGTAGCTGGGGACCATCAAGACACGCCGTCCGAGTAATAGTTTGCTCTCGCGAGTCGGTTTGCCCGATTCCGTTCCAGCGTTGCCCGCTGGTTACGCTTCACGTCGTAGCCAACATTCTAACGGGCATTTCTATTAGTGGCGTGCCTCTGCTCCGGAGATGACGATTAATTCCTTCGGGGTTACCGTCGGTGACTGAGCAGACGGAAAATTTAAATATTGCCTGAATTAGTTAGCGCGCCATGAATTTTACACAATGAAGTCCGCGGGAATTGGGTACAGAGGTCATCGTCTGCGCATAATACCGAGATCGTTCGATTCGTTCTCCATACGTTACATTCGTTTTCAAATTGTACGAATAACCGATTATGCATTTTTCAGAATTTCGAAAGGAATTATTTGTTGCATTCTCGATACGTCGATTGTCACAATTTTTCACGTCCATAAATCTTCTCTGTGTTTCTCAAATTACAGTAAAATTCTGGATAATTGGATACTATACCTACATATGAAGTGATAAAAACGAGGAATGTAATCGCAGACGAAGTATTTGTATTTTTTGGCCCATTTTTCCAACAGGTTGCAGAAGTGAACACAAGAGGAAATGAGACGGAAAATAAAATTGCAGAAACATTTCTGGCCACACATTATATTTCTGCTAAAGAATTTTTCTCTCAAAAGTGCGTAGAATTTCGGGGGTTGTCTATTCGCCAAAAATGGTTGTAATTAGCCCCCGCAGCCAAAAATAATTTTTCCAGTACGATTTGAAAAAATTTTTTTGCCGAAAAATTTCTCCACCTACTCGAATTTTTTTCTTGAAAATGGTTAGGATTTCGGGCATATGTCTATTGACCATAAATGATTGTAATTGACCCCTGCAATTAAAAATAATTATTTTAAAACGATTTGAAATTTTTTATATTCTCCGAAAAATGTCGGCACATACTTGAATTTTTTCCTCGAAACTGAATAGGAATTCGAGGATATGTCTAATGACCAAAAATAATCGTAATTGACCCCCGCAATCGAAAATAATTTTTCCAGAACGTTTTGAAAAAATTTTTTTTCGACGAAAAGTGTCAGTAGAATGTTCCTGATCAGACAGTGTATTTTCGGTAAAGAATTTTTTTCTCGAAAGTGCGTAGGATTTCTGAGGTATGTCTACTCACCGAAAATGATTATAATGGATCCCCGCAACTAAAAATAATTTTTTTAGAACGATTTGAAATTTTTTAAACACCAGTTTTGTTTAAATTTATTTTCCAACAAATCACGTCGCGTTTTTACTACCAACCCAAACATAAGATATTGTAGATTTTAGCCTTCTTCTCCACCCCGCAGGAATTTTGCGATTTTATGTAGCTAATATTTTTAATCGAAGTACTTTGGGGGTGCGTTGTAAATTGCACCGTGATCCGTCCAGTAGTTTTCCCCGTGTTACGGTAACAAATGAATGGACGAAACTAAGTTCTATTTATGCAGCAACGCTTCGATAAAACGTAAAATTCCACTTCGATAAAACGTAGATCGTGATTCCCCGCGTTACCTTAATTGGAGCTCATGGAATTAAAACTTGGCTGGCCGGGCTTCAAAGCGGTGTCGCGCGTGTCACAAAATTTACAGTCTAATTTCGCAACCCGAAATCTATAATAAGAAAAAAGATTCGGTAATCCATTACAATACTTACGAACTTTGCTGGTTTGAACAACTTTCACAAATCGACGAGCATTTCAGAGCGAAAAATAGTAATCCGCATTAGGACTACATTTAGTGATAATCTAACGAAAAATTCTGATTTCAAAATTACTTGTAATCATTTATTATTTCTCATGGTTATCGAAGATATAGACAAATTTAATTTTACCATGCTCACATTAAAAATTATTGAGTTATGACGGACCAACGGCTTGATAACCTTATTTAAATCGTCTCGATTTTCTTTATGGGGTCATTCGAAATAATATATTCCAGTGGGAAATGTTAAAATATCACGAATACACGTGCTATATGATTACAAACACGCCAAATATTTTCGAACATGCAAGACGTCCAGTATCGCGATGTATAATTACCTCCGTGATTATGGTGGTGATTTTAAACGCCTCTCGCAATTACTTGTACAATTACGTCACGTTCATTTTTCAACCGAATTCATTAGAATATTTTCTAAGATTCCAGGTGTACATTTCGTAACACTGTTCTAGAAACGTTCTGTATACTAATTTAATTATACTGATAATTTTCTGATAGAGCCGTATTGGTATAATGTACGGCTATTTAAGAAGCGTTAATTGAATATCGGCTGACCAGACGTAATCAATAGATACTCGGATAGTCAACTAAAACGTATCAATCGAACGACAGTAATTACCATTCGATTCTAGATTATCTTAGCAAGGCACTTATCTGGGATCTATCGATTTCAAATATTAATGCGTACTTCCCTTCGAAACTTCTAATGTAAGAAACGAAGTTATAAAACCGATCCCATTCCGCGGAGGCTGATGTACCAGTTGCAGAGAATTATCTATTACGATAACCTAATGAGGATGTTATCGTAATGGATGCCTGCTATAAAGTCAGCTAACGAACAAGGGAATTGCTACGTCCGTCAATTTTACGAGTTTACTGCAACCTCGTGACAAATAAGCGAAGTCCATTAACTCGAGGAAGGAACGAATGGGCTTAACTATATTCGCTAAAATAGGATAAAAGTCTATGTTTGATCAAAGCTTGGCTCGTAGAAACCGAACTTAATTATGGAACACTAGGAGCAGCGTTTGCTTCTGTCGTTTATGATTGTCGTTGAAAAATACTCGTAATTTCTTATGAATTTATTATGAAAGTTAAATTGTTTAAAAAGGGCTCCCCGTTGTAAATAATGTCTTTATAGAGCCTCGTTGCTTTTAAGAGACATTGGGTACCGAACAAGCTTATTTCTCGATGAGATTAATATATTCGTCGGGAGAATCCCCGAGGTCGTGGACCGTAGATTGCTTATTCCTGCAATGTTGCAACCGTATAATGCAAGTAGTAATTGTATCGCGGTGCACCGACGTCTTCGTATGCGTAGACAATCTAAATAAATATTATAATATGACATGTCCATCAGCGTTTCTGTGATTTTATTTCAAGCCCCGGGAAACGAAGACTATATTCAGTAGCTAAGGCTATTTTGTTCACGAAACGTTTATTATTCTTACCGTATTAATTATTTTCTCCGCGTCACGAGCTGAAACTTCGCATTATTGTGCCGTCGTGAAACACATAGTATTGTACGCCACGTTTATTGGTTTCCTTTCAACTACATTACGTCTACCGATAATTAGATGCATTGTTCCATGATCGACGGTAAGCATCTGCTGGACGTACCATTGCCAGTGATCCTTTACTTTTTCGTGTTGTAATTATTTAATTATCCTTTGATCTCGTAATATTTGCGTTCCGATCGTTATCGTTTGACAGTAACGAATTTATCGCAACTTATACCCCAAAGAAAATCAGTTTATTTAAGAAAAATTCAGGCAATAATTTTTTAACCGTTCTTTGTGTGTAACGTCGCGTGTGCTTTTTCTCCTTCCTGTTTCATTCGACAAATGGGGCGGTGGCTTGTAATTACTTTGGTACATTAACCACCAACCATTCTTTACCACATTTAACAACGTATTGTTATACTCGGACCAAATTTAACTTGTCCGCACTGCTTCGATTAATACGTTCGAATAAAAATGTTGAATGATTTCAGAATCAATAAACTTAAAAAAAATACTTATAAATAATGACGGTGTATATCAACCATTTTAACGTTTGCTTTATTGACTCGTACGGCAACCAATCGTCCAAAAAATGTTAATAAATAGAACATCGTAATAAATTCACGGGGAAAATATGTTCGTTCCCGTATACGTACACCGGATAAACACATTAAGCGAAAAACCGTTTCGATCGGATTGCTTGTCATATTCACAGTACGGTACTAAATAGCTATGGATATGCAATCGTGCAATAACACTTGATAGCATATATCGCGCGTAAACTCAACCCGAGCCATTCGCCAATCGACGCCCCGCGCAACGAACATCGGCGACCATGGTCCCATAAACCAAACCTGGACTACAACGTACAATGCATGCGCGTGTTGTTAAGGGCACACATAACAAATGTACGCACGGTTTAACGACCATGGGACTCACTCTGAAACCGACCGGTAAGGATGTTGCGCAATTTGTAACACAATCTTTCACAGATAAATGCCGTGGGTTGTTACGTGGCTGGTGCGTTTCGCGCAAAAAGTTGACACGCTATGATATTACCAACGAGAGAGTCCCTGTAATCAGCCCTTCAAGAGTCAGTGACAACTCGGTACGTCTCATTCAGGATGAAAAAGAATGGGCTGAGGGTAGACGAAAAGGAAAAGAGCACAGAAGTCATTCACTCGACTGTTCATGCTATTGAAGCTTCGATCGTAAGAAGCCGCTTCTGCTAGAAAGCAATCAAGCTTCGCACGATTCAGAGTTCAGACGGTCTTAGACAACAGCGAGTCCGTGCATGGTCGAAGCATTCATGCAGTACGTACTAATCAGTATGTACATACTTAGTTTACTAGCCAGTCAGCGTACGAAGCGTCGTGTAACGAGCAATCGTTACCCGGGCAGTCTTATTAATTTCGTATCGGTGAAAAAAAATTTGCAAATTAGGCGTTGTATCGCGAGGGATGAATGGAGGAGAAAAATGTGTACGAATGCTTAATGATCTGCACGGAAGTAACGATTTAGTGGTAATATCGTTTTTATGGCGCGGATACTTTATCATTCGTTTCTGTTTTATTTCGCGTTCGTTTCGTGTTTAAAATCGGTCGAACGATTTCGTGACTCTTTCGTTCCGAGAGGTTAGTTGCGATTTTAATATTATCTGGTAATGTCCCGTTACCAAAAACATCAATGCGTTAAAAAAATACGAAATTACACGGAGGAATGCTTTTATTAAAACGGTGTGTTGTAATATGAAGCAGCGATGCAGTGCATTATTGCGCTTTAACAGGATGTATGTGTCTCGTAAACGTACGTCTTTCGTGGTAATAAATGTAATACCAGGTGGGCTACTGAACAACACTAACCAGCAAACGTTAATACCGACTATTCCATTCACGAGTCTCGGTCTAGGAAACTCTATTTTAGTATTAATACGTTGTAGTTAAAGATTCGAACATTTTCATCTTGGAAAGAAAAATTACAACTGTACGGGGTCTACGCTGGAACGTTAATGGTGGCACAGTGATGTAAACTGCTTCTTTATTTATTGGCCATTTTATTCCTGCAGCATCAACTTTACCAGTGTTGTTAATAAGTCTTTGAATTTACGAAACTTAAAGTTCTTCATCACCAATCTTTGTTATATAGGATTTGTAAAGTTTTAAAATTTATTATTAAAGTTCTCGATTGATTTGAACAACAAGAAATTCAATCTTTTGTAATTAAATTTATAAATACGTAACGATTTAGCGAATAGTATTCCTCTAATTGTCGCAGAGTCTAAACCGCGACAGTTAAAAGTGGTGGGGGCAACTGCTCATCAGTTAGATGGACAGAACTGTGACAGTCACGGTGGATGGCTGACAAGTTGATCTATGGAAATAATTGTCTATCGTATTAGATAAACGTTTTAGTCAGGCCTACCATGGAATAAATATAAGCTAACGTTAAGCTGAAATTGATTTTTCTTTTTTCGTGAATCTAATAGCACCTGTTACTATATAAAAATCATTTACCAACATTCCTCTCCGTGTGAAAATCCACGATCCTATTAATTTTGTTTCGAGTCATTAAAACTACGTGCATCGCCATGAAACGAGGCATAAACAAACGACTATAAATTAAATAGCTGATCGAACCACATATCTCCTTAAATACCGGTTTAAAAGGTTCGAAATCGATCCTCTTTCGTCCGAGAAAAAAGGAAATAAATGTATCGCTTCCCTTTGAAAGCGTCAGCGCCACGTGGTCTGTTTGAAAATAAACATATCAGTCCAGAGAGAGGCAAACAGCTTCAGTTTTCGTGTTTGCGCCGAACAATGTTTGTAAATACACCGAGACTGCTTACTCTATTTTCAAATCCTCTTTAAACTGGATTCACGGTATCCGCTGAAACATTCTTCGATGGTTTTACACGTAGGTATTCAAACTGCTCGTCGCCGTTTTGTGTGGCGATCCCTTTGAAGAATGTTTTGCCAGGATAGTGTGAATCCAGCTTTATTTTTCGATGCTCGAGTGTGACCATTCGACGGGGCACAATAGTTTTCGCATACGCCCTTCCGTTTGGCAAACAAGTGGAAAGACGATAGAATTTCCTTGGTCCGGCTTACACATGGGATTGCACATCAAATTCCTTTCTCCAACGACGGCTGTGAAAACATTTACGCACGCGTACACACACATACGCACACGCGCGCACACCGACAAATTTGTTCGATCGAACGTGCAAGAAATAAAAGAGTAACAATAGCTAACGAGTACTAACAGCGCGCCGGTGTTTATAAAATCATTAACTTTTGTACAATAGCCGGTCTCCCTGTTTTCATTAGTCTGTTAGCACACGGTACGTACTCGGTATGTACCTGTCCATTCTATTGTGCTGTTCGAGTGTAGTATTGATTTGTTGGACACTACGAACGGTGTTCGTTTTCGCACGGACATGTGCGTTTTTGATGCTGTCAAACTCAGCTATATGTACATATATGTACATAGTGCCTGTCCGATACAATCCACCACTATAACACAACAAACAGTGCCCGGTATCCGATGTAATAGTTTATCCAGCGTTGATGTCTGCTAATATTCATTGATTGCGCATCAGGTAAATTTCCACGTCCGTGATGTCGCCAATTTAACAATCGGTCCCATTCAATCTATCGGCTAAGAATGACTGTTAAATAAACGCGTCGAGCCAAATTGATCGAAAACTAAACTTCAAAATACTTCATCCATTCATTTATTATCAAATTAGTTGATGATTTCTATGACAATTCAACAGAGCTTACCTTTTAAATTTTTATATCGAATATCAAGTATTTATCAGGTTATAAAACAATATATTTAACTCAATAAGAAAGCTTCTATTTAAAGAACGTACTATAAGATCGAAAACTAAACTCGAAAATACTTCATTCATTTATTATCAAATTAGTTGATGACTTTTATACCAGTTTAACAGAATTTATCCTTTAAATTTTTATATCGAATATCAAGTATTTATCAGGTTATAAAATAATATATTTAAGTTAATAAGAAAGCTTCTATTTAAAGAACGTACTATCAGATCGTAAATTAAACTTGAAAATACTTCATTCATTTCTTATCAAATTAGTTGATGATTTTTATACCAGTTCAATAGAGCTTATCCTTTAAATTTTTATATCGAATATGAGGTGTGTTTATCAGATTATAAAATAATATATTTGAGTCAATAAGGAAGCTTCTATTTAAAGAACGTATTATAAGATTTTATTTTCCGGCTGTTTCTAAAAAATAAGCGCGCAAAAAACATAATTTTCCGAGACTATGATTCCTTAATTGCGACCTAATTTTTGTACAAGTTAACCCGACCGCGGGAAGAGGTCTCTCGGTTTTTACTGCAAGGAGCTATGAAGAATGTTCCTGAATGACGTTCGCGATATGAGAGATATTCTTTTCTCTCATAAAATCCATTTTTTTTATAGTATTGCTATTAATCATTGCTTCGTACGATACGCAATCTTGTTCAATAGTGAGATAACCTTTTTTAGAAATTTCTAAAATCACACAATTCCAGGAGCATTCTGTTGGACCCTTTAGTGTAGACTTTTATTGATGATTAGAAAATTATTATTATTAGATGAGTATTTATTGGCCCATACAGAGCAGCTTAATAGGCTGCTTTATATGGTCCAATAAATACTCATCTAGTGACAGATTATCGGCGATAACCAAAGATGCAATAAATATTAAAATTATCTTTTGGTATTTATTAATATTTATTTGTAACAGCTACCGAGTGAAAGTTTAATCTTTGAATATACACAGATCTTATTGAACTTGTTGAATGTTTGTTTTGAAAATTATTATGATTATTTGTAATATCAATAAGAATATGGTTTAATTAATATTTGTAGGCATATGATAATTTGTAGCAGATTTGAATAAATCAACAAGAGATACAAAAGTCTCAATGTGTTTTTTAGTCTCGTTACTCGATTCCTCTGGATCGTTACATTCACAATTTTTTTTTAACAATTATATTGTTTTATATCCTTTGGTAATGAATCCATTCAATTATGTCGGTAGTTAAAAAAGTAAACGCAAACTTCTATGTGATTGATTAGAGTCGTATTCTATACTGATTGGGAATTGTACACTGTGTGTACATTTCATCGTAATTGGAAAACAGATACATTACATAGCCTGGTAATATTTACACTGTTTGAAGCGTTGAATTTCATTAATTCGTTAATTCCATATTCATGCGTAAATTGCTCTACATACATGATTTTTTTAAACAAAATTATGTTTGATCGCGTAGTATTTCAGGATTTTGAGGAATGTTTAATAGCTACGATAAGATGATTTTTGAATGATTCTATAAGGAATATACTCTCTTCGATTTTGGAAAAATAACGGATACTTATTTTTCCTAGCATCAGTAGCTTAAGTTTGAGGGATGAAACTACTCTCGAAAGTTTCATCCACGCTATCGTCAAAACTATTGAAGTTAGACGGATGTTTTTTACATAAATTATTTTTGTTTTTTTTTCCACGGTAAATAAAACTAAACAATACATAATTTCACGATCTTTATTTCGTATACTCAAGAGAAAAAATAGAAAACAACTTTCAAGTTATTCACGAATACTATATGCAAGAATTATTTTTATTAATAGTGGAATCTTTTTTATCAAATTAAATAGAGAACCTTCTGTCGATTACGTTTGAACTCGAAGACTGAAATATTTATTTCTCGTTCGATATTTGTGGTAGAATAGGATCTCAATGATTAACGAAATAAAGGTAAGTAGACTGAAAATTTCTGTTAAGTATCAAGGTCCACATACTGATCGGGATAACCAATCCAATAAGGAGACCCACTTCAACAGTATATCTCTATTTCTACCTCCAATTTCATTCCTTACTAAGTGACCATCCCTTCCAATTGTTTGCACAGTGCAACGAACGAGGTTCCCGTGCAGTCGTCAATTTGCATTTGTCGAGGTTCTGCTGTACTCTATTTCAATACAGATTACTTTCCATCAATTATTTTTTCACGGTGTCGTTGACCGGGCCATTCATATTCGTACGATACTATTTAATGTCACAGCCTCACACTTTAAGGCACGACATTCGAACGACCACTCTATGTAAAAATCCAACGAATGTTCGAAAGCGTGTCTTCTACAGAAACTTTTAATCAAACTAGAAGTATCGAATTAACTCTCCATAACCCCGTATACCTCTAAAATTGCATACCCATTATCTACAGTTGCAAAGCCTAATTTAATACTATTATTACTATGTATCGATCGAAGCAACAGTATAACCAGCAAATTATCTATTTATAGTAGCTGTAAATTACAGTTTATCACACCAGAAATGATGTAGTCGGTACGTTCTGTTTATTAAAATTTCACTTTATATCTCATTATGACTGTTTATCAACGATCCTATCGCGAGTTTCGATCCCAGATGCCAAATATAATTTATGTTGTGGAAGATATAAAGCATAATTTACGAAGAAACTTACATCGTTGCACAAGGAATCTTTTGTGAAATTAGCTTGGCAGTCAACGTGTCAAAGATATATGATTTATGTAGCAAACGTAAGAGACATTGCCATTCCTGAAATCATCCGTCTTGCATCTCTGATTAGCATACCACTCTCCAAGAGCCTGGGTATGGTTGGAAAACGTCAACTTAGTTTCTCCGCGAAGTATATCAATCATAACGTTCCCTGTGGCAATTGACGTATCGTAAACGTACTCGGAATTTATCGACCGCTTTCCCTGAATCAAGAACGCGCGCTACGTTTCCACACGCGCGCGCAAAAGGGTTTGCAAACTTATACAAAAAACAAAACGTTCGCTACTATCTTTTTTACGC
Organism: Colletes gigas; assembly: GCF_013123115.1. Lineage (NCBI taxonomy): Eukaryota > Metazoa > Arthropoda > Insecta > Hymenoptera > Colletidae > Colletes > Colletes gigas. The sequence goes on from NW_025106637.1 coordinate 9,952,724, forward strand.
AACGTTCGTGTCGATTCTTCAAATTGTGGAAGTCCAAATTGTTTAATTATTATTATCGTACGAATTCAACGTGTAACAGAATGATAGTCCGATTTCCCCGTATTTGTTATTTTCCAAGGGATCGGGTTCGTACGTTTGGAATATTCGTTTCCCAAATTTCACTGACTGTCGCGTACGAAAAAGAGAGCACAGGTGCTGGCGATATAAATGCCGATAGTTAACCAACGCGAATTAGCTATAGTATATGTCCACCTGCATTTGCGTAGTTGCTTGCCAGTTACTATCGATCCGGTTATTCGCACAAACGCTTTCGCGTTTTCGAGTTTTCGGCGAACGAAGGAACCAAAGAGGGAATCTCGACGAAACACGTCGGCGGAGCTACTGTTTATGAGCGATTGCGCGTTCACTCTCGTTCTCGATAAATTGCCCTGCCGGTTAGTCTAACTTTACGACAGGTGAAAAGCGATTAATGACTATATTACGTCGTAGCTTATAAATCCAGCCAGCAATCCTCTATTTTCGACGGACTTTCCTTCCCTCGTTTCGTTCCACCCAGCTACCGGGGGCGGTCGACGGGTCGATTCCCTCGCTAAGGAGTATACAACAACCGACAGGGACGTTCTGGCAAAGCCGATTCACGCCCCGAACGAAATAAAGAACTCGACGCCTAAGAAAAGAGAGTACGTAAACGAATCCATAAAGAACATAATCGCCGGCGGGTGCTTTCTCGCGCCTTCGTTGTGTCTCGCGGACCGTTGCGGCCTAATTGAGTCTGTTTGTAATCCTGCTTATGGATCTTTATGAAAGGGAATGTTTACAGGCGCAGTGTAAACCCCTCTATCCATCAGATGAGAGCGGCAGCTAAAGACCTCATCAGTTCTGGTGCCAGCAAACACGGTGTCTTTCTGATAAGCCCACCGAGATAGAAGCAAAGGAAAGCGGACATTCAAGCTCTACCTAGGAAAAATCCACATAACTCCCTTCTCTGTCCGTCTATTCCCTCGAGATCTTATCTGTGTGTCGCCAGATTTATCTGAACATCAAGAACGCACAGCGAGTACGTTACACCTCGAAACCTGTACACCCGTGGAAGTTAAAAAATCAGTATCTGCCTATTAACGCGCACGCAAAGGATATACGCGTAGCCGCGAATTTTTCGCGATGAGTTTCGCGCGCTTGTCGGCGGTGACTGTTCGTTACGAAGCTATGCAGAATATTTTTAAACGACCTTATCGTCATCTTAAAGTGCGCCGCCACTTTGAAGAATTTGTAGCCTCGTTCGGGTATGCGTGGGCTCGGGCAGTGAATTCGCGATGACTAACGTTGTTCCGTTACGAAGCCGCCGGAGAAGCTCGTTTCCTTATTCACGCGACGACCGAACCTCTATCGAGTTTGCCAGAGGATACCTTCACCGTTCAATTACCGAATCGTCGATCCGGTTTCGCCGTTCTGCCTCCAAAAACACTCGAGCCGCCTGATTCAACCTCCCTGGATCCAGCTACCTCAAACAATTTATTTCTATGCTTTTACTAGTTTTCTAGAGCATTTCGAGCACGGGCCTCTCCGATAAGCTTCTCACTCGTTTGGTTTTTCTCTTATTATTTATACGAAATTATACACGAGGAGGAATAACACTGAAACCGTCTGATTCAACCTTCCTGGATCAAGCTGCCTCAAACAATTTATTTCTATGCTTTTACTAGTTTTCTAGACCATTTCGAATGCGGGCCTTTGTGATATCTGACCCATTTGTTTTTTGTATGAAATTATACACGAGGAAGAATAAAAGACACCATTCTTCAATTTAAGATAACTGGTTCAGGATTTTCTAAGTTTAATATTTTGGTACCCGTGAAACTGTAACTAATATCAAAGATAGAATTAAATAATTTTATTGGGGAGAAATATTTTTGTATGTATGTGTGGTTGGTAAATATGCTTTTGTATTTTTATTAATCCCAGTACTGATTCAAAAATTCTCAGAAAATAATTATAAAGAGTTCTCGTCTGATGATTCAAAGAGTAGAGATTCTTCGATGATTTTCACAAAAATTCGTGGAGCATACAATAACGAGTGTGTTATCCGTCTTTTGAAATTGTCTGTAAACAAGGACAGCGTGTACGCGAAAGAACCAACAAACTTGATGGATAGGTGCGGAAAACAATATTAAAATAAAGCAAATATTAACATTGGAGAAACTAAAATATTTTACGTTCTCGTTAATATGATATTATGTCGATAAATTGTATATTACGTTGATAAAACTGAACTATTGGATAAACCCAGATTCACGACTTTTAGGTTTCAAACATAGAATTTCAATATTATCGAATATGCTATATAAAAATATTGTACATTTATCGCCGATATATGGAGTACATATTTATTTTTTCTAATCGACAGATAATTTTCCAACGATAACGTCTTTTGAAGACTCAGGTGAATCTAATCGGTTCCAGTCATTCGCAAAAGATCGAGACCTGGGTTAAGGGGAATGTGGCAGGACGAGTAAAGAGAACGTAGATAACGTCGAATAAATTCTACTTAATCGCAGGTCTTACGAAGTTTGACCAAAACGCCCGAACCTACTCGCGATTCCATCGAGGACTTATCTCCTTTTTTCCCTTTAACACACGCGTCGTTCGATCGAACCTCATTGACGTATATTCCCCGGCGTGTTATTACAAATTAATCGCGCTATTTTTTAAATTTTATTTATTTTATCTCGTTGACAAGAGAGAAGAGTTCTTTTGATCGATATTTTTAACATACGTTCAAATTGTGAGGCTTTCAGGTGTGACCCGTATCGTTTGAGGAATGTGTTCCGACGTTTCGCCATTGCATCTTCTATGGGGTTCGACTGAGGCATTAATATTTGTTATGTACCATGTGATTTAAGTCTGTTTAAGGTGGTACTTATACCATAAATCATTGCTTACCGGGTTTATGTCGTGGGTCACTGGTCATCAATCAGAGCTATTTCAATTGTTTAAACGAGGGAGATGCGTGCTCCGTAGGAGGTTTAAATGGTAGCCTACATCCATTGGTGTCTCTAGCCTGTTTCAGCCCTCCTATTTTGTAAAGTATGAAAATATTTGTTGGGAGCAGTGAAACACTCCAACAATCGGTTAAGCCTCTGAAACACACTTCTCCCAGTCTTTCAAACAGATTCAAACCACACGATACCAGTGTGTTATTCGATCCTCGCAGAACTTTCTTTTTTAAGTGACACCTTCTTGGCTTCAAATAATTTTAAGATTTAAAAGGCACATACGTGTTGAGGTTCTACTGCACAATGTATTTTTATAATTATACAGAGTGAGTTATTTAACTCTTTCACCTTAATTTTTCTTGCAAACTACATGTTGTATAAAAACATGTTTCGAACGAAAGTTATTTGGTATAGAAAGGGACATACACGACAATAATTGATTTTTTGCTCTTTCTATCAAATTTTTGCTCTGAGAGAGTTTCCCTGATAGGCACCATAAGCAAGGATCATACCCCGCTTTTCAATATTATTAAATTTCATTATGACAGCGATATTTGTCACGTTTGCGTCTGCTAATGATTTACCACAGTATGTTTTTAGAAGACTCTACATGTTTGTAAACATTAATACTGAGACAAGCGTTATGTGGAATTATCATACACAAGTTTCACCACCCTTCACTGGAGAATATCTCTGTAACTATTCATTTCTGTCCCCACGAATCTTAATAATTTTTTATTCTATACTCAATAGACTTTCGAATGGCATGATTAAAAAACTTAAGGTGTCCTCCATATTTCGATAAAAAAGAAAAACAGTAAAAAATTAATTGTCGCCGTGTATGCTCCTCCTTATACCAAACGACTTTCGTCGAAACATTGTTGTTTACAAAAAAAATTAAGATGAAGGAGTTAAATGACTCATCCTGTATAGATGTTTCAAGTAATGTGAAAACTAATTAACTATACGAAGTGTGTAACATTACATTACTGAACTATAATCAATGGATCACCCAGCAGGTGGCAGTCGATTACCTATAGTGAGATTTCCCATCATGTTTTGTCTCGTTACTCCCAACAATATGGGTCACAAATTTCTATCGTACAAAAGGAGTCTCTTGTATTTAGCCGGATCTTTCGAGCAACCGTGTCACAGTTTCCAGAACCGGAGTGCCGAAGGATTAAGTTGGCATCGCGCACGCATCGTGATCTCGGTTGTGCGACACTTTCTCGAATTAAAAACTCGTCGTCTCCTTCGGGCTCCCCCGTGTATCGTCAAAGTCTGCCCCAAGAAGCGGCGACAATAAATTCTTACAGATCGTCGCGTTCGGTCGGGTGACATGCACGCGATGAATGCGAGGCCTGGAATAAAGTTTCGCGGCTGAGGCTTCGTATAGTTACGCGCGGGCAAAGTAGTAAGCGTGTCTGAGTATAATGAACCTGACGCGCGATAATCCTGGTAAAACTTCGCTTCCCGAACTGCGTTTCCCGGGGAAGCGAATAAGAGGAGCCCTGCCTCCTCGTGAAAGGAATCTCGCGGATAATCTGAACCTCGTGGTACATTCTTATTCCGTTCCCGCATCAAGCTTCAATGGCTTCGATTTATCACGTGCTTCGTAAACGAACTATTACTTGGCCCTCGCGTTGCTAGACGGGGGAAGACACAGAGAGGAACGGAGACAGGGCCACGATCAACGCATATAGAGGGGGACGATATAAATGTGGTCGATACACGGGTCGATGAGGACGCGATTCTCAAAAATCCCCGAGCATTTTAGCCGTGTATATCGATGGAAGCCGTGAATGCAACCCGTGACATCAGCAATATGCGATAGCACCGCTTTACAAGCTGAGTAATGACGAATCAATTTCTCCGCGAGCATTTCCTGGCTGGCCAGGAGCAAGGGGTCTCGCAACCTTCGACGCGACAGCGCTCGCGGGAACAGCAGCCTCCGAGGGGCAGTCGATGCTCGCCTCCGTACGCTCCGTGACGCTTCGAGGCCCCGTTTCGAGATCGCCCACGCAATTTTCTGCCTTCTCCCGTCCGCCTCTTTTTCTCAGGCCCACACCTGTCAAAACAAATTACGCTCCCACGCGTACGGCCTGCGCCTAGTCCAAGTTCACGTACCTTCTTTTTGCAGCCTGGCGGAAGTCCACAGCCTCGGACGTTAGGTATTCAAAGTCGCGGCACAGCTGGCTAACCAGAGGATCGTTTCAGTTAGTCCGGTTGGATTTATTCGTTGCGACTTCATCAGGATCCCGTGGCTCGTTACACGCGGTACCGTAGGTGGGCTGTTTCGTTTTTCATCGATAGGGGCACTACATCAATGCCAGCTGGACAAAATGGCCTTCACTGAGTATTCGATAAAGCCAGTCGAACGTGTTGTTACGTTACTTAAGCCCCTGGCATCGTCCACTCTCTTCGAAACTTGACCAGGAACGATATCGAAATTATTTATGTATGTCGTAATCCATTAGAAAGTTTTTATTATCGAAATTCATGTTACTTCACGTTGAATAAATAAGACTATGTTGGTCCTGATCGATACCTAAATTTAATCCATGCGAAGAATGCCATCGAAAACGCAAACGTGCGTCTGTTTGACGTTGACGTTTGGATGTGGCCTTTGAAAGTAGTCGAGTTGGTTGTCTGGATACCGGAACGTTTAAAAAAAGAAATGTACGAAAAGAAAAGAGGAAAACAAAAAGGGTTTCCGGATGGAAAGGATTCCTGCAAAGGACTCATCCGTTTTTGTTGAATATTTTTTCTTGTTAATAGTATGTTTAATAACGAAAGAAAGACTTGGTCGCCCGACAGGACCTGATAAAAGTAGCCCAAGAGTAATGACTGATGAAGTTGTTTCTCCGAGATATTTTTCTATTATTAACAAGAAAATTGCCAAGAACATGAGTCCAGTGATGCGAACCATTCGTATATTTTGTTAATTAATTATGACGATATCCAAAGAATATTTTTTCTAATATAGTTCGAACAAAATGTAAGAACCGCAACTTCGCTTCTGCAAGACTTGTACGAGTGGCTATATTTCTGTTTGCGTGGTCAACGTCTGATGTTGCGAAGTTGCGAAAGCAGTATGCAAGGTGTGCAAGGAGTTTCAGAAGTTTAGTTCGAGTATCCACTTGTAGCTGCACTACAGCTCTACATCCTTCGAGAAAACCTTCTCGTGTTTACGCTTTTTCGTTGTTGGTTCTTATAATATCAAACTAGCATCGTACAAATAACAGAAGAAAAGTGTACGTTTCTTATTAATTTACTGGCAAATAATATTCTTTAAAAAAGAGTACGACTTTTGACAGAATTTTACCCCTTCATTGTGCAAAGTTTCGAGCGAATCTGTTCTTACATTTTGAGATGTCCTGAATATTTGAAAAATATCTTCAATTTTTTTAATTTCGACGATCCATGCTTAAACTAAAAAATAAATGCAAAGAAAAAGAATTGATTTTTTGAAAGTTCTGTATCAGATTACGTCTTTGTTAAAAGCAGGACGAGCGGGTAGTCGCGCCACAGTGATTTTTCTGCTCATGTTGCAGGCCGTTGAATATGATTACCTCATGCCAACATTGAATGCAAATTTGATATTTTCGCCCTGTTCCCGTCCCACGAACTTCGGCTTCTGTTTCGCTTCGTGAGACTTCGCCGAACGCGGTGTCAAGTGCCAGCGATTCGCAGCGAGTAAATGTTCTGCGGAGATTTTAGGAGATATAATTAAAGGCTACGCACGACATCCTGAATGGCCGATTACCGAGATAAATGCGTGCACGATCGAGAAAGGAAGCGCTTCGTTCCGAGAACAGAGCTTTCATAAATTGGTTTGGATTTAACGAGAATGACAAAATTCGGAAGTCGGTGGGAAGAAAAAGGTCAACAGGGATCATCCTTTTGTTTAAACGCATTTCTCTACCATTGTGTTTATGGAAACGTATTTCGTTTATCAGATCTTCCTCTGTGAAACGCACCGCACGAAACTTTATTTTTAAATTTCTTTCTCAAGTGACCATTGTAAATATTCCAGAAAGATTCTACTTAAATGTTATGATAGCGTAATATAATATAAATTAATGTTTCGTAGATAAATCACCTTATCATAAATAAAAATTGCAAGGATCTTTAACATCAACGACCGCGCGCTGGAAAGTTTAAAAAACTGCTTGAAAAGTATGAGGTCGGGTTCCGGAAATAGCCTAGAGCACACTTTTCTTTTATGCATTGTTCAACAACCTTTTGTTATAATATGTACGCTTTCTTTTACTACCGTAATAAACGTGTTATAATAGTAAAAACTCCAGCGGTTTTACTTTGTTATACAGTTGCGTTGGCAAACTTATAAATGTATATCAAAGATTCTGTTATTCGTTAATTACACTCGAAACACAGTATCTTGCTACCGGGTCTGAGACTTAAACTGTGTAACCCCTGAACCATAACAGAGATCGTCCAGCTACCAGAGTCGTTTCTTGACTGTCGTATATAGCAGTTAGTTTGAAGTATCCGCACAGAATCGATGGAAAAAATCGAATATCTTGGAATGTGTCTCGCGTTGCCATTAATCACAGATGCCAGGACCGAGTCTCTTTTAAAGATGGCAAATGGTTTCGGTGGACGATGGCGGTAGCCAATGACGTAAGAAGCCAGCCTAACGGCACGTGTCGAGTCATGGCTACGCCATTGACCCCTATTCGATGGGCTCCCGAATTGTTATACGAGCAGTTTCTTGCACGATCGAGGGGAGACTCACATACCATAGCGAACAGCCCTCGGTCATAAAAGTTGCAAGCATTCTAAAATGCAGAACAGTTATTCGTAGCCGTTTCCAAATGGGCAAACTATTTGACAACAGTTATTGGCACGTTTCTGGTATCGCGTCGCGGAATCTAAACGCCGCTGAATAAAACCGTACAATAAATAATACGATTGTTATACATACACAGAAACTGTTCGGAACGTATGTTGGTATAATCTCTAAAGGTTTGCTCGATGGTATACAGTATACAGTCTGTCCAGCAGTGAATAGTACAATAGAGGTGAAAGTGAAATTTAAAGCATTGGGAAGTCAACATTCGCTCTTCCCATTGTTATTGTATTACCTGCTTAGGCACAAGGAGCAGTAATCTATTACGAATGAAGAAACGAATGTTATTCTGTCTTCATCTCGTTAGTAGTAATATTTCACTTGGAATCTGACGAGACATTAAACAGATGTACCTATGCATCTTACTTATTTTCTAATTTTCAAGAGTTCAAGCAGGTTCAGCCAGTGAATTCGCTATTACTGTATTAATCGTATGTTACCAAGTGATCGATTGTATATCGTTGATCAGCAAATACGCGTCGTTAAATCCGCCAACGTGGAAATATCGTGGCCCCCGTTAATAGAAAATTGTTTTTATAATCTAGTTGAATTGTCTGGCATCAGCCTGCGTGAAAACACTTCTTTCGTTTTTTTTTTTTTTTATGAAAATCCGAAAGTTTCCGGAACGAGCAATCCTCGTACTCCCACCCTATGAATACAAAATTGCCAACAGAACACGGCCTGCTCTCATCATTAAAACTGGTTCGAGTCAATTTCTAGTCGGACAGCCCCGCCTGAACAAGTATTTGTTCGTTCGCTGCACGATTTGTTGAATAATTTGCATACACGCGCGAAGGTGTACTCGTCGATTCGATGCATAATTAATTACGAGTATTATTTATTCGCCATCCTCCAATTAATTGCAATAACTTAATCAATCGGTCGGAACGAATAATAAAAAAAATCTAATCTACGTAACCTGTGAACTATGCGTGCGGTATCGAACGTTTTGAAAATTGATTTGCCATTCGGTAGAACAATAAAACGTTATTCGTTCTACCATTCATCATCGTTCTGGAGATATTCTGCGAGAGAGAAAAATCTGCATTGACTTCAATTTTATGAACGATTAATTATACACCTTTCATTGAAAAGTCTTTTAAATTGATTATTGATGACTGTAGCTACAAAATACTTATTTTATAAAGAAGGTATAATTAAATATGTGCAAGCAAAATAATATATTCGTTAGCTCTCTGTTAAGAAAATGTAGTTTTCTTTCCAGTGAAATATTTCTAAAATTATGAACAGTACCAAATAAAAATTCTATGTTTTTCAATTTATCTTCGTCAATCTATAACCACTCTTCGTACACATAATTCATATAAGCGTTCTATGTTTCTTTTTAGATGAAGAAAATATTATTCAATTCGAAGATCCTGCAATTTTAATTAGAGGTAGAAAGATGAAACTCGTTACAACTAATCAATGCCGTTAATCATAATACGGCAGCATACATGTATTACTACAACCGTTACTTTATTCCATTAATTTGCAAACCGCACGATGAATAAAATAATGCATGAAGCCATAATTTAATATGAAATGACGTAAAACCATATTAATGTCGATAACAATGTCGAACTTCCTGACATACATAATGCCAATATGTTTAACTCCTGACTATTATCATTATACACGTATTTATTTATTAAACGCTTCAGAGTAAAATGTAACCCCGTATACATACTGGGTCGTAAATCGATCGTCAAGATAATTGAGTTGATTCCAATAGCCTGGCAAAAAAGAATGAAATAAATGATCGATATTCACGAAACACAAAATGGATTCATTACATTTATTAGAAGGATAATTTCGAAGATTTTCTTTTAGATTAAGTAAGGGCTTCTACGTTTCAATCTTACGAAGACTCTTTATTGACGTCTTCATTTTACGACTCCTACGACCTGTTACGTGTGAGTTACATGTATCGTGACCGAATATAGGTCAGTTAATTTAAATTTTGATATGTTCAAACGTTTGCACCTGAAGTTCCTTCTGATCGTGACCGTATATAGGTCTGTCAATTTGACTTTTGATATGTTCAAACCATAGACGTATATATGGATAGATTGCACGTTCTTCAGGGTGCCATAAAGCACATACTGGAGGACAGAAATAGACGGAGGTAGTGCTCTTTCTGTCACGCATCGCATAACTACAACTACTGATGCCACCATCCACGATATTAACATTCAAATTTCTCCTAAAAGAACTATACGATTAAATTTGTAAATTTAAAAAATCTATACTGGTATAAAGAAACTGAAAACTAACAGCGTGAACATTCCATGTATACATGCATGCTTGAAACAAAAAATAATTACGATCATCATTGTCGATATCTGTTTTTCATATTAAGAAACTTCAGCTAAAAAGGGAATATTATTTTCATGGCTCACACGACTACGGTTTTATCATTCTATTATTTTTTTCGTGGAACCATATCCCATCAACCAGTTTTCATATCTTTTAAAAATCTATACGATTCCATTGTGAAGTTAGGAAATCTGTACTGCTATGAAGAAACTGGAAATTAATACCTTGAACATTCTACTATACAGCGTGTTCGACCACTCCTGGGGAAAATTTTAATGGGAGATTCTAGAGGCCAAAATAAGACGAAAATCAAAAATATCAATTTCTTGATTGAGGCTTTGTTAAAAAGTTATTAAAAAATTGAATTAAAAAATTTCAAATTATTCACAAAAAAATTATTTTCGTTTGCGGGGGTTAATTGCAATCATTTTTGGTCATTAGACATACCCTTGAAATTCTACCCACTTACGAGAAAAAAATTCGAGTAGGTGTTCAAATTTTTCGGCAAAAAAAAATTTCAAATGGTTCTGAAAAAATTATTTTCAATTACAGGGGTCAATTTCCATCATTTTTGGTCATTAGACATACCCCCGAATTCCTACGTACTTTCGAGAAAAAAATTCCTCATCGAAAATATATTTTCTGGCCAAAATGTTTGCTCGAAATCTCATGCAAATCTTTAAAATATCATAACTCCTGAACGGATTGGACGATTTTAATGTTTCAAAATGCAAACGACGCGTATTTTAGTGAAGAATATGTAGAAATTCCAAAAATATTCGAAAAGTTGATCCTTGACCCCGCAAAATGAGAAAAACCCCATAAAAATCGTCCAATTTTCAAAGAGCCATAACTCTTACAATAGTGAATATATTTTAATGAAACTTTTTTCTGAAGCAGAGCTCATGTGTACCTACAAAAAAGCATTAGATAACTTTTCTGTAGAGCGTCAGATAAATTTATTAAAAATGAAAAACGAATTTTTAAGAAAAATTGACAGTGCCTTCGGCGAAAAAGAAAAATTTCAAATCGTTGTGGAAAAATTATTTTCGTTTGCGAGGGTCAAATACAATCATGTTTAGTCAACAGACATACTCCCGAAATCCTACGCACTTTTGCGAAAAAAATTCCGGAAGGTGAATAAATTTTTCGACAAAATTCAAACTTTCTAATCGTTAAAAAAAATGATATTTAGTTGTGGGGGTCGATTACAATCATTTTTGGTCAACAGACATATCTCCGAATTCTTACTCAGTTTCGAGAAAAGAATTTTTTACCGAAAATATACTGTGTGGCCGGAAATGTTTTTATAATTTTTTAACGAAGCCTCAATCAACAAATTAGTATCCTTGATTTTCGTCTTATTTTCGCCTCTAGAATCTCCCATTAAAATTTTTCCCAGGGGTGCCTGAACACCTTGTATACAGGCATGTTTAACCCTTTGCACTCCGAATTATATTTCAATTTTGTTACCAGCAGCTCCCAACGCCTTTAAGCGTTTTATTTGAAATTTTCCTGTTAAAATATCTGTTTTATTTACGCTGTCGTTGTATTTTGTAATTTTCAAGTGTACGATATCTCTTTGATTTGGACTTGAAAAAATGTCGAGTGGGATTTGACGAAGGTGCTCCTGAGATAAAAATTGATGTCGAATCACACTCGACATAGGAATGCAAAGGGTTAAAAGAAAAAGTAATTATGATCACCACTGTCGACTCTTATTTTTGATATTAAGAAACTCAAACAAGTAAAGGAATATTATTTTCATGCCTCGCACGGCTACGGTTTTATCATTCTATTACTATTTTCGTGGACCGACCCAGTTCAAATATGGCGTCGACCGATTCACGATTCAGCCTGTGTATACCTCCCGCGCGATGAGATACTCGAGTTTCTTTTCTCAAATTTTTGTATCATACTCGTCCAGATATTTTCTGCCACCGCCGAGAGTTTCCAAAGTGCCCTCGGTCCTAATATTGGTCGACCTGTATTCGAAATCCCTGCTCCGTCCAGGGGCTAAGGCAGGAATTCCACGGGCGCGCGTGGATGTTCGCAAGGAGCATGCAAGCCGGAAGGAGGAAGAGACGAAAGGAGTCGAAAGAAGCTCCGTGACTCCGGACGTTCAATTGCGTTCTCATCCTCGCGTAGACTCGTTCCTGCTGCGCGATCAGTTTCGTCGTGCTGTTGGTTAACTAGAGGATGCGAGGCAAAAAGAAGGAGAACGAAGGAGACAGAAAGACCGCCGCCAGTGAATTTGCATTAAGGTCGGTGCACACGAGTTCCTTGCCTTGTACGATGCTTTTCCGCGTTGCCACGTTTTCCCCGCGGGCGATCACGGCTGTGGTGTGCGGTTTCCGCAGGACCGCCGACGCCCGCCACGTCGATTACGCGAAAACCGAAGAAACGGGTCTAAAAATATCCCGATTGTCCCTCTCGAGAATTTTCGATATCCACGAAAATTAAACTCGTTAAATGGAAATAGCCGGACGCGCGACCCGGGGAATTTACCTTTCTCGTTCCGAATATTTTTCCAAGGAGCGTGTACCATTATTTTGCACCACGACGGACCTCCGGAGATTCTTCGAATCGGACCTTCGATCAATACCGTACCTTCCATACTGTTTCGCGAAGGGTCTTCCGCCGGAATAACTTCATATTTTTGTATATACCCAATTTAGACTCGGTTTAGTATTTGAAAAAATGTCCTTGCGTTAAACGGTGATTCTTGGTTGTTTTATTCAAGCTCGCAACAGGATAACCATACGAATTTCTTATGAACCTGTAACTGTTTAATTGTTGGCCAACCACAGGCATGGCAAAGTGCCTTGTATCTTGCAATCTTAAAGATTCTACATTGTCCTGGTCATGAATTATGAATGATGCCTATGAGTACTCACGGAGTTCGTTGCTGCTCGTCTTCGTCTATTGTTAATACATCATTTCTTGCATGGTAAATAATGCGGAAAGACGTGGGACTCGTTGCCTCGCTGCTAAGAATAGCTGGCGCCAATCGCTTGGCAGGATGAGCGTTTCTGGACATCCTCGTGCAAAACTGAAATTTTAAGACAGTACACCAACGATTAATAATCATCGGTACGAACGAAGGGAATTTATTTGGTTTGACGAGTCGCGTGAAAATGACATAAAAAACGATACAAGTTGCAACAAAGTACTAAATTTTTGATATCGCGAATTCACATGCATCGCACGACTTTGGGTTCAGCGGATCCGAGTTTTCAAGTCTTAAAAGTTTGAAATATCCCAGGGTTGTACCCGCCGGCGAAGCAGCTACTCTGTCTCCGTTATCACAGTACACGAACGCTATAGTTGATGCCGCATTATATGCGCGTGTCCGATATAAACACAATACAAACATAACACGGCGTGTAAAGTGAAGCGAAACCGCATAAGGGGCCCCAACAGTGGACAGGACACTTTAGAGCAGTGCTGCTCTCGGTAAGCTTCGAAGCTTACGGAGCTTCCTCCACTTTGTCTCCCGTTAGTCTATAGGGTGGCTCGTAAATGTATGCCAATACCATGAAAAATATAATACAGTTCGATACACGTTACGTCGTGGACCCGATTCGATGCTCACGATCTTTTTATTTCCAAATATTACGTTTCCAATCTTTCTTTTTATTGGAATTGTAACGCCATGGGTTGCATGATTTAATTAAACAACAATATTTCACTGTAGAATATTTAGTCTTTATTCTTATCTCGAAGGTTTCTAAGGCGAGAGTGAAGAGCAGTTCACCCTAGCAACGCACTCTTAGATAAGATTTGTCAAAAGAAGAAAGAAACTTTAGACGTATACAGTCGTCACTGGAGATGATTTTTGTAACACCATGAGACGGTTAGAAAATTCAACACTTTTCATAAACGTTTACGCGAGGATTTAATTGTAGTTCGCTTTGAAATTTACATCGAACGCGTACAACTCGAATTAAACAGGAAGCTGTGCAGAACATATTAACTGCATAAGTCGAGTATCAAGAAACTGAGTATTCGGTACGTTTGACTGGCTGAGAAAGAAGACACGGTTCTTAATAAATCTACCAGAAATTCTGCGCAACAAGGAGAATATTTTGTGACGTATCTGCCATAAACATCTCTTTCGTCCTTATCATCTGGACCGAGTGCAAGTGCTCGAGCCAAGCGATTCCTCGAGGAACAATGCTTTGAATTCTGCATTCTCAGTTTTTATTTCGTTCGCAGATCGAGCAGGATTTATCAGAGAGGGAATAATGAATCTATACGATCAATGTGTATGGGCAGAAATCAATCCACGCGGAACGGAAGGCGGCGATTCTATGTGAAAAAGTAAATCGAAAATTGTAGCTTCATTTCCAAAGTAATTGAATTTGAAAATTCGCTGGATCCGCCTGCGATCGAATACGATTTGTTTGGCTCGTCTGTTCGTCGCTTGTTATTTCTACTTGTGCTGGTGTCCAAATTCAAGGCGCGAAAGACTCGCTGCAACGTGAAAATTAGCTGTGACAATTTTCTGTTGTCGCTTAGGTACGATTTAAAAATGTTCCTCGTGTCTAATCGGATTAAATCTGTTTATCGCGATATTTTATCCAAGGGTCGAAACAGTTGTGAAACTTTTCGTAAAGGTATCGGAGAAACGGTTGAAATGGAACTTTTATAATAAATGTTCCCACGTTATACATTCCAGCGAGAACGGATAAATAAAAGTTCTTGAAAATGAAAGTTTCAGGTTGAATGAAATCCGTAACAAATTGAAATAAAAGTTTTTGCGTTTGGGCGATACCTGTCGGCTTAGATTTCGCAGATAAACACCTGTAGCGGAGCGTGCAGATCGCTTAATTAATCGCAGATTTCATCGATCGTTGCACATTGTTGTAAACCATATTATTCTTGATTAAATGTATGCAGGATTTGGAACGATCGAGGGTGTCGAACGAATAAGACGCGTGAGAAAATAACAAACAGAATGTATTTTGGAATATAAGACTGGAAAAGTTCAAGAAGACTGATACAATATGAAAAAAACAAAAGATCTCGTACACCGCTTGCATCCAACAAAACACAACGCTACCGACACCTCGCGAAGCCGCCCGAAAAATGTCGAACACATCGATCATTCGACCGATGCGTCCACCGATCGAAACATAACCTCCCTTCATGTATATATTTCAAACGACTAAAAACTGTAACGCTTTTCAGTAAAATAAAACCAAAAAGAGTCTATCATTTTTAGTTTTCAGTTGACACATACAAATTTGCTGGTATTTTAGTACCAACGAACTTTGCGAATAGATGCAATAGATATTAATTTTACTTTGTTTCATTAGAGAACTTTCAATATTCATGGAACGTTAAGTAAAAAAAAAAAATGTCGGATCGATAAACAGTTTGAAAGTTTTCGTTATAGTGTCACTCTTGTGAAAATCGCCGGCTGCAAGCAGTCTGCGCGAAACGTGCGCCCGTCTAAGTGTTAATCTTTTATCAGAAACTACGGTACGTACGACCTATGTTCATTAAGGCTAGTTTGCAAACTGGCAATTTGTTGAACCTTGTCCTTTCACTTTACTTCTTGCACTACTACATCTCACGTTTTCATGCGCTTCCATTTCTATTTTCTCGCCTCATTACGGTGAATACAGACGTTAAATAAACAAACAAATAAAACGTAACAATTTTTTCTGGTTGCATATGCAAAAATTCATTTTACGAATCAGTGACAGAGATTTATAATTAGTAGACACTGACATCACGTTGTTCATATGCACTCTTTGCAAACTTAAAACGTTTCAATTCACATAACATACCGTGCTTTGAAGATTTTTATAACTTTCCTCTTTAATCTTTCAATATACTGCTACAAAAACTTTCGTTTCTTTAACTTCTATTTTATTCTCAACCTAGATAGAAACACTGTACACACATTGCAGAATTTTATAAATTTTAAAACGGTTTCATTTGAGTTATATCTACATTCTACCAAGGCTTATATACAAGTGTATGCTTCTCTGATCATCTTTGCTACTGTTTACATTTATATTATATTAAAATATAATATTATCTTAATAAATGGAATGTACAGTTAAACGTACATATTGCTTCCATGGCCAATAAATTCTAATTGATTCGTATACCTTTTCATCGTAAACAATATGTGAGAGAACAACTGTACCGAGTTTAATTTTAAATTTATTAACTGATAGAATGTTTTATCCGCGCTCATGAAAGTTTTATACGACATTAAAAGAAAGTTTTAATTTGTACCAACACTCGGATTAATCGGTGAGATATACAGTATTTCCAGCTTGATTGTTTTATTGCACGATCCTTGGAAAATCGCATTATGCATCGGGCGAGTTAATGCATGGCATCCAAAAGCAAACCAATAAAATAAATCACAGAAGAAACGGACCTTAATGATAAGTATAGTACGAAGACGATTTACAGTTATACACATTGCTGTAAAGTTGGCCTAACACATAAGATACAATAGAACGCTGATTATTTATCCAAGCAGGAACCGATTATCTTTCAATTATAAACATGGATTTTGCTTCTAACGAATAACGTTAAAATTACTATACTTTTGTAATCAGTGGAATAATAGGACCTAGGAAACGATTTATAATTTTTCAAGAACAATAGTCTAAAGGATAAAAAATATATTGACTATGAAAAGTCTGTATGCAAATATCAGCCAACTTGTGCAAAATTAATTTTAGAAATATAAATGCTACAATTTTATACGTACTAAAATCAACACATTTTCACATATTCATAAATCTGTTTTTTTTTTCGTGAGCGTCTTTGAAGAAATTTAAACTGAACAGTGTACACTTGATAAATTATAATTAACTCGCGCTTCGAGGAGTTAAGCAAATGTAATATAAAATCGAGGAAACGGATACTTTGAACGTTTGATCAAGAAAAAGTAGTAACGGTCACGTTCGACGGGCAGCGTGTACTGTTACTTGAAGTATAAAGTAATTATTCGATAATCCAGTTACACGTGGGTTTCAATAGTTCACCGAAGTCTGACCACAACGTATTACTCGTGGCCAGAAATTGATTGCAAAACGATTTCGAGGATTCGCGACAACTGTATCGTGGCCACGATGTTCCTTCGCGACTAAAAACACGTTTTACTCGTGAATGGTAACAACTGTCACTCGCGTTTTCGAGCGATTTTGACGGAAGTGAACGCGATATCGCGCGATTTATCGCGGCTTACTTGCATCGGGAAAGAACGATCACCTACGGGGGTAAAAAAAATCGTAGGGAAAACTCACATCCGCGTAACGCAATCCATTCGTATTATGTAAATGGCACGAATCGAATAGAACTGAATAAAATCGACGTAAGATACCTTATTCCAACCTACTTTAGTCACGTAATATATCCGAACGTATTCGTCGATGGAAGATATTTCGTGGCTATTTCTAACCAGACCGACGTTGAACACAAACACAGAATAATTCATCGCGCGGGGTAAACAAAACTGACGATCTGAATTCACCTCTTTGCGCAAGAAACTCGAAGGCAATGTAATATGAATTGGTTCTTACTCTCTTGAAATATGTAATGAGCATCCATGGATAAAGAAATTCTTTGAATAAAAGAAAATAATGGTGAATCTTATATTTGTGCTATTATAGAATTTATAAAACAATTTCTACTCGAAGTGTTTTATATTAAAAATCTCATATTTTCAATATGCATTTTACGTTTCCACTCCGTTGCTCTATAGATTGCCATATCCTGTAGATTACGTTTCTCCATTGTTACAGTCTTTAAACTCCGGGTCGAAAAGTACTTGGAAATTCAGAAGCGTTCCATTCTTCCGCAGCACTCGTTTTCTCACTCGAGCAGCTAAAACGTCCAAGTTTTCCTATTCCAACAAATCAAGGACCCCTTGTTTCGTTCCTGGCAAAAATCCTCAGTTCGAACTCGCCGCCCATTCGAGCTCTTAATCGCGGTGGCTGACAATATGTGGGAAAGTATCGCGAAACTCGTTCGAATTGGAAAAACCTAAACCAATCGAATACTTAATAGCGTAATACCCGGCAACGAAATTAATGCACACGATACGGTTGGTTACAAACCAAACCTGATTCCGCGCATAATACATTTATTCCGCTAATAACAGATTATGCGCGACTGGACTATTACGCTTACTACAAATTGTCACTTTAGCTCCATTAAAAACCACTGAAAAATTACCGTGCAATCGATCAATATTTAAAAGACCAAATACTACGAAATTGCTAATTATTTTGTAGATGAAACCGGATCGTACACGCACGAGACTTTATATTCGATTTCTGATGAGCGATAATAAACTAAAGTACATTTTACATAAAATATTACATGGTTTTAGACCACTTGATACTCCCTCAGGGATCTTATTAAACTTGTCGAGCCATACTTTTGATTTGATTGGATCGGAACTTACATTCGAATCAGCGCACATCGTAAAATTTACACGAGACGTTATAATAAATTTTCATAACATAATCTCGGTACTAGTGGATCCGTGCAATATATAGACTAGTGTTATTGAAGATTTCCTTATTGGGCCAGTTTTTCTACCACCTCTACTTAATGGCAATAATTAAGAGAGCTCCATACGTTATTAGAAGACACTTCACTGGAGACATGCAATCAAATATAGTCTGTACCTGATTAAGCTCCAGCACATTTTAGTCGCACAACTACATGGTTTTTTTATTGTAGAGTGTGTTTCATAACACGTGATATCTACTTGAGTGGTAAACAGTAAACATAAAAGCAGTTGTGAAAATTCATATCAATATGAGCTCTATTCGATGTTGTTTTCCAGATACAGCTATTTTTGTGCTATAGTAATGTACAGTTTACTGTTAGAGAAAGTGACTAAAATGAATTTAATCTTTCAAATTTTCCAAGTATTTTTATCAACGATTTCGAACCTGTGGGTATTGAATAAAACAACTGTGTCAAAGCATGCTTTCCAAACAAACTTCGCAAATGATTCTGGAATAAAATCTTCTGTATCTCCATCGAACACGAAACGTTCAAGTTCTGTTATCAACAGATTATCAATCACGGGCTATCTTTGGTCAGTAAAACTTCCAACAGCGCACTGTAAATCTAAATTTTCCAATATCGATACTTCCCAGAGACAAAGGAAAATTTATGCGGAATGAGATAGTAAATTTTCATACCAAGCAAGAATGGACGTACGAAAATCCGCGTACTGTTACTCAATCTTACCATCAGCATTAATTTTCGTGTAACGCGTGGGCTGGCATTATTGAAGATTTCCTTCTTGGGCCGATCTTCTACCCACGTTAGACGATAACAATTGCGGATAATTTTTGGAAACGAAACTAGTTGAATTATTAATCGTTAAAATTGAAATACAATTTTATGCTATTCTCGTATTATCAGGTATGTAAATTTTGGAATGCAGTTTTAATTATTCCCTGGGAGTGTTAAAAAAAGTACTACGTTTGAAGATATCAAATAGTAAACATAACTTGCATAATCATGAGTTCGATACTGTTCTCGTATTTTTGTCATAACTGTTTAATAAAGCTTTCAAGGATCTATATTTGTATAATATTTTTTGTCAGTTAGAATATACTGACAATGTTTGACCATTAAAACCTGGGACACCATGTATATGCTCAGCTACGTATGAATGCAATCGATAAGAGGATCATTCCGGGTAGGAATATACTGAGTGAGTTGGAAGTCACAGTAGTAACAATTTTTTAATTTTAAATTGAAGATAAATTCAAAATCTAAGGTAAATTGGATGCTGTCGGAATCAGGTAAAATTTCTAAAAAGGCCACTGTAAAAAGAGACTAACGCAAAGTAAATGAAGGGAACAAAAACTATACGATTAAAATAAAACACTCTTTCTTTGGCTTAACGAAAAGATAAGTCCAAAGTTCTAACAATGAAGACAAAAAAGATTGTGTAAATAAGGATACACTGAATAAAGGGTCTAAGTGAAATTAAATATTGCAAATTCTTATTAAAAAAAGCGACCAAAATGGAGGAAATTCTAACAATAAAGACAAAAAAGATTGTGTAGATAAGGATACACTAAATAAAGGGGCTAAGTGAAATTAAATATTACAAATTGTTATTGAAAAATCGGTCAAAATGGAGTACCTTTCACACGTTCAATGGTACGCATCGTCTGCATTAAATTTCAAAATCGTTGATCCGACCTTCGATCATTAAAGCCGCACCGCGCGAAAATGGAGGCGGCTGGCGAAACATTAACCCCTCGGTTTCGATTTATTGTTCCCCAAAGAATCATGGTGCTGGAGCTCCTAACACAATTGTCGACCCACTCTGTATAACTGTCAAGGGCAGGGTACGCTCATGCTCGCGCATCACTCGCCAGTTCGCGCGCGCTTCTTCGCCGAGCGAGTTATCAGGAAGAACAGAGTAGAGGAGGGGAAAGGAGAAAGCGAAAGAGGGTAGTCGAAGACCCTGAAGAAGAGAGGAGGCGAAGGAAGAGGCCGCTACCAACGACCAGTTACACGTATGAAATAATCTATTATCTGGAAAGGGGATTTATCTGGTGCGGGCATTGAATCGCCAAGGTCGTAGTAGACTCTCGACGGAGAAAGGAAGACGGAAGGAAGGCGGATAGACAGCGACAGAGTGAGACGGAGTGACAGATAGAGCGATAAAGGGAGAGAGAGAAACGGAAGGAGGGACGGAGGAAGAGAGAAGAAGTCTCACCGCGGTCAACGAACCTTCTTCGGTGCTGAACACAGGCCGCGCGTATGTACCTACGTTAGCTATGTTACCAACGTAGAGACGTATCTACGTACGTACGTACGTACGTAAGTACATATAGGAGGCAGCGAACTACCATTCAGTCGACGTTGCTCTCGCTGCCTAGGCGCCCGTAATGTACTGGGTGTTTTTCAACATGTGGGAAGCACACAAGGAACGTCACGATGGTGTTTCAACTCTTACGTTATGTGCCAGCCAGTTGTGTAACACCGAAATAAAACTGTAAAGAATTCCTTTCATTTACCCGTTTGTTCTGCGAAAACTTGGTAGGCGTAACTACGCATGGGAGCCTCGCGAACCGATCAGTGTCAGATACGCGATCCAAGATAATCTAAAACATCAGACTTCCAGGTTTAAGACAAGTATCTTCTCTTAAAAACGTTTGACAATTTTCGATAGATTAATCTATGCACTCTTTCAAACCATTATTCTGTTAATTGAGTTAAACAATGCAACTTTTTAATAAATAAATTCCCTTCGTTGCTTTCGATTCAACGACTTCAGAGTCGGTGTCATTTCAGAGGTAGTTATTTCCAGACGCAAGAAATGGTCATTATAATCAGCGCTGAGTTTCATATTTTACATTCTGACTACCGTCAGAAAAATAATAATAAACCGACGAACGTTCACTTTCTACTCGCGTTCTCCAAGTACTCCTCGTTTCTCGATTTAAATATTCTCCCGGACCGAAAGTCAAGGTTAAAAAATAAAAAAATACGAGACTTAATTATATACCTCCAATCGTGGGCCTAACAACGCCCCGGAGAGCTCGTAGCTCGAAAAGCAAAAGTACGAAACCCGATCAGCTGACTCTTCTTCGTACATCCAGAACCGGATAGTCGTTACAGCGCCTTGTGTGGACAGGTAGTGGAACATTTTTGCGGGTATTTGCGTGACTCCGTGCATCATTGTAACCATCGTAGGGTATAAAGTACGTTCTACGAGCAAGTATACCGTCCCATGCATATAAACATAATTATTTTGGGATCGGAAATCCAACGTTGGAGTCGTTCCCACATATTAAGGAACACCCTGTATACGTGCGCCTAGTAAAGTGCCTCGCAGTGCTTCCTCCTAGTGTTCTTCCTTCTCGCCCTCTTTCCGCGACTCCCTTTTCTTCTTCTTCTACCTCTTATCCGCCACCTTCACCACCTTCTTCGTCGAGTTGGACTCTTCTTTCTCTCCAGCGTGCTTCTGGAGTACCAGCGCTATGAAACAGGAGGCTCCTACTAAATAACAAGTGGCTAGATTTACCTAGCAACCTCCACCTTCTCATTTTCTTTGTCATGTTCACGGTCGCCTGCTAGCTTTTCCGATAACAGCTCAGTACTGGGGTCCGTGTCTTCGATAATTAGGAGGAATATCGACGGCAGAACTACGTGATACTGCAATAAGCGACCACCTCTAACGCAACACCTACGGCAAGATGCCAGTGCCGATGTACTCTGAGGCTGAACGCACACACACACACACACACACAAACAGAATGGGCGTCGAAGATCGTTCGCAGCACGTTGGGAACGTCATGATTATACGGTGAATCTGATTTGGGTTTCGGGCTTGTCTACCGTGGTCGTATCGTGCAAACAACAAATACTCCTTGCCATATGATGTTATCAGGGCCGAGCTTAAAACAGTTTGTTTCGCTAGCTACGCTAGAGCTCGAGTATCAAATCTTGCTCATCGCGATGTCCTTTAGTTTCTGGAAAACTTGACGAGCATACCAGAGACTGGAATAGCATCAACGATGCTACACGAAGCGTGTGAAGTTTATTTACTAGGGAGAATCAGTCGGTAGCAATTTGAAAGATTGTAGGGAGTCATCTTTTTCATTCTTATCGCGAGTCCCGCGATATCTTCGTCCTAACATCGAAATAATTGCTCGTCACTGTTCGTACTTTCTCCTTCGAAGTCGTTCTTCTTTCACTGAACACTCTAGCATACAGGGTGTCCCAGTAACCGCGTAACTTCAATGCTCATTTACTCAGACTTCCAAATACCAGAAAAACAATGACAAGGGCGACATCTTCTTAGAGATGTTATTCATTTTATTAAGTTATATTTGTAGAGATCCAGGGGTGCGTTTAGGGCCGAGCCAAGCTAACTAAAACTTGCTACGGTCACTTTTTTAACTGAGAAGAGCATAGAAGCGAGTCAGAAAGGCTCTGATGCAGGGTTTCCGCCTTTTATCTAGCTAACAGAGTTGTCTTTCAGCGACTAGTCTCCTCTCCTTTCAACCGATATGTCCGTGCACGTGTCAATCCGCAGCAGTGCCCTTTCGAACACGATAGGCGACTAGGTTTTATCGCATAGAGCATTTAACAACCACACGTATAGCTACCTGTTTTAACAATATGTGTAGGCTGTTACTATAAACCTTTTCCGCAATTGTCACATTTGCTGAATACCTATGGACGGTTCCCGTAGTGGACGGACGAGCCCCATTATGTCCCATAATTTCTGTCAGCCGTGTTGTTCCTTTTAGACGGTGAGTCAGTTCCACACTTGGTCATGTCTATCCTGCAGCTATTGTAATTGCTTTGGGCGAAGAAAGAGCTGTAATGACTGCCGGGGAGAACAAAAGAGAGTGAGAGTAAAAGCGATAGAGGAAAGTTCGAGGGAACAGATTGAAATATAGGATAATCTTCGTTTCATCCGATGCAATTTAGTTACAGTCTGAAATTAATCTCCAAATGATATGCTTTAAGTATAATAAATGTCCATCCAAGGTTTCGCCCTCGCGTAATGGAAATTTCCATCGAGTTAATTTTACTGCAATGTTGATTCATTTTCAAAACTAAGACACGAATTTTTCTACTGGCCTTATAAATTTATGTTATCCTGAACTTTCGGTAAAGAGTTTTCGTCATTTTTATTTTGAAAGTAGGTTTTAGAATATTAGGAACACGGTTATTTATATTTTTCAGCTCAATTTCTGTCACGAGAATGATATAGTCGGGATAAAGTTCGAAATATGGTAGCCATTACAGGGACGACGAAAGTACGACGAGATTTCTCGGTTCATTAGTTCAGCTAGCCTCTAGTTATGCGTACAGGAATACGCACTCGGACACTTGATACGCAATTCAATTAATAAAGGAAGAAAATACCAGCAGTAACATCTATTTACAATCTTGTTAGCGTCTGGCGCCTTGGGCAGCGGTTCATAACCATTTGTGTCATTACGAAGATCAGGGAGCCATTTTATCTCGGTGCATTGGGTACGACCGCACAGAATTACTTGGATATAATTACAGTCGTTGCGTAACTGAAGATTTAATCGTACAAAGTAAGTTCAGAACGTACCATCCGCGCATCCCGCGGGATAAATTACTCTCGCTTGGCATGGAATAATGCAATGTTGATTTAGGTTTACAGTCAACCTGGAACATCAGGCTTCAGCTCAACAGAAGCGTATGAATATTCAGCTGTTATCTTTGACTGCTGATACGATGAACCGATAAACAGGTTCGCGTTACCTTAAAAAAACAACCCCCTTTTTCGCCGCCCCTTCTTTGTTTAGCCAGTTATAATCGATACCGGGGCACAAGAATTACCGTTCCAACGAAGTAATTATAACAGTAATGTCTTTATTAAAGTTCCGTTATGGTAATCCAATTGGGACGAACGGGATGTCTCAATTTCGGTAAATGGGGCGGCCCACTAATGGGATTAATTAAACGGTAATGTTTACCCGTCAGCTGTAATTTATTGCCGTTTGGTCATCCTGCTCGTATTTTTCGTACACCTGTTCATAACTACGCTCGAAAATGCGTGGGTATCCGGTCGACAAAAATATAAATGGAAACGGTTAGGGAAGAGGAAGAAAGGGAAATAGCTTTTTCCGCCTTTCTAGTATTGCTGTCTCGAAAGTATAGGTTGACTAGGCTCTGACTAGAGGGGTTGAAGCAGTCGAGCTGTTGAGTACTTGGGTCACGCCCAAGTATTCTTCGATAAAAGCCTCGGAGTACCCGTGTACTATGACTCATGCTCCCTACGAGCCACACTATTCTTTTTTATACAGCTATTTCATATGCATCGACACGGCCAGCCAGATATCATAGCACGACAATTTCGAATGCAAACTATTCACTTTGTGGCGGAATCGTTCTAGATAAAAATGGCGATTCTATTATACTATAGAATTCTTGAATTATTCTCGCAAATTCATTGTTTTCTTTAAAGTGATAGACACGTTTGGTCGCTAAAATCGCGCGTTGATTGCCGATCGTGTCGTAGCAAATCGCAAATTGGCCAGATATCATAGCATAGCAATTTCGAATGCAAACTATTCACTTTGTAGAGAAATCGTTGTAGATAAAAATGGCGATTCTATTATACTATAGAATTCTTGAATTTTTTCTCATGAATTTATTATTTTCTTTAAAATGGTAAACACCTTTACTCGCTAAAATCGCGCGTTGATTGCCGGTTGCAAATTGGCCCGCGAGTTGAAACAAGTTTGACGCGGCTGTTCTACACGGTCCACGCATGTTGGATGGAAAATGTTAAATGTAATATAATACGGTCGCGCTATAAATTGCGCAACGAATCGAGAAAAATGGTTGTAACGACTACCGAGGTTGTGTTTACTTTGCATAGTACAAGGATAGAATCGAGTTGAATTCTAATTTCACCCTGTGGTATGTATATCATTCGGTTGTCGCGTTACGTCGTGTCACTCTGTAATCATATTCTCGCCGCGCGAAACCCCATAATAGATAACATGCCGTAACCTTCGAGGAAAACCAATAAAACGGCAATATCGTCGGAAGGCCTGCAGGCTCGCACGATGTCGCTGAGTCACGTGTAACTCATCCTTTTTGCGCTCGCTAGCGGTACGATTCACCGGGTCTTCTCATCAAGTATCGAGCTACAACCTTCGCCAATCAAAACGAAAACATCGCCGGGGTGGATGTAATTATGGCAGGACGTTAGACGGCGGAATTCTGCTTCGCGGAAACACGCCGTACCGGTGCTGTACTAACGAAGTGGCAGTGAAAAACGATGAGAAACCCTATAGAACCGTCGCTGGCTCGCGTGCAAGTATTCTACTATGTGTAAACTTTGCTTAACGCTGGGCACACACACTCGTCGTGTTCTAACATGAGAGATGTTTTCCGCGAAAGTAGCTGATGTTTGCTTTTCAGGTAACGATTCCAGATTTGCGTATATTCAGACACGGTGTCGCGTACCCTTTTCCTCCGACGGATTCTTCTACCTCGCGGGGAACTGGCATGCCTTACCAGTCGCAGTTACTTCTTTGGGTTACTGGCTCAAGTTCATTTCCTCGTTCCGTCTGTGTCACGCGAAATAAGTTACGGTGCGCCTCTTCTTTGATGCCGCGTCTTCAAACGATCGCGATTCGAGTTCATCTTTCGAGCTGTTGACTCCCACAGAATTCGAGTCGTACGCCCGGGAACCGAGAAATCTCTGTTACGGAACAGGATGACGTACGAGTAACGAGAAATAGATTTAATAGAAACGCGAGCGAAGAGGGCATTATAAGTCAACGTTCGGTAATTAATAATTCTGGGATTCGATAATTTGGACTCTTTGAAATTCTAAATTCTACGCGTATGAGTTTAATATGCGAAATTTATTGATGTAATGCAACAGTAATTATTAAATTCTATGTGATTTTTCGATCCCCGGTAATTATCGCCATTATTGTTACGTAATTGTGCTGGCAAATGGCACTTGTTATAAATTAGTTTAAAACGTGCTCCCTGTCGAGCGTTATTCGATTGTTTATAAGGTTATTTACACGTGGTTTATTTGTCGATTAACGCGAACAACAAATACACGCGAAATTCGTGTAATTTTCCTATATGAGTTTAAACTTCGACACGCTACAGCCGGGAGGGGGGAGGGGGGAGCTCAAAACTTGAATGCAGCATTTGGCGGAAGCACGGTTAATGAATGAACAACACGTCGATGGTTTGCCAGAATTTCGTTCTGCCAATATAAATCTCGATAATGAGGTACGTGGTCGACCAGCAGTCGTCATCGATGACGAACGGTTAAAGAGTTTGATCGAATCCACGTAAAACTGCACGCGATCTTACGGAAAAAGTATTGCATTTTCAGTTGGTACGAAGTCTCAGAAAAATTTCCCGAAACATCTCGTCGAAATGTAAAAAATGATCGGTCGTGCGATGGTCGACGTGTTTCGATACGCGTGCTTAGGTTTGACGCATGCGTGGCGATCAGAATGTAACGGTTAAGCGATGATTCTAAAACATTTGACGTCTCTCCTCTGTATTCCCGAGATTGTTGTATGATACTTTTACCGACATTCCGAAGCCGAACGAGTGCGGTCGTGATTGTTGCGACGTCAAATCCTGCGTTATTTATCGACTCGTCTCGTACCGATCTTTATAGGAAGCTCGGAAAACTAACGGGACAAACTTAACGCCGATCCAACGGCTTATTACGGTATAACCATCGGGAGAAACTTGGAATCTAGAAAAGAAACGAGGAAAGCAATTTAGAGTACGCTCTTTTAGAAAATTCCCACCGACGAGGATCACCCAGCATCGGTAACGCTCCCCAGGACTTTCGAGTTCCGTGTTCACAGCGTCGCGCCGAAGCGGAAGATCGGCTTGAAAATTTTAATCACCAGCCCTCCCTCTATAAAGCTGCGCAAGAAGATCTTAAAGTCGATTTACGATGACTTATCGAAACATGATTTATTGAAAAGTCTGTGGTAGGGCGCACACGAAGCAGTAACGAAAGATTCGATGCCGCATTTTGATACATGTACATTGTTTGCGAGACCCACGGTTGGAGAATGTTTTAACATAGAAGTTTTTGAAAATAAATTGTATAACACTGTGACTTAGCCGTTAAAATATAGCCGTTAAAATTGAATTAGTGGCATACTAGAGTAATAACACAGACATTCGTACCCATTACTGAAAGTAAAAGTATGTAGAAATACGCTATTAATAACGTTTACATGCTTGTAAACAAACAAAAAGGCAGTGTTTTACACAGAAACATAATAAAACTCAACTTAACATCAATCTGTATTTCAAAAGTCTGTCTAGAGAATTACCTAGTTAACCTTTTTATGGAAGCGCTAGTTTTAATTGTAAACACTTATTAGCTTAGAAACGATGGAACTTGCTATATTTCTTCTTTAAAAGTTCTTGAAGTATTGGAAGTTGTTATCGGGCCAGAGGCAATAAATTTTGCACGATATAAAGATCAAAGACGCTTTAGCGTTACTCGAACGTTTCAAAGAAGGCAACTGTTCGTCGTGAGGCCAAGAAGGAGATGAATTTTTTGAGATAACTAAAGGCTCGTTATGTGGTCCCTGAATAGCCGAATAGTTTAGACCTTTAATAAAAATAGATATCTATAAAATAATCACATTCAAAATTTTAAATGAGATTTTTACCTTACGCTCTTACTTTTAAGTAAATACAATTTACCAAGTCCTGCAACTTTAGGGTGTTCAGGACTCAAACATTTTCTACGATTTTCCGCTCGCCTCGTGAATCACCTTCTTACTGTAAGCCCAATTAATCTTGCATGCAATACGTTCAATGAAAACGATCAAAATGAATAAAGATGTTTTTCGAAGTTCATGAAAAGTGAATGAAACC
Source organism: Colletes gigas (assembly GCF_013123115.1). Classification (NCBI taxonomy): domain Eukaryota; kingdom Metazoa; phylum Arthropoda; class Insecta; order Hymenoptera; family Colletidae; genus Colletes; species Colletes gigas. The sequence continues at coordinate 9,981,314 of NW_025106637.1, forward strand.
GATTCCATTCATACGTAATACTCGTACTTCTCACGTAATCAAAATCACGTATTCGTGGGAATAGTGTTGCGGTACAGAGGCAAACACCGTACATCGAATTTACGTTCATTCATTTTCTAAAATAGAATTCTTGTATTTCCTTTTTTTTTAATTTTTAAAGCAACCAAACAACTTCGTTGCAGTAAATCGTTTAAAAGTACTGAAAATTTTTAAATTATCAGACACATCTTTCTTAGAATCCATACATTTCCTATAACGTTTATTCTTATATCACATGAATTTTCATTCTTCTCTTTCTCTCAATACGTGGTACTCCAGATTATGTTAATAACAGCGTATAACTGTACCTAATCTCTGCGGCGCGAATATGTATTTATCTCTGCTTCCACGGATTATAATTTAATCTCTCGATCCGTGTTTTATGTAACTCTGGGTGCAATAAGAACGTATTATTATTACTATCAGAGATCACAATTTCACACATTAAGTCGAATAGGATCACCATTCGAGCAGAAGATTGATTCAGTTATCGTAACGCGATCGCAAACTTCTTCCTTACGCAACATGTTGGATTTTAAGTATACACGGACAGTATTCTTAATTTATTGGACACAAAAAGCTGTTATTTGCGAGGGAATCAATTTGATTCGGGCAGGGAGATATAGTGTTTCGTTTGAATATTTTCCGAGATTATATCACGAAATCAGAGCGTTCGGCTCTGTAACTAACGCCGGTTATAGGTGTGTTTCCAGTAGCGAAACGCGAGTACAGTACGCTCTTATGCGCTTTAAAAACGAAACGAACGCACTGGTTGTAAAACTGGGGTCGGTAGTTGTTTCCAGGAAAGTTACCAGCTTCTTCTTCGGTACTTCTATCGAGTTTAATTGAACGTTCGTACGGCTCGGAGGATCCACCTATTCATCTTTCGCCCTGTTCCTCTTTCTGCTTCGAATTCCGCTGGCAGTTCAGCCACGATTGATCTCTACGAAAGAGTTTATGTCTTTATTCCGAGTACGCATCTGGTGCACGCCTTGCGTTCCCGCTCGTCGTAAAAAAAGACTATATCAGTTGTATTTTGTGAATCTTGGCCTCCGCTTTCCGAGAACGATGCATAAGGGTGCGTTTACGCTTCGTGCCTGGCGCAGGGAACGCTCGAGGAACTCGAAACGAAATCCAGAACGTCCGATCCTACGCCCACGATGTTGTCTAACCTTCTCTACTGCTTTATTTAGAAGAAGATTTTCAATCGAACCGATTCCATTAAATGATGGAAGTTTAGTTGAAGCTTCTCTTAAATTAGTTGCAACAATATGGACACAGTTGAGAGGCGATTTTCCATCGAACATCCCCCTATTTTCTGACCACTCCTATTGCAGTGGATAACAGAGGGATTCCTGTTCTTCGTTAAGAACGTAACGTGGAATACTCATTACTATTATTGTTTCCGGATGTAACAATCTATTAGTCGAAAGCAATTGCTGGGGAAAACCAAAAGTGAAGGTAGCAAGAAGATTGCTCAGTGATAAAGATTGTCAGTGGCCAGTTCTCACCGTTCCGGTCATCATTGAACTTTCCATCACAGTCGGGGCACCGACAATCTTTATCACTCGGTAATCTTCTTGCTACCTTCCTCTTCGGTTTCTTTCAGAAATTGCTCGTTTGGTTAGTCAAGTGAACTTTTTGCTTCTTCAATTGATTCTGCTGATGCGAGTTCCCTTGCTACTTCTATCTTCTTTACTTCGTTGCTAGTTGACCGACAGGCTGTTGAAGAAGGAGGTTTTCCTCAGGGTTCTCCGTCGAATCCTACCAGAAGATCAAGAGATGCTAACTTTGACAGATTCTCTGGTAGTGCACGGTATAGGAAGGCAAGGGTGCCTATGATGAGTTTTGGAAGACTTCAACAGTTGGTGAACGTTTCCTTAGCAATTGGTCGTTTGATGAGAAAATCAACGGTACTACGATTGAAAGCAGAAGACCAAGATGTGCTCATATATTCTCGATGTATAATGTTGGTATATTACCCCGAAGGACCTCATATTTGATTAAATGGGCTGCACTTTTAAGAAACTGGATTTTCACAGAGTTCTTCGAGCATAGAGTAATGGCAAAGTTGTCAGTGATTAACTGTCCTTGCTAGTATTAACTAGCTTGGTGGTTTCATTAGTTTGATGAGATTATAATTGACACAACATTGTCGTTTATCGAGGCTCTGTGCATTTCATGCAACATTCTCACTGGCTTTCGCGTATCACTTTTATCTTTTTTCGCATCATATCTTTTACATATCTCTTATGTAATTTAATGAACGCAGGAAACTCTATAGTTACAGAAATTATTTGGATGCTAATAGTTACCGGACTATTCTTTGCAAGATGCATTTCATTAAAAGATAAAAGTGATACATGGGGGGAGACGACTAAAGTTTACTGTACATAGATCACGTCGTTTCTTTTTATCTCTTCTGTTACGGTTTATTTACTCTTAAGTAGAAGTCTAATCTACTTTCGAAATCAGAATGACGTCGAATCTAGATCAATGGCACGAAATAAATTCCATCGTTAAACGGTGGAAATTAAAAGCTCTTTTTCGCCATTCGGATAAATTTTTAAAGCATCGAATATTGTAATTATAAACAATGTATACGTAAATTCGAGCCCTCTTGGGCGAAAGGCGATCGAGAAAGAGTATCCGCTGGATTGTTTAATGTTCCTCGTAAGAAACGAGGACTCGTCTCTGCACTTTCGACCAACTTCTTGAGATGTTAGATTATCGTATAGTTCGGTTCGCTATCTTCCTCTTTTATGGAAGCGGAAAAAGTTCCTCCCCAGCTCGTATAACGCTGGTGGATGTTGTATGCTCCTACCTGTGTTTCTTTCGCGTTAGAGCCCTTCTGGCTAAACTTCCGCACCATTAATTTACATTAGGACATTTTTCAAGAGCTCCCGACGACCGTGTACGTTAAAATTGGCGAGGTCTTCTTTTTCATGGCGCCCCTTTTACGGAAAAGAGCCCTCGAGTTGTTCGTGCCTCCCTTGTCGACGTTACGCTTGAATTCTTTACTATTAAATGGATTCACTGTCATCGTACGGAAGTGTCGATGGACGTTTTCACGTTACACTACTTTTAGCTGCTGACATTTTTATTACAGGGACGACAGCCTGACGAATTACTCGTGTTCTTCTAAATAATTTTATAAAACCTGCCTCTTTTCTTGGATATTGGAAATGCAGAAAGTGTACTAATGTAATAATGATTTAAAATTATTCTATACGAGCAAATCAATATTTTCAGCAGCGTTACTCGTTCTTGCGGTTCCATATTCGCAACAATATGCTTGCAAATAGAATCCGGCCACCAAATATTATTATCCTTTTTAGTACGTCATGTATTGTACGGAGTATCCTATTATTACGCAAAATGTGTTGGTAAATGTTCTAAAACGACATTCTCATTTCTGCTTCAGCACACCTTAACGGGCCACTGCGCGAAGGTGATGGCGGCGAAGTTTCTTGGCGAGCCGTCAAAAGTAGTTACTGGCAGTTACGATCGTACCCTAAAAATTTGGGACCTGCGTAGCAAAGCATGTAAGTAAGCAGCATCAAGCAAACGGATACGTTTAGCCTATCAGCGCGCGTTTACTCGTGCTCATGACGCGAACGCTATTGCAATATAGACAGAAAGTAATGCATAGCATTAGCAGTAATCACGTTCTTCATTATCCCTATTAATCATGGGCAATGCTAATATATACTTGAAGGCGTCTGGGAACAATAAAACGAACGACGAATGTGCGTTGCTGACCCTGCGTACACGTATTACAGACCATAAGTTTGAGGCCACCCCCTTGGTAATAAGGAGAAGGCATGTTTTGTAGAAATTTAATAGCTTGTGTGTATAATTTGTTAAGGATATCGAATCGAGCTTCAGTTTACGGTAGAATTGTAACTGTTGTTCATGTGTTTTTAAAGGAACATTAGACCCTCTTAAGAAAGGAGGAAAAGTATAGAGACGTAACAGAGTATAATGATTTTGTGGGAACGAAAAGATAAGACGGGAAATTAAATTGTGAAAACGAAAGAGAACTTGAAAGTGTGAAGTGTGTAAAGGCGTACATAAGCTCATTTATTATTCAAGGAAATTAAATTAAGGAAATATGTAAATATCAAGTGTGGAAATATCCCAGAAATTAGCTAATTGTACATACATATAAACATTAGTACCATTAGTACGTTTTGACTCATTATTTCTTAAAAGTGTCTGAGCTTAAGTGATGCATTGCTGCAAGGTTTCCGCGAAATAATTTTCTGTTCTCACATATCAACAAGGAAGGAAGAGCTATCTTTCCTGAATCACCATATTATGGTAATATTATATAATCTACGGAATAAAATGTATAATAGTGCCATAAAACGATTACAAAAACATACTTTCGCACATAGATATAAGATACTATTGTCTCTTGCTGTATACGAAAATATTACAAGAGGTGGTCTCGAATTTATGGTGAATAATGCGATACAAGTCAATAATTTTGAGAAGTTTGTTATAGAAATAATGGCATTCGATAATAATAATTATTCTGATTATTATGTGTACATCCTCTGAAAGCTTTCATACTTCGTGCCTCGAGAAATGGATAAGGTTGTACGATCTGTTACTATTGACACACGTGCAAGACTTTTGTTTCAGATATATCGTTTAACATATCTTTCATTTCTTCTTCGAGCTCTATCGACAGCATTCTAAGATACACTGATATAAGTGTTTCTGTAAACATGGCATCGATTTGACGCTAATTCATGCGTCTCAGAAAGGTTAGCGGCACCTTAAGGAGGAAGATCTAATAAAACTGATCCTCCGTCGCGTCGTCACTTTGCAGGATTAATTAAGCCGATAAGGCTTCTATCACGAGTTAGTGGAATCTTTCCTAACTTGCTTCAATCTGCAGTTTTTTTCCTCGCGAAAAGACCTTTGGTTTGTAGCCATTGAATCCCCTAACGAACGATGGTCTTTGGTAAAAATAGTCGGTGAATTCGAATGTGTCTGCTCCGACAGCAAATATATAGAAGTTACTTTATTACTTTATACAGCTTTAATACTGCGTGAACAAAACTTTTAACAACTTCGTAGATTTCGATCTTTCAATAGAGCATTTCAAATGCTTCGTTAATGTAGCAGCTAGCTTCATTAGGGATCTAAGGATCAAGTAATAATAGCATCTGTTATACGATACTAAACAACCACTTCGTGCACGAAAGTAAAGAACATCCATTTAGAACCGGAAGATAACCGCGATAAGATTCTATATCGAATTGTAATTCGAACATACCGATCAAATACAACACAGAAGTAATCCGCGTCCAACTACCGGACGATCTCGTACCGTTTGTACATCTCTGCTTTACATCTATTATCTATTCCAAGTCGACTATTACGACCAAGTACCAGGGTAAGCAGGTTCGTCCATTTTACTAGTCATCGCCAACATCTACGCGCATGGAACATCTTGAAAAACAAGTCCTTCAGGAAGCAATGCTTAAACCCCTCGCAATGATCTAGATTCAAGTACAATACTTTCGCGATATGGAATGAAAAGACATTGTTTTTTTCAAATTGAAAGAGTGGCTCGCGAATAAATTAAGCGAAAAGGAAATTTCGGTCTTCCACAGATTTTTATTAATGTTTCGATTCTACGTTCGAGTCGTTTTCAGAACTACGAGTTTCAAATACTTAATCTTATTCAACCGAGGATAGAATATATATTTATATACAGGGTGTTCGGCCACCTCTAGCAAAAATTTTAATGAGCGATAGTAGAGGCCAAAATAAGACGAAAATCAAGAATACTAATTTGTTGATGGAAGCTTCGTTAAAAAGTTATTAACAATTAAATTCAAAAATTTCAAATCGTTCTGGAAAAATTATTTTCGGTTGCGGGGGTCAACTACAATCATTTTTGGTGAGTACACATACCTCCGAAATCCTATCTACTTTCGAGAAAAAAAATCGAGTAAGTGCTGAAATTTTTCGGCGAAAAAAAATTTTTCAAATCGTTTTAAAAAAATTATTTTCGGTTGCGGGGATCAATTACAATCATTTTTTATCATTACACATACCTCCGAAATCGTACGCACTTTCGAGAAAAAAATTCCTTACTGAAAATCCAATTAGGTGCCTAAATTTTTCAACGGAGAAAAAAAATTGCAAATCGTTGTGGAAAAATTATTTTCGGTTGCGGGGGTCAATTACAATCAGTTTTTGTCATTAGACATACCCACGAAATCCTGCCCACTTTCGAGAAAAAAAATAGAGAAGGTGTGAAATTATTCGAGAAAATTAAAAAATTGCAAATCGTTGTGGAAAAATTATTTTCGGTTGTAGGGTTCAATTACAGTCATTTTTGGTGAATAGACATACCCCCGAAATCTTGCACATTTTCGAGAAAAAAATTCAGTAAGAGCGGCACTTTAAACGTTAATAACTTTTTAACGAAGCTTCCACCAACAAATTAGTATTCTTGATTTTCGTCTTATTTTGGCCTCTACTATCGCTCATTAAAATTTTTGCTAGAGGTGGCCGAACACCCTGTATATGATACAAATTTTGTAAAAACTCGAAGTTTTTATCTAGATGGAAATTTTGCTCATTTTTTATCAAAACCTACTCACTGCGTTGGTTACTGCTGGCTCGAAGTTATTGACTTGCTTCGTCTTTGAGTTGTTGGATTCCAGGCTGAGAACGTCGAACGTATTCGTGGCAGTTTTATTTGTAAACTTTGGTATAGTCACTTAGAAGCGTCACCTTTCGCTGGCGTGATTCGACTGAACTGCGTGAGAAACAAATATTCTTGTCGAGGGTTTGCTACTAGAAAGCGAAAGGACCTTATTCCAAATCGATGAAATCCCCTCCCCGCAAGTTTGCTTCAACACTTGTACATTCGTCGACCTGTGCGGTAGTTATTAATTCGCGTTGGTAATTGTGCTCCAAATTTATAGGGGGTAGGGCACGGGGTGGAGTGAAAGTGCCGTCGGACGAAAAATGAAATAAATTAATGACTCGCGAACGATTGAATATATTTTAATGACACATGCACGAAAAAGTAGCAAAAAGTCAACGCTTTCAAATAATATATAGTTTCGACGGGTTACCATTATTTTACACGATTTATATTCATTTTTCCATTTTATCGGATCGGAAGAAATTCATGTTAATTGCGTGCATATGGCTATATTTTTAAAGTTATCAAATGAAATATTATTGACATTTAGATTTTCAAATCTGCGAATTTATATTGGATCGAACCGGTATTATATTTAAAAATTTCAGGTTAGCATATGATATATGAACATAGATTGTTTATACATAGTTAGAGAACGATGACAATTATTACTATAAATACTTTATAAAGATTAATATAACGTTCTTAACACTAAACCTATCGACACTTCATGAATAATCATTTTTAATTAAATAAACAATTTATAATACAGTTTCATCGCACACCACTCGTATAATCAATAGGAATTACTGAAACTATTTTGGGTATGTAGCGTCAAAGTAAATGTGAAAATAAACATAGAAGACAGCAAAAATTATAGTAGTTGGTACAGTCATTGGATAGAGGATGAAACGCCCTTTAAAATGAGCGTTTGTTCAAGGTGATAGCGTTATTAGTTCCGGAGATATGAGGATTTTAGTTTCAAGTCGATGCGGTGGCTAGTTTCGGAGATAGGGTTTGTTTACGTTTCACTGTTGCGCTCGCGAGTTCATTGATCTCGCGCGCGTGAAAATAGTAAACAGTGCGTAGTAAATTCTTGGAAATACTACGACTTCCTAGTCACGTGACTGTCTCGACTCACGCGCGCGAAAGAGGTCCGCCGCGACGCGTCAGACGGAGACAGAGATAGTTCAAATTTAAAAAATTACCTTTTACATAAATTACGATATCTCGAAAACGAAAAGTCCGATCGTCAAAAACCAAAAGCCATTTTAAAGGGGAAGGTTTACCACTCCCAACGATGTCTCATTTATCGATAAAGCACTAGTAGTTTCGAAACTGCACGCGTCTAAAGTTTTAGTATTTTTGATACGCGTTAATAGGGTATTGTACATCGACGGACAGAGAGATAGTGGAAACTGAATAATTAACCCTTTACATAAATTACGATATCTCGAAAACAGAAAGTCGGATCAACGAAAACCAAACGCCATTTTAAAGGGGGAGGTTTACCGCTTCCAACAAAGGTTCAGTTACGGAGAAAACACTAGTAGCTTCGGAACTGCGCGCGTCTAAAGTTTAACTATTATTAATACGCCTTGTTAGACTGTTCTAAGACAGTGGAAACTGAAGATTCCCTCTGTTCGTCTTTGCTATACATATATTTCTTATTTACATCGAAAGCTAACCAGAATTTGATACCTGTCCAGTTTAAAAAAAAAAAAAATATAAATCATTCAACCGGTCACTTTGCTGCTTCCAACGATGTCTCATTTATGGATAAAGCATTAGTAGTTTCGGAACTGCACGTGTGTAAATATTAACTATTTTTAATACGCGTTGTTAGACTGTTCCAAAACAGTGAAACCCAAAAATTCTCTCCTTTCATCTTTGCTTTGTATTTCCTATTTACATCGAAAGTTAACCAGAATTTGGTATCAAATTTTGTCCGATTTTTTACAAAAAAATATAAATCGTTCAACCGGTTATATTGGTAGACCGGTTGTGTTAGGTTTAGTATTAAAAAATTGTGTTATTCTGAAAATATATTCTCTTCTAATTTTTACCACAAATGTCATCAGTTATATAGTTCAATGCTCTCTCATATGGCATGAATTGGATGTTGGGGAAATGTTTGGTTTGCGAGTTATAGCGTTTAATTCGAACCACATTTCACGCTCTCGGTAATGAAGCAGACGCGAATGCATGTTATGAAATAAGAATAATGTTACAATCAGTCTTAACATGTTTTGCATAGTATCTGCGATGTATATTCAACAGAAAATGGCATAAACCATGCATGTAAACGGTCTGGGCACATAAACATCTACAGGTTTTTCCTACAATAAATCTGCGCTTGACTTTGTGCGTGTAATATGGTGACTTCAAATTTCAATATGTATGCAATTATTTAAGTAACGTTTAAATCCTAAACAGCCGAACCAACTACTTTCTTGCACGTTCTCTAATTTCTATCGCGGCAAAAATAAATATGTGTTTTAAAGAAAAATATCGTTATTTAAAAAATCTCAAGTTATGTTCTTAGATTTTTTAAATGCATGATTTATACTACTTTCTGCTTAATAAACCTCGCGGCCACAAAACGTATTAAGACTGATTGTAACATTATTCTTTCTTTGCAGCATACATTTGCGTCAACTTTATTACCGCGAGCGTGAAACATGGTTCGAATTAAACGCCTTGACTCGTAAATCAAACATTTTCCTTAAATGCATCGAGTACATCCGACTAACGTCCTCTGTAAAAGTATTAAACAAGCTACGATCGAAATTGTTTCCATCAAAAGTCAGGAAAGAGAATATTTTGCTCCAGCGATTAACACGAATTTCGTACGGTTGTATAATGGAGATAAATTGTGTAAAATAACTGTAAATTTTGCTATTTTTATTAAAATACCTTTAATCGTTCCACATTAATTTATTTTGATCTTTTGACGGAGTTTAAATTCCAGAGGGCATTTCGATGTTATTCAAAGGTCAAGATACGAGTTTTTGTCCCCCAGAATTTGGTACTCACCCCTACTCTCTTAGATGAAAGGATCTGGTGATCCTTGGAACAATGTAAGGTATTAAATGAATGGGGTAGACCGTTCTCAAATTTGCACAATCCTGTTAAGGACGTCGATTGCATGTCGGACTTTAAGTTTATGATATGTTTGTCTGGTGCCTTCCACTCTGGTCACTAGAGGGCCATTCAACCGATGCTGCTTCCGCTTGTTCTCGCTTTGGCACCAATTCCTAGGTACACAACCTTCGACCAACCATCTAATGCTTCCGTGTCTGAGGTAAGGTCTACTACGTGCCCTTATTTACACACCTACTGTTAGCAGACTAGGACGAAACACACATCTCCCATTCATCGTTCTCCCTCCCAACTTGGAATCGTCAAACATCGATCGTTCATTTTCGGAAACTGGAGGAATTGGAAAACTATTTATTTTTTATTTTTTAACTTGTAATCAACTTTTCGATCGAGCAATTCTTTGAGTAACTGTAGCTCGAACAAAGTTAAGTGCAATAACCTATACTATAATATCGAATTTAAACTTGAAAGAGAAGGATAAGCTGATAATTTATAATCTTCCAGAAGCTTACACTCTTAAAGTGAAATATAGGTCGGTGAAGTGGGGTAGTTTTTGCTCATTCTCGAGTCACGAGATAAGCAGTGCTTTAAAAAAGTGATAACTTATAGACGTAAGTACCTATTCTCTGGTCGAGGCGAAGACAACGTGCGCCTTTTTCGTCGGGAAGGTTAGTTTTATGGGTCTCGAAAAGTAAATTGAACGCACAGGGCAACGTCCAGCTGCTATGGACCGCGTCGACGAAAGGTCTCTATAATTTGCAAATTTATGCAGGATTTACATTCGATTCCTATGGACCGCCGACTAATCTCGTGAAACCATATCCTTCGAAGGATCGTTCTAGATATCGATTTACACGCTGGTCAACAGCGCTATAGAGTACCGAAGTATGTCCCACCGTGGGTGGAATTCTATTGACAGAGGAGGATTCACGACTGTAGGTTGCCTTGCTTGATGACGCACAGCTAGCATTAATTTTAAAACACTGGCGAAGTTTAACAACAGATTAAAAGAGATAAATGATCGCGCCAGAGGCAATAACAATGATTTATCTCTTTTATCATTTCCATACTCAACGGGTCGAACCCCAATTTTGCACCAAACACAAATTTACATTTTTACATGTTACATACCTGTACGCTTGGATGTTTCTTTCTGCACTGTACAAATTTGTTGTTATGAATATTTTCTTTATTGGCTGTCCCTGTGCTCAATATTCTGCCTGCATGCCCGTATATTGCTCTTGAAAAAATTTCATATGGAAATATTTTAAAGAACATTCGATATAACGCTGGCAAACGGAATTTTGTTTAATGATTTGGCAATTGCACCTCGTTAAACGTAAAGGTTAGAGACCCTTCGCTAATTTGTCCCCGAGCGAATAGGGGCACTTAACGAAACTAGATGTGGAAAGGCAAAACGTCGTGTTTTCTTTTTCCAGCTAGCGGCAAACAAACGGTTCTTTGCCGTCGTCGGGTTTTCCACTTTTCACGCGTACGGATATAAACCCGGGTTGCCGAATCCGACGCACACTTGAACGAACCCCCGAAATTTGTACGCTTTTTACGAGTCAAGTCCGAGTTAATTTCACGCACATCGAGTTACCAGGACCAGCCAAGGTTGATACACAAAGACCCAACCCGGACATCCATTTCGGTTAGAGGCTTTTACGCTTTTGTTGTGAACGCGGTCCCGCAGCAAAATAGTGAAAACCAAGCTCGCTGCTATCAGAGAAAGGCGGACGTCGGTATACAAAAGTTTTGCGCAAATAAATCTCGCTACGCAAGGAACGGACAATGGGGACCGCCACCGCTGAAAGCGCGTTTAAGCGTGAATTATTGTTTATCTAGGACGTTTTAAGACAAAAAGGAAGCTTAAAGTGGATCACCTGTTTTCTATCGCGCCGCCAAAGTATTATCCCCCTTATTGAGGCGTCTATTCTATCATCCTGTTGGCGCGTCAGCTGGTCAGGTTTATCAAAACGTCGTTAGTTATTTGCAATGTTTCGTGGGTACAGGGTCTTGGTATCCGTAATTTATTCCTTAATATTTTAAGGATCTTCGGTGATAGTGTAACCGCGCCTGACAAAATTCGAGAGTTCTTAAAATCTTTAGAAAACACTGGAAAGCAATTGGAAAACGATAACATTCTTCGTCGAAAAGTTTGCAAATTTAATTCCCTTCTCCCGGAAGAAGTAATCAGATTCTTTAATTAAAACATAGTTGTTAACGTGCAACAATTTTAGAAGAAAACAAACAGTATCCGTAAGAAACATGTGGAAGTGGACTGGTCTGTACAAACATGGAGACTCGATTATTAGAGATGGGAGGTTTTACGAACGTCGTAAAATCTCTGCGTGAGAACTCAAGGTAGAATCTTGATTATCCGACCAAATCGGGACACATACCGTTTAGGTGATCGAATTTTTCAGATTGAGTAACTTTGTTTTCTCGCAGATATAGCTTTAAATTTAGAACTTCCTTTCGATCTTTCGTTTCTTTTTATTATCTGCACGGTTCGTAGTCTTTGGGAATTTTTTCCTCGATGAACTTCCAACAAAGTCTTTAATGTCTCTCGTTTTATCAATTTCTTATTCAACTCTTAATCCATTTATTTATTATTTCCTATTTCGTTTCTTCGACGTGTGATATTAGATGCCCAGAATTTAATTATGGAATCTGAAGACATCGTATGTGGCACAGAGTATGGAAGCACTGTATTTCTCTTCCGTTTTTGTAATCAACAAAAAAAGTGTTACAATATATGTCTATAATGTTAATTTCTTTACAAATGTTTTCACATTCATCCCTCTTTTAATTAAAATAAAATTGATGCAATTTATATTTAATATTTTTAATCGAATGCGTTTGTATTTCGATTTACATTATCATTATTGTTACTTTCATTACAATATCAGATTGTTTCCAACGTTGCTTAATACTTAAAAAATAAGTGTAAATTAATGTTAACGTTAGTCGTTTCAAGACCATTCCCTTTTTTCCTACGTATTTTTTTTCATCCTACAATCATAAACCGGACATGCCCTGCCCCAGTTTTTAGAGTCATCCTGCATACTCTCTTTCATTTTAAATTCCTGAAATATGCAAAGTGCGCGGAATTAAATAACATGCTCTCATCAAACTCGAATAGGATATTGGTATTAACGATAGTCTATATTTAAACTAGTACTCATTTCGACTGTAAAGTGCATGGAATTATATCGCTTTATTATATAATCTGGAAAAGGCTTATATTATTTCACAATAGCTAATGAAATATATTAAACGCTTTAACAATTTTTATTTATTAAATTGCTTTAATTAAACGCGTTATTTCATGTTAGTTGTCATTTGCATAACTGCATACAATGAAAATCAGTATTCCAATAAATTTTGCAATTAATTCTTTTCCATACGTGTCAAGCCTATTTTTGGAAAACTTAAACATTAAACATCAAATTATGTTAATATTACCGTTCCGCAGTATCCATAAATTATCGATTCATGAATAATTAAATCTTTGATATTATAAGGTCCTGTATTAATTAAAATCTTAGTTAAACGAGACATTTTATTATTACTATAGCCTTTAACGTTTTAATATCTTTTTACGTTTTCCGGATCTATATTAAAAGTTATAATGTGTATAATTCCATTATGTTACCTTCAACCGAGGCTTTTAAAATTATGAGCAATAACATTAATAATATGAATTTAATAAATGGATTAATTTTGTGCTTTCATAATTAACTACGAATAAAGTTAATAATATAGTATGTAATATGGGTTTGCTTATTTTTCAAAAAAGAAGGTTTACGAAGTAACCCGTACAATAATAAGATTATTTACATATTGTTCAAACAATTTATCGAACAGCAGGCAGAGAAAATAATAAATATGTACGAAGTAGTCCGTATAATAATGTAATATTATTAGACTAATCTATCGAAAAAACGGGCGAAGAAAATAATAAACAACACCTGCCGTGAGAACAAGAGAACTCTGATTATGTTACGGATAAAGAAAATCTGTTTAAGATTGATAGCCCTGAAACTAGTCTTAAGTAATTCCTCTGTTGTGTCAAAGGGTTAAATACCAGGAACTACAACTAACAATAAGTGTTGGTGGCTGAATTCATTTGGCTTTTCTCTGGTACGTTAGCTCTTCCCAAGCGGTTGCTTGTTGTGGTAATGTTCGTACTCTACCAGCATTATCATTAGGATTCAACCGCGTAATCATCGTTAACGTTCGCAAATAAGCTCGGTGAATTAGGAATATTTATTCATTACCTCGTTGCGAGGAAATTTCGTATACAGTTTGTCGTTAAAAGGATTCACCGTGCATGGTACTTAGTAGTTATTCTATTTTTAGCGTGCAAGCAAGTCATCTAACGTGCGATTATAAATCAAGTTTCGTGTCCGTATGGTGCCACGGAGGTAGAAAATGGATTGACAAGTTCCCTGCTACGCGCTGGCATACTTCGAAGGAAATTTCGTTGCCCACTCGCTTATCTTGCATCTATTTGCAAAACAGTTTTCAGGAAATTGGCACACGGAAATGGTAAATCTCGATGCGCACGCAGCATTACGCAATTATATCGTTCCGTGTAAACAAGATTTTTCTTTTATCGTTATTTTTACAATTTTTGATCGTATAAATATTTCAGCAAAATAGCACGAATATCAAAAATCAATTTAACAATGCAACGATAATTTTTTTTATTTGTGCACATACACGACCGCGTGTTTCCTGGAAAGTTAAGAGTTTTTCTGGTTTTACTTAACGTCAGTTATCTTTTTACTTATAATTATTAGTATTTGAAAATGAAGAATAATTCATGGTTTTCTAGGATTGTAATATTATTACGTTATATAAAATTCCCCCCTTAAGAGATATTTCATATACGACTAACGACTGGGTGTTCTGAAACATTGTTTTCGGGAGTCCCTTTGATAGCAGCAATAGGCAGCCAATTCTTTTGCATATAGAACAACCCGCCACTGATTGGAAAACCTGTATATTGAAAGCAAAAAAAATTCTACAGGCTGCGGTCTCGCGTTGAATGGTATATACAGGGTGATTTTAGAAACTGCGGCAATTCGTAGTTCTTTTCCAAGGGAAGATATAAAAAAATTCGTATCGAGAATCGATCAATGAAATTTTATTTCGTTTGGTGATACGCGACACAAAGGTGCAACTGCGACACGCGTTTATTTTTTAAATTGAAAATGCGACTTCCGATCATTTCGCACTATAAACGTTTGAACATTTTATTACACGTCTTACATTTTTTATTTATTTTTTAAAAATAAATTATCCACAAATCCGTTGTATCTTCGCTTAGAAAAGGAATCCCCAGTTTCAAGAATCACCCTGTACGTACCGCTGTAGAATCTTTTTCCCCCTCCATTCAATATACTCGTATGATTGCACCAAAACAAAAAATTGATATCTTAAGAACATGTCCCCGCACGGAGAATTCAACTTCCTCGTGTATTAATTCGTTGTATCTTCATTCGGAGAAGGTCTGTCCCAGTCTCTAAAATCCATCCTGTAGATTGACTAAACAGGAAAATGGTGTCCTTTTAAACGTGAAAACAAAAAAGAACCTGTGGCGTGCAATCATAGACCACCGTCGCGCTATCGAAGAAAAGTAAACCATCCTGTTACGTATTTATTCATTGTATAACAACGCCCTCGCAACGGTGGCGCTCCAAAAACGTCGATATAACCGTGTCGAAGGAAAGTAACAAAGAAACCGGATCGTGCAATTTCATCGAGCTTTGAAATACGAGTAAAGCGTACGGTAGGCAGTGTTGCGCCACGCCAGTTAACGCTGTTATTAAAAGTACGTTACAAGTCGAGGTTGGTTTCCCCTTTTGCCATTGTAGTTCCCGGACCAGTTGTTTCCATAGATTTCCACGGCGCAATAAGCTGGATTTCAAACTTAATTTACGCCGGGAAATAACGTTCGCGTCAACTGGTTTCCGCAGCGCCGTTGAGGAACGCTGATGCAACGCGAATATGCTCTGACATCGAAACCACGGACCGCATAAACTGCAGATCTTCCCCTAACGCTCCAGCACCCATGTCTTCGTCTTCGTTTTCCTCAAAAAGCCCGAATATCGCCCTAAATATCGTTACACGAAATTAGAGAAATCAGAGGGATGGCAATCACGCTTAGAAATTTAACCAGCAAGCTATAACTAAAAACACTTTACGAAACTCTATTAAAGAAGAGAAAAAGTACTTTTTAATATTAATACCGACTATACTTTGTATGAGTTTTTTTTATTATTATTCAGAAGCTAAAATTTGGTAAAAAAAAACTATAATACAGTATATCACAAATACAAAATATTAGTAAAACAAGCGTCCATGGAATCAGAGGACAGAGAAGCAAAATGAAAGACTCATGGCAAAAGTTCAGCGAAAAATTTCCCCTAACGCTCCAGTACCCATGTCTTCGTCTTCGTATTCCTAAAAAAGCCCGAATATCGCCCTAAATATCGTTACACGAAATTAGAGATACCAGAGGGATGGCAATCACGCTTAGAAATTTAACCAGCAAGCTATAACTAAAAACACTTTACGAAACTCTATTAAAGAAAAGAAAAAGTTCTTTTTAATTTTAATACCGACTATACTTTGTATGAGTTTTTTTTATTATCCAGTAGCTAACATTTGGTAAAAAACAACTATTATACAATATATCATAAATACAAAATATTGTAAAGGTTCAGCGAAAAATTTCAAAAGACTATGAAATATACGGGTAATAAATATTTGGGCGCGACTGGAGCCGAATGGTTTTGTCAAAAGAGACGTAACAAAGAACTTTTGAGAAAGGGCTATGCACGTGCAATGATAAATTGAAAGAAAATTCAAATTTCAAAGCTATATTTGTTTTCGAATTTCCATACTAAAAAATAAAATGATTGTTCGATCGTTCGAAAGACTCGATTGCCCCAGCAGTGTGTGTTACGATTTGTTCGACTAAATAAGATTCTGTGTCATTTATAAAATATTATATCCGCGTAGTATCAACACACGCGTTGCAAATATTAAGGTTATTACACAAAATTCCCGCTAAAAATTTCGTCGATGGAGCGACGAGTCGTTTCTGTGATTTTCCATTTCGTCCCCTTCGCGTAGATTTTTTTTCTATCGGTTCCAAGTCAATCTATTTTGCGTCGACAGACTTCCTCTGTACCGTGTAACAAACCGAACACATCGTTTTGGAAATCGTGTGTAACGTCTTGTATCCGTTCATGAGCAGCGGTTTCTTGATCTTTACTCTGCCTTTCATACCTACTTCCTTGCAGCATATGACATACTTTTGTATACTTTCAGCACTGAACCTGACAGTGACAAAACTGATATCGACATTTCTGAATACACTGAATTTCTTCTCCATTTGAACAGCATTATTCGGTTCAATCGAAAGCATAACACGACCGTACTCCATGTTTCGAAGTTTCCAAACCTGGATTATGTGCGTCCAGATGCTTCTGATTCTACTTATCGATTTTTTAAATCACGAATTCCTACTGCTCGTAGCAAAATTTGCACAAAGACAAAATATTTAGTCTGCTCACGATTTAAAAGACTTATATGAAAAAAAATTTGAACCGATACTAACCCACAACGTTCGTCAATCTTGTGGTTATATTGTCATGTTCTATCTACCAGGAAGTTTATTTAGAATTTTCCTAGTTGCTCTCTCGATACTGTAACTAACGTGGAAATTCCATTTGACGGTCATGACTAAACAACGCTGATAAAATTTTTATCGAATTGCTGCCTCGTCCACTATCGTAAAGCTCTCTCTAGCTTGTTTTCCTATGACGAGGGAGCTTTGTCGTCAACTGTTTGACGATACAGTGGATGACCACCGCAATGAAGCAACTATAAATAACGATAGTTGACTCTTTCTGACTGATCTCTCCCTTTGTACATTTGCGAATTTTGTTTGCGACCGATCGTGTTAGTTTGTTGCTACTGGTCTACGTTAAATCAAACATGATTTACCGGCCAATCAATTAGCCTGTCGAATTTACCGCAACGATACGTCGGTTATTGATATCGCTTGAGGCTCTGTGCTTCCTATGAGGATGGAATTACTGTGTCCTATTACTTCGTGGCGATGCATCATACCCGTCGACTTAGGTGTACCGACGTAAGCAGATTTTATGTGAATGTGGAGAGACGCATTTCGATTGAATTTTCAGACCGAGGAACGAGACTGTTTCTTCGATTCTTTTTGCAACGAACGTGGTCCGAATCGATTTGCCTGACGTGAACGTAATAATTCTGAAAACATTTAACAGTAGTGTTCTCTGATACCTCGAGAAATGGGAACTCTATTTTTGTTTCTCGAAAGTTCTTAAGAAAATTAATTTTTTTTAAATTTATGGCGATGTATTCTTTGTAAACAATTAGGATTAAGCTTGAACGTAAACCTGGATACTTTAAAGACCCTGGAAATACTAATAGTGTACCACAAATTCTCCCTTGATATCTGAAGCACCGTTCGAGAGAAATGTGATTCCAAATCGTTTGCGTAAGCTCGCTCTCAAAATGCTCGGTAAACAGTAAGTTCGAGATTATTCAATGAGAATTTCCAAACTGTTGAAGGAAAACAACGAATCCAGATAAACTTATCCATCTTGAGTCCATTAATCTTAAAGAAGCTTTTCGAAGAAAACTTACAAATTAATATTTATGATTTGAAACAGAAATAGGCAGGCCGTATGACAACGAAGTCACAGACCACGCCAAGTAACAACCGTGAATAAAACATTATTCATAAATATTGAAAGTTCCCGATAAACATTTTCGAACGTTATCTGATTCCAGCCGAATGTTTTGTTGCAGGTATAGAAACTAAATTCGCCGGTTCTAGTTGCAACGATCTCGTCATTTCCGATGGAGAGGGATCTACGATAATTAGCGGTCATTTCGATCAAAGAATCAGATTCTGGGACACCAGAGCCGAATTCAGCTCAAATGACATTCTACTAGAGGGGAAAGTGACATCGTTAGATCTGTCTCGTGGTAAGTTTTACACATTCAGTTACAATAAATATTTAACAAAAAATAATTCGATGATATATTATATCGTTCCTCTTCTGCCAGAACCACGAATGCGCTAACTTTCACCTTTTACAGCAAAGATAACTTTAAAAAGCAATGGTGATATACTCTAAACTTGATTCATGAATGTGAATTATTGTTCGGTTCAGCAATGCTTTAAATTTTAAAGTTTATTGAATTGCACATGGTTCTGTTATGGCCAGTCGCTAAAGTATTCGAACGATGCATTTAATATTAATCAAAAACACTACCAATTCAAGAATTAACTATAACCTTATAAACACGATTCACCTTTTATGATTCTGAGAAGATTTTCCATCGAACGCATTAACTTTGATGTAATATTTACGTCCGTAGACGTACCTATATCAAACACGTTTGATTCGAACACGCACTACATAATTCATCGATAGACCGAAGAAAATTCGACGTTTAAAAGTACTTTCCATGGAAGATTTAATATTTTGTAGGACATCCGTACTATGTCGGAATATTATAACGATAGTCGATATTCCGTCAGTATCTCAAAGCGTTTATTTCACTTGCAAATTCGCCGCACTAATTGAAGGATACTTTCAAAAGACACACATTGATCCGGCGCATTTCATTAATCTGGATAATGCGAGGATAGAACTCGAATGAGACGATATTGCAGCGACTGAAAAATTCTGCTCGATTACATCGTGCCCGCTCTAATGCTTTTCCTTTATCATTGGCCGTAATACATTATGTATACTTCCATTAAAGTATAATATACCATTCCTCGGGTAACGTGTTCGCTAGATTCAGAATACCTTTCTCGAACGCCTCCCCATAAGATTTATTCGCCCCAAAAAGGAATTACTTACTTAACGGATTCGTCTCGTTGCATTTCAAGGCGTACCAAGCCTTTCCCCACTGTCGTTGCTCAAATAACGGAAACTCGCGGAAAACTTCCTCGCAACGTGATCGGAATGGAATCAGAACCTAATCAACGATTGCTTATCATCCTTTTACCGGCACGTACGAGACATTCCACGTCAAACCGATCAAGATTCGACACCATAGTCACGGGCGCGTTTCCAATTCGCAGCGTTTGTTGATAGTCGTCAAATACCACTGCACTTTTAGCTCCATCTATGGAGCAGTTTCTCAAAACGTTTAATATTATATAACAATTGAGGACGATTCTACGAGAAAACACAAGTAAAAATTATGGAATAAAACTTTTTCGTACGAGAATCTGTTCTCAAGAAAATCGGTTTTAAAATTTTACTGAGTACTGTGTTTTATATTTTCTGTCCCTAATTATACTACCTTATGTATAAGGAATTAATCTTGAAATATTTGTGCATATTTTTGAACAATGACAAAATATTTTGAATATTTAATTTCTAGTAATTTGTAAATGAGACTCAGTTGTCTGTAGGATGCATATATTTTGTTGGGGACAAAATTTTTAACAATTATATCCTAACGAGAGATCCACATAAAAACAATGAGAAAATTTCATTTAATCGCGTGCCCTATTTGACCTTGTTCCCGAGTTGCAGCCATTTTTGTACTTCTGGAATGCGCAGCTGGTTAGCTTCGCAGGAAGTGCTCAAAATGGCTATCTTCGGTACAAATGTAAACGTAAAGACGTCCTGCATTGAGCTTTTTAATGTTTCAAATATTGCAAGTGTTTTCTCGGATTCGTTGGTAACTTTTTCATAAATATCCAGGAAACGAGCACGCCGCCAAATAGATCCTGCATCTATCCATCTGTGAAAAAAATCATTCGTACAAAAACTGTTTGGCTACTCGGTTGAAATGGGGCAGTGCACTCATGCAGAAATCACACACAACGTTCGACATGCAATGGAACTTCTATTGCGTACTAACAGTTTAGTAGAATCAATTATACCGGTTCAGTTTGTAATTAATAATATTACTATGGATAGAAAACGCTTGTGCTTGAGTTATTTAAATTACAAACACACGTGCACAAATCTTTTTACCGTCTTTTAATGTGGTACTATGAACGTGGGAGGTGTTAAACGTAACGTTCAAATTACCAAGACTTCACAGATCGAACTGCAAGTGTCGCGTGTGGTGCGTCCGAGTATATTTGAGTGTGTTTGTTTAGGCGTACATGATGTGAAATATAATGTTTGACTAACTGAATCTAACAGATAACTGAGTCTCAGTAGATAAAATATATAAGCATGTCTTAAGTCAAGTGTTTGCATACCTTTGTGTTTGAAGTATGATTTCATCTGCGACAATAAAAGCCATTTGTATGTTACTAGAAATTAAATATCCAAAATATTTTGTCACTGTTCAAAAACATGCACAAACATGGCAAATATGAAATGATGGACTATCGACTAAAATTGGCGGATAGTTTTAAAGCTTTATCACTTAATACTCTGAAAACCGGTTCCACCGAGAAAACTAAAACTTTACGCGCTGGAAGCTATCCGCAAACGTTGTTAGTTTGAAAAGAATCCATGACTATGGTGTCAAATTTCCAACGATTTAACGCGGACTGGCTCGTACACGAGTTGCATGGCTAACCGTATTAGCACATCCAATTTAACTTCAACATCGACGACACATGTAAATTCAAGGAGCAACACCTGCTTGTTTTCAGATGCAAATTACCTTTTGAGTTGCGTCAGAGACGACACGCTGAAACTTATAGACCTGCGGATGAAGAAAATCATTGGATCGTTTAGGTAAGAAAAATGTCTTAGAAAAGATATTCTTATTCTAATTTCAACCAAGCGTTTTTGATCGTAGAATTATTTTCTTGAGACTTTTTCATGGAAAATTGAATCTACATTTCTTACAACTTGTGGAGTTTTGCATAACTCGAGTAAATAATGACTGTTATTTGCACAATGTATGCCCAATATTTTGCTACTCGGACACAAGTAGAAATAACCTGTCTTGGACAGACAGACTCCAAATCTATTTCTTCCTTTGACCTTTTTATTGTTCATTCAATTATATATGTAATTATTTCTGTAATAAAATAGAATTTCGTATACAATTAATGTATTTAACCATAATGTTTATTATTAACCAATTAGGAGCTTTAATTTTATTAATAAACGGTTACAAATGCTATTGAATGTTTTATGCGCAATTACGTGTACCGTTTGTTAATTAATAAAACAAATCTGCTAAATGTAGTAATGTAAATTTGATCTCTATCGGCGATTGGGCGAGAAATTTCGATTTAATTAATGGTTTGGGTTAAAATAATTTTAGAAATTATATCGAAATTAATTGCAAACGTGATTTTCATTGGTTTTCAGTGCTGACGGTTTTAAAGTCGGCTTCGATTGGACACGAGCAACTTTCAGTCCAGATGGCCAATACATAGCAGTCGGTTCTTCGAACGGATCCGTTTTCATTTGGTCTGTCGTCACCAATATGATAGAATCGGTGTTGAAAAACCACTCGTAAGTAACTTTTCCGTATCATCATCTATCAACAATAGTAACTTTACTCGTTTCTAGTATTTTTTCAATACATTCCATCAATTAGCTAGACTTCGTGTAACATTCTTTTTTATTTCATAAACAAATATTCTCGAAAACATATTAATTTATTCTCGAATAAATTTTTCGCTATTCGTTCTATCGAAAAGAACTTCTTAAATTCGAAGCATTCAATATTATTATATTTTAATTTTAATTTTTTGAACGGTAGAACTGGCTGCAGTCGCGTGAGATATTCCTTACAAGTGTACGCGTATATGTTGATTTGATTATGTGGTGAGCCAACGAGACGTTGAAGATAACAATTAGAGTTAAAATGTCGGAAACTAACTGTCATGGTTAGGATCAGAGAGCAAAGTGTAAGAATTAGCGAGTGAACGAGAATAAAAAGCAGAAGACTAAAGAAGAGGAAGTTCAAACAACGTAAACAATGCATGAGCGAAAGTAGTGTGTCTGTATAGACTAACGGTGTTACGGTGTTGAATTGGGAGCTTATGCAACATAAATAATTCCCTTCAAGTTTACATTCAATTATACATCAATACCTGAGAATATTTCGTTCCCTTCTTGTACCACCTTCCCTAGAAAATATTTCACAATGTCTCGAAGAATTTACTTACATTTGCAAGGTTGCACAATTTTAGATATTTAGAATTGCTATAAACTAGTTCTAATCTTGCATAATTTGATCTTCTCATTTAAGATATTTCTGTGGTTAAATTTGCCATCATTTTTTCTACTAATTGCATTACAATCATATTGTATTTATAGGGTATTTATTTTCCTTGTAATTGTAATCGTAATAACAGTGTACTTAAAATGTAAGTGCTCCGTAGAAGTAATCTTGGCAAACGTAATCGGATTACGTTTTGTTCAACAGTGTCTAGAGGCAGAAAGAAACTGCAAACCTTCCAAGTTGAACTTAAAATGTTAAAGATTTTCTAGCCACGGGCGACTGAATTAAAAAACAAAAATGTATAAAAGATACCCAGGAAATTCTAAGCCACGAAAACAACAAGAGAGTTGCGTTTGCAAAGTAAATTCAATACAGACGCGAGACTTTAGCGTTATTTCCGAGATCAAATGTCAGTTTTTAGTGCCGCGGGCGGAAAAATCGCAGTCTCTGTTTTGATATTAAATCGATATCGATTGGAATGTGCAATAACGATATTAAACCTTGGACGGCTATGAATTCAATATATAGAAAAAAAACTATGTTAAAGTCAGTATGACATTTTATGGGTTCCCCTCCCAATAACGGTAAAACTTATTAAAGTATAAAATTCTTATCTCAGTTATCCGCATGCAAAGTTCTTCATAACCGTTAGTTTTTATAATCACAATCGAAGCTGTACAATTTATTCCATTTGCTCTTTATACTTCAATCTTCCTTTGGCTTTAGATATCCCCGCTGATGTTTAATAATTCAATAATAACGAATCAGTCGTACAAAGCGAATTATTATTTGTGATCGACGCATTCGGTCGGCTGTTCGCGATTACATCGAAGCTATTAATGTAAAATAATTTACATTAAAGAGGAGAAGATATATGAATTATATGACGGAATATATTGACGAGTGAACAGACGAACATAGATTTTACTAAAAAAAGTTACATTTTATATCGATTTTTGTGGAGATTCTATATAATCAAATACAATAAGACCTCGGTTGTTGCAAAAAACCGGGTCCCAGAATTCCTGCAATAATCGAGACAACCCCACAGTCTATCCCCTCTACAACCCCAAGCTTATTTGCTACTTAGCGACCGTACCAACCATTTCTCAACACCAACGAACGATGCTTTCACGCAGTAATCGAGGTTCTACCGTATCGCGCACGTTTCTTCATCTTTTTGCCGCGAACTCGCCATAAACGTACACTCGTATGAAAATATTGCATTCTGAATCCAGGAACGTGAAATCGTGCCTGTTATTTAACGCGGCTAAAAACGATTTAATTCAATGGCATGCTGTCGATAATCCATCCAGTTACAATATGTGCTGTAAAGTAACCATCGATCGATCTCGCTAGACCAGTTTATAAATCGCCTAGGTTTTTGCCCGCCTCTGCTTGAATTTCCTATAACGCGTATCCGCGCTTGGGAACCGCGGCACGGTGGCTAAATAAGAGGACATTAAAAGCGCGTTAACGTCAAATTAAAAGTCATTTTAAGTCGACCACTCTATCGCGGCGCTATTAAAGCGTGCAGCTTCCTTTCAACCGTCTCTAATTTTCCCTTTCGTTTTTCTCATGGTGTAGCCCGATCTTCTTGACTCGGATGCTCGCTGAACCCCGTACGCAGAGGCACCAAAGCGTTCGTAATTCTAGTAGGCATCTTCGAGTGCTTTGCATACCCGGCTGACACGAAAATTTCAGCGAGGCGTCCTTTGGTCCGTCGCTACGCCAAACGCATGCGCCCTCTGGTTATCCTTCCAGGGTGCATGCCGGAAGGGTCCAGAAAAATATTTCGGCGTGACCCGATTTCCTCGTCCGACTCGCGGAACCGTATATCTACCACCATCCGCCACGGAACGTATACACATAATATTTTCATGTGTACACATTATGTATACACGTACGATACATCGCGATATCGCAAGTTTATACGATAACCTGGATGCCTCCTCCAGGCTGCCGCGTCGGTTCCCGCAACTCAAACTGTCACCTCGGGTGAACGAGTGCCTTTCGTTTAGAAGCTACGCGCGTGACAGAGAGCCCCAATTTTATTCCTTCTTTTTACTGCCTTGTGTATTGCAAAAACAGGTTAAGCATTGTCACGCGTACCGCCTCCTTGATTTTTGCAAAACGATGACGTTGGAGGACGGCACCGAAGTCTAGTACAAGAGACATCATGTTTGGTCGACCAGCAAAAGTTAAGAACAAGCTGAGTTAACGGAATAAGTCGCGATACTTTTTCGTTGCGGTTTTAAGTTACGAAAAATCTGAGCAATTTATTTTAATTTTAATTTTCGTATCATCGATGGAAATGAAAGTCTTTGTAACTTATGTAAATGATAAATACTGTTTTCTTCGTATTGACCAAAGTTAATATTTGTTTGATATATAGCTGACTGTGACTAAATATGCGTCTGTAAATGTCAAATTCGATATATAGAAACCACTGTAAATTTGTCGATATGGCAAATACTAATCGAACTAGAAGCTGTATAAATTGAACTAAACCGAAATTGCTTTCGCATGCCAATAGAAGTGGTAGTAGAAGGTAGAAGGAGAAAATTAAATAGTCAATCAACGCGTGTATAGTGAAGCGTTAAGGTGATGGAATTTACAATAGAATTAGCAATGAAAATTGATGGTTATTTCACTATTGACCAGGATTTTGCGTCGCATAAACTAATGACCGATTGCATTACTATCATTAAAACGCAATTTATGAGGCAAAAGACGGTTTTCTCTCGCGTCGTGAACTCAGGGGCATTCTTCATAGCTCCTTGTAGTAAAAACCGAGAGACCTCTTCTCGCGGTTGGGTTAATTTGTACAAAAATTAGGTCGCAATTAAGGGATCATAATTTTGAGAAATCGTGTTCCTTGCTCGCACGTAGAAAGAGCTGATAAATAAAAAATTGCTCATATTTGTTAAATGGAAGTATCGATCTTTAATTATTTATATTTAAAGTTGTATAGAGGGTGTCTGTCCACCCTTGGGAAAAATTTTAATGGGAACAAATTTTTCGGCGAAAAAAAAATTTCAAATCGTTCTGAAGAAATTATTTCCTGTTGCGGGAATCAATTACAATCATTTTTGGTGAATAGACATACATCCGAATTCCTATGCAGTTTCGAGACAAAAATTCAAGTAGGTGCCTAATTATTATATTTTGTACTTCGATACTATGCTAGTAAAATTTATTTTACTAAACTTGTATACAATATTCGATGACTTTGTTAATTTGTCTTTCCTTTAACAGTAGGTCGACAAATCATTGTAAAGTAGATTAACGAGTTAATCTTATATCAATTTCTTAAGTAGTTAATTATGCGAATTACTGGAAGTACCATTAAACATTACATGTCACACGTGATTCATGCATGACGGTGCACCATCCTCTTTCAATAAAGTAGCCGGACAATTCATGAACGAACAAGTTTCTAACAGATGGATAGATCGTAGAGGATTCATTCCTAGTTTGCTGGTCACCCACATCCGAATCTCCTAGATTCTTATTCTTAAATTCACTTGAAACGTTTGTTTACTACACACCCGTATGTCAAACATAAACTGTCAGACGCAAATATTCAGACCGTCAAACATAATTAATCAAAATTGAAGGGAACAAAAGTAATTGAAAACTACTTGGATTATTAAATAACTAGTACATTGACCTAAACTTTAATTTTTTAACGCTCGAAGAATAAATGATTTGTTTCATTAAAAAGACAACTTTTACCAGTAGGTGTTGCAAAGGTACAAGCACTCTGCAACGGAGGGTTAAGTGAGCCATCGAGCAATTCAATGATTTATACGCCGCTTCATTAAGAAAAGTGAGGAGTAACATCATCCAGGCCCCCGATGCGTTCAGTTATGGTGCCACATACGTCACGCAAAATGCCTCCAAGAACCCTACACGGCAGAAGCAAACATTTTTTCGCTACTCCTGATAATTTTAACAGCTCGTAAACCTTTATACGACCCACCAAACACAATTTTTATATTCCGAAATAGGGGCAACAACCTCGTGTCTGGTGTCCACTCGAGAGTTTAGCTCTAAAGAGTAGCCACGAAGAGTAAGAGTCTCTATTAGACACAGCAACGAGAGTAAGGGTACTTTCACACAGACGTCGACCTTACGAATGACGAGGCAACTTCCATCGCGAAGGTTCTTCCGGTTTCCTCGTAAGAAAGAACTCCTATACTCGGGAATAATATTCCCGAACGGGCACCGGGCATTAGCGACGGTGTAACTTACGCGCCTTTAACTCACGCGCGAGCGCGAATTATCTAAACTAGATGTTTCAATTTCTGAGAGGGGATAAAAAGGGCGATCAGGAAGAGGGAATCGAGGGAGTAGAAAAACCCGAATCCACGGTTGGTCTTATTTTCCAGTCATCGCACCGGGCCCCGATCATTCTCATTCGCGTCTCACGGTGTGCACATGGCGGGGATCCGTTCCACAATTATCCATCCCCGTTCCTCCCCTTTCCTAGACGCTTGATACACCGCGTCCTCGGCCTCCTCGAGTTTCCCAAGGACGCAGGATCTTCGGTGGTGGTTTCTATGGGAGAGCCCAGCGGGCGGTTGTAGTCCGGCGTACACCTAAGTACCGGTCGTATCGAAAAATAGCTTAAGCACCAGTCACGTAAAAGCTGGTCCGGTGAGTTGGGCTGCGTGTGTGATTTCTCTCGTGTATGCGCACGTTTCACTGTTATTACTTTCACCGTGGCTGGAGCGGTGCCCGTGGTCAGCGTCATCTTTCGTCGTCATCTCTTCCCCTAGTCGTCCTCATCGCCTTCGTTCTCTGTCGTTCCCTTCGACTTCCACCGTGATCGTTCCAGCACGAGTTGGATCGTGTAATTCGTACGTTGCGGCGTGTACGCGCGCACTCAGGAATCCCCGGGACTAACTTTAACAAGCGCCTCGCCCTTTCGCCCTCTTTTTCCACCGCATCGCGGCCTCCCGCCCAGAGGAAGCAAGACGGAACGAGCCGCCGCGATTTCGTATTTAATGCGCGCTCTCGAAAGCCTGATACACGTAGCTACATCTATCACGGATAAAGCGTGAGATTCGGTCGTTTCGCGAAATCCTATAATGCAAACTGATGGAATGAATGCGTAACGCCGGGTTTGAACCGGCGTTAACGGATTACCGTGCATGATCTTCTTCTTATTTGGCAGCCGCTTCTGCTTCTCGTTCAAAGTTGCATTTTAAGGGGGTCGTCTATTGTAAAATGCGTCTTTTTGTCTTCTGGTTGGTATTTTTTATAGAGATTCTATGCAAGTAATCGACTTTTCGCATATATATTTACTACTCTTTCAGTAACATTCACAAATTGTCTTTAGCATATTAACAAAAATAGTAAAACTCAATATTTTTAAAAATCTCTACTTCCAGCGATAAAGGCGTGCCTACTGAATATTCTCTCCAAATTTGAAGTAAATCGGCCTGCTAGATCTTGAAATATCATGGAAGTTAGTTAAAAAAAAAAAGCATCTGAACATGAAGTTATAACACCCACAATTTGTAATAGTTTTCGATGAACAAAAAAACTGTACGTACTTACAAGATGAGTGAATATATCTGCAAAATCTCAGTACAAAACAGTCTACCTATCGTTAAAAAAAAATCACAAAAGAGGCCGAAGAAATAACAGTCTAGACAGCAATACCCCCTTAAGAGGGTCTTCTCCTGTAAAACGCGTTTTTTTATGTTCTCTTTGGTATTTTTTTATAAAGAAACTATGCAAGTTCTTGCATCAGCGTTTCTCACATATATTTATTACTCTTTCAGTAATATTCATAAATTTTTACAACGAAAAATAGTAAAAATTAGTGGCAGTACAGAGTGTTCTAATGGCTTCCATGATTCCAGCCATTCTATTTGTTTAAGTCAAAAAACTGAAAAAAAAGATTCTTAATTAGGAGACATTTTTCTATAGCCAATACTAAAAGGACAGAAAAAAATGGCAGCATTTTGAAGTTGAAATATCGATTTTTTTCTTATTTTTAACTTTAGCAGGCTAAAAAAAAATAGAAAGAATGATGATCTTAACTTAATTCTAGATACATGTACTGAAGGTACACGCCAAATTTGAACGAGATCGGTCGTGTAGATCTTGAGATATCATGGAAGCCAATTCAGAAAAGATAGTTTTGAGAAAAACGTATCTAAACCGAAGAATCAGACCGATCACACAGGTATAGCTCGACCGAGCAATACGTATGCCTTCGTTAATTTTAATAGTTCAGTGATATGCTCTTGCACACATATTTCTAAGACTATATCCTAAGAAAATGCAAAAAAAAAATAATCGAATTTTTTTGCGGTTTACAGTAGAATACCCCCTTAAGATGCCAGGAATCATTTTCTTTTTGGTAGAATATTTGTACTCATTGGTGAAGGATGGATTTTTAATTATTCTTGCTAGGGTGATAGTTACGAATTACCTAGTTATGGTTATTATTCGATTACAAAACCCTATTATATTTGATGCAAAACTAGTGTCTTCGTTGTTCTTTAACCTTTCTATAATAAACGCAATGTAACGTTCCGTACAAAAAATAGATCATCTCCATTTGGTTATTAAGTCACGCAGAGTGCTTGGAAATTGTAGTTTTCAACGCCCCACGTAACCTATCATTCTCGTTTCTTTGCATATGAAACGTACGTGTTCAAGTTCGAATCTTTTTGCTCGTGTGTCCAATGGAACCAATTGTAAGCCAAATAAACATTTCCTCGTTCCAATGGGGACTAGTTTAATCGAAATTATGCTGAATTTTAATTGATTCCAATATCGAATGTAGAATACTAAACATCGGTACTTAAACCTTGACAGCGACTAAACATCTGAATCTTCGCTTAGATAACAATCGGTTGAGTGCGTTGTACGTTGCCATGAATGTCTGTTAAACCTGAAACTGTAGAGCCAATGTAGCTAATTGCTACTACCGTGTGTGAAACCGTAAATTCGCGCAGTTTGTGCAACTGGAACTATAAACGAATATTTTAGACTTCCCCCTTTTGCTTCGATAAAATTCTTGAATCAGTAATCCCATTAACTGTCAAACGTGCTCCGAATCGAATGTGTAACTGGATTGGCCACCTATTTGCCAGATAAAAATACAAGCGAATTATTATTCCTTGACTATTTGTTAATCTTTAACATCTTTATACTGAAAATAGAAAATATATTTTAAAAAATAAAAGTAATCTCAACACAGTTTACATTCACAATATTATTTAGTTGCTTCGTAATTTTAGTAAATACATTTTCTATAGGTTCGAAGTGAAGATTGCTAGTGTGACAACATATAAATGTCAGTAAATGAATGGGAATAAACTCGTTCTCGATTAAAAGAAACAGTCCCAGATATTCATGAATATTATTGAATACTTAAGTAAAACTGCATTTGCATGGAACATTAATTAATGGCATAAAATTCACGATCGCGTTTCTCGCGCCTTAAACTAGCCCGCTTCGTCGTTGTTAATTCGTTTCCGGCGTAGACGATGGTTAACACGATAAAAATAAAAGTCCGATCAATCGTGAATAGCAAGCAAGGACGTTGGCTGCGTTAACAGATAAGGAAAACGACTCGTGGCGTCGTTATGTCGGGCAACCAGAATGCGGAAAAGAGGAAGAAGTGTTCGTGGTACAAAGGTTTTCCCACGTGAACGTAGGAGAGCAAAATAAAAGCTATCATTCCGCCGCGGAGCCGCGATACCTTGATTTGTGTAACTTGTTATTAATAAATAAGTGCGTACCGAGGCGTGGTAATAGCGTAGGTTATTATTCTTTTCAGCGGTAACTGACAAGTAACAGCATCTCATAAATATTACTGCGCCATATTTCAGTCACGCACGCATTTATGGCAGTTTTGTCTTGTACTTTACGAGAGGAAGACTCAACGATGGTTAGGGGGTATAACTGGAGCCCTAAGGAAGTAGTTCGATTAGTATATTTCATGGCTTTTCGCTAATATTTCGCGCTTTCTTCGCTGCTCTAGCGCGATCGTCAGCCACGTACGTTCGCATCGAAGCATTCGAGAGGCGGTTAGGCCTTTTCAGGTGTGAACGGAATGCTTGTTTATGGAGCCAATGCATTCTCTAATCGACGATTGATGAGTCTTGATAACCTAATGATACGTCGCATGCATCTCGAGATCAAGGCCTAATGTGTCAATATAGTGGGTTAGCTCAATGATTTTGAAATAATACTTCTAGTAATTTGTTAGATACCTCGTGCAAAGTTTGATATAGAAACACAATGATAGAAAATACATCTTTCGTCTAATATTTCGTTAAATACACAAAAAAGAAATATCTTAAAATGTTATTAAGAAATTAAATTAAAAAATTTCGAATCGTTCTGGAAAAATTATATTCGATTGCAGGGGCCAATTACAATCATTTTTGGTCAATAGACATACCCTCGAATTCCTAACCATTTTCGAGAAAAAAATTCCTGAAAATATAATTTCAAGCCAGAATTTCACTCCAAAATTTCTTGCGTATCTTTAAAACGTCATAACTTCTGAACCGATTGAAGGATTTTAATGTTTAAAAAAGCAAATAATGCGTATTTTAGTGGAGAATATGTAGAAATTCTAACAATATTAACACTAGAAAGACTGAAACTTAGTATATACCTATATTGCCCAAAAGCAGTCAAAATGACTGCATTGTGAAAGAATAACTAATGTGTAAAGAAATTTGTTTAAAATTAATTTTTAATATTAGGTTTTAATATTATGAATTTAGGGCGCAAAAGAAATAAAATAAACAACTTGTTAGAACAAGTATCACCGCATAAAAATTCGAATAACAAGTACTACTTTAGCTTATTGAGAAACTGCAACTTACCAAGTATACGCCCAAATCGACAATTTATCATGTACTTGTATGTTATAATGTGTCGGTAATCGAAAAAAAATGAAAATTGTTATTTCAATACAGAGCCGAACTGGTCATATAAGAAATTTACTCAATTCAATAATAAGAGTCATTTGATTATTTAAAATTTTCCAAGCAGTCAAAATGACTGCTTTTGGGCAATATAGGTATACCACATATTATATACCGGAAATGAAGGAGGGAGGAGGTAACTACAATTATTAATAAACGCATTTATATGTTGTACAAAAAGTCACAAAATTCTAAGAAATTGTGTCATTATATACATAATTGTTTTTCTAATTGAAATTAAAAAGCAGTCAATATGACTTCCTTGGGCAATGTAGTGTTAAAAAAGTTGTTCCTTGTCCCCGTAAAATGAGAAAAACCCCATAAAAATGGTCCAATTTTCAAACAGCCATAACTCCTACAATAGTGAATATATTTCAATGAAACTTATTTCTGAAGTAGAGCTCAGGGGAACCTACAAAAAAGTATTAGACAACTTTTCTATAGGACGACAAACAAAATTACTAAAAATCAAAAACGAATATTTAAGAAAAATCGATTGGGGTGCCTAAATTTTTCGGCGAAAAAAAAATTTCAAATCCTTCTAAAAAAATTATTTTCAGTTGCAGAGGTCAATTACAATCACTTTTGGTGAATACACATACCCCCGAAATCCTACGTACTTTCGAGACAAAAATTCTTTACCGAAAATATACTGTGTGGCCGGAAATGTTTCTATAACTTTTTAACGAAGCCTCAATCAACCAATTAGTATTCCTGATTTTCGTCTTATTTTGACCATCAGAATCTCCCATTAAAATTTTTCTCATGGGTGGCCGAACAACCTGAATACTTTGACAGTTGTTAAATTATGATCAGTGTATCAATAGAATTAAAAGTTATCCGCGTCTTTCTCAATTGCAAATTTCTTTTCACATCTCACTGTGGCTGTGAATTTGACAAAACGCTGATGATCTCAACTTTCCGTCATTACAGTTTAATTTTGTTCGGGAAATTCGATGTTTAAAGCGAACATCCGTTTCGCGTTTCGCGAAACAAACCGTAATATCTTTATCAGATGAAAGCCAGATCTTGAATAGAGCAACGGCGCCTCTCCGCGAGTAACCCATTGTCTTTTCTTCTGGATTGTTTATGCAGCCTGGTTTTCATTCCCAGCTACATTATGATTTACAAATGGTAGATTAATTTGATTTTCTGTTTGCGCGGCACAAATTTGCATTCGCGGAATACAACTTGCTTGGGACGGATTCGTACGTATGCGTTTGCCAAGTTTGGGCGTTTCCCCAAATTTCTTGTAACCGACGACGACCGACAACAACGCGTAAGATTTCTTCTCCGCCTTCAACAATGTGGCCCGTTGTAAAAGTCTATTGGTCGCCAAGATCTCGGTACGTCTGTCGGATTGAAATTACCGTTACAAGGATTTCAGAAGCCAGCTTCGAGACTTTCTCACGTTCCAAACATTTCCGTATACTTTACAATTCTTCTTAACAGCAATCGCATCGTTATTCCACGCTTTAAACTTACACAGGAACGTAAAGTCGCAAATGAGTTTCCTGGACACTTATCTCAATATATAAGTGGTATTAGGTGAAACGATAAACGAAGAAACTTATTATTCCAGAGGGAAGAATAAATAACGAGAGTCGCGATCTTATGGACCGTTTAATTTATTGTAGCAGATTTTGTTGCATCGAAATCAGACGTAAGCTGTTGGAAGTGTTTTAATACAAACAAGATAGGTTTGTGCAAATAGGATAAAAACGAACGTCAGATACGTATTTACTATCGCGGAGAACAGCTGAAGACTGCGCCAGCAGCCAGGAAGTTCCTCGCTGGAAATTGAGATGAGATCGCTTTCATTAACTCACAAGTTATCCGTAAGGAACCACATATATTGTAATAAAACCAAGTAGTAAACGTCATATCCGAAGTAATCCCCGGCTATAACCTCGTTACTTATAACAAACGAGGAAGTTAATTATAACAAAACTCATGCCTTGTAATAAGCGGATCGAGTGACTCGTAATATCGCAAATACCGACAGTCGTATTTATAGACATTGCGATTCCCAGCAACCACAAGAACAATAATTATTATTGTCATAATATGGGATCGATGTGCGTTTATAATAGTCGTAAAATGCACATTTTTATGATACATTTAAGATTTTGCTGCGGAATTGCATTTCTTTATAATATAAGCACGCAAAATAAGGTTATAAATATGCAGAATTGTCGAAAACATTTTGAGAAGACCATCGTAGAAACGATGCATATAGAAAACAGTTAGGAACACAAATCTTCTCAAAACTTAAGGATGTGAACAGGTACGTTGAAATAGATGTCAAGTGGTTGAAGCGAGGCACAAAATAGCTCTGTACGAACGCTTTGAAACCGAGAGGCGGACTTCACGACAAGCATTCGCGGAAAAACTTGACTAGAAATGACTACGTAGACGGGAAAATGCTCGACTAAAAGCGACTATAATTCAACAAGAATACACTCGAATGGATAATACGTATAAAATAGAACTACTACCGTTTTATCAGTTTACAGTTAAAGATTACTCGAATGGACTGAATGTTCTTTGAAGTTTCGCGAATCGAGAAGCATGTGCGTACATAATTACCCAGAGTTCGTTTGAAGGAGGCGTGAAAGTATTTATGGGAAGCAATTTCATGCTAAAAATCAATGTAAAAAAAGACACGAGCAAATAAAGACAAAACTAACCGATTATAGAATTACGTAAGTAAAACAAAGTCGAAATTCCGGTTGGTCGATTCTACGCTCGTCCACCTTCTGGTTAACCTCCTAATTGGCAAGTAGGGCTCGTGACCAACAGTTAATATTGGGGTACGTATTAATCGTGTGTACCGACTCGTGCCGGAATTACTGGGTGTCCCTAATTGTACGAACATGACGTACTACTGTGAGCTAAATATGGAAATCGTCTTAGCATTCGTTGCTCTCTTGTTAAATCTGCTGGGCCTCTAATAAGGGAGTTGCCGATGATGGTAAAATGGTCAGCAGCGGGACGGGGCAACGATTTATGGCGATACTTTATGACCACGCCAAGTAAATATTTACAGACCTCGTAAACACAACAACACCAATTAGGTGATGCATTCATAAACATTTTGGATCATTATAACGTCCGTCAATGAAATACAACCGTGTCCTAATCATCGTCACCCAAGTACGTCGACGGTACTTAGCGACTCAGGCGCTCGTGTGTTCCGTAAATTTGGCTAACTCGTGTCCTCGAATTACATATTTAGCCATATCCAATGTTTTGAGTTGGTCGATAAATGTGAATTTGTCGTTTAAGACTTAATTATATTATGTACGTTGTGCTTCCATCAAATAACAAAATTTTCGATTGGACAAATGCTACAGCGTGGGCTGGTTTCTAGAATCACCCTGTATAACAATATTTAACGAAAATGACACTGGGCTTAGCAAGGCGAAGCTCCGTTAACCACCCCCTAAAAGCGGGCTTACATTCGAGGAAGGTCTTGTTATGTGTATAGTAGGATTGGAAAGGTATTATTTATTATCAGCCTCTGTCACACAATTAGACCATTAATTTAGAGGAATATTGTTCCCAATTGGACCGAGCGAAGACTATAAGCCAAGGAAAGCACCTAGAATTAGACAACAGAAAATATGTATTTGTCACCACAATATGAAGTCGCACGAATTTTTTATGGCTTAGAAAAAACTGTTGGAGTTGAGTATCCAAATAAATAATAGAAAAAAATATAAAGAAATGTAGGAAAATTCAATCATGAATTTGTCTAGTAGGCGGCGAAAGATTATTTGATAAAATGCGCGAATGTCATCGAAGAATTTTGTTTCCGTTTTTCGTTAAAAAATCCGTGGACTTCTATACTTATATATGTTACAGTGAAACACCGAAATCTGGAGAATGTCGACTTTCACCGGTGAATGTCAACATTCACATAGTCGCTTAGTGTATGTCCGAAATATTTGCTAAACACCCTTATTTCTGACTTACACCGGTAAATGTTGACATTCACCATGCACTAATGGTGAGTGTTGAACATGTTGGAGATTTATATTTTCTTCTCCGTAATTCAGTCGCCATAAAACGTCACAAGGGTGACGTAACTTTTTAGCCTCTCTTTCTGAAAGGATCTAACCCAGACCTAACCCAGACCTAACCCAGACCTAACCCAGACCTAACTCAGATCTAACTCAGATCTAATCCAGACCTAACCCAGACCTAACCCAGATCTAGGGTCTGGGTTAGGTCTGGGTTAGGTCTGGGTTAGGTCTGGATTAGATCTGGATTAGATCTGGATTAGATCTGGGTTAGGTCTGGGTTAGGTCTGGGTTAGGTCTGGGTTAGGTCTGGGTTAGGTCTGGGTTAGGTCTGGGTTAGGTCTGGAATAAGTCTGAATTAAGTCTGGGTTAGGTCTGGGTTAGGTCTGGGTTAGGTCTGGGTTAGAAAAAGATCACGATTTACTGCAGTATCCATTTAGTATAAATTAGGGTATCGGAAAAAAAATTAAGAAAACGTTGCTCGCGTTATCAAAGCTTGCATAAGACTGACAAAGCTGATTGACTCCGAGCAGAACAAAGGATTTGGCGGGAGAGAGCCAGTCGCTTGTTTTTTGACTCTTCTGTTTTGGACCTCCACCAGAGCATATCTGTGATTGTCGACACACACCGGAGAGGGTCCGAATGTACAACAATGTAATGAAATATTCGATCTTTCACCGACGTATTTGGTATCTGTTGACATTCACCGGTGAAAGTTGACATTCTCCAATTTCGGTCATTCACGGTAACATATACATATTATGGACTTATCGGCCGACTGAATATATTCGAAAGAACCCAATGGAAATCAATAACATCGCCTTGACGGTTTTAGATGTAGTTGTTAATTTCCCCGATTCGACGGTTAGAGGTTTAATGGAAATTCAGTGTGCTTCCTGAGCGAAGAATGAAAAGAAGGACGTAAACACGTCAGGTGTAAAAGATTATATCGACAGGCATGAGTCGGTACGTGTACAATGCCGTTCAAAAGTTTTCGAACAATTTTTAAAATTCAAGCAATCGCAAACGAAATTATCAGCAGCTGAAACATTTAAATTAATTTTATTCTGTTCCACGTTTCGTGTGGCGATGGAGGTGTACGGTTACGAAAATATTGCAGCGTCTCCAATGAAAATGTTAAATGAATTATTATATTATCATATCGATACATTACGCGCGTATT
Organism: Colletes gigas; assembly: GCF_013123115.1. Taxonomy (NCBI): domain Eukaryota; kingdom Metazoa; phylum Arthropoda; class Insecta; order Hymenoptera; family Colletidae; genus Colletes; species Colletes gigas. The sequence continues at coordinate 10,018,550 of NW_025106637.1, forward strand.
TGAATTGTACGATTAATACGTTAATCGTCGAAATGTAACACCCGTTTCAATGTACATATTTTTCTCGTATGATTTTAATTGCACCACCTCTCTCGTTTGGAACTACTGTTTCGATTTGTTGGAATATTTACCAACAAATTTTTTCATCAATTTATCCCTCTATAACCTCTACTAAACTTGGCATTCGATTAATTCTTTTCTATAATCTGTTTATTTCTTTCTTTGAAAATAGTCGAAAATTGATGATGCACGCTGAATATTAGAGCTTCGTAAAAATTTGCAAGCGTTTCAAGACTTTTGGGCGGAAATGTACGTACAAGTATACAGATTCTGGCCCCATTCGAGCCAAGAAACCAATCTTCTTGGCATCCCCTGATGAGTATCAGACCGATTTCATTGTCTCCAGGCGTAACGAAGCATCGTCGGAGATCAATTGCCCCGTGGCACTCCTTTCGCCTAACTCGATTTCGTTTCTACGGCAATGATCGGCCGGTCCGGCACGATATTATGTCATTTATCTTCGTCGTGTCTTCGGTAGTCGAGCGATGCGGAGCTCTTTATCTGTTTTTCCCATTCCTGTTCCTCCCGTGCCAGGACTGCCAGTAGCTGGTGGTTGGTACGGATATACATGTCAGCTCGACCTCGAGTCTTTTTCTGCGCCCTTCTTCCTCCCTGATTCTCTCTCCCCCCCCCCTCCACTGCATCTCGACAACCCTCTTCAGCTGTTGGTCGGCGCGTCTCGCTATTGCCGAACGCTTTTCGATGAAACCTTTCCATCGAACCGAACGTGTGAATTTTCCCCCAGTGACTACTATTAGGCTGTCCTAGAAAATATTGTGCATCTCGAAACCTTAATCGATCGAGTTATAACTACAACATAATTTCGTGCACGATGATTTATGACGGGGTTTCCCGTTCGATGGCACTTGAAACTTTTTCCAACGTTTTTCAATCGTCGAATCTAAACATTCTTTGGCGCTAAACTTTCTTAATGGTGCATAAACTGTTCCATTACCGACTGTCGTCGAAAAAACGAATTTAATATTGTCTGACAGGTATGCAAACGGTAGCTGATGATAACCCAAGAGTATACCTTCGGCCCTAAGGGATATAGATATTGAGTGTTGTTTAACAGACTCGAGACTATGAAAAGATTTTAAGAATCCATTTGAATTGATAAGAAGTATCGTCCAATTGACAATCTTCGATTTCTATGAAATCTGGTACGCAGATTTCGCAATTGAAAAGTATTGAATTTCTTTTTTAAATCATCGTTTGCATTGAAATAAATTCAATTTGAGCATGTGACAGAATTTTATGGTTTACATTAGACGTCGATAAACCTCTCTAAATATCTCATATAGTATATCTATGGTTTCCACATTATTGTAACGATTTGTTATGAAATGTTTGATATTGAGTGCTAAACATGATATTCGGTGGTGGGCTTTAGGATCATATGGTATGCGTACTGTTCAAACTTGCGGAACAAACAAAATCGTGTTTATTAATACTGTCCTGTTTACTGTATACATTCCAAACCAATGGTTTCCACTCACAGAAATTACACTTCTGGTTTATTGAGGTTTAATTTACATCAAAAGAACAGTGTATAACAGAATTTTAGTTTGCCTTCCTAATTTATTGGGAGAAAAGCGTTTAGATATCGTTTAATTTACACAATAAGTCAGGCTTTGTAATGATAATTACCGGAATAATAGAAATAATAATGAAAGCGACGGATTTAATTAGAGAATGAATATTTAATTCATTGTCGAAATACGTTTAAATATAGTAGAAACGTTTAATATTAATAAAGTCAATTTAGCTTGAGCTCTGAAATTATTCCTTGATTCAAAGAAACATTCTTGTAACATAGTGTTGTAATTTTATTCATGTATGGTATAATTAGAATACTTTATTAATATTTTTTGTATCTCACTCGGAAGTTGTAGCTTTTCATTTTTTTACACCTTTCACTCGTGGCCTCCAAGAAATATAGCGTGACCCTTGGGAGGTGCCATATATTGCCGTTCTAAGCCAAAAAGGCGCGTCTCACTCTTTTGCAGAGTTTCTTATTTATGTATCCTAGGACAATTGGGACTATTTTTCAAACACATATTATTCTTACACGACTTTAACATTTAAAGGAAAACTTGTCAACTTAATTTTTGAAAATTGTCTATAATTTAATAATCCATTGATCCGACAGTAGTCGAAATAATCTAGTTCTGATAATTCCATAGAATTTAATATAAAGTGAATAATAAATATATTTTTTTAAGATTTAACTGCTGGAAGAGGGACGATGGGTAGCTCTCATTGTTCCTTTCCAGGATCTGCTGGCTTGCGAATATTATAAAGTTCTGATTATGTTGGGAGAATGTGTTGAACAAAGGAGACAGCTTTCGCGAAAGAATGGTCAGATTCTCCATCGGGACAATGAGCCACGGCGATCAATCCGTTAAGCAGATTTTAACCGATAAAAGCATCACGGGGCTTAAGCATCCGTTTTACTTGCCAGATTTAGCTTCGTGCGATTTCTTTCCGTTCCCGAAAGTGAAACCTTTGCCGAGAAAAATCCATTTTGCGTCGGTAAAATGGGCACGAATGAAAATGGCGGTCGTATTTAACGCGTTCCCGGAATTGCCATTAGAAAAACCGTTTTAAAATTTTTATATAAAATTTAATGACAGTATCAAAATATAATAACATAATTCCACGATAGATTAATACATTGGAGCTATTTGAAATTGATGGATTGTACACAGATAAAGTGAGACTAGAATCAGTTGTATACAGGGTGTTCGGCCACCTCTAGCAAAAATTTTAATGAGCGATAGTAGAGGCCAAAATAAGACGAAAATCAAGAATACCAATTTGTTGATGGAAGCTTCGTTAAAAAGTTATTAACAATTAAATTCAAAAATTTCAAATCGTTCTGGAAAAATTATTTTCGGTTGCGGGGGTCAACTACAATCATTTTTGGTGAGTATACATACCTCCGAAATCCTATCTACTTTCGAGAAAAAAAATCGAGTAGGTGGTGAAATTTTTCGGCGAAAAAAAATTTTTCAAATCGTTTTAAAAAAATTATTTTCGGTTGCGGGGATCAATTACAATCATTTTTTATCATTACACATACCTCCGAAATCGTACGCACTTTCGAGAAAAAAATTCCTTACTGAAAATCCAATTAGGTGCCTAAATTTTTCAACGGAGAACAAAAATTGCAAATCGTTGTGGAAAAATTATTTTCGGTTGCGGGGGTCAATTACAATCAGTTTTTGTCATTGGACATACCCACGAAATCCTGCCCACTTTCGAGAAAAAAAATAGAGAAGGTGTGAAATTATTCGAGAAAATTAAAAAATTGCAAATCGTTGTGGAAAAATTATTTTCGGTTGTAGGGTTCAATTACAGTCATTTTTGGTGAATAGACATACCCCCGAAATCTTGCGCATTTTCGAGAAAAAAATTCAGTAAGAGCGGCACTTTAAACGTTAATAACTTTTTAACGAAGCTTCCACCAACAAATTAGTATTCTTGATTTTCGTCTTATTTTGGCCTCTACTATCGCTCATTAAAATTTTTGCTAGAGGTGGCCGAACACCCTGTATAGTGTCTAACTGTATTGTTTCACGGTATTATTCCCACTGTCTACTTTACTCTGATCGATAGAATTGGTAATTCGTTTTTTAACAGTGGTGGTGACTATAATTGTACACGATTGATCCCTGATATAATAGATGCAACGGTTCGGATAGCATGTGTCGGTGTTATGTATAAACGACAGTTTCCTTTCTACTAAGGAAGTCATGTCCTGGGATTCCTGAAAATTAATCTGGAAAACAATAGATGAACCGTTCTATTGTTAGAATCCCAGCACATGCTCTGTACAGTTGTCCAAGAATCCCAGGTTACATAAGCAATAAACTTGAACCTTGAAGCGTGAATGTTTTCGAAGTCTTCGACTGCTTGATTTTTACTTGGTCCCGTTATAAAATAATTATACCTCTTATGCTTCCTCGTAACAACTCACCATTCATTAGCATTGAGTTACAAATGAATTTTTTAATTCGTTAAAGCGTTCAAAGAATAAATAGATTTGATTCAACGTGGTATCAAATTATTTAAAATATTTAAATTGTTCTCGTCTCGTGTCTCTGAACGTATAAAAAAAAAGGAAAAATTGTTTTTCTGGAATATTAGCTTGCACATTTGAATTTTAACGTGTCATGGGAATTGGAAATAAATTGATGTCAAAAATCCCTGTAGAATGCATCAGAGTTGAGGGTATTTTTGGAACACATCGTTTGACATTTCAATAATCAAACAAGGTAAATTGCCCAAGCAGATGAAATATTGAATCAGACCTTCCTGACGGTAGTTAATCTGATATTAGCACAATGGTGCTTTGTATTCGTATAGCAAATAATTGTTATAATCCTGATGAAATCCGGACAATCTTGGCGCAAGTATAAGCGTCGGTGTTAGAACTTTCCAGCGTAGACAACTTGGTGTTTTGTTTGGCACGTTCCATATAATCCGGAGGAAACTTACCTATATTAATACTTAATAGACACCGTACATTCATCTGCATGTACGTGGCGTGTACGTGTATTCTCTTATCCTTTACCTTGAAGAGGCTCTAGACCGCTATAAATCGATAAGAGTTACGTAGCTTCTGCACCTGAAGTGACGCCAACGGGCTCCTTTTCGCTTTGTAATTTGCCTTAATTTCGGTCCGCTCGAAAGAAAAAGATAGTGCTCTGTTGCATCCTTATCTTTATTATGGAGCCGCGGCTAATTTCTATCATATTCAATACAATATCCTCGTATTACGTTCCTATCAGATTAGCATAAATCTCTCCTTTTGATGCGCATCGTTGCGCATAATAATTATCCTGCAAATTTGATTAACTGATAGATTTATCTGCGATTCCTATCGTCTTTGGTAGTATTTAGCGACGAAAGATGCTTATTAAAAATCATTCGGCTTTTCAACCAACGTTGAACGACTCGTAACACTTTTAAAACTTCTTGTATTTTATAGTTCCTATGGAATATAATACACTTTTCTGTTAAAAATTGCACTGTACGTGTCTGTTGGAAACTGAAAGTTCTCCGGGCTAAAAACTCCTCGAGCGCTGGGTCTTATTTATTCCTTTAGCTCGAAACAGTTTATTTTCTAAAAGAATGGACCACGCAATTAACGGAGTAAAAATTTATTTTTGCTTCGAGCAACGATTCGGTTAAAAAATTATTTTCAGCCACAGTGTCAATTTATAAATCACTTTGTGTTTTGTTTCCATAGTTAGCTGTACAGGATTCTGCTCCGATGCTACTCTGAGGTACAAAGATATGCTTTGTCAGTTTCACGCCAAATTATGACGACCAGAATTAGCTTTATCCGTTATAATAGAGTATTTCAATACACGGAGGAATATTCTAAAAGGACATGCTATGTTTAGGTAATGCAACATTGAATTAGTAGCGTGTTTCGACGATAGAGCATTCCAGTGAAATTCGAATCAAGAACGTTCTGCTGTAGTTAAATGTATTCTATAGGGTATAATTACATTCTTAATTTACATTTCGTTCGCATTACGATCGAAGAATTTGACTCGAATATTAAACGAATTTCCACGCTAGTTGGAAAATTATCACGAGGGAGATAAAACGATAAAATAATTAATGACGATTCATGAAGGAACACGCAATCTTACGCAAGATATTGTCATTGAACACGCGAAAAGAAAATAATCCTGACCGACATCGTAGATTACATACTTCAATGCCAACGTAAAACACAAAACGTTTTGCAACTTTACAACTCAGATTTTTGATTCAATAAATTCTTTAATAAACTACGTTGAATGTTTAAAAACTACTTTTGAGGGATTAAAAGTCCTGAAAGGTGGCTTATCTTATATCAAGAACGATCGCTGTCAAGAATTTTTAAAGTTACTTAACATTTTTTTAGATAAAGTATATGTTTCTTGGCTGATTGATAGATCGTAACGATACAAGCTCAACCGTATCATATGTTGTACAGTTTTGTTGAACAATTTGCAAATACAGCAGAACTTCGTTGAAGACTAGTATGAATACCTCTTGATGGCCTATTGTTAACGTCTCGCTGATTACTTACTATTCATGCGAATGTTGAAATACACTGCTTTGAATATCAATATATTTTTCTGTGTTCCTTCAAGTTACCTTTAACGGCCATAAGAAACTCAAAGGCGGCGCTTTTAAACCGTAAATCTTTTTTTCGCGTCTTCCTACACTTCCTGGCTGGAAATTAAAAGAGATCTAAAAATCTGAGTAGCTGAGTCATAAAGTTCCCACGATCGATTCAACGACGAAAAAAATGTGTCAAAAATAACTTCGTATTCTACCATTATTACGAGTCGGTGGACTATAGTGATAGTTGCTGTTATATAACAATATTTTTAAGTAACTTAACAAATTTTCGAGGAAATTCCGGTACCCGTTTTTAGTTATTGTTTCTTGGAAGGAATATTGCCCAAACAGCTAATGTTTATGGACGTTACTAATCCTTATTAAGAAGGATTTTCAGTGGATCGATAATGGAAATTGCATCGATTTAATACTCCTTCATCTCCAAGAGTAGATTTGTCAAAATATAGAACATGAGAGATGGAGCATAATTCTCTGAGCCAACTGATAAAACTGTAATCCCTAATTAAAATCATACTTTTCTCTTAAACATTCATATATTTTATTCAAGGTTATAAAAGAGATAAAAATTCAACATAGCTTATAAAACACATGCATTTAAAGTGCAACTGGTGCTAAATAAACAAATATTCCGGAGCTAGCCCAAAAATAAAAATCTTGCGAACGAGCAGGCAATAGGTCCTGCAGGACCTATCCATCCGGTACAAAATCGTCTGTTGATAAACTGTCTGACTACTCGGCTGAAATGGGACAGTGCACCGTCGCGCATGAATCATACGGGACGTATAACATCTACCGGAAGTTCTTCCAATAATTCGTGCAATTGATTTCTCAAGAAATTGACGTACGATCGATGCAGCGATCAGAGAGCCGACAAATTAAGTCGTTCGAGAAAACAAGGGGTCGTCGAACTTCCTATATAAATAATTTAATAGATCCAACTACGTTTGCGATTAAGAAACGTTACGATAAGCGTGGCTGTAACTCAGTCGCAGAGTTCGAACACGAGTACAAATAGAAACAGCGAACGTTAGATAGATGCGCTAGCCGAATCGTGTCTATTGATTTTACGCCTGCGATCGATCATCGAAACGAGTGCTGGAACGTATCCTGCGCGTCTCTATTAACGATCGTTCCTATATTATGAACGATTTGCGATACAAGCAATGGGGAGGCTTCTAAATGGCGGCGACGAGCGTAATGACGTGTCGCGAGCGTCGCTTCTTTACGGTGACAGCGATTGCGGCGACGTTTCGCGTCATTTGCCGCGAGAACGACGCCAATCTAATCATTGTACGTATTGTCATTCTCCTCCCTGAAACTCGTGGAGTCACCGCGGCTGTACGTCAATGAGCGCGCCATTAGGCGCCACTGTTCGTGGTCGACCAAGCATTCAAATACGTGTCGCTGGCGGCCACGTGGATTGATGACAGGGACCCACGATTGTCTCGATAACCGGCGCAATTCCTTACGGAATTGTTGCAACTCCTACGCGTCTATGAATAACTCCCCGCGATCGTTCACTTCCGTGACTCGTCGCTAAATACACGGGAGAAAGTAATCGCCGTAGCGCCATTGCGAGTTATGCGACGGTGTTCACGAAGGTGTTCATTTATTTAGTTCAATACGACGGGCGGCCTTTCTCGCTGGCTTCCCTGCGCGGTTCGCTTGATTGGGTACACAATCGCGTATAAGACCCGGCTTACGTCTTATCTCGTGGCGTACACGTTTTTCATTTCCGATAATTTAGTGCCATGGGAGTGGTTCGAGAATAGATTGAGTTTTGACTAAGACGCTTTCCATGTACGTTTACACGTGAAAAACGTTACAAGCTTGGGGATACGTCCGCCGCTGGTATGTGCTCTCTGTCGCGCGTGTTTGGTGATGTCTAACTGTACACACAATTTACGGTATTGTTTGTCATGGATAAACCGAAGTCAAGAGTAAGCAATGTAAACGTTCGAGGCTATTTCGTGGCGTAACATTTTGGAAACATACTGGTATATAATTTAATCCCTCCCTGGTTGAGACTATCTTTCAACGATGTAATTTCTTTTCTTTTATCTAAAATGATATTTATATTTTTAAAAAGTGACTGAAAATGAATTTTGTGCGACTGCAATATAAGCATGAAATATGGTGCAGATGTAGTGAAAATACCTATTAAAAGCTCTAAAAATGTATTATATCGTCTATTACAATGTATGTAAATGACCATATACACGCGTTTCCATTGTGTGACCGTATATATGCTGACACGTGCTCGGCCGCTTGGGATTTCAATAGCGCGCCATGAAAGTTGGCCTGAGGAATTTGCATGGTACGGCTTGTTCCGTAATTATGAGCTTACCTGTTGCTGCAAATACGGCAAACAATTATGTATTTGATACTATACTCATTTTCTCGTTCACTAACAAATCAGTGTGAGTGGAAACAAGTCGAAAGTCGATCAGCACAGGCATTCTTATTCTTTCCTATAACATAAATTTTGGAAATCCGGTTAAACATCGTCTTTAAAAACCTGAATTTAAACGTACAGAATGAAATGCACGTGTATGAATTTTATTTAAAAAAAGATCTACGCGATTAATTGTATTTTGGATTGTTATTTTTATTGTTCGCAGAAGACTTTATATGATGTTTCGTCCGACTTGAACGTCTAAAATAATGTTACTAGCTGTGCTCGAGTATATTCTAGCGCAGCGAGCGAAACGTTAAACATGAAGTTGAAAATTTGTAAACGAAAAATTCGTTATAGATTATCTGTTCAGAAATTGTACAGGAAGACATAGTGGGCTAGATGACGACAGTAGAGAACCGTGGCGGATTACCTGCCCTATATGCAGGGTCTGGGACACAGTAAATAGATAAGGAAGATACACGGAAGTCCATCCTTGCCTCACTCTACAACCATATGATTTGCTCTATCCTGAACGCGAAGTACCGGACACTATAAACGGGTCGAAATCAACTGGTTGCTCAAGACCACTCAGAGATTATCTTCACCATTTTGTGTGAATACCTCGTTCCCCTATCTCTTATCTCTTCGCGTAAGCTTACAGGCATATTCTGTCTGTCCCTCAAACAGCGAAGAAAACTGCTATGGCGCAAAAATAGTAACGACTGGCGTGATTCGCATTTAGGGAAATGGTCTTCAGCATACAATTGAGTTTCGTCCAACTGTAGACCTAGCTTGCCAAATGCAGTTAGGGTTGCGATTACCAGGAGATCCTGGTACTCTAATAAAACCCTGGATTAACTGCTTCAAATCGTTCGTCAGCTGTCGTTACTAGTTAACTATTAAAAATATTGAAATTCAAAAAGAATATAGGACAACTGTTTTCACGTTTTGTTTTCGACACACAGAAAAGCTTTCCAAATTATAAATCAATCGACAATTTTTTAACACATTTTAAAGAACTTTTGGCAAAGAATTCATCAAACAACGAACAGTTTAATTTTTAAATAATTATCCTAAGAATGCAAGGTTAAGGAATGGTGGAAATTTTTAATTTTTAGACTTGATCCCTGCGTAGTAAAACGGAATTTAAGGCAACGTCAAGAGTATAACATTTACGCCAATTATATTGTATAGCTTTTCCCATAAATCCGCAGAGCGCGTCTCTATAAACGTGTCAGCGTGTTCTCACACAATGAATGATTACATCTTGCGGTTAGTTACGTTAAAATCCTCGTTTTAGCGCTCTTGCAAATTTATCGCGTTAAGGTATCGCTAACGTCGTTTGTGTCAACAGGTGGTGCTCATCATTTTACACTGACACATTACGAAGCAGCTGCTAAGTACGATACAAAAAAATATACATTGCCAAAGAGTAAATTGATCAGTCGCTGTCCGTTAAACCAGCCCACAAAATGCCTATTAAACACTGTTCCGATAATACCGCGACGCGGTAAATCTCGTATTTTTCAATCTCCAGATTTAATATGCGTCTTGACTATTGCGCGTAAATCATCAGGGTTAATAATTAGCGTCCGCGTGTATGTATCGCGTTGATCGGCGGGTAATAACTCACATTTTCCATAATATGAAAATCGAAAATATTTATGAGTCCGGGAACGCGTAGGAAGATGCTCGATGTTATCAACAGCAAGTTATTACAGCTTGTTACATCGTTTACGCAAATTGAGGTCCATGATACGAAGCCTATCAAATATTACAGAAACATATTCACCATGTAATTGTCCATTTATCGTGCAAATTTTAGAGAATAACTGCCTATAAATTAGTAACTATTCGGCGGGCATAAAAAACGATGAATGACTGGGGAAAAAATCGTTCGAGATTTACAAGATTACGCCACGGAGCATTTTTTTTTTCTTCATTCTCGAGTAGTTAAAGTATTTGAACAACTGTGTGACCAAAAAGGGTAATATTCCATTCGAAATAATAAGAATAGGAATTTCAGTGACATGTTCTTTGTTCTTCATATTTTTATTAATAATTATTTTTTTCCGAATACGATCGTGCAAATTTTTTTAAACCTAAAGTTTCGCACGATAGCCAAGCAACCCCCTGCAGACATCATTATCGCGAGCTTTGTTCCGTATTATCAGTTTCATCCGACACAGTGCCGCCGCGATGAAGAAGAATTGTTTTAATTACCTCCCGCACAGGCAGATAAACAAGATGCACTTACACGACATAATAGCCGACGCTGCCTTCGCCAGAGCGTTCTCCTTTCCTTGAGTGATCTTCCTCCGACAATATCCTTTTTGTTAGAATCCTTATGCTTCGCATAATCCATCGCCCCGAGGTGAAATTCCAAATCCACTTGCAGCCCTCCTCCTTGGGTTTCCCTCGGTACCTTTCTCGCTTCCCTCTAACCGTTTGCTACTGATCTTGACAAAGTATGGCTTTAGATTGGCGTTTATCCACTGGCCTTGCAACTTATAAAAACGATAGACAATTACAATCTTTCAAGCAACCTTAAACATTTAACGTTTCACCCCACAGTTTGGACTTCTTCCCAAAAACATCGTGAACAATTGACAAACATCACCTAACAGTAATTACGATCAGCTGAATTTTGTGAAACTTTTAAATTCTTTGTTTAAGAATGTTATTCTTAAATGGCAAATTTAGTCTCCCAATGTAAATCTTTTTTATCGTATAACATCGTGAGATTTATTTCACATTTTAAGTAAATGAGCCATTTGCTCTATATACCTATAAAACCATACAGTAATCTTTGAAACGATGAATGGTCGAAAAAGAGAATTTAAAATCGTGGTCTGAATGGGTTAAAATTATATGACGAAGCAGTGGTTAATCCCCAGAAGGGGTCTGGTGTTCTCCCCGGGGGAATTTCTTTGTCTTTTCACTTGGCATCTTTTTTCTCGTGAAATCCCGATGCATTCACACCGCAGAATAAAAACAAGAACGACCCGACGAAATGCAATGCAACGAAAGGGAAAGAGAAACAAGGAGGGGGCAGGAAAAGTAACGGCTGGGAATACCGTTCGAAAAAGCTTATTTCCACGCTCCTTCGGCAAAAACAGATAGGTCTCTTTTATCACGCTCGCAATATACACCACGTAGGTGGTTGTTCGCAAAGGTATCTCGGATACGGAACGGGACACTATGAAAAATATGGTCGTTGTCATGGTTGGTAGCAATGTCTGCGGCTGCGATAGCGGTCGCCGGTCTCGACGGGTGGTCGTCGCGACGCACGTTTCTGGCGAACACTTTTTCTCTCCCCTGTTGTTGTTCCGTCCTATATAAACCCGGCTTTTTGTCAGAAACAAAGTTTGCATATTCGTAGGCATGTCGGTCAATCGTCTATGCACAAACGCGGCCTTTGCCGTTCCCGTTTTTTCACCCCTCATTTATCGCTTGAATCGTTTGCTTTGTGCTTTCAATTGGAGATTGGTAAACATTTATCCTTATTTCTGGCAACTCTGCTCTTCCAATTATCCGCAGTTTACCAGCGCGTGCGCGTACGCGTTCCTCTCGGGGACCTTTTTGCAGAGTTGCGTTTATTAGCCCCTTCCGATTTCTCGTTCGATCAGTTACGTTTTATTTGTCCCTCCAGTTACGGCAAATATGTGTGAGATCGATTGGATACTGGCCGTATATCGGGTACATTATTCTACTGGGAACCTTATTCTTTAATATTTAATAGAATCTTGAACGTTCTACGACTGGGAGATTTCAAAAACAAGTTAAATTTAATAAGGAGAGAATATTGCTGTGGGCGAAAATTCCCCCGTGTTAAAATAATAGAAAACTGGTTACAAAATTCTATATGTATGTGTGTATTCTTCTTTCTTTTGATTTATAACGTAGAAGTGATTTGTGAGAAAATTCGTTGCATAAAGTTAATGAAAAAGAGGAAATTTAAATTGTATTGGAAACTTTAGCAACATTTTTCAGAATTTCACGTTCATCGTAATTGTTGCCAATTACATAAATTGAAGCAATTGCGAAAAATAATCGTAAACTGGATATATGATCGACAGGAGATTTATTTTATTTTATTTTAATTTCTCCGAAAGAGTATATCAAATTATTATTTTATATTTTTCGAACAACACTTTATTTAATTTACACGAGTAAATATCTATTACTAAAATTAACCAGGGAACATACTGCTGGCATAATTAATCTAACAAATTGTCCATTAAATAATATCAAATTAAAGAGCTACTTTCCTTCGTTCCCCACGTTAGACATTCACCTTTTCAGAGTTAAATCGTGTTAAATTTTACCGAAACGTTATTCGCGTATTTGGAATTCTGAAATATTATATCAATTTAAGAAACGGATTTTAGAGAACACTGAATAGCTGATCCCTCGCGAGGGATGTAGAAGTATTGTCGCATAAACTTTTTAATCATATTTTTACGAGTCTAATTTTTTTTTTTAGCACATCGTTCACGCCGGTTGTACTTGACCCTTATAGTATTCCAAAATATACAGCTGTTTTACGCCCGTTTCCCAGCGCGCGATCCCCGCGCAGTTTTACTCGAGACGCAAAAGGTATGTCATTTCAGCACGTTTGTCCTCGCATAGAAACACCCTTTTACGATTCCAAGGAACCCTGTGAATCACCCTTGGGAATTCAGGTTTTATAGACCTTTTGCTACACAAGCGAAGCCTCTTGGACCAGAAAATTACGTGCCACTGTGTAGTGTTTCCACATTCAAATGGAATCTTTAGCGAAAGCGATTTGAGCCGTCGCAGATGTTCATATACCGGGTGGTCCAACAACTATTGCCACTTTTACGTCTTTAATCTTAAGACGGCATAAAGAAATACGTTTCTCAAAATTTTCGCGACACGATAGAAATGGAACTACTTTTGACAATTTAATAATGAATTCTTTTCCTAACCTGATTTTTCGAATCGTAATTAGTAATACTAACTGCGTTGGTTTCTTGGTATCCTTTTGTGCACAATATACTTTAACGGTCCCCAAAGGAAAAAATCGACTAACGAACTGACCACGGAAATTGGTCCCTAGCGTCCTATCCGCCGTTTGGGAAAAATGTCATCAAGAGCAGTTCTCAGACTCGATGCATAATTTACAGAATATTCATTATGTTACCGAGAGTGTAATATTGGTCTGACTGTTGCATATTATTTCCACCCAGTTATCGTTCCTCTTCATCGAGCTTTTAATAAACGTCAGATTAAAATGGCTTCTAAGACTTAGTATTGTTTTTCGTGCAGCTCAAAAAGTTTAATAAGATTCCTTGAAGAAGATGCGGCTGAACGATAAGGCTATAACGTCGCTCAAACTTATTGCCTAGTTATCGGGTGTTACCTGATACTACTGAAAAGAAGTCAGAGTATGAAAGAAGAAGAAACTGGGTCAGCGTTTCCGATTAATTAACTTTTTGTGGGCATACCTGGCTGTTTTCTTACTCCCCCGCATTGGAATACACATCAATCAAACCTGGCCGTAGAAGTCGAGCCATTAAACTAACCTTTTCCCATATTCTCCCGTTTGTCAAGACACGAACGGAATATTAAGCGGTGTTAATTAAGAGCACGTCCCTTGTCGCATTACGTCGATTCGCGCAGTCGGAGTAACAGTGCTACGACAACTCTAACGCGTGTTAGCTGCTCATCACAACGGAGATGCGACAGAAACGAGAAAACGGTATGACCGACCGCAAAGGATGCCGTGGCCAATTCAAATCAACCACATCGGACACACTTGCGTGTCGTCTCAAACGCGAATCCACGACGAGCAAGCGTGTATAATCGGCGCAGGAGGTATAGCGAAGTCGTAAATTAAGCGAGGCGCAAGGAGGGGCACGCGTAAGTGGACAGAACCGGCAAAAAGAGGAAGAACAATGAAACAGTCTGGGGTACCTTTCCTTCTCTTTCTTTGTGTTAAGTGGCATCAGCTACTGTGTTCACCAGCCGAGACAACGGTTTCAAAATTCGTACCACTCGAGTACGTCTCGAGGAGTTCACTGTGTCGTTTCCACCGGCTGCGACGCGGTTTCCCTACCGATATACACTATGTAATCATACGGAGCCCGTAGTCTTTCGCGACAGTTAGACAGTGGTCACTGCAATTTCATCAGCGAATTACAATTTCAAAATACAATTCACGATTTACCCCAACTCAGAAGCCAAAGACGAGATACTTCTCTCTCCGTTCTTGACCTTGTTGCTAGTTCTTGGTATACCTAACAATTTTAGATCCAGTTTTATCGCACACCAGTCGCATAATCAATAGGAGTTACCAAAATGTATTTGGGTATGTAGAGTCAAAGTAAATGTCAAAATAAACATAGAAGACAGCATAAAAAATAACAGTTGATGTGGTCATCGGATAGGGGATGAAATGCCCTTTAAAATGAGCTTTTGTACGAGCCGATAGCTTAATTAGTTCCGGAGATATAGCGATTTTAGTTTCGGAGATAGGTTTTGTTTACGTTTCGTTGCGCTCGCGTCAATAGTAAACAGTGCGTAGTAAATTCTTGGAAATACTACGCCGAAACTAGGTCACGACAGTCACGTACGCGGGGTAGATCAGCACCACGCACGTAAGACAAAGAGGTCCGACTCCGCTAGACGAAGACAGAGATAAAAAATTACCATTTACATAAATTACGATATTTCCGAAACGGAAAGTCGGATCGACAAAAACCAAAATCCATTTCAAAGAGGAAGGTTTACCGCTGCTGACGATTGCTCAATCATGGAGAAAATACTAATAATTTCGAAACTACACGTAACTAAAGTTTTAGTAATTTCAATGCGTGTTAGTAGTCTGCCGTAGCACGGAAAGCCTCATAAGAGAATTTTCTAAAAATTGCCTATATACATAAATTACGATATCTCGAAAACGGAAAGTCGGATCAACATAAACCAAAAGCCATTTCGAAGGGAAGACTTTGCCGCTTCCAACAGTGACTCGATTATTAATAAAACCCTAGTAGTTTCGGAACTGCACGCGTCTAAAGTTTTAGTATTTTTAATACGCGTTAATAGGGTTTCGTAAGGCGGAGAACGTGACATAGTGGAATTTGAAAAATTACGCTTTTCTTTACACGATGATATTTCGAAAACAGAAAGTCCGATCGACATAAATCAAAAACGACTTTAAAGGGGAGGCCTTGCCGTTTCTAACAGTGGCTCAATTTTGGAGAAAACGTTAGTAACTTCCTAACTACACGTGTTCAAACTTTTATTATTTTTAATACGCGTTGCTAGACTGTTCTAAGACAATGGAAACTGAAGATTCTTTCTTTTCGTCTTTGCTATAAATTTCCTACTTGCATCAAAAGCTAACCAAAGTTGACACCAAATTTTGTCCGGTTTTTTATTCACTTTAATTATAGAATTTATACACTGTAATATTCCGCTGTTCCGTGTGTTCTTTTTATCGAGTGAACCATGAGATGTAACTGCAAGCAAACGTAATTTGCTTTATAAGTATTGCGTGCTGCATCTCCCCGTGTGCTCTTCTTATCAAAGAAATTACGAAATGTAACTGCTAAAGGTAAACATAATTTGTTTCATAAATATTATGTGCCATATCTCTTCAACGACTGAAGCTCTTTCGTAGTATTATTAAATCCGGTTGACTCGATAAACATATTTCTACCGTTTCCTGTTGATTACTTTAAAAATTGTCTCGAATTATATGACGTTAACAAAGAAATTTGTTTGTAATCAATTGTTATAAGCGTGATTTTCGAAATTAAGGATACCTAGACCCAATTACCGCACTATTCCCATTCGTGTTCACTTCTAGATCGAAGATGTGTAAATTCTAGCGAGTATTTGCAATTTCTAGAGCCTCTTCCTGGCTCTCAGTAGCGATTGACGTATCGTAAACTCACGTTCGAGTATGGAAGGAAACCCTAGTAGACCCGTGGAAACTTGGGTCGGATTCCCTGAATTACAGTGGCCATGCATCGCGCCTGCAAAGGCTACCTGGACGCCCCATACAATAAGGTGGACAGGGAGATTTCAATATTCGATAAACCGCTCCAACCATGTCATTTTACAACTTGATAGGTTTCTCAAATCCTCCCACCTTGGCTCGTGTGTCTGCAGGTAAATCTTGCCAGGAGGTGCAAGACGTGCGATAGAAGATTTTCAGAAAACATAAGCAACTTGTAGTAATTCTTATACATAGAAGTACAGTTTGATGCCTTGTTTTATTAAATTGCCCAAAATTGCGTGATACGAATTTACTGTATTAGATACAACTTAAGTATAATATTCGATCTTCGAATAAATTAATTTACGTTTGCCACGAAATAATTATTGGCTCTGCCTATCAACAATTGTTTGCAATTAGCGATTAGTTAGAGTGAACGACAATCTTTGCATGAAATCAGCGCATCAAATATTTCATAAGCAGGTATGCTTATCCTTCGTAATCGTATATTTTGCAGCATTGAAATTATGATAATGTTATTTGGGTTATTATCTTATTAAATGAATGAGTTACATCAGAATATACAAACAATCAGTGGCAGTACATTAAAATTTGATGAACAGCAACGTTATATTAAAAATTAACGTAATTACCACGATATTTTTACAATATATTTCAATATTTTCACGTGTATGTATGAATTTATGAATTTATTAAATGTTGAATATTCTTTAAATATTATTAACCATCGATAATAAATAACAGATAAATTAAATTCCACAACAAGTGGAATATTTTGCAATTCAAACGTCTCATTTAATGGCTGAATGCATACTTCTGAATATGTAAAAAAGCGTTACAACAATATAATACGGGGATGAGAAGCTCTTTTATTCGTGCCTTTAAATGTTCGTCAGTTCTCGGTTCTTCGTATTTGCATCATTCTTGTCGTAAAGTGGCATCCGATAATGAGGTACTTATTTTTAAACAATATATTCGCGTCTCTCCTTGAGTTATATCTTATACAATATTCACATTGTACCAAATTGAAATGTACCCTAAAATTTATTTATGAGAATGATGTTACAAAAGTATGATATAATCTGTTTTTCATTGACCTTACTATCTTCCAACTAGCGGGAATTTAGATAAGATAAATGATACCTTTGGAGACACAGGTTCAAGTAGAAACAGTCAGTAATAGACAGACCGTCGATCAAGCCATACTGAATCTCACTCGTTTTCAACGAATTCATACCTCCTTCTCGACAACGAAACCTTGGACGAAGAATCTTATTTTGTTATATTTACTTATTTAAAGTTATTATTTTATTATAAAAGTTATAATTCTTTATAATCTTACTCCTAATCTTATTAAGTTCTTGAGTTTGTTACATGGTCAATGGACTATAACTACATCAAAATTATTCAGACAGTCATTTTACTAGAAAAAAGTTGACTGTCATTAATGGACGCGGAAGTGTGAAGTGCATTTATGGCACTATTATTCTTGATGATATAGAATTTGATTCTCATGCTGATGTATTTATCTATGAAAGTTGTGGGGTAATTTTCACACTATCTGTGCTGTTTGCAAACATTCCGTATGAGTTTATTTTTCCCTTTCCTTAGCGACCATTTAATTCGTACACACTTGACGAGGATCCTATGAAAAAATATCACGTTTCGGATGAGTAGGTGTGAATAGGTTTAGAACAAATTCTAAGTAAAAACTAAATGTAATACGAATTTTCCTCGTGTTAAGTTTCGACACAAAAATGTCGAACATTTGTTTAAGCATTGCGTCAAAGACAGGTGAAACTTTGAACGTCCAAAGAAACGATGATCTGCGCTGACATTGTATCAAAAGTTCGCGCAGCGAAGCAGGCAATAATTTATGAAACGACCTCGTATTTGTCTCTATTATCAACTATAGTTCTCGAGCGTTCAAAATGTTTCGACGATTCACTTTGTTCCGTGCTCGGTACTGACGTCGATCGACATCAATAACGCTGATTCGGGTAATCCAATTAATTTGTCACACTGTTTCTTGCAGAGCCGTGGTGACAGCGGTTTCTTGGCACACACAGGGCACCTACCTCGCGTCAGTGGACCGAGCAAAAACGGTAACAATCTGGGGCGACCATGTTTGAGAGGACGAATGATCCCGAAACAGACGATTGTTTCACGCACGAAGGTCAACACGTTCTTTTGTGCCGAGGCGGATGTTTACGGGACTGAAAAATGCAGATGGAAGTTTACGCGCCACAGTGGTATCACAAAGGATTATGCAGGATAATGAAAATCAGTGGACGGTCGGGACGCGGAGGATGTAC
Source organism: Colletes gigas (assembly GCF_013123115.1). Lineage (NCBI taxonomy): Eukaryota > Metazoa > Arthropoda > Insecta > Hymenoptera > Colletidae > Colletes > Colletes gigas. The sequence continues at coordinate 10,037,463 of NW_025106637.1, forward strand.
AAGATACTATTTCGAGGCCGCACCAAGCAAAATCACCGCGACAACGAAATCCGATCACGGTGGAAGACTGTTGTACATAAAAACTCCACTGATTGTTGCTCCAAGGTTGTAAAGATTTCCTTCATTTTCTAGGATACGAACACGCTTGCGCGCCACGACCGCGTCTTTCCACGACAAATTGAACAAATTACCGTAGTTACTCTTTTTGAAATTCACTAGATACGCCCCCTCTAATTGTAAGAGACTGTTTCCGCGTTTCAATCCTCTGTACCGATAGACTCGATCGTCCGCGTTACAAGCAACATAATAAACGTACGCGCTATTTTCCATTTGCTTCTTTTATCTTTTCGGGCCGTTATACGAAAACATCTGTCGATAGAATTCACCCTCGCTCGTTGAACGAAATTTTTACTCGTCCGTGGCTTATCTTATTGCGCGTTCTCGAGAAGTTGGCAAGTGGAATCTCCGCCTACCCCTCACTTTCGTCGTACGACCCATCGTCGTTTCGACCAATAGCGACAATATCTGTGACTGTGACCGTGGGCTTGCCAAACTCTTAATTAGAGTGGGGAACCAATCGGATCCGCATTCCTTTCGCTAGCCAACTTCTCGCGGACGCACAGTACATTGATTATGAATCCCAGGTCGCATCCAGTGTTTTTCGTACGCCAAGTACTTGTGACTTTAAAAACATGGGTACAAGAAAAGCCAAAGTACAAGTTAATTGTTGAAGCAGCCGTGATATCGAGTCTACTTGTTCGTCGTAAGTCTGATATAGAATGGAAAGAGGATGTACTTCTTAAACGAAAAATTTTAATATCGATACCGAGTAAACTGCATTGTACAAGATTTAATTAATCAACGATACCGAGTAACGTGTTACATTGTGCCGAACATAGTTTTTGTTGCGGTGGAATTAAATATTTGGCCGTCGTGTACGAGCCATTTCACATCGGACAATTTCTAGTATTTGTCAGACTAGCAGCATTTATTAATAACGTTCGATAAATAATTCGTACAAAATTACAGCCTGGCTGGACGAAATAAGCTGTCGCAATGTTATTACATTTCGTGATCGGTGCTAATACAATCATAATAATTGAAGGCTAAATGGTAATAATATTGATGATTAAACTTTCTGACTTTTGGGTCGTTTCGAAAAAAATAGTAATCTTCCTCTTTCATCCTTTATCGAGCAAATAGACGTTTCCAGGGAGCGGAAAATAAGATTTGCAAGCTGAGTTACTGCCACGTATGTCTGTCTAGCCCTAAAAATTTATCACCCCTCGATTAAAATTGATCTCCCTCCTCCTTTTACTCTCGAAGTTTCTATGTTTCTTCTGCAATAGGAGTTCTTGCAAAAGTTATCAAGATAATAGACAACGAAATTGGGTAAACGCAATAGAAACATTTGTAGTGTTCAGTCAACCATGGGCAATTCTTTCAGCTTTTCCTCATGGTTTGTTTATCTTCGCTTCCAATTGTCCCAAAAGCCTATTTCAATACGTCACTGAATCTATTTCGATACACATAGAGAGGGTGACTATGGAGCGAATATTTTTAAATTCAGGACTTTTTTTAAAACTCTGACGATTTCTTCCAAAAATTGATATTTTGTTCAATAAACAATCGTAGGTAGAAGAAGCTACAATATTATGACTTTTATGTGAAATTTTGTACGCATTATTTACTCGAGATTATCAATGAATCCTGCGAATTTGAGAGTTGTTGCGTTGCTTTTCGTGGTTACTGTTCAACGATGAATACTCTTTTAAACGTACCTTTTACATTACTCGTGCTTTATTAATTTGCACACTCAACTGGAAACAGTTTCTCGTCGTACAGCACAATAATTACAAGTGAATACTTTTTATAAGTATAGAGCTGAGATCGAAGGGCTCTAAGCGTAAGTACAGAAATTCGTGGCAACAACTGCCATTAAAACGCGGAATGCCAATTTGTATAGCTTCTCATATTTTTGATACGTATTTTTGTTAATTCGGGTACACTGCAAGCACACACAACACTGGTATACACATCATTATCCTGCTAACAACTTTCTTTACTCGTTAAATTTAACGTCATCGACTCGTATCCTAACAGATTTCAAAGTTTCAGTTTCTAGAGTCCTTTGCTCTTCATTTATTTGTAAGCTACGTCGATGCCGAGAGGAAAACATGTGCAGATGATAAGTTATAAGCTACTTATGGTAACGGTTTAAGTGAATTGAATCATTACAATTAATATTTCTTTGTCGTACAAGAAGAAACGCATCATAATCGATAACATCATTTCTAGCATATAAGTTTCTGTAAGCTATAAGTTATAACTATGCTCGATTTAAAACCATGCTCGACATAATTTTTTGTAGTTTTTATCAATTTATTTAAATAAACGAAGATGTTGTGTATAATTCAACATTTTCTTTTTTTTTTTTTTCGTTTAACTGTCTACACGATCTTAAAAGTCTAAACTAACGTACAATTAAGATTACCATTTGTTCCGTTTATTCTTCTTATTCAACGTTTAATCTATGGATAATTAATTACTGTTTATATCTTACATGTAATTTAATACCGAATCAGCTTTCGAAAGCATATTGTTTGCGTCCAATTTAATACATAATTCTATTTCTATCGTGTTCACGATGCGATCAGAAATGTTTTTATCCATACCTTATGTTAATTTCAACAGGAACATTGTATACACTGTTCGCACATGTAAATATATATTAAATGTTTCCTTCTTATATTTTTTCAAATGCAGTACGTTTTTTAATCGATTCCATTCTCTGTGTAAACACGAATAATTATTTGTTAAATAAAACATACTATATTTTCGACGTACTTCAAAGAAGGTAAGTACTTCACTGTTCCAAGTACAGTAATTCTCGTTTTAAAATAAGAATTTGTGTTTGGAAATTTCCGGTCACACAGTATATTTTTTGTAAAGAATTTTTGTTTCGAAAGTACGTAGGATTTCGGGGATACGTGTATTCACAAAAAATGATTGTAATTGACCGCTGCAACTGAAAATAATTTTTTTAGAAGAATTTGAAATTTTTTTTTCGCTGAAAAATTTAGGCAGTCACACCCTGTCAATTTTTCTTAAATATTCGTTTTTGATTTTTAGTAATTTTATTTAACGCCCTATGGAAATGTTGTCTAATACTTATTTGTAGGTACCCATGAGCTCTATTTGAGAAAACAGTTTCATTAAAATATATTCACTATTGTAGGAGTTACGGCTGTTTGAAAATTGGACCATTTTTATGGGGTTTATCTAACTTTGCGGGGTCAAGGAACAACTTTTTCAATATTGTTCGAATTCCTACATATTCTTCACTAAAATACACGATATTTGCTTTTTTAAACATTAAAATCCTTTAATCCGTTCAAAAGTTATGACGTTTTAAAAATACGCACGAAATTTTTGGCCTGAAATTATATTATCGGCAAGGAATTTTTTTCTCGAAAATGGTTAGGAATTCGAGGGTTTTGAAACTTCTTAAATTAATTTTTTAATAACTTTTTAATGAAGCCTCAAATTCCTTGATTTTCGTCTTATTTTGGTCTCTAGAATCTCCCTTTAAAATTTTTCCCAGGGGTGCTCAAACACCCTGTATAACTGCACAATTTTATTGAAACGAAAATAAGATTAACGATCCACCCACTTTTTCTTTAGAAAGCAAAAATCTTGGTAAGATTCCTTTGTTGCTATTCTTGAGAATTTCAATTGAGGTTAATTTCTGCTGCATCCAATTATTCTGCACAACAGATACTGCTACAATATTTAAGAGTCTTTCTGAATTCTCATTCGGGGAAACTAATCTCCTTACGTTATTTATTCGAACATTAACTTACGAACTGTCTAATTTGCCATAATAAAAATAAAATATAAGCCTTCTGGGATAAAAAGTTATAAATAACTGCCCTTATTTTCTGCCCTTACGTACGTTTTCAAAAGTTTTTCATTTAGTCTACCTTTAGTTTTGATATTGTTATTGAGCGAGAAAGATTTTCTTGTCGCGGTCTAACGAAAAACCATCGCGAAACAAGCTATTATTTGAAGACTTTTCTGAACAAGTAGCAAAGATCTAAGAACGCTGCACCGTTTCTCTTAAAAGTTCCAAATACAGCGCCTCTATTTCGAGGAAACCTTTATTTACCATGAAGCGAAAGGCTTTTGCATACCAAAGCGACAAACCCCGCTATACATTATCCTTTGTTCCTCTTTTCTTTGCTTTTCAAAATAAACAACCGACATCCTGAATAAGCCATCTGCAATCGGCGTTCTCTCCTCGTATTTTCTAACCAGCGGTTGTCCTTTACAAATTATGAAACTGTAGGAATGCATAGAGCCCGTTCGCGCAAGTAACGTGACATTTTTTTCCAAGCTAAATTACTTTTCGCGGTTTTCCTGTTATTTTAATTTCGTCGTAACAGTATCCAGCACTTCTTTATTTGCAAATTCAATATAAAGTATTTGGTGTCCTAATGAAAATATACAAAATTTTCAAATATTTGTAACACACTATTATCGCCATGAACTGCCTTTAACATTTCAAACGTTTGAGTGGCCATGTTCCCGTGTTTAAAACAGAAAGAACCCCGCGCTAATTACATGGGAAATTTAATCCCGGTTAATCTCGTTCATTTTCACATATGTTGTAGCTTATGACCCGGTGAACAAAAAATGTAATAGGCAAAAACGTCTGTGATGGATAGTTACTGAGATACAGCTAATCAAACGGCAAAACGAAAAGTTACGGTAGGCTCGCGCTGTCTCGCATCGGCAGGACGCAACTCTCCTTATTCCTTGTTTTTTCTAGAAGCGGGTAAGCAAAGATAGGGTGCAATTCTAGAAAAGCTACCGCCTCATCTGTATACATACATTGAAAAGGATTCTCTCCTGGGTAAAATTACATACTAGTGCAGTACAATCGTTACGAATCGTACAGAACGTTGACATAACGTTATACAGTATTTTCGCAAGCAACTGCTTTTTTTGCCATGGTTCCTGTTTTTATATATCTACAGTTTTATATTATATTTTATATTTATATTGATATTATATATAGTTTTTTTTATATATACAGAGGTATTAAAAAACATTGTATCCAAAACTATCAGGGAATGGTCCTTCTACAGGTTCACCTAACATTAAAACATATTTTCGCATAATTCGAAAACTGTGGCCAACCGAAACATACGTATATGTATAGTAAAAGGTTATTCCATATGTTGATGACTTCAACATATTTAAAAATGATCCGAATCGTTCAGAAAGCTGCTTTCCTCGAACTTTACTAAGGACAACTCAGTCAGAATTAGCAATATTGAAGTTCTCGTTTGGATGTTGTTGCGGTGGTCTGTGAGCAGCATCTAATAGTGTTTCTAACAATAACGAAGACGGATAACGAACATTGTCTTGATACCTTGCATACTGTTTCGGCCGCGAAGCTACTATGCCCTCGTGCTCTGTAGTGCGCGGACCGTGCGTATTACACAGCTCCGTACTGTGTTCCCTTTCCGCCGTAGGCTCGAAGGACCACCCAAAATACTTTGGGAAAATACCGGTAACCTTGAAGCCCGTTGCTTCAAGGAAGAGCCCGTTGCTCTTTTGATGACGCGTGAATTTTGGTATTCTCGCGGAGACTCTGCTCGAGGTTGTAAGGCTCGATCAAAAAACGAATCTAATGCTAAGAAGTAAAACTACCCTTAACCTAAGCTCGGTTTCCCCTGCCAAGGTGACGAAAACGCGCAGCGCGAACCGGTGGGAGGATTGGTCAAGCCAATCCTCAAAGTTGTCACCTTGGCAGGGCGTTTCCTGCATTTTGCAACATTCCCGCCCACCCTGCTGTCCAGTGTCCAGGTAGACCATGCAGGAGTGAGCGAGAACGCTGCATTATTATTAACATTGGGAATACCCAATGACCGCGAGACCCCGGTGGTCCGCAGCTGTGTGCCAACGCGGGTTTACGATACGTCAATCGCTATTGAGGCAAGAAAGAGCTCCAAGGATTCCAAGTCCCGTGTGGAGTTTGGAGGTTCCTCAATGGCCGTATCCTAATTTATCAAGTAAAAATGTCTTGAAGGCCTAATCCTCAAAAATAGCGGAGAAGTCACGTCCGTATCATAAACCTCGCGATGTTAAGGTTCCTTTAGAATCCTTAACACATACCCTAGGTACCACAGCACACTTGCCACATGTGAACATGTACCAAGGGTCCTTTCACCAGATTTACAGGTACAATAATAACCTAAAATTGGCTCGGTATCATCGTCTACACCATCTGATTCAAGAATGTTGTATGCTATAAATATTTGATGTTTTGTAGCATTTCTAAACCGTGAAAACACTCGTACCCTTATGAGACCAGGTTCGTCAAGGAGCGAATCTAATTGAAACTCTTCTGTGTCGTCACGCTGCATTTTATCCTGAACGTAAGATCGTGCCAGACGAACCTGGAATGTTCCAATCGTCAAATCTCGTAAATATTCTAAGGTCAGGTGCGGAAAATTATGTAAATGCTCGTCATTTAAATGTATCCACATTGCATTTCTATAGCACAGCCTTTCAATTTCAACTCGTGCGTGCACAACATTAACTTCTTTGGACTTATGAAGAAGTTCTTGTGCCAATTCTGTATTAGCGCCTTCCATTGAAATTAGCGGGTGATATTTGTTAATTATAGCCCCTGCAATATTATAAAATTCACCAAGATGATGAATATGGTGCATATTAATTATGTGGTTAAAAAACTTAAAAATAGACTTAATATGCCCATTTCTAGTTTCAACTATCCATCTTGTTTTCGTCACCAATCGAGACTCATTTGCCTCTTCAGTAGATAGTTGTTTCTGATGGCATTCAAGTAAGGCTGGCATCCTGTAATGAATGCCTAATTCACGTAGTAACGGTTGGGCATCTCGATACCCACGATCTAATACGAAAATATCGCCATCTTGGAACCATTGTCTCATATCATTCACGTCGCGTTCAAATTCGCTATTTAACATTCGAGCATCATTATTTCGCGAGTCAGAAAAGTATGGTCCTTGAATAGCCAGTATATATGCATCTGGAGCAACTATTAACGCTGGTTTTACCAAATGTCGACCTTTATGTACGGAATACGTTTGTCGTAAAACACGAAAGTTACTACTTTTGTTAATATACGAATAAGTCCCATCAATATAAGCAATTACTTTTGAAATACTCGGTTCAGAATTGTATAACTCATTTGCAAAAGACGTAACATGATTCGTTATATATTCATCTCGAGTTATTGCTTGAAAACCAATATTCATCGGGACAAATCTTTTTAATAAAGACTGTCGAACTTTGGTAATAGCTAAACTTACCGACTGTCTAGAGGAATATCAAAAAATGACTTTAAGAAATTCGTCAGATAATCCTTGCCGTAACTTACATAAAAAAGTCAAAAGGTCTTTTTTACTAATGTTTCGGAAACCGTGTTCTTGAGGCACTCGATCGCAGTATGTATACAGATCCTGAAACTGTTCTTTTGTAATAGGTGCTACAGTCTTAAAATCATCATCTGTAAAACAGTTTTCATTGTCGTAGCAACTTTTACTGTTCGCTACATCTCGAAGTGCCTGTAGAAAAGCTTGCAACTGCTGCCCTTTTATTACAAATGGTCTATTTATGTAACGCAAGGCGGAAAGTAATGGTTGTAAAATATGACCATTGTTATCTAAATGTCGATTACAGCAATTAACATATTCAGGGATATAAGTATTTTTCATAACGAAAACATTTACCCTGCATTCTAGAGAAAGCCGATGGACATTTGCAGAGGAATTGCAAAATATACATGAACTATTTCGGGTTTGAGTAACAATGTTCAGTCTTAAAGAAGCTGGATCGCGATTTATTTGCTTTATTTCATCCTCAATAGATAAATTATAATTAAAATATAGCCGACTTTCAGCCCCTATATCAATGGGTTCAGAACCTAATCGGCGGCGTCTAAGAATTGCAATTTCCTTTTTGATAACATTTTCTTCGCCATTTATTCGCGACATTTGTCGATTACGAAAACTACGACTGCAAACATAGCAGCAAGTTCGATTTCTATATGCCATAATGTAACAGTTTAAAAATAGAGCGCGCGTGCTGCGCTAAGCAATCGGACAGCGGAATGTATTACTACAGTTGTTGCCGCCACGTGAAGGGTTTCCGCTGCACTCGACAATAAACAGTGCCGTTTTTGAGGAAGTCACAATTTTTCACGGACAGCATGCAATTTCCAAAGGACTAGGTCTGGCCGGATGCCGGTTTCAGATTTCTCTGGAAACGGTCCCCAGTTAGACCACCCTCAACGGCAATTGATGTATCGCAGACCCTCACGTGCTTGCCATCAGGACCAGGACAGCCACTAGGACAAAGTAGGGTAATAAATTAACCCAGGGATTGTGCAACGTCCTGCAGACCTTGATTTGCAAGATGAACAAACCAGGCTGTGGGCGTTGCACAATCCAAAACCTAAACAAATTCCGGATTGGGCAGGACAAGGCCCAATCCGAACATCGACGCCTCCAAGGAGGCACTAAGAGGGAGACATGACGTCTTCCTCGAGGACGGCATTTGGACGCCAACCAGACCAATCTTGGTTTCTGAAGGCACTTGGACGCCAACGGGAACATCTTAGTCTCTGAAGGCATTTGGACGCCTGACCAGAACTCGGACTTTGCTAGACCATATTTCTTGTTATTAATTTTAAGAAGTTATTGTGATCGTGAATCAAATAAATTGATCTACTACATAATCTAACTCCTCGAACAAGTACGGAGTTAACAACAGTGTTAGCGTCGATTTCGTCCTCCAGCATCGGCAACGATTTCATAGCTTTCGGCTGGCTAGCTAAACGCGAGATCCCTCATGCAGCGTAGTCCCTCACCACTTCTGACAGATCGACGGTGCGGTGGAGGGGGAACTACTAGCGAGGAGAGTAAAGCGGAGAGAGACCGCTGGTCAAAGTCAAAGTGAGGCGTAGCGCAAGCCTACCGTAACTTTTCTATTTGCCGTTTGATTAGCTGTATCTCAATAATTATCCATCACAGACGTTTTTGCCTACTACATTTTTTGTTCACCAGGTCATAAGCTACAACATATGTGAAAATGAACGAGATTAACCGGGATTAAATTTCCCATGTAATTAGTGCGGGGTTCTTTAATATTTCCTCTTTGATCCAGCGTGTTTTCGTGACAAGGTCCAACAAAGTACTACCACCGAAATGTCAATAACTTTCTAACGCGTTCGCCATTGTTGTTAAAATTTTAACAGCTCATCCTTCAAACGTAAAACGTAATAATTTCAATTTTTCTATGAAACAAAATGTTATACGAATCATAGATAACGTATAACAATTTATTCCATCGCACAGTTAAATTTTTTATTTCCTTATTGTGAAGTATTTTATTCTGAAGTATTTTACGAGGAACGGATAAACCGTTGCCTATCTTTTATTCGTTATTCGAAGTTTTTATCAAGCCAAGAATTTTGCCCATCTCTGTTCCATAGGATTGAGGTTGGGGGATTGAGCCAACCATGTCATTACCTTAACGAGATTCTCGTTTAAAAACTGATTTGCGTTACGCGAAGTGTATTTCGTATCATTATCTGCTTGAGAAATCCAATCTTCCGGCAAATTATTGGTAGCGAATTAAAGCTAATGTGTGTTCATGATATCGACATAAATATTCTGATCCGTGATTCACTCTGCTTGGCAAATCGAACCAGTACCTTTTACAGCAAGCATGTCAAACTCACTTTTGCTCGAGGACTAATTTGCACTTTGCTGCCATACTACAGATCGCGAATACAATTATTTTACAGTAAATACAAATATTGTATAGACTATTTTACAATTATACCAACATTGGTCATTATAGTGTCATATTACAACCATATCATATCAACCATGTCATATAAACCAAAATTTTCTTTTCTCTCTTTTATTTTTAATTATGAGTACATACACCTGTTTGTTTCGTCGCAATTCTTCTCGCGTTCGTTATCAATTGTTTGGTGACTACTGTGTTGCTTTGACAGTGACGATTCATTAAGAAGAGTTTGACACTTCAACAGTGTGTGTTAGTAATCAAAATATTTTATGAAAATTTGAAATTTTAATCATGAACGGTGAAACTCATTTTGACGTAAGAGGATATACGAACAAACAGAATCGACTGCGATTGTTTGGTGTGCAATTTTTAATGGAGGCATGCTAATGATCTTAAATTTTCATTTATTTCAAATTTTCTTAGACTGTAGAGAATATTGTGTCAAATCAATATACCAAAATTCAATCATTTAGGTACAGCGACGAGTAAAGAGACGTATCGTGTCTTGCAGTGTTCTTGGCAGCGAGCAAAGTCGAACTATGTCCACAAAAAACCTCTCTCTCAAGCTGTCGAAGATACGATTCGTCCGATTTATAAGGACCACGGCTCGAACGAGCTTTTAAAAAGATGTGAAGGTGGATTCACACAAAATTCTAACAAAAGCTTCGATTCCTTTATTACAACAACTGCAGAAACGACGTTCCGTGGGAGAAATACAATCGATTTACGATATCTTGTTAAAGATGCAAATGGTGCATTCAAATATTGAAACAAATAGATACAATTTCTGAAAACTTCAAGCAGCAGGATTACTGCATGAATCCGGAATAACTGACTGAAGGTAAACTTTACAAAATCCTATTTCATCGGAGGAAAATGTTATCTAAAAAATTAAAATGTTCTTTAACCTGCTCGTAACGAAATCTCTGTACTTATTCATCCGGTTTTCTTTCAATTTTATGAAAATCTTCTGAATAAAGTTTCTTTCGATGTAGCTTAAGAGTTCTTTGATATCGCAATTATTTGACTTTCTCTTAAACGTTTTAAGTCCATTTCCGTTAGTGAAAAGTATGCTAAGAAGCTATACACTGCTCGATTGTTAACACTGTATGAACAATAACCTGTATTCAGTCAATAACAAATATTGTTACATCCGTGCATATGTTATTAGGAATGATTGATTAAACGGTTAAATGGCTGTTGTCTAATAATATTTGGTTTGTACAATATATGGAATGTTTGTAATACGATTTACATGACCGTGTATGACTTCGATATGGGGTTACACAAATCTATAACACATCGTTTGTTTGGAACTGTAATTGAGTACAGCAATACCGGTGTAGACATCGTTCGAAATAAGTGAACAGTTGATTGTAAACGTGATTGCATCTCGGTTGTAAATTTACTGCATTTGATTTCAAAATTACAGACTTCCAAGCTAAACGCGACAATTCGATCGATTTATAGTCCCCCTCGGGGATAAACACTATTTAAAAAAAAACATACACGATAAAAAAAAATACAAAATAAACAAGTGGACAATGCAGCATGTAAAAAAGCTTCCAAAGTAAAAACAAGAAGATCCATGTTTCATTTAATTAAATTCGTCATTGTAGGAGTTCAAAATGCAAGACCAACTTCTCGTTTTTTACCCCGATTCCTTACTTTTGATTGATCCGAATGGTTCGCGATTCTCGATGTCGGTGGTCGTTTTCTTGATATACACGCGTATCCGTACACAAAGATAATAAGTCGTCACATAGGGAGTCGCCTATTCGTCGGCGTGCACGTACATGTATCAGGATCCCCTAGCAGGGGCTACATATAGCGGAGCGTGTATCTGACAGTACCTAATGTGCTTTCAAAAGCGCTCATTAGTCACTGAAATGCGGTCGCGAAGTGACAACTCGCACGTGGAATATTATACGGTCGAAGAACTTCCGTTGTGTCGTATCGCGCGAGCGATGCACATCCTCCTGCGCATGCACAGTCCGCGTCTCTCTGTTTCTAACTTTCGCATTATACGCCCTTTGTCCGCGATTCGACAGTTTCGACAGTTCGCAATGGAACGTGAGAATGCGGCGAAGCGGCCAGGGAAGCCGCTTGCAAACGACGTTAAAGTTCGATCTGACGGTCGCATCTGGGGCCACCAAAATTTTTCCCTCGCCCGATGTGTACGTACAGTTTGTCACGCAAGAGCCGCGCCGACTATGTTTACAAAGTACGAAACGCGGAATGCGGAAAAGAATGATGATCCGAACACGTACACGTAGGGGGTCGTTGACGAGGGAGACGCGGAAAGAGCACTTGGCTCTGGCCGCCATCTTACCAAGGTGTCGACGACCTTAAAAGTAAAATTAACAAACGTGACGTAATACTCCGAACGATCATTACAACATATTACTTAAAATCTTCTACGCGAGAGAAAAGAGAGAAAACGTATATTTATCTTTCCTAACATTTTTTCAAATTGTTGCAAATAACGAATATGTATATATCAGTTGATGCACTAACGAGCTATTAAATACACAATAAAAGTGCGTGTTTAGGGCCGTTTCAGCATGCGTTAGCTATGCATTTTATGCGCGTTCGCTAACAATTTGACTGTAAGAAAGATAATAAAATTGCACCACAGGTGACATCCGAGATCTATTGATCATTAGTCCGACCAATGTAGAAACGCATGGAATGCTTCGGAAAGATAAAGATACTCGTATGGTGCCTGCACTGAACGAGATATGAAAAATCACATAATTGCGGGGGGTTGGCCGTTTCAGTTGCATAATACCATTAAAAATCTGTGGTCGATCGTAAAGCATCAAGTTCAAGGGAAACGCATTTTATCATTAACGCGACGCGTTCGTAAGATATGGAGGCCGTTAAATCTTTCTTGTCGTTCTTTGACAACCCACACTATGCTCGCACGCTCTCAAACCTTAGTGATTTTCTTGTTTGATCATCGCGACGTGGGTAATAATCCTTGTCTTCCTTCTCGACTTTACTTATTCATACGAGATTCGTGTCTTCGTTGCACATCAAGTTCAACGTGGCTTCTTCGTCTCTGCTTCGTAATTTACTACCCTCCAATCTATCCTCGCATGTCGATAATATTCCAATCATCAGGTACTGCTCAAATCTTTCCTTTTTTATGCATCTATCTACTATTAAAACTCTCTCCCAGTCAGTATACGATTCAGATTCCTACGACCCTTCAACACATTGACTGACACGTCACCCACGTATGAGTGACAATATTTTAGAGGAGCTAAACAAATTTTCAATACGAATTTTAACGAGATTGACTAGTTCCCAATTATCTAAAAACAAAGCCTCATTTTCCTGGACAATTTGAGGGGTTTGGTCTGGCAGTTAAAGTGTTAAAACTCGTTTTATTCTACCCTATATCTCATAATGCTACATTTTCTTTTTCGTGTACGTAGCAGCGTCTTTTCGTTCATCTTGTGTTTATATTAGATTACACGTTACGCGTTAAGCTGGGTTACGTTGTAAAACAACTTTGTTTGCTGAACCTCGCCTTTTCACCCTTTAATGCGGTACACAGCTTGTATGCACATTATATTATTTTCTTTTTTATTCGGGGAATAAAGTCGTTGACTAAATTTTAAAAAATTCTGTAAAACTTCATCGTTAAGTTTTCTAAATATACTATACATATACTACGTTGTGTCTAGCTTGCGTTTACAAGTTATAATCAATTCCAATATTCTGAAAAAAATATGGTCCATGGCTGAAGTTCACAATGAAATCGCTTTAATAAAAGTATTTAATATCATTGTGGCAAATCATACAGGCAAATCGTACGAAACTATTAATAATGTTTGATGCACGAACACGTGATATTAAACAGTAAATCGAAACTTGCAGATAGAGTAACGGCGAAGGGAAATAATTACGCAAACTAATGGTCTGCAATATTATTTTACGCGGTGGAATATGAACTGTATTGTGCGCAGAGTCTAGTTTGGAGATTTAACGAAGTAGAATTAAAAATTTTAGAAAAAATTCAGGAAATTAAGTCTTATATCGTTCAATAGTTTACGTACGTGCAAAGTTGCACCAATATCGAAGATCATACTTGTAAGTCAGCTTTTAGCTGCGTTCAGATTAAGTTTAGTTAGATTTGATCGGGGTAAATCTCTGATAAGTCTTTCTCTAGTTCCGATCCAAGGGGTTATTTTACGTTAAATCTAGACCTGGATAGTTGAACCTCCTGAAATCTTCTCCTTCTGTTACTGCTAAGTGGATTAGCTTTACGAGGATAACAGCTGGGACACGGCGATAGCGGTCATTCGCTGTCCCGGATGGCGAATTCGGACTGGCCAAACGCAGAAGTTAGGATGTTTGGAAGATCGAGAGTCGGTAGGCTCGTGGTCTGCTGTGGAGTTCGATTGAAGAGCTCGAAGAAATACAGACTGAACCTACCGACTCGAACGGAATGATTAATCCAATACCCTGACTCTCCCCACCCTTAACTTTTAAGTTATGTATGCATTGTCTGTTGGCGATGTATGGAACCTCACCTGAAAGGCAGAGTTATATCTTCTCATATCGCACTGGACGAAAAAGGGAGGGAATCCCGGAAACAGGGAAGGAAATCAGTGGATAATGACCGCCGTTGTGGGAATCTGCAGAAATCCCTGTCAGCTGTTTCGATAAGGGCACTGACTCTACCACTATATCTCCTTTGCTACGGTCGACGCAAACTTAATTGGCCGCCCAAGACCATTCAGTAATAAATCCCACCATACTCTTTACTAAAGAGTCTTTAGGTACTATGCCATTCTATCTCCCGGTTATTCGTTCCATGTATGCGCTGTGTTCGCTCCGCGTCATTGTTTGTTTTAAGCCTCGTAAGAAAGAAGATGCGGTTAGGTTAACGACGCTCAAAAAGACTTAAACGCCGCAAGAAACCGACGGGGACATTTGATGACGAGCATTCGGGAACGAAACGAATCGAACTCCTATTTGGGGTGGGGAGTCAAATAGCGTGAACAGGATTTACCAGAATTATTCGTGAAGTGTTAACTGGCCAATGGAATTCACAAATAAAGAAACAGAATTTTAATAATTGACATTTGAAACGTTCAATATTGTAGACAACATTAATATGTGGTATTGTTTCAACATTTATTTTAAACACATTTATTAACGATGTCTGTAACTTTAATGAAAGCTAACAGACTTGTAAAACAGATTTATATCGAAGGGCTGAAAGCAGCCATCGTGTTGGAAGCGGAAAAAATTTTAAGAGCTCCATTAACCAGTTGAGACCTTACTTACAGTTCCGGTCCATCTTCTATAAGTGTGAAAGTGGAGTACAAATAGATTTGATTGACAGTATGAGGACAAGTCAAGGTTGCGCGACATTGATACACTCGTACGGGTTCAAACGAGTCCGTTTGTGCATCTAAACGATTCTGAAGCTCGAAGCGATATCGTAAACGATATAACAGCTTATGACGTCACCCACAATTGGAGAAGTGGCTTTAAGCGACTAATGAAGTTGATTCGATTATAGTTATAGCAATATGCCCAAATCGAATTCAAACGACCGCCCAGGCCAGTTGCCCTTCCAGCTCTGGCAGTTCCTGCCTCGTTAGTTGCTGCATACCGTGAATCATGAAAGTGTCATTCACGTTACTTTTAAAATAAATATTATAGAATGCACTGGATTAATTAAGTTTTGTTTGATATACACATTCTGTAAAAATAGTTTAATACAACGAAAATGTGGTGTTCTATAGAAGTAAAATGCTTAAAACAATCAGGTGGCAAAACTAAAAATATTGACATTTAGAATACTCGATACATTGCTTATCTTAATTTTCTAAAAACTATTCTAAAAGGTACTCGTTATTACGAATCGTGAAAGTCGTCTCTAATTCCCGATCTTTTTACACGCTGACGCAACGATTGAGATATTAGACAGTCGAAAAAGAGGAGAGTTTTTTTTGTTGCATAAAAGCAGAATGACAAATTAACTTGCACTTTAACGCGCTTCCGTGAGATTCAGGTAGGCTTCTTCACCTGCAGCAAAAGACTGCGAATATTACCGGGAAGCATGGCGGAAACGTCAGTCATCAAGCAAGTGCTAGACTCACTTTAAGCGTGATATTTGTCCGCTGATGCAGAATCAGCTTCTGCGAGATCGCGAATGCTTTCGTGTTCTGTCGTATGGAAATACAAACTGCTCTGGCCGATATTTTGACTGAACGTGCCTCTGGGTATTCTAGGAAAAGACTTCCTGCGAGAATTTAGGGGGAAAAAGTTCTCGAAGAAAATTGTCAACGTTGTAGCTGCGCAGTGATTCTCCGAAATACTTCATTCTTTGTACCGTGTGTTTGTAAAATCATGATATATCCTTTGTCAAAGAACATTTTTACGCGAAACAAATTTTTTACGTTTATTTATCCACGTGGAAATGGAAACAAAAACAAACTTCGGTGTGGGTGGTATGCGCGTCATTTGATTTGGTATTGTTTTTTTTAAGACGCACTACAGAAGTACGAGGGTTAGAAGGCCATGTTTTTGAGGCTTTTGAATTTAACTAATTCTGGTAAAAATGAAAGAGAAATATGAACACGATCATTTATTCTATTTAAAACTTTGTAGTGCAGTAAATATTAATATTCTGGCTGACTACACTATTTATTTTGATTTCTCTACTAGAAATATTTTGGCAATGCCTACGACGAATATTTAGCCAGAATAAATTTCGTCTCATTTTTATTCTTAACAGTGGTTTCAAACGTGTTCTATTCATAAAATGATTAAAAGATATGAAATACTCGAATGCAACAATACGTCACAGTTTCGTTAAAATCCAAAGCCAGACGCAACCTAACTTCGTTTAATACGCAATAAATAAACGTATAATTATCGATCGTTTAACCAAATACATATTGTCAGGCAATCACAATGAAAATCTTTTTGAATCGGTAATTCGTGAACGTGCACGACCATGTTAAGCGATAATTAATGATGAACTGTATATACATATATCGTTGATCTCATTTAAATAAAGGCTTAACCGATTTGAAATTCATTTGTTTGTTAAATAATATCAACATCGAAATCTGTAGAATCGAATGCAAGAACGACACTAGATTGGAATTCATATTATTCGTGGTATTCTTTAAAATAATTCCAACTTTAAGTATAATTTTTTTACACACAAGTACTGATCACTAATTGACATTGAAAAAACAGTATTTATGCTGTAATTAAAACGCTTTAAGAAAAATGCAGACAGTTGTACGAAATATCATTCTTGTGTTTTGCTTCAATCATTTCTAGCCACGTAGTATTGTATCCTGAGTAGAGTCCACTCACTCGTATACGACTCATCCATCCGGCCCTAATTAATGTAACTGTTCGTGATATCCAGTTGTTTCCGTATAGATGATCGTGATCGCTAGATTCCTTCTGACATGGTACTAGTAAGTCATTTATATCATGTCTGAACGAAGAAGAAGAACGATTAACGTCAAAATTAAAATGCATTTTTGTATATTAAATAGTGGGACGAGAGCTTTTTTCTAAGATACAAGAAATTCGTACAGGAAAATATTAAGTATTTTCTCTTAGAAATGAACTGCAGCTTATTTAAATAATTTGCTCAGCAGTCAATTTTTCTATTCTCCCTATGATACTAAAGATGCTCCATCACCTATACAAACGAACACAACATGGCCACGTTGCAAGAAAATTAAATTACACTAGTAGGACAAATATAAAAAGAAACGTGTTCAATGTTAGAGGCATCATATTGCAATGCTTTACTAGATCACTATACATATAGTTACAGGTTAAATTATCATTGTTACTAAATGTTGTATCTGATTACTGCACGATGATACTCTAACACACTTCAGGAAATGGATAGGATGTGTAGGGCCAATTGCTTAGTCTCCAAGCGAGCAATTTGGATCCTAAGATCTAAGACTACTCCATTATCGCCTGTCGAGTATTCCAAAACTTGTCATTCATAAAACACTCTCCCGAAGTTCCGAGAGCTAGTAATAAGACGCGTGTAAACGTTGCCATGTCAAACATTCTTTCTTAAATAATTATTTCACTAAATATTATAATAAAATACCAGCAGCTGTTTAAAATATTTCCTATATATCCACGTTCGATGTCCCATTTATCAACTCTTAAAATATAGGGCAAAATTAAAAATAGAAAACACAGATACTCCATCGCCTGTACAAACGAACACAACATGGTCACGTTGCAAGAAAATTAAATTACACGAGTAGGATAAATATGAAAAGAAACGTGTTCGATTTTATGAAGGGCATGTGTTAAAATGATTAAAACCACCAGAATGCTGGGAAAAGGTGCTTCGAACCGACAAATCGATGATTCGCATGAAGCACAGCCACGGTAGAATGTATGTACATATGTCTGGAGAAAAAGAGCGAATCTTTGTCGAACAAGTGTGCCAAACCGACATTAAAATCAGCGGAGCAAGGTGTTATGGTTCAGGGATGCATTTCATCGTACCGCATAGAAAAAATCACCACCCTATCGAGAAAAAAAGTCTGCGGTTCATTTCAATTTTGCAAAGACAATTATTATTCCAAAAAATAGACGTTTGACAGAACAAGAATGTAAGAATTTTTGTTCTTTTCACTGATAACGAATATTATGTTTTTAAATATGGTAACGTAAAAATGATTTATATCTGACCTTCATCGTTGGAGTTACGGAAAATGAAAAACTTTTTTGATGGACTGGCATTTATAAAGCGTACCGTTCGGTTGTAACATTTCACAGAACTAATTTCTGAATCAAGGTCTCTGAAGAACGTTTAATTATTGTACATTCCAAGCCCCGAGACCAAAGTTTACTCTGAGACTCTCAATAACAATTCCGGTACCATAAACTCGGAGCTAGACAAACGTTTAATAGAGGTCTTAACGGATCCTCGCAAAGTTGGGGTCGTTTCTTCAGAATTGCCTTTTCTAAGTGCATGTCCTCGAATCGTTAACCTGACCACCAAACGTACCACAGCGAATGAAACATGTACCGATCTTTGATTGGCCTTTCTATTATCGTATCCAAATCTCAATCACCTCAAGAGATCGCAAAGAAAGCGTGATCTAGCATTTCCTTTTACGATTAGTAGAAAATAACCACGGTGCAAAATCAAGAAATAACTAAAATCCGATTCTGCATTGTTAAAAAGCTTACAATAAATTTGTAAAGCTTTATTTTGAAATTTAGAAAAATACCAAAATCTCAAGTTTTTTAAATTTGTTGTCAAGATTTTTTGAAACACTAGAGGTACTTTTTTATTTTTCAGTTATTTTTATTTGATGTAAAAAAAAATAAAGAAATTCTGTGTCATATTTGGAACCTGTAAATTTGAGTGGCAGCCATTGTGCCATAAATTATTATTTAAAACAGAGCCACGATAGAAAGACAGAGTTTTTACAGAATTTTTTATTTCGATTATTTTGTTCAATCTTAAAAAAAGTGAATATTTCACTATTTGAAAATTCTTTAATAACCATTTTTTAATCAAACTAGTTAATGAAAATTTCACCGTATTCTCCTTCGTCTGACTAGAACAGGCAATTCCACTTCTCCCATTCGTAAATTCTAATTTATCAAAGTTCCGTCAGCTTTTTATAATGTAGCAATATTCGCTTATTATACGGAACGTGTCACTAATCGATCTTCACGACTGAAGGGGTTGCACGTCATTAATTTACTCTAAGGCTGCGTTCCCATATGTACAACGGATGGCGCAAAACCACTTGAAACGCTTAAAGAGGGTCGCTTTTAAAAGGTACCACGAGCTCAAGAGGTGTCTTCTTTTAATCGTCCCTTGCACCACACGTTACACGTATGGGAACTTGGCCTAATAGATCCACTCTTATGTCGTCCCGGCTACGTGTAAGGGTGACTCGCAACCTAGCTACCCAAATTCTTTGAAACGCAGTACAAAGAGTGTTGAGTATATGGTTGAGTGCAGCGCATAGAGTACATGGTCTCGTTTTTCAATGTTGATGGGTTCAATTTTAAACTATTTGTGCTACGTTTTATGTTTGGCTAACCGATCGATAGTACCACTATAGCTCCAAATTACCTACAAGTATAGTTTACTTGCATAATAAATAGCCAATAGAAATTCCCTTCAAAATGACATAAATAATTTAGGTGTAATATCGATAGAAATCACTAATAACCAAAAAAATTAATACGAAACATCGATTCCGCGTGAAATCGCCATGCATGACACGATGGTTGTAAACGTATCCTCCCCTAAGTTGTAAAATAAAGAAAAAAGGGAGAAAATCAGAACGATCGCGTATCGTCTTGGTCGTTGAACCCGGCCGTGATTCCGTCGGCCGATCGGTAAAGGGACGACCACGAAATTTACCCTTCGAATCGAGGCCCCATCTTCGCGGAACTTAATATCCCTGTACACGCGAATCCCAGCCACTCTGTTTCAGCGTGGCATACATCCCACTCGAGGATACCGATATTGAAACGTAAAAAAGATTCAATCAGTCGCGAAGTTTCAGCGCCAATCAATCACCCCTTCCCCGAGCTATCCAGCTTTAGGACGCAAAAGCTCTCTCGCGCGCGCAGCCCGCACTGGGGCGGCTGATCGCGACGACGACGCTAAAATGGCCGAGGGGGCGAAACGAAGGGGGGCGCAGAAGAGGGGTGAAGAAGAGAACGAGGCGACAGGGGGGTGTGTAAGGGGTGTGAGGGAGGGCGGAGGGGAGAGAAACGAGCTTTCGGGTTGCACGACCGAGTCGACGCACTGGAAGCTCTCCGTGCTTGCGGCGGGAGCCTCAGTAGCCGCTTGTACGTCGACCGGAAGAGCTCTTTGTCGTCACGTCATCCTGAGACGCGCGGCGCGCCATCGCCGACGAGAGATCGTCGAATCGTTTATGCCACGCTAAACGTCTCGTTTCGCGGTGATTTCCCCAGCCACGCGCTCCACGCGGCGAACAGTTTCTATCGGGCCAGGATTTTATTTCTATAGGGCCCAGTTTGCCAGAGGATTTTCCACCAAACGGACGACGAATTTAAAAAAAAAAAAATTCAGTGAAGTGTTTTTGGTGAATGGATCGACGGGTAGGTGTGACGATCGAAGGAACCGGATGTCCTGAGATGAACACGGAGCTGTGATCCGTGAACGGACGCGTATGAGTGTGTAATCGCTGAAACAGAACACGGAGACATCATGAGAAGTGTCGCAAGACATCGAGAAGCGCGTCCTACCATCGCCGTGTCGCTTTTCATCGTGTTCGCCGTTTTCGTGACCGGTAAGGAACAGCCGCAGGGACGCGCACTGGATCTACGCGATCTCTTCTTCCTCAAATGTCTACAAAATACATTTCATTCTTTTTTTTTTTATTCAGAGAACTTTTAACAAAAATTGAAAGAAAGTATATCGAGGGTTTTAAATCCCCACAGAAGTAGAATCTACCAGTGATTTTAATTTTACATTGTCACTGATCGAGGAAAGGATGTACTTCCTCGGGCTTTGTTTAATCCCCAACGTGTCTTCGAAGCGAGTTCGATTTTAGGGCTGGAGATCGTTTAACGCGTCGAGCGAAATTCAAAATTTCTCTGTGAAAAGTATAAAATTTTTAAATTTGGTAAAAACATTAATTCTTGTTAAGAATTCTTATATTTCGTTCGATTTAACGGAGACTCTGATGTGGTTCGTGGTGTGTCCGATAAAAGATTAAAGCGTCCCGAAGTGTGAAAACTCTGGATCAGTGGCGAACAATCGCAGTAATATGGCTCGAAAAATTAAGAGAAAAGTCTAATTAACAGCCAGAATTGGAAACCCTGGGTCTCGAAATCTCCATTCCCGTTCCCTTTTGGAAGTTCTTTGGAAACCGACGGACCTTTCCTCAGCGACACGTCGTTCGTCTTCGCGAATGCGCTCGACACTCGATCCCCGAGAGTTGAGAAATCGCAGTTGGAAATCGAACGGCGCTGAGCCGTGTTTTGACTCGAGCGTAACTTTCGCGGACAAAGTGTCGTGGGAGGGAAAGAGACGAACAAAGTAGAAATACCGCCTCGCGTTATTCGATTTCGCAAGAGCCGCTGCACTCTGGGAACTTTTCAACGATCCCCGTTAAATGTACCTTCCGTGGATCTCCTCCGGGGCGACGATTGCGGGCGGATGAAAAACTTTCTATACGGCGGGTTCACCAAGACGACACGATTTCACCCCGTTTGTGCTGGACAAAACCCGCCGCGGAACAGATTTTTCCACCCGACGATCGCGAGACGAAAATAGTGATCGCGGGGGCGCAGTCGAAACGAATCACGTACGCGCCACACACGCTCGGTTCCTTAATGCATAAATGGTTTGATATCATCGGGGTAATGTCCGAAGAGCGGTCGTTTGTAACTTCAAAACGTTTTGCGCGTTGAATAATTGCTTTATCGAGTATCCAATCGTGCGTAATCTGTGGCGCGGATTTGTCGTACAAAACAGAGAGCTTATTACAAAGTAACGTTTCGACCGTGAGCTTTTGAAGCCCTCTTCATGCTACACAACCATTAACAAGAATAATTCGTGGAACTATACATCTGATAATTAGCAAAAAAATTATATTATTAATTGTAATTTACCTGAATCGTTTGACACATTTGCCGAACGATACACCAGAGCATCGAATAAACTCGTGGTTGAGCGTTCGTGTTAATAATTCCTTTGTTCGCTAATAGCAAATGATATACGATTGCCTCGTCAAATTTATCTCTTATAATCGTACGAACGAAAAGAAGAGAACAAAGTTTTTTCAACTTTTTGTAAAGCTTCCGAATGAACGGTCGATTGATCGTACAAACGTTCAATCGGATAAATTACTTTATAAGACGTTTTATTAATTTCGAGAAAGATTAGATTCCATATTACGGTTCGCTATGATCGTTAAGCGTGTTCTATATTTGTTTAAACGGTTGTATAAGACTAATTAAAATTTAATATTATTCGTGATTATGCGGAATACCAATGCTTCTGAAATATTAATGAGAAGGACATCTTATTAATTCGTTAATGCCGCTGGTAATAAGAATTTATCTCGACGAGGACATTTCGTTTATTAACATTCTCTTCGTGGAAGTGGCTAAACGAGTGCAAGTAGCCAAGTATATCAAGAAATTAAATTGGAAGCCGAGGAAAAATTAATAGATGACATCCGCGAAACGTGAAAAAACTCGAAACTTAAATTGCAAACGAGGAACCGTTTAAAAGCCGCGTAATCCTTTCATGTAGAAAACATTAGTCAAACTAAAGGAACATTTCTCTCGAGTGTGACAGTCGGTTAGAAACTGTTAAATGACAAAAAAGAAACGATCCTCTGGAAACTTACACAATTTCTTACTCGCAATCTTTACGATCTCGTCGGCTACTCCGCGAGCGGAAGTCTTACGGCTACTTTTAATTTATTTCCGCAGACTTTTACGTCCTATTAATACAATTAAGCGAGAAACCGGAATAGGTCGCGCGGATGAAATTACTTTCCTCGGCCAAAGTGTACAAGCAAATCTGTCTATTACCCTCGAACCAATTCACAATCGAGACGAGATCTGATTAAGAATCTTATTAAATTAGTTAGCAGATTCATTTCCTTTACGGATTGGACAATTTTCTCAATCCGTGTGTTAATTTAAATTTCTTCTACTTACTCTCACCTACAAATCCGTCACAGAAGCTAAGAACATTTGCTTCGCCAACAAACATTTTTAATTCTTTTCAAAAAAAGCGAAATACAATTTTTTTTAAATTCGTTGGCTCGTAACTTTGAATTCAAATGACTTCTTACCGAAGTATTGTTCCTTGGCTACAAATTAATGGTATGGATAGAGAAACACATGAAATAGGCGGAAATTACTTTGATTTACCGGCTTAAGTAGACTAGGGTATCCATTATTGGAAATCGAGTTAAAAGATCTGCTCGTTCGAATCGTGTTTCGTTCAACGAACACTATACCGTAAGTCTAATCTTAATCCTCCGAGGAAAGTATTTAAATGGGTAACTTCTCGAGGCGGAGATTTTACGTTTCTGCTGCTCAACCGATTTTACAACCTGCTCAGACTTTATTACGATTTTTATAAAGCTTCATGGATTAATTTTTGAGAAAGTGAACTATGACACATTTTGAGCGAAGGTCTCGATAAAATTTCTGACGCCAAGTTTACTTCACTGGTTTCTCTGTTTATTTGCTTTTCCGTTGTAACTTCGATTATAATATAGTGACTTTTATATAAGCAACGTTATCGTTCCTCCATAAATACTAAAACTGCGTTTAATCTAAACCCGATGTAAATTCTAGAGGAGTCTCGAATGACCTGGGAAGTCAAACTCGGAAGTCATCCTAAGGTTAATGGCACAAGTTATGAGCTATTGTTCTGCACAAAACTTTTAGCTGACGGGAATGATCTACCTCTGATATTAGCTTGCAAAGCATTCTTCACGAGAAAGCCGTTCATTATCCTATACACACTCAAACTAGATTTAATATGAAGCTTTATGGTAACATAATCAAAGCTCCACACACTATACAACGTCGATAACAACGTTACAATAAGTACATCGAACAAACTAATACACCTCCACAGGATTGCTATAGCGCGAGGACTGCGTGGTATCAAAGCGAATACTATACATATATCGCGGGTTACATCAATTACCTCATATACTTTAATACATGCAGATGCATATCAGGCTAACAGCTGTCTGGTCTGACTAAATGCATTATATATTGAAACAATTACGTGTTTCCTCGTACGGAAATTCAGACGCTCGTTAACCGTTACGACGACGAAGAGAACGTCAGACACAAAGCATCTTGAAATATTTGCTGTCAACGCCGATGCCCCAGTATCGTAACTTAATTAATAAAGACCACTTCACCACGTCGTAAAACTCCTATTGTTCGAACGAGCGTTACCGTATTTTTATTAGAAAACTAACGAAGTGTCATCTATTATTTTTATATCTACCCATTTATCATATTACTTTCCTTTCGCCAACAAAGTTTTTCAGTTACGCTGCTGTATAATTCTCTGTTCGACTCTCTAATTATTCACACATATACAGGAAACTAAGAATCTTATTAGCAAAATTAACCAAACGTAGAATTATGCAAATAGTGCAATCAAAATAACAAGAAAAACCAACACCGTACGCACATGTCAAATTTACGTTTCCCACCGAATTCAGCGTATCCTACCAAAACGTTAATGGAATGCAAGTGCACTGCTTGAATAATGGAAGCAAAGCGAAAAATGATAGATAAACGGGGGAATGATGAAACTGTTACCGAAATAATAACCGATTATAAAATTCGAAAGTTAAAGTTTAAAATGTCTAAGCAAAATTGGAAAGGTTGTACGTCCATTTTAATATTATATTCGAGTTTAAGGGCAGTGTATGGGATTGCAAGAAACCAAATACTTGGGGTAGATTTTTACGAAACTGTATCGAATATATTTTGTTTACGAGTACCAGCTGTAGAAATAACAAATTGCTGCTTACGAACTTTGATGGTAATTTTCATCCCTCGAGTATAAATATGAGCTCATTAAAAAATACTGGTGTAATATTTGTCGATCCGTGTGTCAAGCTTCATTAAAATCGGAAATTGTTAATTGGATGATGTTATTTGTTGGCTGCAAACCTTCCAAAGAGTAACTAGAATGTCCGACCCTATATAATTCTATATCCCTTACAGAGCTTGTCTTTCTTTCTTCCATCTATTCCAGACGACATAGAAATCGAAAACTTCACTCTAAATTATAATTATTCTCGATATCAGGAATTTTAAATTGGAATATGATGTAGTCCACGTAAAATTCGAATATTTTTCGAACCAGTGCTATCGTAAAGTTTCAGTCGACAAATGAATTGCTGCTCCCTTAGAATTAGGATGCCGATATAGAGGTATTGTCTGAAAGTTTCAACGTAGATATAGTAATGAAATGTCACTGACCTAGAGTGCAAATGTCGACATAGAAATGAAATGACACTCTGCTAGAGTTCGAATGTCGACGTAGAAGTAGGAACTGGCACTTTGCTAGAGTTTGAACATCGATATAGAAATGTGTTGTACACCGCTGAAGTTTGAATGTCTAAATTGAAATACGCTAGAGCCTGAATTACGATACAGAAACAAGCTCGTAAGCTTTTGGAGCATGTATATCGAATTAAAAATTTAGATACTCGGCTAGAGTTTGATACAGAAGTTAATCGGTGCTCTGCTAGAGTTTCAACGACGATTTAGAAACGTGTTGATAGAATGCTAGAGTTTAGATGTTTGAATATGAAATAGCATTCTGTTAAGATTTGAATGATAATATGGAAATGAACTGACTGGTTGTCTACTATAATTTAAAGGGATTGAGTCATCATCGATATAGAAATTAATTGATTTGCTAGAGTTTATTACGTCATAAGTGTTCAATATTGAATTTCAATATAGTATAATTAAATAACGTCTAAACTTAGAAATTGCAACAGACTATGGAAATCACAGAAGAGAATGGATGACTAACGGTTTTAGACATTCCTTGGAAAACATGACGACGAATCAGTGTTTGTGATGACGAGTAGCACAGTGTTTGAAAGTGAGAATACGTAAATTAAAGAAGGCACGCTACAAACGAATGTAGATGAATTATTTTGTACGTTCCTAGAATTTGAAATGGAAGTGACGGTACAATATTCTCGACGTGCTATACCGCACAACGTGAGATGGAAATTAATGCAACGAGTAAAAACAATTATTAGATGCATGGAAACGACGCAATTACTGAAAATTAGTGTTGAAATTGTGTATAATATTTAATTTAAAAAGCTAAAACTTCGAAGATCAATCTTCTACAACATGAAAACCGAATGCAGAACGAATGAAAACGTTTCAATATCGTTATGAAAATCCAATGATGACGTTTGGAGGACAAATTCAGAAACTACTTGTTTCAGTTTGAAGAAGAATACCGGAGAGTTTGGAAAATATGATCAGCGAATAACGTAATTGGCAGGAGTAAACCGTCAACAAAGGAGGAGTTTGCGTCCAGATCTTGTTTCCACGCTAAACAATGGATCGCCTTTTAGTCGCGTAGACTAGATGTTACATAGTAATGTTAAATGTCAAAGGAAATAGGTTAGCCGTGGCTAAATCCTAGTACCACTACAGAGATCAGAACCACACCCAGAGAAGTCTTTATTGTCTGTACGGCGTGATATGGCGGAAGTTGTCCATTATGAACTGTTCCCTCGAAAACAAACAATAACCAAGGAGTTTTGTTGTGAGCAATTGGAACGTTTGATGCTGTCATTAGAAGAACAACAGTTTGGTGCTTTGGCCCATTAGGATAACGAAAGGTTCCACGCACGAATAGAAATTCTGCAAAAATTACGAGACTTCAATTGGAAGACTATGGATATATTTATAACATTTACCAGACACTGCCTTCACAAGTTTTCTAACGTTTTCGACGTCTTCAACCATACAACGGCTGTACCTGAGTTAATTCCGGGAACACGCTCGTCGAATAAACAAGTGAAAACATGCTTAGTGATTAAAATAATAAAGAATAAAATAAAAGGAGGGATATATCGGTTAAAATAGGAATTTTTAAACATATTTTCGTAACAGTGATTAAATATTTTACAAGTTAAACATGACAACTCGGCAGGGAAGTGGTTAAAGTGAATGAGGAAGATGTTTCGTGAATATTTAAAATCAAAAAGTAATTCTTGACGCAAGGGAGTAATAGAATTTTAATTTCTTTTTAAAAATTTTATGGAAAAATTTAACAGAATGGAGGAGATTGGTGAAAATTTAATAAAGTTTGCCAAACTGAAAATATATTGTAAAGGGTCACACTGGAATGAAATAATGCAATAAAGGGGAATAAAAAGTGTGAAAATATGGACAGAATTAGTGCAGTGCGAAACGAGGAAAGTTTATAATTTAGATATATTATTCGATCGATTCTTGATTGAAGTGAGTTTCTACCGTATTCATGTGGATTGGTGATGTGAATTAAAGTATAATACTCGCGATTGACGGTGATAGAAAAAAAGAAATAAAAAAATTTCATCGACAAATAAAGGATATTGTGTGCAAAGGAGCTATAAAAAAAGGGGTGATATTTTTCAATAATCTGTTTAAATTCTGTCGCTATCTGTATAAAACATTGAAAACAGTAGAAGGATCAAGTGTTCAAATCTAAAAAATTTTGACCCATTTAAAAAAAAAAGTGATTTACTATTCAGTGAAGTGAACATCGTACGTCATTTTTTTCACCAAAATGTGTGACTAATTTTTAACAGAATTGTCTCAAAGAGGAATATAATTCAATCAATAGTAATTAAACCGTGAATCAAACTTGCAAGATAATATATTTATATGACATCTTTTTTTAACACAAATGTGTGTCAAGTTTAACAAATTATTTTAGGAACACTCCGTAGTACAGTTCGATAACAAAGCTTTAAATGCTGCGGTCGATGCCATACCACTTGAATAGCCGGAAGAACAGTGAAAAGACTTAATTCCACTAGCAGTACCGTCGTGCATGAACACTCAGCAAAGATTGGAAAAGTATCTAGACTTGGAAAGTGGATTTCTCATAAACTGTCTGTGGCGAACTGTATTAGAAACATGAGCGTTTGTGCTTCATTGAAATATCAACTGTACAGTTATCCTTCCGCAGACTACAGTGCATCCGATGAAAAATGTATTTTTTTTGTAACAGTGCTGAACTTTAAATGATAATGAGAAACACGAGATATGGAATCTGCACGGTATTCGATGCTGAAGTCCCACGCAAGAAAAATATTACACCACACATGATGGAACACGAGCACGATAACTGATTTTTAGATGTATTATAAAAACAGCGAAACTACGCTAATAACAGATACGTATAACCGACAATTTGACCGACTAAGCATTAGTTTAACGGAAAGAGTCATCGCACTGAATCAGAAATCAAACCTATACCTCCGTATCTGCGTCACGATAGCGTTCAATTATATACGATTAAAACAACGCTATAACATTTTAAATAATGCCAATTATTAACTTGTGCCACGCCTGCGTCTACCGATTGCCATTCATTCTAATCGTTGTTCTTTTATAATTTATGGAGTTTAATGATACTGTTCGTTTGGAATTAGCATCGAATGGGCCTTTTGGCTCGAAATAACTGAAATTTGTTGGCGAGCGGGATCTACGTGCTGGCCAAGATCTAGATGGCCATAAAAAATAATGGTCAATATGTCAACGAAAAACGATAATCATGAGACATAAATCTTCGCGCATGCCAAAACAATCTTTCAGAACCTGATATTTTGCATTCGGATGTGCACGGGAATTAATGACTACATTTTCCCAAGGTATTTTCATCTTTCAAATTCGAGAATCTTCTTTGAAAATAAAGTAAAAGTTCGAACAATGAAAGCAGCGAAATACTCGCGTCTTCCTAAACGTGTCATCCATGTATTTAATAAATTATTACTAATTTCAGAATTATATTTTCAAAGAGTCTTGAATAAAAATTCCAATTACATATTCTGTCATTAATAAATTTACATCTAGTCTGGTTAGTGCTTCTATTGTTATTCCACACTCGTTTAGGCAATTTAAAATATAACGAGCGCTACTTTCATCTTCTGCTAACCATTGAATATTCAAATCCAGATCACTTAATGATGTTACCATACATTGTTCCAACGCTTATAAGCGAGAGAACTAGTTACATAGACATAGGAATTAATTCATATGGGCATCATTATAATGTATAATGCTTTATAAAGTTCTAAAAATTGAGACAAATTTCTTCTAGAAGTCTCTAAACGTTTGAAAATAATTTCTTGAAAAATACAACTGGAAATAATTTTGCAATTTACTTCAAACCTATTTATATGCCACAAAAACTTATGGATTTTAACCTTCCCTTCTTTCTCATTAATTTTATGTGGACTACAACATATTTTGATATCAACAAAATCCTTATTCTCAAAGTACTAACGATCGATTCGATGCAGAATGGCCTATTTTTATTCGTTTGATTTTACGAGGACACTCGTACATTGCCAAGAGCATCATGAATCGTCCCCTTGGAGTCAACAATCGTGTGTAACGTTTACTCTATAAAAATGACATGAAATAGTGTTATCAAAGTAACATTTCTCATATTTTGCTACGAACTAACTGTTTTGACAAGTAGCAAAATCACGATATAATTAACAGTGGATTTTAAGTGGAATTATAGATGATTAAATATATAAAATCACCATTTAAAAAAAAATAAAATATTGCAAATATAAATAACGTGTGACAAAATATTACAATCAATATTGTCACACGATAAATTATAATCCATCTCAATTTTCTTGAGTATCTACACGACATTGCAAATTTCCGTAATTACTAATTTAACTGGTGTATGTGTACTGTAATGTTTCCAGTTCTCATTCCTTGGTGATTCCACTTTCACTGTTCGCCGTTAGTGAATGTTGTTTATTATAGCAATATGTACTTATATGTGTGTACGTAATTCAAAGTGAAAGGATGGGAGGGGGTGGGCTTCGTAATATATTTACGCTTGACTCATTAACCGCTCCACATTCCAGTGATGAGTGATATTGTTACCTGTGATAATTTGTCGTGATTTATTTGCCTGTAATATTTTGTCACGTGAGATTTTTGACGGAAAAAATATTTCTTCTGATCTTTCATAGTGGAATATACGCTATCGTCTTTTGTTTTCCGAACGAAATGTCTATCAAAAGGAAGAATGCGTGTCTTTGTTGATTTCTCTGTTTCTCGAGAGCAGTATATATAAAAGGGAAATGAGCCGTGCAAAGTGCTTCACCCGTTGACGCGTCTGCCTTAAGGGGATGTTCTCATTGGCAAACAGAAAAAGAAGGTGTTATTAGGGATTTTTAACAAGAAAAATATAACCACGAATAATTTCAGATTCTAATATAAGATTGTGCAGCATGTGTCCTATGCACTGACATTTTCTAATATTTAAGACACGAATTCCGTCTGTTTGCAAGATCCGCTGAAATATAGCCTGCGAAAAAGACATCGTTTGTCTTCAGAATAAATGTTTCGCCCCCGTTCCACCAGAAACAAAAATTTCAAACAAATCCTTATTCAATAAAAGTACGGTGTGTGCTGGAACCGAAATAAATATTGTAAATCAAAAATTTGATTGACGATGGGTGTTTGCCAATTGAAGAAAACTCTGCTGAAATACGCAAAGCTCATATAAACCTGTTTTTTTCAAATCTATAAGTCATTTTTGCTTATTTTGACACAGTGGGAGTACTTCTGTTAAATTTCCGTATCCTCGTTTTATAAATCGACAAATATTATTGGTTCCCGGCCAATATTGATTCGCCTCAAATACAATATTCGTAAAACTGAAAAGCTTCCAAAATTGCGCGTACAAACTGCTGAGGAAAATACTCAACAAAATATTGTTTAACTGTTCCATTCTTCTAACAAAGGTGCTTTATCTCATCAACGCGTGTCTTTTAATAATGTATTATGAACGTGTACAATTTCAGTAAATGAAAGAAATAATATTCAAGGTACAAAATATATACAGGGTGTTCGGCCACCCCTGGGAAAAATTTTAATGGGAGATTCTAGAGGCCAAAATAAGGCGAAAATCAAGGATACTAATTTGTTTAAACATTAAACATTTCCGACCACACAGTATATTTTCGGTAATGAATTTTATTCTCGAAAGTACGTAGGATTTCGGGTGTATGTCTATTTACCAAAAATGCTTGTAATTGACCCCTGCAATCGAAAATAATTTTCCCAGAACGATTTGAAATTTTTTAATTTTGCCGACTTTGTCTACCTTCCTGAATTTTTTTCTCGAAAGTACGAAGGAGTTCGAAGATATGTGTATTCACCAAAAATTATTGTAATTGACCCCCGCAACCGAAAGTAATTTTTCCAGAACGATTTGAAATTTTTCTTTCTCGCCGAAAAATTTCTCCACCTACCCCTGTCAATTTTTATAAATATTCGTTTTTCATTTTTAGTCATTTTTTTATACGCTCTATGGAAAAGTTGTCTAATACTTTTTTGTAGGTACCCATGAGCTCTACCTCAGAAAAAAGTTTCACTGAAATATATTCACTATTGTAGGAGTTAGGGCTGTTTGAAAATTGGACCATTATTATGTGGTTTTTCTCATTTTGCGGAGTCAAGGATCAACTTTTCGAATATTTTTGGAATGTCTACATATTCTACACTAAAATACGCGTTATTTGCCTTTTTAAACATTAAAATCCTTCAATCCGTTCAGAAGTTATCACGTTTTAAACATACGCACGAAATTTTGGAGTGACATTTCTGGCCTGAAATTATATTATCGGCGAGGAATTTTTTTATCGAAAATGGTTAGGATTTCGAGGGTATGTCTATTGACCAAAAATGATTGTAATTGGATCCAGTAACCAAAAATAATTTTTCCGTGAATGATTTGAAATTTTGGAATTCAATTTTTTAATAATTTTTTAACGAACCCACAATCAACAAATTGATATTCTTGATTTTCGTCTTATTCTGGCTTCTAGAATCTCGCATTAAAATATTTCCCGACATATCGACATTATAATGTTTACAGTAACATCGAGAACTACGCCTTTCGTTTTTCACAGCTACAACATAATACCAATAGATTTACTTAAAACGTTCGCTACCACTAGTTGGAAAGCCACAGGTCATGTTTATAGCAATTATATTCAACATATCAATACTGTGTAAATCGTGTTCAAATATAATATATTTAATAGGCTATATTATTCCAGTGATCGACAGTTAATACTTTTTTTGTTCCTTTATGGGGATATAAAATTGACATAGTCATGCATACGCGACGTTGATTTATTATAAAAATCGACCACACAATGACGCGTGACACCGAAGGTGTTAATCCCGTCATTATTGCACAAATCTGAAAACTGTATGTCGGTAAAACGAAAGCGGTTTTCGTATTTGACAAGAGGCACGAGAGTTAATCTACCATAAATTACTCGGACCAAAGAAACGAAAACGAACGGTCGACAAAGGTCAACTGACGGCCGTACGAATGCGTTTGACGACTGTCGAGTAAAGTCGACGACCGTACCGAAGAGGTTAATCGCCAATCAGATCGAGTTTTCAACGTCGGTGTTGGCTTTTGTTGGATCCACGCGGCGCGGCATAATTAAAGTGTCACGCGGCGAGTAACGTTGATACCGCGTAAAAGTAAGAAGGCCAAAGTAACGGGCGCGCGCCTTTGTTCTTCGACGCCGAGCGAGGGCTTAGTTGTGAGAAATTAAGCAATTAAGCCGCGTATTTTACTACCGGAGATCCGAGTTCCACGCGCAAGCTGAGTCTTCCGACCTAAAGTCGCCGCGCCGAGCGAGCGTGAGTAAGAGCACAGGCGTTATTAAGACATCGCAAAAGTGCAAGGCGACCTGGACGCAAAGAGTCCGCGGAAGAACGAAACGAGATAGGCAGAAAAAGATTAGAAAAGAACCGCCAAGTTCGCACGCGTTGAATCTATTTAGATTCCATCGCCGTGCGTATCGAGCCTTCGGTCTGATTATTAACCCCTTCCCGTGCCATTTACCTCGACGAAATCCAGGCCCAAACTATAGGCGTCAACGCGCGGTAAACAGACCGGACTGATACTAAACTGCTTTGCAACAGAGATTATAAGAATTGTGACCGACTCTTGTGGCGCACTGATAGGAACTAAAACTCACTGGCTAGTGATGTTTACGTTTAGGTCGACTTTCCGTTCGCGAGTCTGGCTCATGATATTGATGTTTGGGCCAAAATTTTCATCACGAATCAGACTCGTTAAAGTACGGAATGAGTTAATAAATATCGCGACTTAACCTTGTCGAATAGAAGTTGATTGCCCTAAGGGGGTGGTGATGCCTGGGATCCATTATAATCTTTATTTTTGTTACCTCTCTAATAATGTGCGCGAGTCTTCGAAGAGTGTTAAAGGACTTTATTTCGCGTGCAAAGCGTACGCCATAATTCAGTCTATTTTCCAAACGCTATAACAGTGTTTAATGACCAGTTGGCGAGGCCTCGGAGTTTCGATAGGGACGCAACATTTTAAAGTAGTCGCTGGGTGAACTCCCACGCTTGCAACTGATTCACCTGCATTTGGAGAAAGTTGGACTTTTGTTCGACGGAACTGGCAGCTCGCTGAAGCGCGAAAGTAGCGTTCAAAAACTACTTGTCTGTATAAAGTCTACCTTTGCAGGTAATTCGAGGAAATTCCATTAACCTAATTATGTAATTCGCTTAACGATGTGTCTTCATACTGCAATATCGGTATTCAGACCGATTTTAAGTCACAATTTATTCTCTTCCCTCGACTTTAACGATAATATTTTATCTTGAATTAAGAGTACCTAACACTCTTGAATGTTAAATTCGTTTCTCAAACCTATTGTAGTCTTCCTCAAAAAATTAAATAAAAATTAAGTAGTCTTTCCCTGAAGTTTCCAAGATCACTTTCAGTTTGTGTAATTTCATTATAATATTAAATGTCATTACAGTATAAATTTACTAACGCGCCCTATAGTTACTCAAACTCGATGCGTGATCCAAGTCACGTTCCAATACGATTAGGGTTAAATAAAACTCCACAACTTTCGTTCGTTTATCTTCCTAAGCAGGCGCTAAAGAAATTTAGCAAATCAGAACTAAAGATAAAGTAGAAGAGGATATTAAAGGGGAAGACTGCAATCATGAACACTTGCTAGCCATGTTAAACGATTAATATTAATCACCGTTGATATCTGACGCGTGATCTTTCGCATGAAAATGTCGTCCGTCAGCTTCAATGCACTTCTGTGGACGACAAACGAACGAACGCCTGGTAATTAACATCAAGGCTTTTTATTGCGGAAGCATCCACAATTCGTTACCATACATATTCCGACGTCGCTGGAACATTTCTACACGCTTTATCTTGCCAGGTATCGCATAAAAAAAAAGTTCAAGAGATTAAGAGCTGAAAAACGAGCTGGGCAATTTATGGCATTGCCGTAACCGATCCAACATTCGGGAAAATATTCAAAGACCTTACGCGATGTGATATGACGTGCCAAGTCCCTCCTCTGAAAGTTATTTACAAACAATGATGATTGTTTCGTTGTACAAAAGAGATACCTGAAAACATTATACGAAAGATCGAACGTTAGATATTAATAATGATTAATATACTGGTGCTTCGAACTAGTGCAGTTTCTGCTTTTCTGTCGCTTAGGTTTCCCTGTTCGTATAATTGTGCCTCACCCTCTTTCATTGTTTCTCATTCGCTTTCACTGTTTCTCATTTTCGCCCCTGATGTGCTCACGGACGATCTAGAGATGGACAACAGTGATGAATTCTTGGAACGTGTACCTGTCCTTCAAGTTCTCATCAAGGGGTACATAAACAGTAAGATTTTTACATCGAGGAATAAACTATATCTGCGCAGGAATCAGAACGAAATCTTGGAATTTTGTAAATAGTTAAACTGTGCTGTAGTTATAAATGGAATTTTTTTAATTTTTTAAGCGAGGATATAGATAATTATTCGAATGAGGAAACTTTTAGATAATGGAGCATCTTATTTTTGGATTAAAAAAAAGTAGTGGTTCTTGATAGTTTTGTCTCCTAACTATAAAATGAAAAATGGTGCATGACAAGCATGTATATTTTACCCTGCACTTACGTCTCTCCTAGCTCCTACAAAATCACTTCCTCGCTTTATCCTATCTCACTACCTACGGAATATCTTATGATACTCTTAAGTATTCGTCTTTGGTTTCACTTTACTTTACAGATTTCTTTTTCTATCCAAAATAAACTCAAATAAAATGAAAGAAGATAAATCAAAATTGTAGAGGAGTATTTCATTTGATATAGTAACCTCCATTATCTTATGGTACGACTTCTTGGTAATTGTTTAAAAGTTTTACCCACCTGTCGATTTCGATGATTTTTGGGTATATTATGGAGGACAAGATTTGGAAAAAGTAGTAGTGGCACATAATAGAAAATTTTGCAAATATCTTGGAAGTCTGATCGTTATATACATACATGCAGAGGAAAAAGTTGTTCCTAACCTTGTTCTCTATAATAAGGATGGTCCCCACTACCAGCCAACCGATTCTCCCACCATCAGACAGCCCGTCAAGTTCAACACTAGTTAGGTGCCCAGCGAGCCTTCGTCCTAGCTCTGCGTCGTAGACACGGAAGGGGAAGATTTTCTGCGCACGAGCAGGACAGAAAAGTAGGGGAAGGAGCCGTAACTGGATCGCAAGCCACCAGTGCGCCACACCTGCTCCAAAAATCTGAAAATCATCGAAATCGGTGTACAAGTCAAACTTCTAAATAATTTGTTAACAACGTAGTATCAATTCTTCTTAAGCAGAGATAGATTCAGTAGCAACTCTATTAATCACTCAGAAATATGTATTTTGTTATACAGTGAAAACTCGATAAATGTCGCTACTCCGGGTCCGGTCAGCAACACTTACGGAATAGGAGAATCGTCTTTCGAATTTGATTGTAGTTTGCCGACGCTTCGAACGTAGAAAGAGTCAGTAGCTAAAGAAGAAAGAGGGACTGAAACTCGGATTTATCGCCCCAGTTTAAATATCCGCGTCAGTGTGACCACACTACTGCACAGAAGAAAGTTTTTTATTTTTTACTTTTTGTTAATAAAAATTTCACTATCATGTTGGGTAGATTTCTCTGATTAAAATGAGGCTAAACACGATATAAATCGGTCAATATTTGGTAGCATAATATTGAATTAAATGTTGTACTTGCGAGTCTTTCTCTCTTTATTTATCCTTCTTGTGCTGTCCTTTTCTATGCTCGGAAGTATCAAAGAACGACGCATCGAGGTGCTGGCTACATTTATCGAACGGGAGGTAGCTATTTTCAAACGGAACGGTTCCACCGTTTCATAAGTGATCAAAAACTGCAACACTTATGAAATAGGGGGTTTCGTTAGCTACCACTGTTCGATAAATGTACCAATCCACTGACCTTGCGAAGATACGAGTACACAATATTTAATTCAATATTATGGTAACAAATATTGGCCGATTTATATCGTGTTTAGTCTCATTTTAATTAGAAAAATCTTCCCCACATGATAGTAAAATTTTTATTAAAAAAAAGTAAAAAATAAAAAACTTTCTTCTTGTACAGTAGTGTGGTCACACTGACAGGGACATTTAAACTAAGATGACGAAGGCAATAAAGATTTTTAAAGAAAGCCGCTACGTCTCCGGTTACACTTCGCCTCATTGGTTCAAGGGGGATCCCCCTAGTGGTGGGGATAAAAATGTATCATTTATGGAACAGCTCTTGAGGACATTTATCGAGTTTTCACTGTACTCGTTAAATTGATCTCTGAGAGGATTTAAGAGGCGAATGGAAAAATTATATAATTGCAAAAGGATTTTCGAAGAATGCATTAAAATGTACTCTAGCTTTTTCTTCGAGACAAAAATCCAAATAAGTTCACAAACACCGGTAGCAATCAAAGTGATCGAGTTATGTGGCTCGCCCAGATAACGCGACGCGATGTTTGCGTTTGCCTCGAGTCCGAGCGATAAGAGCATGCCGCCGTAAAATTATACTCCCCCGGTCCTCATTATACGAGAATAATGTTGACGGAAGGAAGAGAATAACGAAGAAAGTTACCGTTTGTATTAAACTTTTGATAAAATGCCTCGCGGTGCTACTCTCGGAACTGAGACAAGTGATTCGTCGCGTCAAAGTGAATCCTCCAGGGGCGCAAACGAATCGTTAAGAAGTACGGCGATGTTGTTTTTACATCATAAATTCTATCGTCTGGCCGTGGGAAACTTTTCGACGTGTGCCGCGGAACGTGGAAACTCGAGGAAAAATGAAAATAATTGGAACAATAGAAATTGAAACTAACGCGTCTCGAGGAACCAGAAACCACGAGTTGAAAGATGACGAGTTTCATTTATTTTTTAATCGAACCCAGGTTATGGTTTGGAGGATATTCCAACTTTATGCTAGAAAGAATCATAAATTTTGTTTACCTATACTGTCGTTTAAAAATTGATTGGACTCTTAAAAACAATATTTTATACGCGTGTTCTTAATAAAATTGTAGTCGATGTAGAAATGTAGTCGTTTGACAATGAAAGTACTTTTGCAACTATTAGCATAGAACTCTATCAATGTTATTTCTATCCGGGGCATGAGCTTCGCGATAGTATCGAAGATCATGAAAATGCTGAGTTTATAAATAAATATAAAAGCGACGCTTTAGAACCGACAAGAGGTTGAGACGGTAATAGCAGCAAGTGAAATAACCCGGCATAGTTGCTTCAAAGAAATGCAGAGGTGGGTAGGGAACCAATTCACAATTCACATAATAAAGAAAATGTGTATGTATGAGAGAGAGAGAGGGGGAAAATAACAGGAACACTGCCTGCAATAACATCGATAATCCCTTGCTGATTCTCACAGGACTTGGCTTGCATTTGAAAGGTAAACTTTCAGATTATCGTTATATTTGACTGAAATCCTTCTTCCAAATAGCGATACCACTTCTTACTGTGTAAGCAGACTGGCAAACAAAGGTCTTCTGGTTGATTTTCAGCAGAACCAACATTTGTAGACTACTGTAAAAAAGTAGTACAGCGACCACTATCAAGATCTCTACCTTATGTTGTCTATGGCAACATTTTATCAGAACTCTTAACACTATTTTCGTTCGGTTATTCAAGTACTGGTATAAGCTGAAAGTTAAATACACCGAGATTGTATTTAAGCATGTTTGTGTATTAAAAACTGTATGAAATTTGCAGTTTGCTAGTTAGTTGACATATCCATACGGAAACATTTCAACCACCGCGTACGTGTAACGCGAGACACACTCACTATGTTGTATCTCGTTTGCACTTGGTGTTTCCCACTCACTTTCCTCGCTGGACTGTACACGCGAAGTAAGACATCAACTCGCGATAAAAATCACCGTCTATCCCACTTCCAAATGAGCCGGCGGTTTCGATTTTATCACGCGAAAGCTGGAATTACTGCACTTTCTTCAAGAATATTGCTCGATCTGAAGTACAGTATTTTACAGTAAAACGGAACGAGACTTTATCACCCCAAGGTACGAAAAGAATGGTTTTAATAATTCACGATAAATCATCGAGCGTTGCATATTGCAATAAAAGTTGTTCAAGTTTTCAGTATTCACCGAGTCAATTCAATATTCTAACGTTTTCAATTTCTCTTTTCCGGGTCCAAAAATCCAAGATTATAAAGAGACGAAGTACTCCCCGTGTAACTGAAACAATTCCACCCCGGATGATTGAAACGAAGATTATCGAACGATCTTGGGCACGTAACGTTAGCCTTCGCAGCTAGGGCAGACTTAGTAACTCAGTTATAATTCATTTTCAATCTCATCGGTCTGACATTGTGTTAATTATACTTTTAACTTGTGACCTTATTTCTGTATAATAGACTGCGCGTGTATTGAGTTTCAGTTACGTTGTTCTCACGTTAGAAGATAATATCGATGCTATTAATCTTGAAAATTGGTAATTGTCTAGCAGGCATCTTAATGGATACATATGAATATACGGTTATAATTGCTGGCAATATCGGAGCCTCGATATCTGTTTCGAGTGAAGTTAGCACGTAGTTCTTAACTTTCCTGGAGGTACGTCGAAGAGCTCAAAAGTGTTCGTTGCAAGCTTGATAAACTAATCCATCGATCGCGAGACAGGCTCCTCCTACAATCTTCTTGGCGATGATTAATTGCACGAACTGTTCTTTTAGTAGATCGACTAACATATCCCCGTGGCTCGTAATTTCTCGGATAAATGTCTTTGCGGCGATGTTACTTCCATTAAAATCGATTATAGGACATAAATTGTCGTGCAAATTCTTTGTAAGCTTGGCGGGACTTTTTCTGTGGAACGATAATTGGCTGTAGCTATCGAAGTCCTCACTGCTGGTGAGATTTCCAATCGAATAGTTCAATCTGTTAGCTCGTATACCTTCCTTTATCATGAATAACCTGTTAATTATCCATGATAATTCTTTCTCGTACGAGTTTTTCATTAATTCGCGTAAAACTATTTTATTGGAAATCCTAGAATATCCATCAAAACGAAACGAAATACTTTTAATAATTAGTATCGAAGAAAGTATATAGGTAAAATTTTTAAAAAATATATAAATCAAATATTCTTTTTAAATTTATTAATACATTATTAATTCATCACGTTCTAAATAGAGTAATTTATGATCCAGTATAAGAGGGGCATCATTACCACGGTAGGTAATTAAAATGCCGCAATTAAAATATCAGAAATAAATTAAACAAGGATGGGAACGAAATACTTACGATCATAATCGTACTGAATGAAATTTGTGAATTAGCAGTCGAGAGTAATAGAAAAACTGATGTAGAAGGCCAAGGAACTTATTAAATTTTAATTGCTTTAGGAGAATAATATCGTATTCTAAAACGTGTTCTATAATTAATTCGAATAACAGAGAATTCGTCTTATCTTGAAGTTATTATAATAGTTACTATTAATAGTTACATGACCGTTACTGTGAAAAAAGTGTAAGTATCAAATAATCAGAATATCTTCGCGCTAGCATAAATTCTCATATAAATTGCAGTCAAAATTAATTTCCTTCTTGGAGAGTAAATAACGCGACGTACATTATGTGCGGTTTATAAATTATTGCATTCGCTGTCATGGAAACAACTGATACGAACAGTTTAAAGTTTTATTTTGAATTCCACGGAAATATGAATGAATGCGCCAAGAATTATGCCCCTATGTTGGAAAGTAAACAAACAATGGAATTAATATATCGGAATTACAGGAGAGCGCGGCGAATTAAATTCATAAATACACAGATAATATTCGAAATGCGACAATTACATTAGAAACTGCATGGCGTATATCCGATACTCTGTTTAATTACGTAGAAGAATGTGTCACGTTAATCGATGATCACACAAGAAAAATATACACGGTGTAAAATTTTAATGAGAGATTCTAGAGGCCAAAATAAGACGAAAATCAAGGATACTAATTTGTTAATTAAGGCTTCGTTAAATATTTATAGAAACATTTCCGTCCACACCGTATATTTTCGGTAATGATTTTTTTTCTCGAAAGGTCGTAAGAATTCGGGGGTATGTCTAATGACCAAAACTGCTTGTAATTGACCCCTACAATCGAAAATAATTTTCTCAGAATGATTTGAAATTTTTTAATTTTGTCGACTTTGTCTACCTTCCTGAATTTTTTTCTCGAAAGTGCGAAGGATTTCGGAGATATGTACATTCACCAAAAATGATTGAAATTGACCCCTGTAATTGAAAATAATTTTTTCAAAACAATGTGAAATTTTTTTTCACCGAAAAATTTTACACCTACTCGAATTTTTTTCTTGAAAGTGTGTAGGATTTCGGGGGTATGTCTATTGACTAAAAATGGTTGTAATTGACCCCCACAACCGAAAATAATTTTTCCGTGAATGATTTGAATATTTTAATTTAATTTTTTAATAACTGTTTAACAAAGTCTCAATCAACAAATTGAGATTCTTGATTTTCGTCTTATTTGGGCCTCTAGAATCTCCCATTAAAATTTTTGCCTGGGGTGGCCGAACACCTTATATACATTGTTCGTGACCCATGAACTGAATAGAAGTACACGACAAAGAAAAAGAGACCATTCTTTTTTAACACGCGAGGAAGTAATTTATTCGACATTAATAAAACATACAATTTGTGTTTGAAATATCGTACAAATTTTAGTGTACCTTATTGGTTTAAAACTTAAGCGTGTATATTTGATAGTGTCAGAGAACAATGAGACTGAAAATTATTTATAATAGTAACGAAACTGCAAAGTTGTACTTGTGGGCAAAATGATCGATGCTGGGGTTACAATGAAATTCGAATCCTCTATTCATTCCAACCAGACGAAGTGCCACATTATCTCTGCAGCCGGAACACGTGCCATTGTATCGAGCCAATAGGCTATCCATCTGCCACAGCTATCGATTTACCAAATTGCAAATCGATACGTCGAATTCCATACTTGGTAATATACTTGACCACTGTCGCTATAGCCGCCGGGTACAGAATGATCTTTAAGTTATATTCAATATTGACTTGGCGTCGCGACGTCTCGACACTAGAAGATTACGGCTCCAACTGCGCCTGATACCCCCGCGACTCCTATCTTTACAACCCCTGCAAAATATATTTTTCAGTGAACGCGGCGCGGTAGAAAACCGGAGAGTGCATACAGTATCTTCGTAAAAATAGGATTTCCCATTTTATATTAGAATGTAAATTAAGTGACTCCGCTCTCATACAGCCCGATTCACGACCGCATATACTTATTTCTTTGGCAAGGAATCACGGAGAACTGAAAACGCGAAGAAATAACGGAGTCGAACGTTTAAATCTATTTTCGCGAGAAACCAAATCGAAAAGCAGAGTGAAAGAAAAATTAAAATGTTTGTTTAATTCTCTGTTATCTGATAATCAATAAAGAGTAACAATACTTTTAACTATTCTTGAAAATTAAAAATCCGAGTCCACTGTTTAGCAAGCAGATCAAGAAAATTAGATGTAATTAGAGTTTCTATTATGTGCTATTATAAATGTTTGGTCGTAGTTACTAATGAAGGTATCAAAATGTATGGCGCTACGCGAAATATTCCCTCGGAGGCTATCCTGAGAATAAACTTCCACTATCGGTAATCTATAAATTATTAACTGCTCATTAATAACCATAAACTAATTGAAAATGTCGCTAAGATATCAAGCCATTAATCTAACGGTTTAATTGAATTTGCGCATATGGCACGTATTCCCCCAATAAATTTTACAAACTACGCAACTTCTAGACTTCGATGCACATATTACTAATACGAAAGCACTTTTAATGATTTATTATATAAAGAGAACTGCGATTAACTCCTATGAAAAATAAACGTTATTTTTTTTGTTCCTGTGAATGTGGTTGCAACGTTTCAACTATAGGAGTTAGCTTCGAGTCAAAACAGTCAAGTCCGTTTCGAATAATTAACCGTAAAAATGAACGCAGACAAGTAAGTAACACAATGAAAATTAATATTCATTAACCGTCAGCCAGACCCAGAACCAACACTATTGTGCGATGCGATGTTTGCGTGACAGTAGCTGAAACTCGCTGATGCACATCGTTATATTCACTGTCAGAAACGCTAACGTCGTTTGTATCAGCACTCAAGGTGCTCACGTATCAATGACGCATGAAGATGATAAAATATAATTCGATCGAATCGATACTATATTCAGTAATCGCATTTTTAGAATATAAAGCTGGATATTTT
Source organism: Colletes gigas (assembly GCF_013123115.1). Taxonomy (NCBI): domain Eukaryota; kingdom Metazoa; phylum Arthropoda; class Insecta; order Hymenoptera; family Colletidae; genus Colletes; species Colletes gigas. The sequence continues at coordinate 10,080,813 of NW_025106637.1, forward strand.
GTTTAATCGTTGCAATTAATTCGCTCGAGTAAATTGTGACATCGTCGACTACATTTGTCTTCCGATTCTTCGAGTTATCTGCGATCCTCTCTAACCGCTTAGAATTAATTAATTGTAACACTTAATCTTGATAGCCATCCGGAATTTCTTACCTCGTAAAAGTCAATTGAGCGAGATGATAAATTTGGGACCTACAATATTTATTGCGGACGTGCATTCCTTTTTTACCTTTTTCATACACGACCAGTGAATGAAGTCAATGGAGCGAACGCTGATCGATTTACCTGGTCGGGAAAAAGTATGACGATAATTCGACGAAGACCGACATCGGTGTCCCGTAGACTTCATAGAGAAACTTTCGAGATCCGAATTTCAGTAAATCCAGTACAATCGTAGATACCAAGATACCGTATAAATTCACGGTTCACGACAATCAGCTATGATCAGAGCTAATATCTTTCTCCCAGATGTCGATGAAATATCCACCTGTCACTGAGACCAGTGTGCCAAATTACAAATCGATATTCAGAGTTTCGTCTCGATGATTCTACCCTTCGGCGGTAATATTCGTGAAAGATTCACGGGGATCCTCGTTCAGGTGAAAGATATCATCGTTAGGCTTTCGAGAACTTTGCTCCGCAGCCAGAAATATACTATTCCAAGCAATTAGAGGGATTCAAGTATTAGAAACGAAAGGAATTCATAATTCGTATTTAATATAATATTTTTGCTTCTATAACGAATAGGAAATTTTAATGAAAATTCCCTTGAGTTGGCGATCGTCAAAATCACCTTGCATTTATTGCATTATTTTGAATTTGCCATTTAACAAACGATGAATTAATAAATCAGGTTCTTCAACAGATTATTCAACATGTTTCTTCGCTTATAAAGAAATCGTATATAATATTCAAAAATCATTTGACCTCGCCTGTGACATAAAATATAACGAGTACAACCCAAACGTTTTCGACTCTGTTAGCTTGGTTATTAATGAAGTTTCGTGCAGTTAAACGTATTATTCCGTTTCTATTATCCGTAACATCGCTGCACCGAATAAAGGATTTAGCGAACGAAACAGAAGATGAAAACAAAAAAAAAAGAAATTAAATTTGAGCGCAGGATGGACGAAAAAGGAAACAATATGTTAAACCAAGAGTTTCTAAAGCGAAATTTGATTCAACCGTTTTGTGAAAAGAACATGGAATCTGCTGGCATTATGGAAAAATACAAAAAATTTCAAAGAATTGAAAAGCACACTAAAATTCTGATTCACTTGTGCGAAATAATTCTGTTATTCTACAGGGATTCTGTTTTTCCACCTGCATTTACGTTCGCAGAAGAATAGAAAAAAGTTGCTGGAAACATCTCGACAGAAAGATAAGTTGGCTTTGTTTTCCATGCAATGGTACCAAAGAGTATGTTTCTTGCAATTTAATACACTTTTTAAACCTGCCATTCCATTTTAATTTTTGTTACATTGGACTAGACTTTCGACCGTTCTATTGTTAAAACAATTCAATTTATAAAATTTATTACTTGAATAAAAGACGTATAATATTCTTATAAATTCGTTTCTCGTAAAAAAAACTAAAAATACTATATTTTTCCACTTATTACGCTTATATTGTTGCCGAGCAGCTCTGAAAAAAGCTATTCAGATAAGTCTGACAATCCACCGCATTAAAAATCTATCAAAGCACAATTTCCTGTAATAACCTGTTTTTGAACGACCACGAACACCCAGAGAATCAACTGGTTGGTCAAAGTGATACGAGCATGGATGCTTAAAATAGATGATAACCACAAGGCAAGCACCAGTGTCAGTTGGTTATCTGATCTCTCATAAAGCTAGGTGCAATACTGGCAAAACGTCAGAACACACTTTCAAAAGGACATCGTTTGCACCAGAAAGCTTCAAACGATATCAAAATTATTTGGTACAAAGCTTGTCGCGTAAACCGATTAATCTTTGGTACAGTCGCAACAAGCCATGTATGATTTACTACTTTCAACTCTTTGTGAGTATCTTCACAATAAACAAGTCAGATAATAACGATAGAACGAAATGCGTAGCGCGGTATACTTCGTAAATAAAAGCTTGCAAATATTCTTTTACCATTATAATGCTGTACTTTTATTGCACAGGGATGGCCGCTAAACTGCAAGAGTTACCGAACGATACGACGAATAAAAATTGACGTAGATGTAGGAAGCGCCCCTCGATTACTATTCGAGGCATTCTGCTTTTAATTTGAACGTGATCTGTGATTGTCGATCATGCGGTTCTACCGCTGAGTCGTGTATTCCAAGTTCGTAGCTACTGTATTACGGAGAAATTGTGTAAAATTACCGATCGCGTGTACCAATTGCAGTGGCTCGTCAGTGCACAGAAAACGTGACTAGATCCATTGTATTTATCTTATGGACATCGTCTTAGAAGAGATTTCCACGTCGTATACAGCAGGAGCGCCAGCACCGTTGAAAAATTACCGTCGTTAAGCGCCAACGAGCTTCCTGGTTCTTGTTGTTCTCTGCCTTGAAATACAATACCGGACATTCTCCCTTTTCAGATAACAGCGGGGGGTGGCGACTCAATTATAGGATCAAACAGCGCACGCCCCCGTCGCGGTAAATCACAATCAGTTTTAGCGAGCGTGGTGTAATGATCTTGGAGAAAGCGTTATGGGCCAAAGCTGCTCAAAGTTAAGCTATTTTTCGTTAAACCGGTTTACAGTGTCAAACTTCGCTTCGAGACGGAGGGATCGATACCGCCTGCCTCGCTAAAAGTCGCACAGCCTGATCCCAGGGATAACTGGGGAAGGAAGCAAGTAGCGAGATGGTGGGCTAAGTTTCAAGAAACTGATACCTGTTAAATAACGTTTCCTCACGGAACCGTAGACGAAGACGCTGGACAAATTCGATCGAATACGCTCACGTAAATCCTCGTTTCCGTTTCAAGCGATTCCGGGCTCAGCTGAAAGCGTGGCTCCGGCAATTCCGTCAGGATAATCCGCAGAAACTGGATTCGAGGCTCCAAACGTTACACTAATCTCGTTCGTTGTAATGCATGACGCACGATTACGAATTTTTACATTTGGCGTGACCGGGGCGTGGTAATCATCGCGCGTACAGGGTGTTAGCTCCGATAATATTCGTTGAGCCGTGCATTCATACCAAAATATCAGCACAACATTCCAATTTCGTGTGTTTTTTAATCGTACAGAATGTTCATACTGCAATTGCGATTCACAGTTAACGAATTGGGAGGCAACGTCATCTTTCAGATTCAATGGACAACAATATTATTTATAAGGGAGGATACTACTTCGATTTTAACGATCTTTTTCTACATTAGATACAGTGGCGGCCAGCTACTTAAGACCGCTGGTTAGTTAAGGAAATAACCAGTGCTAATATTTTATTTATTGTATTTTTCGTATACTAAACTCATATGAAATATATTTTGAAGTATTTTAATCCATAATATCGCAATAATTTTATTTACAACACAATAAACTGCAAATATTTTTAACATTTTCGCAGGTTAGGTCGTTATGACAGCGAACAACTGCTTAAGACCAAATCAGGCTAATACTATAAATACAGGTAAAATTAATGAAACTTGTTAATTGCGGAAAAATAAAACTTAGCAAATAGTTAGTAACGCGTTGTACTCCCTTTTTGTCGTATCACTTCTCCACAACGTCTTGGCATAGACTCAATTAAATGGCGACAACGCTCGACTGGAATATTATCCCACCCCTTCTTGAATAACAGTGTACAATTCATTTAAATGTTTGGGCTTTTTATATTTTACATGTTTCTCCACATCAATCCATAGCATTTCAATAGGATTGAGGTCTGGAGATTGAGAGGGCCATGGTAAAATGTTTACATTTTACTGACATAAAAATTGTTTAACCCTACGGGCTGTGTGTTTCAGGTCATTGTCAGCTTACAAAATCCAGTTATCTGGCATTTGATTTCTTGTAAATGGGAGCAACACCTCATTTAATATATCAATGTATTTGTATTGATCCATTATTCCTTCAATTCTATGAATTGGGTCAACACCTTGTAACGTAAACGCTCCCAAAACGTTCACTGATCCTCCTCCACCTTTCACGGTTGATTTTATCCATTTTGGTGAAAATTCCTCGTTGACACGATGTCGAACATACAATTTGCCATCTGACCCTATTCTATTAAACTTGAACTCATTGGTAAAAACAACTTTTGACCAGTTTACTATTGTCCAGTTGCGATGATTCTTAGCGAACTGTAAACGAAGCTTTCGGTTTCGTTTGGAAATGAGTGGCTTCTTGCGAGCGATGCGACCCATAAGATTAAATTCGTTTAATCTTCTTCGCACTGCTCGAACACTAATTTTCCTGATAATTTCGACACCAGATTCATTGAGAACTTGTTCGGCTTTTTTGTAACGATCCGCTTCAGAGATACGGTGAAGAATGCGATCTTCTCGTGCCGTTGTATTACGAGGCCTTCTTTTACGCAACAAGTTACAAACTGATCCTGTCTTAGATATGAATTGCATTGCCTGTATACACGCCGTTTTGGAAATATTTAATTTTGTAACAATTGCTGAAAATGAGTATCCCTCATCTCTCAATTTAATTTAAATTCTTAGTTCAGGAGTAATGTTTTTCTCTCGACTCATGATTGTTGACTGATTAGCAATTGTTTGCGATTTTGAATGCAGTGATCCATCGCAACCATGTCAACAGTGATGGTAACTAAGAATCTGATGCAACTATGTAATGTGAAAATAAGCAAAAAATGAAAAACACGAATCGGTCTTAAGTAGTTGTCCGCTGTTATAACGACTTAACCTGAGAAAATATTAAAAATATTTGCAGTTTATTGGGTTGTAAATAAAATTATTGCGATATTATGGTTTAAAATACTTCAAAATATATTTCATATGAGTTTAGTATACGAAAAATACAATGAATAAAATATTAGCACTGTTTATTTCTTTAACTAACCAGCGGTCTTAAGTAGCTGGCCGCCACTGTATGTCAATAGACGTTCTATGTTTAACGACGTAACAACGTTTGGCGACACATCGTACTCTGAAAACGGCCCAAAAACTACGCCATTTAGAATACCAGATTCTTTCTCATCTAGCGTAATCACCGGACTTGGCAACCAACTGGATTCCACTTCTTCGGGCACCTAGACCTCTTTTTTGCAAAGAAAACATTTGGTAATGAGGCAGCAGTTAAAAATCCCCAAAAAAAACTTATTACACCCAGAAATTCAGATCTTTATAATAATAATATAGAAACACTTGTATTTCGGTGTCGAAAATATACTGAATCTGTTGCAACCAAAATCATTGAAATAATTCATATAGTTAAAAGTTTCATTAAGGTAGTTTTGTTTACATCGTCGACTACAATTAAGTCTAATTTAATCGACTGTAACCCACGATAAGTGGTTCGCAAGTTTCGAGTGGCCCACGATAAATTTCGAGTGCCCCAAGATAAATTCCCACCAATACATGATAAGTTTCAAGTGACCCACGATAAGTTTCGAGTGATCCAATATGAATTTCAAGTGACTTACGATAAATTTTACGCGACTCATGATAAATTGATTAGGATAATTATTATAATAGTTATTGTTAGCATAAAATTCAAAATTTGAAAATTTATTATTTTCCTGTAACTTCAATTTCTGTCCAATGCAGATGAAATTTTGTTTAGTTGTTCTTTATAGTCCCAACAGAAGGTGTAGGCTACGTTATTTGTCGATATATTAGCTATAATTATTATTATATTACAAACTATGCTACTCTATGTGCGAAAATTATAGTTATAAAGCAGGCTACAGAGCTTTAATCGAATGAGGGAGTTCTCTATCAAATACACCTGTGCTGTACATCCTATATACTATAAAGCTATAATATAATACAAATTTTTAAATTTAAGTAACGCACATATAATTTAACTTTATTACAGCTACAACAAAGTAAATACCCTCGTAAAATTGAAAGAAAACTCTAGTTTAATAACGAAAGGAATCCATGAAAATAGCTTTTTTACTAAACGCAAGCAAGAGAACTTTTTGGATATTAAAGTATCTTGAACAAGAAATTGCGAGAGTCTTTGAACAAAAAATAGATTTCTTTTCCCCCCAGTGAAAATAATCTCGTGGTAAATTTCTTTAAAATAAGAGTAAATATACAAGAACGTCAGAGATCCGAATATATTCGCTGGAGGCGTTATCTTTTATGTTCTCGCGATTTATAGGTTTTCGCAAAGTATCACTTTCTATCGTGGCGTGCAACGCTTTCAATTTAAAGTAAACATCGCAGCGTTATCGAGCGCATTATCCGTTATATTCAGCAATCGAGTGGAAAGCGTTCCATGCAGATGTTCTACGTCTCTATTTTCAACGGAAAGTTGTCGTTTCGCAGGGAAACTTTGCAAAACCTTTCGTGCCTCTTCTTTTTAATATCCACGGAAAATCGAGAAAGCAAACAACCCTCTTTATAATGAACCATCGCCGATTCTGTACATTCCAACTCGCAACGCCTTCCTCGAAAGTTTCCCGGGCTATTTGAAGTGAAACGAATTCCAGTGACTTCACCGTGCGCCATCTGAATGCATTTCCAATCTGGCTGGAAATCGCATTCCCCAGACGTTCCAATTTTCCAAGGGCGGGAACTCGGTGGAAAGTAAAAACGTTTAGAATGTTGTTACCTTATATTAGCACGGGTCGTCGACGACGTTCGCTAGTTTACATTTGATACGCTTTCGAGAATGTATCACGAGCCAAACTTTCGCGGAGAATTAATCACGGATGAAATATTTTTATGCATAGTACTTCAATTACAACTCACGATTCCCGGATGAAGCCAAAGCGTTCCGCGAAGATTCAGCTCAACTTTTGTCGTTACTACCCAAGATTCTCCAACTTCGAATGGCTCCATTGAGATATTTAAAATTCGATTCTTTTGAAAAATGGCAGCATTTGCGACCACCGGAGTTTATTCTTCATCGTTGTTGGAACGTGGCTTACAAATGTTCCGCTTCGAAGTCAGCTATAAACCTTGCATTGTATGTCTGCGATGCTTCAACAGACTTTTGAACTTACTGTTATACAATCATTCGAGCAAAAGGCTGATTGGCATTTTTATATTTCCGAAAAATGGAATAATAACTGATATCTTAGAATAGAATAGATAATTGTAAATCTGTTATAAATACCAGTTCAAAATTTTAAGAAATAATATGATTCCAATTAACTGTGTTCGTAACGTTTAGACAGTACGTAGTTCTGATTTTTGTAAAAATATAATATTTAAAACTACCCATCTCTCATATTTAATCTCTATAACAGGGTAATATGAAAAGATACAGAGGTCGAACGTTAAAATAACATATAGAATCGTATCACGCGATTTCCTCGTGGCGTTCTCTATATTTTCACACGAAATTATCTTTCGACCAGCGTCACAGAAGTCACGTTTAATTGAAAATCACAGTGGCCAGACGGAGAGGATAAAATAAAGAGGAATGAGAAACGAAAGCAATCGCGTTAGGAGACGTAGTTGACAACCAACGTTGTCCCAATTTCGCGCGTGGCAATTAAACGTTATTCGTCGACCGCGAGTAGAGAAAATTGCTCAGTCAGACAGCGCGATGTATTGTTGTCCTTTCCTTTTTCCCTACTCGCCACAATCGCTTGTAGATTCGAACATACAGCGCGAAATGAAATCAAATATCGAACGTTTCAATTAACCCTTCAAGAATGGAAATATAATTTCCTTTACAGTGTATATTTAAAAAATTTGATAAAACTAGAAACATCGTTTTTCCTAAGATAAACTCCATTTGTACCTGGTGAATATAAACAAAATATATTTATCGAATATTCGAGGTGAATGGCTTATCATCGTTAATTAGAATAGTACTTTCTGTTATTTAAAATAAAGTTAATGTTATCATTTAATAATAAAATGTGGCTAAACTCTCGAATCACAGTAATGCAGAATTTATTTGTATTAGTAAATATCGTGGAACCGTTGACAAAGGATTCTTTTTATGACACAATACAGGAAAGTTTAACCATTTTGAAAATTCATTTTTCCAGGTACCGTGCACAACGTTTGTATCAAGGAAACGAACAGCCAGTGTAATTATTATTGCTGAAACGGTGTTTTCATTTTTTTACCTTACATTGACAATCGAACTGGAAATTGGTTCACAGCCTCGCGTTTGAACACAGCCGCGAGCACAATAATCGAAATTGAAACTCATTGATACGGAATTTAATTAAATCTGCTATTGGAAATCTGATCACAAGAAGATAGGTGGTCTTTTTAGAATTGACTCTTTTCGAGATTTTTTTCAATTATTACCTTCCTTAAAATTATTTTTGAACGCGTCGAATACGATCTAAGAATAATTTTGCAAGAAAACTCGACGAAATTATCGCATGGATTGTTATCGTCCGATTCTGACAATTACATTTCCAAAATAAATCTCGTAAATTGAGAAGCGAAGTAATTCTAGAATCAATCGATAAGATATAGAAATTCCGAATACGTCGGTTTCTAGCGTTCTAAAAAGGAACATTTCAAAATTCTCCAAAAATATGTAATAATCTGCTCGAATTATTAGTATCGTAATTAAGTTCTCTGTTTTAATATTGTATGCGCTAGTAATGAATTTTATCATGCAAACCGAATATGAATTGCTAGAAGACAATTTGAAGCTACCTTGTAATTCAGACTGTTCAAAAGCAATTTAAATTCTCTCTCGGCAAATTCAAATTGCTTTTGCAGAATTCGCGTCGTATCGTGTTTGCATTGCATTGCCTAGTTTATACCGTATGCTGGCTCTCATAGGACAATCAATTTCTTACGAGCAAAGCATTTTACTTAATGTCAACGAAAATGCTAATTCCGCACAGTTATCGCGACCGATTTTTAACACATCCCCTCGTCTCGATTTCTATTTATACAGTTATTAACCACGGATTATATTTGAAATTATAACCAGCCACACATTCTATTCGTCCTATATTCGTGTAATAATTAATAAAATATTGATCCGCAAACTGAACATTTCGCACGTAATTGTATTAATTCGACCACACCTGTAATCAATGTATGAGAAACAATAGAGAACGAGAAGGAAAAATAACGAAAATTACTACATTTTCTCTAAAAAATTTCTGTTCAATTGAATTTTAACAAAATTCGAACATTGTGCCCCTTATTGGTTCGAGATAATTTATTACAAATCAATGAGCAGTCGAAAATTCTGAAAAAATTTACAAGCCTTTATTCAGTAGAGTAGAGTGTCCTCAACTTTTTTTTATAAATTTTGCTGGGTAAAATGAAAGATATTGAGCTTAGACTCTGAGAGTAACTACCCTCTTAGCCGGAAGTATCGGGTTGAGATTCTGTAGAAACGGTTTTCTTGGAGTCTGTCGAGTCAAGATTTCGGATTTGTTTACGAAAGTTATCGGTTGATGATCTATATTTATGTGCATAGAAATGTTAGAGTCTATCTGTGCATCGTCTTCCTAGATATTCAGTGTTTTAATCGGTTCGCCGACGCGACGCTCACGTGGGAGAACGACCTTACTGAAAAATGGATGCGGTTTCGATGGCGACGTGACCGCGCGAAGAACCGTGGGCACCGGAATCCGAAAGAACACGGCGACGATCGTGATTTGCCGACTCATTACAGCAACCCCGGAAAATTCTCAAGCAAAACCGTAAGTGCTTAAGCTACGTGAAGCGATAAATAAGAGGTGCAAAGAGACGTAACAACAGGAAGAGGCGTACTCGAACGCGACGCTGGGCTGCGCATCGGTACACAGAATAGCACTGCAACAAACGTGGACAACTCCCGATGGAACGTGGAACAAAATCATTAAGACTCGGCTGCGATCAAAAGAAGTTCCATTCATCGTCGCGCCAGCGAGTAAGACTGCCGTAATTTTTCCGCTAATGCTCGTTGTTAGACTTGAGAAAAACATAGACCGAACCTTTGTTCGAGAACAATATATTGGTGTGTGCTTAGACTCTCCGTTGGATAAGAAAAAAAAAATATTATATACTTATTTTATTCTATCACACTGACATTGGAAAATTAAAATTGGATCGAACGTTCTATGAATTTCGAATCTACGTACGTTCGTAACTTCAATCAAAATGGGAATACAAAGAGCAGTAAATTAGGAAACGCGATGGAAAGTGTAGGAATACTTAATTAATTTTGCAAGGCTTTCGAAAATATCGTGGTAATTGTCCCGAGGAACAGAGTCTTTTACAAGCAGTAAATTGATTTCCCGAGTGTGTATAGCTGCCGAGCTAATTGCAAGAACAACATTATCGAAATCGTGCTTGAAAAATCCATGTGAAGTCCAACCACGGAAAATCTGGCGATCTCAATTTTATTGGAAGAAGAGAATCAGCACTGTGGCATGTAAATGTTATTGCAGTTCGATAAACGTCACATCTCGTCACGCGGTTTTACATTGCGACACCGCTGTAACGCGTCCATTGTACGTATTCTAGATTACGTAGGAAACATCAAATTCAGCCAGCTTATCTTACGACCGACGTGTGTTATTGTGTGGCATCCAATGTCGAACACGAAGAACATTTACACACGCCGTCTTCGCGGAAGGAAACATTCGTTTCAACGCGAAGTACGAGCGACGTGTGATACTGGCGGCGCTTCTATTTCCGCATCCGCTATTGGTAATCAGCTTTACAGCGATCGAACGATCCGTTCGCTCGTAAAATCACCTATATCGTGACAATGTTCGAGAGAAAGACCAGACGACGAAAGTATTTCAGCCTGCCGCATTACTTACAACTTTTTCTGATAACGTAGGAAACGAAATCTATCGTTGTGTCTGTACGTACAATAAAGTGAACCAGGTTTGTCGAGTAACAGGTACGAAAGAATTCTTTATTAAATAATCCAGATTAAAGTTTCCCAAACTTGTATGAAACCATTTAAGTATTTTCTAACACGTGGATTTTGTCTTTTGATAGAAGTGTATAAAAATAAGCCTAAGTGAAATTATTTTTTTGTTTGTCAAATGTGATGTTCAACAAAATCTAAACTGCATGACATAAATTTGTAAATGCTTGTCAGCGTAAACAGAATCGCGGTGCAGTGCGATACACCCTGTTTATCCTGTAACGATAAAATTTATGTATTTCGTTAATTGCGGAATTGTTGCAAATGTAGCGCTTGTTGTATGCAAAGCTCTGTGAATTGTGTGTACATGGACGCTGATCAAGGACCTCGATGTTTTTAACTCCTGAATGAACCGGATTCATTGCTTAATTAGCAACATGTTTATTGCGCCGCACTGAATTACACCGACACAAAGGGAAACGTAAAGGCGGGGCGCAGTGTAACCATCATTATACTGAAATTAAAAATAATCGACGATAAAAAAAAACAGAAACAGTCCGAGGGAAAAGTTAAAAATAGAAATCGATTGCGACTGAAATTCAATGTAAATATAGACATAACATGAAGAAACGGAATAAATAAAATTAAAGTAAGAGTAAAAAGGAGAATGAAATCTTCAATTAACGAAAGAATTCGCAAACAAGATCCTTTAACAAACGTCTGGATAATCTTGAGAACAATAGGTTCCGTGCGAAAATCTTGATAGCTCGTTTCGAAGAAAGAGGAAGCGAAAGGCGACCGAATTTTATCGGACAAAAGGTTCGAGATTGTATTTCCAGAATCAAATTAAAAATAATTAAAAATTCTTATACGCTTCTATGGGTATATTTAATTGTTAATAATTCTTACGCTGCACATTATAAAGGAGGATTGAAAATTTCTAATAGAATTCCTAAACGTGTCGTAGCTTCTATTTCGCGTGGTTTTACTGATATATTAACACATCTCGAGTTCACTGCTTTTGTCAAATGAAATGCAATTGAATGTCATTCAAAATACCTATGAGGCATTAAAGGTCCGACGCGCCGTTTTTGCGAAAGAGCACATATTAGGAATGCAACAAAAAGAAGTATGCGCAACCTCGGTGATGCACGTACACAAGACGTTATGAGGAAGCGAGTGCAGCAACAATAGCTGTACATTATACTGACAGAGTGGTGGGGATAAGGTGCAATCCCCTTACACGTCTACCGTCTCCGTAGTCAACAATGAACTCATATTCTCATGTTTTCTACGATTCTTCCCACCTTCGTGGTTGTTGAACCAGACTTGTGTCTCTGAGAAATGAAAAGGAAGAAGGTACAATGTATTGAAATAATGTACCTCTTTAAGGCTTTAGTATATAGAAAAAATTGTAGGTCGTTCGCGACTCGGTTTTTCATTTACCACTTTTTCCTTCCCTCGTTTAAATAATCCCAGGCTCGAACAAAAAGAATTTCATTCTATATATATTTAAAAGAAATAGTTTACCGCGATATGAAAGCGAATTGGTGACTGGCTCGGAAAGAATTATATTTTCTTTCAAAATTACCATAACGGGCACGATGTGAGACGCAAAAAAGAATATTCCAAGTTTCCTAGGTTCGAACAGGAAATTGTACTATGTATTTTCGTATTTAATTTATTACAGGGATTTTAAATGGAGAAAGAATTAACACAGATTCGAACGATCGTTGATTTCGTTAAATCACAAAGCGTCAGAGACCACGATTTTCGAAATCTCTCTAGTTTGGAATCCGAACCGTATCAGCTCTATGTGACCAGCATGAACTTCCCCGAGGATTACGATGCCGCAAGGCAAACGTGTTACGGAAAGCTTCGAGAGCGATTCACGATACTACCACCGATATATCGACGAATTCATCCCCCACACTAGCGACTGAAAACCGACAAATTTCACCTGCCGCCTTCTTCTTGGCATTTCCACTCCTTCACGTTTTCGCAGAAGGCAGTCATGAAAAGTATATACCCGCAGAAGCGAGTAAATCATAACCGTACACAGACATGCCGCACATACTTTCGAAGTTAAGCCAGCTCGGAATCAGGTTTCAGCTGAATCTCGGCAAAGAATGATGGGTACGTGGTAGTTTGATACGCCAGAAGACAAAGAATTGGAGACTCTATTGTATCACGTTTTCCTTCTACGGTACGTTCAGTTTGCTCTTAGCGGTTTCTTAGCATATCGAAGGTACACAGAAGTTGTTCGATTTGGAAAACAAGGAATTCGTGACTTTCCTCCGGATCGAACCAGTGACTTGGAATACGCGAACACATTGAAAACTACGAGCAAGATTTCAGTGAAACCAATCGTTAATTAAATAATATTCAAACTTGCACGACATGGATTGGCAAAGTTTTCCAGCGAAGGGATGGTTCTACCATGAAATTAGTTTCAAATTAATTTTACCTTGTGGCCCATCATTTTACAACCCTTTCTCTATAGAGCGTTCTGGAATAAATAGAAAAATAAATCGTTGACGTGAAACGTTTTCGTCATTCGAACTTTGTTTTCAAGAAATTTACTTTGGACGCGCAATTCGATTACAAGTCTCAACAACGTCACACAACTTGCTCGAAGAGCGTTGTTTGACATACCGAGAGTACAGAAAGTATTTCAGGTAATAAAGTTAGAGTTGTCTCGTACAGTTTCGTTTCAGAAGACGAAGACGATTTCAAAATGAAAATAATTCCGTGACTATTGTCGATGGCCTAAAGCATACAAACCGTGTATATACCAGTGCACTTTGACCTATCACATTTTTCCCGGGCAGATAACGATATTACGCAAGAAAATAATAGAGAGGACGGATAAAGGACAGAAAAAGCAACGTCTCACGAGGTTATCAAAGAAGTTTTCTCGTTGATTTTCTCGAAACGAGTTTCTGTTTCCCTTGCAAGGAAGCAATCCGGACTATGCAATGTAATACATGCCCGTTTTTCCACGTAGTTGATTTATTCCCGACTCTGTAGCAAAGCCACCTCTATCCACCTTTGAAATAGATCTCATTGGTCGTGTTTGGATCGAGGGTGTTGACCTGCACTGGCTTCGTGGATTTTTGCGAGTCGAATGCTTCGATGGAGCAACCAGACATACCGTTGAATTCCTTATTTGCATTTACATGCTTGTACGAGACAATTTTTCCCGAAGTATTTCGCTATTCAGTGCTTCTGTGCCATTAAAGAAATATCAAAAACTAAGAGAAACGTAATTGAATATGGACAACTACATACGTGGATTACATTTATATACATTTGTAAATTTTAAAAATAATTGAAATGGTATTTAGAAAAATTAGACTAACGAGAATTGAAAGAGAGATAAATATGTAAAATTTACGAGGTAATATAAAAGCAAACGAATTTTTGTATATTATCCTTTAAATTATTTTAACCGTTACGTTATGGTCTAACTAATCGTAGTGAGGCAGTATTTCGTATGTAAAACTGAGTTAGCGTTATATATAGAAAGCTAGTATTTGAAACAATTAATGTAACTTGTACTTTGAACCAGCAAAATACCTGCAGAGATAGAAGAACAATGGCGTGATACAGATGAAATTACTGCTTGCAGGCGTGTATCCACAACGTGAAAATAAATCTGTACAATTAGCGCATACAACGTCTGGGTAAGAATAGCTATGATACTCGCTCGAGAATACCATTTCCGGAGCAAAATTCATGTTTAGTTATCATAATTAAAACATGTTAGTTAACGAGAATTCTGCACGAAGAAAGTACGAAATACATTCAGAATAACTAACGAATCATTTCTATGGATAGTTCTGAAGAATTATTCCCGTATTAGGAACAGAAGAAATATAGTAAAATATCTAGTAAAATAACATGTCGTTCGTTAGAAGAAAATTCTATTGAAAAAGAAAATATTGCCACGCGGCAAACGTACGCTGCTGTTAGGTTACACTGTTCCAAGAATAATAGGTTTATTCGGCTGTCTGTTGGTTTTAATCGCTGGCTCACCTAGATCTGAAAATTTATGAGACAAAAACCATTTTTTATAAAAATCATACCTTCTTCAAAGGAAGTGTCAATCCTTTACTGTATGAATTTTATTTTATCATTTAAAAATCAAATTACTTTTCAAACTAACTTTGACTAAGTCTAGAACATTAACTAGTGTTGATAATCTTCTGATTGTCTGCAGCGTTTATATCCAATAGGAATAGAAGAATGTAAGGAATCTATTAGCTAAAAAGGGAAAGTACTGAACGAAAGTGAAAATGTTATTGTTAAATTCCAAGACAATCGAGAAAACAGACACGCTGTGAAGCTACTGGAAGTTCGCTTCGTTTCATTGTATTAAAATAGTACCACTGATTCTCCTGATGTTTGAAAATGTTCTATCATTAATTAAGAAGTAAGCAGTTCTTAATCATCAAATACTGTTTTAATCTATATTTTTCAAATCTATTCAAACAAGGTCAATGAATATTTGATAATCATAAGGGGCAAGTCTAGATAAAAGAATTTTTGGGCCTGGACCGAAAATTGGCATCGATCAAAGTGTAAATATTATATCGAACCACGAAACGATCGAGGAAATAGGCACGAACCGGGGAACCTCATGGGTGGCTAGACATCAGGCACTTACGTAGAATACCTCGTACCGATGTACATTTTATTATAAAACTTTTTACGAGTATCGTATAAAAGTTCAAGACCATTTGGTGGGTTCCTATCGCTTTAGGTTCCGTGGTTCCTTTTTCTGCCTCCGATTACTGGTCGTCGTCCGCCACGGACTCGAAACTTTAAAAATTCAACAAGCGCTGCTGAATCTTGCAATATTAACCGAGCCAGTTCGCTTCGGCTCGTGGATTCTCCATTTCCATTGGAGATTAAATATGGCTAGGAATCGTGCCGGGTACGTAGCGATACCAGTCGATCGTAACACTTCCATCTGATGGATTAAGGGATCGCGTTCCACCTTATAGCTACTTACTAACTTTGCCAAGCAAATCGATTTCAATCGTTAGATTTAATATTTAGCTTTCCATGGATTATATATTATTGGACGCTCTTTGCGTTACTTACTGAGTTTCCGAGTTACTTCAGGCTAGTTCCCGAACATTATGGTGAGCATATCATTGAGATGCGTTACTCGCAACAAGATCTGGTTACATTTCTAACGTTTAATGATAAATCTAAAACGATTAGTTTGACGTAACAAAATATATTTTATTCTTCGTCTGTCATGAGTACTTGTATTAATTTTGCAATAATTAGAAACTCAGTACACGATGTATACATTATAATAATCATAAAACCCTGTGAATTTAACACGTTTGAATCGAACACTGAAACCTGAGAATTTCCCTAATTAAAAGAAAAACTATTCCGAAGATGTGATCTAATTAGCACCGGAAAGAAAAGTACACGTGCCACGTATATTAGTAACGACTGAAGATCGAGATCTTTATAAGTATGTCACTATGCTAGGCTAATTCAAAACGGGCTTCAGATTGGAAAACATAGAAGCACAAGACATCGTTTCAAAGAGTACGCTTAATAAAATGTAATAGTTGGTGACTCTATCGTTCTTCTGATCCTCAAACAAACCATAGACTGCACAGTGTTTTCCCTTTTCTTCGCAACAAATATTTTCAAAGACTACTTCCACTCGCTCTTTTTCTCTCATCTTTCACGAAACAATAAAAGGCTCCACAACCGACGGTGCATCAGGGATGAGGTTTCATTTAGTTGAGTTCTGAAGAAAGAAAGGGATCTCATTTCAAAGTACAAGCTCTTTACGCCTTTGGCTTTTCCGTTTTTGCGGCCGTGGGGGATCTTGCCAAGGATATGCATAATACTCGAAAGACTTTTTAGAAGGGCCCCGCTATAGAACTCTGGAAATATATAAGTAATTAACGCCTGATTAAGATTCTGCGGATACGGTGCACTTAAAGTCACGCAGAATGGTTTTCCGAACGAGTGGACATTTTTAAAACGATTTATTTTACTCGTAATGAAAGCCTACAACAGCTGCATTTAATAGCGAATGGAAATAACATCGGAATAATTGCCATCGGTAAATTCCAGATATGGTGTGAATTTAATTTAGTTCTGGAAACGAAATAAATTTAGTGAAGAGGACTAATCATTAGAGAATATGTTCCGATAATTATCTTATTAATGTATATTGTCGAGACAAGTGAAGTTATGGAATTAACGTAACCGCCATACTATTACTGGAACTACCATATTCAGAATGACATGTAAACGGAGAATGAGAGTACGATCTAATGAGAGGTGGTGGGGATAACTTTGTAGCCACCTGAGATGGAACACTGTGCCATTCAATAAGACAAATGGAATACACTGGAAATGAACAAGATAAACCAACCGTGACGGAGATCACCGTGGTTCAAGTTCCAAGGATGAAATTCAATCAATTATTCGGGTATTTGTATACTGGGAAAGGATGACGGTGAAATGTATGGGAAATTGAATTAAACATATTTGTATCCTCCGGATCAATATTACAAACTGCAGTATGTTCTGGATAATCATGAAAATTAAAAATTTCAGTACTACTCAATTCAATTTACTCGGCATTAAAATTTCCTATATAAATATATTAATGGTATTTTAATATCGAATATGTAAAATTGCTCGACTGTTTATTTTTCCGTAAAGGGATCACAATGGGAAAATTAAACCATGGAATTTACTCGTAATTATAGAAACCTCTGGTAATTATAGACCCTTTAAAGGACTCTCGAAACTCTAACAACAAAACACGATGTACCTAATCCTAATGATCTGTATTTAGCGTTTAGTTGTGAAATTTGACGAAGAACACGGCAAAGTGGTAGCGAAGAAAAATGATTTCGAGATTCAGCTACGCTTGCCCTATTATTCCAACGATAATTTAAGGGCAAGAAGTTGATATATAGCTAGCGAGTTTGTGCAACGCCATTGTCTCTGGCTACTGTTATTTATGGGAAGGTTTCGCCTTCCAAAAACGGAAGATGCGTGTAGCGCCAACCACTCTGCGAATAACAATCGCGCCAGGGCAGTAATTAAGGATTAGCGAGGTGATTAGCAAGCGCCCGGTATTTAAATCTCACTAGAACGATCTGGCGAATGAACGTATGCGTACCACTGATTCCTCAGTAAAACAATTAATTGCGCTCGCTGAAAATCTATGTTTGACTTCACGACGTATGCACTAGTTGCTTGTTCTAATTAAGCAATTTTAATAGATCATGGAGTTCAAGAAGGAAATACTCAAGGGAAAATAAATTTGTTTAAAAGAATATATGAATTGGTGGTTCAACAAAAATTTTAAAACTAAAGCCGAGCATAGCAGAAATTATTAAGCATTTTGTGCAAATTTGTACACAGTTAATGTAGTGTAGCTGCAGTTGGTCGATTATACAAACAATTCAAGAACACAAACAAACTGCAGGATATTAAGCGTGTTTGGTTAACCAATTTGGTAAAATGTAATTTTATACAATGAAGTTCGAATATCAGATTCTCGTTAATTTTGTTTAAAATTATAACGTACGATAAAAAGGGCACACCGAAATGTCTATTTCTCGAAAATCAATTTAGTACTTGATGTTAAATAGAACAACATTGTAACAATATTTATTGATTCATAACGTTGCTGTCCATTTGTCTCTATGAAATTATCGGTATTCTATTAATTCATCGTACGAATGGTATCAATACTCCAGCATGGAAATGCAAACTAAACTGGATTATTCATGGCATTTAAACCTTCTTGTGCTAATATGCAGACATATTGGATCTTCGATCGAATAACTGATTATACGTATCTGAATATTAAAATTCTACGGAGTAGATGTCCCAACTATCTCGCTCCAAAGTTCACTTTCTCGTATGAATATACTACTGATACGTTTACTAATGGATTCGGGCGTGGACGATACACGGAGAAACAGTGTAAATGACGGTAATTGACGATAGAATTAATACCGATGCATTATACATCTTACAGATACATCGTACCTTTCTAACACCGATGGCACAGTTCTCGATCGTAGAAATAAATTGAAAGTAATCAACTTCGACGCACAAGGGATTTTTAATTAAACGAATACTTGCACTTGCTCATAATCAGAACATAATTAGAAAATAATCGCTTATAAGGTCAGATCGATACGACAGGCAGTTAACGAAAGCAGCTGTCTCGGCAGAAATTAGTTTTAACTCAATAAAATGATAATTACAGTTATTAATTGAATTAGCGTTTATTTACTGTTGTATCACGAATCGATTTCGATTATTTATTCTGCCCTTTCCTTTATATTTTCATTGCCAGCAAAGTACTATATACTAGTACTATACTATGTATATTTAAACCGTTTACTGTTCAGCTAGAATACGCTGCAAGTACAGTAATTCGACGTAAGATCGAGGCATAAAGAAACGAAAAATATATATCTTGCTTTCGAACGTGGCATATAATTACGTCTTAATTAATTAACAATTAATTGCGTTATAGATGAAAAAGCTACCCGTGCGTTGTCTCATAAATAATTATAAAAGGGTGCGCGTTTCCGTGAAAAACGGCTAATTAAAGATGAAGCTGGAGCGTTAGTACGGCATAGCGAACGCCATTCACATACGTTGCACGGTGATCTCGCAAATCCGCGACTTAGACGTTCAAGTTGCGACTGATAAGCCGAAACGTCGACGGGACGGACAAACTTGTCGGCCTGTTGGCGATAACTGAACTCTAGGTATTCGCCGCGTTCTCCTATCGCAAGTACACAAACATCGCCATGGGCGTTGACGTTCCATTCTGCTGCGAGTCCAACAAATATGTACAGGGTGCAACATCAGAATGTTGTGCCTTTGGCCATACCAGTATCGGTATTTAGATTAAAATGAATTATGAATGAATCGAGAAAAGAAGAAACCAAAAAAGCAGTCAGTGTCTGCATCACGTGTTATTATTTTGTTGAATGCTGTTGGCATTCAATGGAACATTATCTAAAAATAGGCGATATCTATTTCTGTGAAAACACGGTGGACGCAACGTGGGGATACCCCAAACTAGGTTTGATAAAAAGAGTGGCTAGTTTTTGTTTCGGCGAATGTTGCTACGTAACACGTTTCAAATCACGTCTTCTTTTACATTTATTACCACATCTAATTTTGTTTTAAACCAAATTTATTTGACGTACTACTTTGCTCGGTTAGTTTCAAATAATTGGTACGGCTAAAAATAATTATACTCCTTCTTGGTCTTCAAAGTAAGACTGAACAAAAATTAGAACATTCATTTGGACGTTTCAACCGAAGTTGAGCGCCTTGAACACGCCGAACTAAACGTTTTTAATTATACCAATTATTTGAAATTAGCCAAGCAAAGTATTACGTCAAATAAATTTGGTCTAAGATAAAGCAACATGGCAGTAAACTTGGTGGAAGACATGATTTGAAACGAATTAGATAACAATATATTCGGTGATTACCTTCACCCAATACATTAGATCCTATTGCCTAAGCAAAAATGTAGCAATTACCGAAATGTAAGAAAGGAAAATAATTGCATGAAAATAATCTTGGAAGTATTATAAATAAAAAAGGAATGACGAGAAACAAAAGATATGTTATGCAAGTAACAAATTGTTGCATTAATTAAATGAAATTAAGTTCCAGAGGAACAGCTGTACCTTTTGATATTCTTACATATACATATGCTTCCTGTTTTGTTCGTTCCTATATCATGTATTTGTGTCATCACATTTGCATAATGAAGACGTTAAATAAATTATTAGATAAAATAAATGTATTGTTCGTGCTGTGCGAACGTGCTCCGTGCTCCTGAAATCTAATTGTTCTTTTCAGTGCTCCGTATGATACTCGAATGTGTTTTAATTGGCGAGTTAATTTTTCCTGATTAGTAATTTAGATAGATAGATAGATAATTTAAAGTTTATTGGAATATCTGCAATTTGCCTGATTGATGAATCCCTTAGGAAATCTAGGTCGCAACGCCATAGTTTCATTAACATATAAATTTCATACAAGTCTTTCTAATAACTGTGATTTGAGGTATCTTTGCATGTACTTTATAATTTTAATTTAACGTTCTGTAACCTATGTTCGTGCATAGGTATTCAGGAATTCCAATTTATAACATTCCTGTTTAGCAAAGTAGATAAAAACAGTTTATTGAAGCGAAGCAAAACTAACACCTTAGGCACCTAACACTTATGAATATTATATCGCGATCATTAATTATTAATGTATGCCTTCGAGGAGAATATGAATACTGGTACATTCTTCCGATCTGCAATTTACTTGTACAATGTTGCGCGTGCATATTGAAGAAAGGTTCAATTTTCTTCCCATCACACGCCAACTTAATAGGTACTATGTGACGGAATGGTGAATATCAAACGAGTTCACCCGGTAGTTAAATACACGCAAGAACGACGTCCTCAATTTACAATAACTTGGTTTAAATGCAAATGAGTGTTCTATTGATGATGAAAAATTTGCAATCAGTCTGCTGGTCCAAATGCAGATGATTTATGTACACAATGTGGACTCTCGGCTCGAGATGACGAACTTAGGCGAGTAAGGAAACTAAACGAGCTGTTCCACGAAGTGGTGGTAATAATTATCCGACAACTTGAAGGACAGTTCTACATCCGAGAACAAGGGTTCTGCTTTAATGGAATATGCGATCCAATTAATTTGAAAATGTTTTCGGTTTGAAAATGGTAACCGTCACTATTCTGAATTTAATTGACCAAAGCAAATTCATTTGGTTAGATCAAACGGACCATCTAATGGACACCATCGCGCGCGAACATTTCACATGTCCGTCACAGAGGGTCTCACGAGTTGTAAACACGTCAAGCACATGGATCTGTAAAGCATTCAGCTAGCAAATGTACGTCCAATTAGGTGCCTTCGTGGTATGGAACTCAAAACGAAATTAAAATTTCCAGAAGCACGTAACATATTATTTTAATTTGCGAGGCTTTTAGATTTATAAAAGGTTGTTATATCTTTGCTTTTATTAATACGTGATATTATCGAAAATGAAGCTACGTATTCCCTTTAATATCGTTCAAGGAAGATTCATTAAGCGTTCTCGATTTACTTTTGAAGAATGGACTATTTCTGGGTTGCACTGCAATTAGTGGTACGCATACCGACATCCTGTTTACGG
Source organism: Colletes gigas (assembly GCF_013123115.1). NCBI lineage: Eukaryota > Metazoa > Arthropoda > Insecta > Hymenoptera > Colletidae > Colletes > Colletes gigas. Next base: position 10,102,971 of record NW_025106637.1, read on the forward strand.
AAAAAAGTAAAGTATGCAATTCCCTGACGAGATATTTAAAAGGTGACGCCAATGCCGGAACTTTTCCTGTCACTCTTCGCGATTCTCTTCCTGCCAACATAATCCCCAAGACGGCTAACGTTAACGCTGACGTTGCCAAGCTTACGCAGAAGTTTCTTAAGCACTTGTCCGTTTAAGTTATCGCAGGATAAGTGGTTGCCTCTTAACTCTTTCGTAAGAAGCGAAGTATACGATTCCCATTCAAAGAAACTTCATTTTTCGACGATCTGAAACGTCTGTCAAGTACGAGTATCGTACTTCTGCGTATGCTTATTTCTCAAGTTGCGAATAAATTACAAAGGAACAGTGTGGACTATGAATAAAGATTTTTCGTTTTTTCCTATCACTATATGTGATCGAGAAAATGCAACCGTAACTGCGAATAATTTAGACTGACACTGATTATGACTGAACGATATCGACGTTCATGCAGAGATTGATAGATGCTGCAGAATATTAGCAAACTTACTCTTAGTTTATAGAAAAACGAACTAGCAATTCGACTAAAATAAAAATGTACTTAATATGACAAATTATAAAAGAATTAGTTTTCAGTAATATAATTTTAATAAAATGACATAATATCGTGGTGTGGTTTTTATGATGGAACTTTCATCTAATAACATAAACGAAATAAATGTAATACATGTGTTGATGCAAGGATTGCCAGAAAAATCACGCCGTTTTATTTTCAGGCGTTCGTGGACTTAGCAATGTATCCATCGATATTCCATTGGCTGTAGCAGCTGGCACGACCGTCAATATGAGCTGCAGATACGATCTACAATCAGACACTTTGTACACAGTGAAATGGTACAAGGGCTCTGAATTTTTTCGATACATTCCCAAAGAAATGCCATCGATTACTGTTTTCGGAGATTTGGGTGCCAAAGTTGTTGTAAGTACACTATTCCGATAGTTTTATATTGAAATTCCAATCGAACTTATCGTACGAATAGAATAATTTTAGACCAACGTTAGATTAATTTGTCTCCCTTCTCGATTTATCGTTACTTTCTTATTTTTAATTCGTAGCTCTTACATTTCTCGTTTTACAAGTCCCGTTTCGTTGTCGAATAATTTGCTGCATTTTCGAGATTCCGTAACAATAATACACTGAAGACCTTTCAAGGAATCGTCACCAGTTTATTTCGAGTCAGAAACGCCTTCAGAAATCTCTACTTAATAAAAGTTTGAGAGGCGATCCTTTACGAATCACGTTTTACATTCGCACCTGACGCGAAACTGTTGAGAACCGGGAGAACAGAAGCAAGTCTCCAGAATTATATTTCTCCAAGTTTCACCGGGCACAGAAGTTTGCTAGTACCATTCATGCTCTACTTTATTATATAACTGTAACTGACAAACTATATGCAGACGTATGCATCGTGTCTTTTAACTAATTAATGATACCCTCCATAATTTTAACCTCCATTGTGAATATGTTCATTTTTCATTTCAAAACTATATGCAATTTATTTGGAAATTATTAAAAATTATTCACATAAACTCGATCATATTTTAAATGAATTTTCTTTGGACGAAAATTGATCTTCAAGTGCAAAATATATTTTGTTTCGCGTAGACGGAAAACGCACAGTTGGAAGAGAATATTTACATACGTGATGTACAATTTTTAGAAAAATTTTAATATAAATCAAGTGACTAGAATAAAAGTATCGATAACACGAATCATATTTAATGTTGACCCGGATTAAGAAGAAGTGGCCAATGCAAGAACAATATTTTCAAGCAAACTGAAAAAACTGATCTCATGCTGACATATGAATTCAATCGATATGCAGTGGAACGTTAAAGTTTCTGTTCAGCGTATGCATTCTAATTTGCTAAAAGCGTGCACAAACATCCCTGACCAAGCAAAATGTACGCTGCTTCGCTTGTGTGTTCTGGAAGAAGTCCTGATTAATCTGATGGAACCTTGCCGGTGATAATCACCTGTATGTCCCTATTGATACTACAAATTATTATGTACTTGAAAACAATAAACAAAATAGACTAATAAATGTGAATTACTTCGATAAAGTTATTTCAGTGACTCAAAATACTTTAAGGTCAATTAAATAACGTACAAACCGAATCACGCCTACCTTCATTTATAGAATACCTTTTGTATTTAATTCAGTATGGCGTTGCAAAGATGTTACTCATCTAATACTAACGAAAAATTATTATTTTTTACTATCTAAAATCGTTCGATATTTAAATATTTTTGCACACACCGAGGGCCCGTATTTAATGGAAAGTATAGTACTCTGATCAAACAGGAATTCGTTTTTGTAAAAAGAGTTTGAAAGAAGTGGTAAGTTAGAGCCAATATATCAATGTTTCTTGTGTATAGAGGTAGGCTGACACTACTTGATAAAAGTTCGTGCGATGTGCACACGAACAGATACGAAGCAGTGCACATGCTGTTTGCGTGCAGTCTGGAATGCGCATTAGAAAAAAGAGAAGAGCAGGTGCCACAAAATCAACGTTTCGACGCAAGTTAAAAATCTCTTAAAACCTTCACGCGGCTGCACGAAATCCAGGTACACGAACGAGTACAGCCGATCGAACAGCCAACCACCGAGACGCTCCCATGCACGCAATACTTTTCCAATTAGATTTTACCGACGGAAAGTACGAACAGCCCTCGAACCGATAAATCGCGCCTGACGCCTACCACTGGCGTGGAAGAAATACAAGACGCAACAAAAATTATAGTACGACCGGAAACGAGGTAATTCGTCATTCAGAAACCAGTGAGAAATGTGGAATCATTACTTTTTCTACCCAGATTTGTTTACGAGCAAATAGCATCTGTGGAGTTTAACGTACACGCCGTAAACTCGATTTAACGGCTTTTGTATCGCGTCCATTGTGTTACGTACAGAATGAAAGGGCAACAATTTACGAACAAAGATAATACTACTTTAAAAAACTATATTTCAAGAACGTCCGTAATTAAAATAATCGAGGGTTTAAACGTTCGAAGAATTAGCAATGAAAATTATTTCGACAAGGATTTATGCGTTCCCGGTGAGAAGGCTGGAATTAACAAGATCAGAACGTTGGAAGGTGCAACAGGAAACGAAGCAGCACTATACTCCTAGAATCCAACCCGAACTATGAATACAAGGTGAACCACGTAACTTATCCGACTCTGTTATTTTCGTTGTTAGGGGACCCAAATTTTTCCCATCGCGGATTGTATGGTTCGAGGCTAATCATCCCGCGCGCGGGAATTCTCTAGACTTTTTAACAAATTTCTATCCCTGAAATCGAGAAAGCAGTTTTATAGTTTATTGGGACTCGGGAACATTTCTCTTACCATTTATACGTGGAAATATTATATCTAAATTGTGCTGAAGAAGACCTGAAATATAATTTTCTTACGTGCACAAAAAATTTTAACTAAATGGCCAGAAAGAAAATTAAATCACAAATTAAAGTACGTAACCATGCATGTTACAAGTGCTTTCATAAATGTCTACTTTACTGAATATGTTTCGGTGGAATTCCTAACTATTCTGGCGAAAATATTTATAATAGCTACAAAAATGGTTCTAAGTTAAGTTTGAGCTAATCGAATAAATCCAGACTCGGCTGTTCGAACAAGAGCATTTATGAAACGTGTGTTTAAACACGATAAGAAATAAGGCGATTTGTAAAATAACACGAGGAGTCGAAGGAACGGAGTGAAAAGTACCATACATTGCTATTTCGTATTCCGTAAACGATAATTATTACAATAATCAGTAGGTCGAGATAACCGGAGAGCCACGGGGTGAAACGGTGTGCTTGGCTGTATCGATACGTAACTGCTTGTCGATCGCACATATTCGACTCACTCTACTTGTTTCCCAGATGAACATTCTATCCGTAATTTTACACAGTTCGTTTTCCTCCCTCTACGTGTAATCCGTCGAATACACGTACATTGTTTTGCACTGGTATACTTTCCACCGTAGAGCTACAAAATTACACATCTGTTTGGTGCCCATGCTAACACATTCGAACGAGGCGAAACTTGCTATTTCTACAGAAAATTGCTTTCTTCCGTTCCTTGATATTTTTAAAAATTAGAATAATACACCGTTCTCTTGCGAAAGATTAATATCGCTTTCCGTTCGAATGATAAGATAGATACAACCACCTTCGAAGTAATTGAATTCTTACTTCTTTCTATTTTCAGTCCATGTATTCGAAAATATTTTTAAAACGGTCTTCTATTTTAAAACACCGAAGTAAAGTGTTTTCAAATTTCGCAGCTATTGAGTTTGTCTAGTTACCAATTCTAATATTTGTAAAATATATTTACTTATATTCTGATGAGCTTTCCAAATTCGTTAAATATACTTGTAACAAAAATAACGCGTCAAAGCAGTGGTATATTTTTAGATTTAAAGCGGGGCAACACATTTATTTTAAGCTTCTCTTGTTTCACGCCAGAAAGACACGTAAACAAATTGATTCGATTTTCGAATCGAAATTATTTAAAATTCGTTCAAACGCCCGCTGTGATAAACTTAAAATCAATTTATTGCTAGCTAACTGCTATGGATACAAATCATAAAATCATCTGTTCCCCTATAGATATAAAATAACGTAAAATTACATCAGCGATTGCAAATGTGTCATCATGCAGCGTGCTAGTTTGAAATTGAAAACAAAATGCCGCGATACGGTAATCTCGTGCGTTCGAAACGCTGGTCGCGTCGTTTCATTCGAAATTGAAAAATGTTGAAAACTTGATTGAATAAGCAATTTAGATTATTAGAGTGTCAGTACCAGGGGCTCTGGGCGAGCTGTACGAAAATTAATTGTGTGATTTATACGCCACCATCGGCAACATGTAATTAATTGTTGTTATGAAGTATTGTTTGTTGCGAACGGGTGAATGCGCAAGAATGTCAAAGCGGCTGCATAAGTGCGATCGATTTACAATAAATGGCACACACGTCGTTCGTATCGTTCCCATCCTGTAATCATCGATGCTAAATTGACTCGAACAGCGTCCAGTTAGAACAGTATGAAACAGGTGCTTCGTATTACACCCTTTTTTCCAATTTCTATTCAATCATGTCCAACCTTCCAACACAGTTACCGTGATGTTACGAGAAAAATATGAATTTGGTCTGCCCTGTCGTGTTTAACATTAAAACCCGAACTGCGTCTACAAATTTCACCGACTGGACTACAATTACATAATACAAATCTGTGAATTAATATAAGTGTATTCTGGTTAACGATCTCTAAGAATTAATTTTGTAATTTTAATTAGCCCAACCCTTTTTAGATTTACCATCGTACAACCGAGTATTTTTGTTAATTTTAATTTATTGCCTTCAGTTACTTATCAATTGCAGTTATTATTATTGAATTTGTTTCATCTTTCCATAAAATACAAATTGTAGATTTCTTATTATTACTCCTGTGTCATGTGCATAAACTATTTTCTAATCTTCTCTACTAATGCTATGTTTAATCACGTTGCAGAAAAATCAAAGCGATGCCCACCACGTAGTTATAAAGGATGTACAGCCAAATTATAGCGGCAAATACCGTTGCGAGGTCTCCGGTGATTTGCCTTCGTTTAATACTGTAAGAGTTTCTGGTTACATGCACGTGGCCAGTAAGTATTCCAACTTTACTTTTCATTAATATTGGGACTAATATTAAGCTTAGTAATTACGTTTCGTAACGAAGAAGAAAGATTTACATACGTTTAATAAACAAATAAGTGGACAAAAAATTAAATTTTAAAACACCTTAGTAAAGCGTAGTAGTAAGGAAACAAACTAATTATTTTATGTAGGTAGAAGTTTTCACTTTTGCGATTTTCAGTATTATCACCCCTTATTACTATGTAAACTTGCAAATATTAAGTCATTTTGCATATAAAAATATATTTATATTCAGCTCGTAACAAGATTAATCGTTCTCAATCTACACGTGTTTAATTTTCAACTGGTGTTATAAATAATGCAAGCGACAGAAACAATCTGTTCGCGAGAATATTAAGAATTTGTATAACAGTGAAATATTAACACTCTATTAATATCCCAGAAAAATATATGAAACGAGGTTCTCCTTGAAATATGAATTATGTACATAATCCATCGCTTGCAAAGATTTAAAATCAGTGTAGTTAGATTATTAATTACATCCTGTTCGTTTAACATACATATCTTTTTATATGCTATATTTTTTATGATAGTAACGTGTGACTACGTAAGTGTTGCTTAAAATAATATTCCTGTTCGATCGATTCTCGGTTAAACCGTTGAAGCATACGATCTAAAGATACGAGATAAAGATATTGCTTCTTCCTGTATTTTTCTTCGGACAAATAACTTTGAACAAAGAACACGACTTTGGAAATAGCCCCATATTTAATGAAATCGGCGTACCGGTGGAAACAAAACGTTGGAGCAAGCGAAAGATTCTCATCGCTTAATCTCATTAAACAACCGAATACGCGTCTTTCATTTTTCACGACTCTCTTAACCGAGATTCTGTTAATTACCGACTTCGTTTCAGCGATACGTAACCCTAGTCCCTTTCAGAATCGCTTCACCTGGTTCTTGCCGCGCCGATCCTCTAGTATGCACTGTTAATTTTCAATATAGACGTTGAATGAGTCGGATACGAGGCACGGATATCCGCGATGAATCGTGCACCCCTATTCGTGACCCGTTACAGTTTCGTGAACTTACATTGGCATCTTCAGCGCTTGCCAACATCGTTCATTATCGTTCCTGATTATTCTACACGGTAACAGGCATTGTCGCCGTAATCGCGGTTAATTGAAACGGCAGGACAGGGTAACGAAACGAACGGCAGGGATAGAGAAAAGGGAGGAGAAATTGGAGGCAAAGGATAGAGCGTCAGGTTTTGTTCCCACCGTCTCGTGCTCCTAGTCGAGCGTCAACTTAACGACGCTACACAACCGCGGTAGCGATTCTTCTTTGAGGGAACGAGGCGATTGCCTCTCCTTTCCGATCACGGATCGCTCGTAAAAGCTCGATAGTGAATCGAGCCTTCGAATCATGCTTTGTATCCCTCAGACTCCCTATCCCTCCCCACGTTTTCTTCCTGTTCTCCATTCTCACCAGACAGGATGATCGCCCGCATCCACAACATTACGAGACACGTTTAAAATGATAATCTCCAGTGGCCGTGTCCTTGAGGGCTGCATCAGGACGGACCACTGCCTGCTAGGCGGAAGTCATTCAGCCGAAGTCGGACAATTCTTTGACAGTTCAACTGCCGCTAAAGGGAAATTGACTGCCTTCTGTGGATGGTATAATGATCCCTCAAGATATACATGACGTGTTATGTATACAGAATACTTCGCCGCCGGGGCAGTCCCAGCGAAAAGCTTCAGCCCCTTATACAACAATGGCGCGCCGCGAGTTTCCAAGATTCTGCAATTCATAAGAACAATCATAGACGGAACCGGAAACGAACGCGACACCAACGACTACTCCGATTGGCATTCGCTGCCCGATTAAGGGGCCTTTCTACCTTGTGGGATTAAAAAAATCGATATTTTTTTTTTTGCATTTTCCTTTAGTATGTAGTCTCGAAAATATGTCTACCAAATATTAAATTGAAATTCGGAAACCTAACGAAGTTATAGCCTGCTGAAATGTACCGCGCGTAGGTATAACAACTAGACGTGAAACTTTAAAGTTGTTTTTCTCGAAACTACATCTTTCGGCACTGCGTGCGTGATAACTAAAAAACTATTCAAGATATCAACATCAAATTTATACAGTATCTTCAGAACTGGTCTCCCTATAGCATGAACTGGGATAATTGACATATATGCAATACTTTTTCTTTTATTAACAAAAAAGCAACCAAATATATGAAAATATTCAGTATTTTTTCGTAAAATAGCTGCCATTTTGCCATTTTTTGTTTTTTTGAAAAGATCCCAGTTCATGCTATAACCACACTCATCTATATTAAGAATATCGTTGGTTTTAGGATTTCGAATAACTTGTTCGCAAGATATCACGTACGCAGTCGGGTGCCGTTCGTAAAAACTGTTGTTTGATGATCAACAAAAACAGCGTAATCAATAGATATTATGCGTTGCAAAAATTCGTAAATATAGCTAAATATATAATAAATGTATCTACAAAATCCGGAATTAATCGCTCTTTAATAACCCGCAAAAAAAAATCACAAAGAAACACGTATTTTTCATGCCTACAAGGTAGAATGGCCCCTTAAGAATAAATGTCGTTCGAAAAATCCTTCAGTATAGCTTATAGCCAATACACCAGCTGCGGGGAACCTTTTTATATTCGATCGGAGCATAATTGAGAATCTAGAATACAATTCCTACGAAAACTAACCAACAATACCTAACTAGCGAGGAAAGAATATGAATGGAACAAACGGTTTTTGGGTGAAACGATGCTGACCATCTATGATCAGCCATTTTTATAAAGAGTAGTGTCGAACATTCCAATTTGGAAGATGTCTATTATCTCGTACATTTCCTGTTACATGTTCCTTTCGTTTTCACAAACGTTTAAACGTCAACAAATAATCCCCATTCCATTTTAATTAAGGATCGTCGTTATCGATTTCGGTTTAACTGTATGAAATTGAATTTATGAGAAAGGCGAAGGACTTATCGCCTAGAAAAATATCTTTAATGGAATGCCACCTTAAAGAGAAAACTTGATCAGAAAAATTTAAGTAAAACGTCATTTACAGAAAAATTCTTGTTGCTCATTTTTTTTTTACAGCTCGAGTCTAACACTTCGCACGTCCGTGTAACATAAGAACTTTGTAATGTAAAACTCATTTATTAAACTTGGAACTTCTTTGTTATTATCGTGTTTCACGAGAGTTGAAATTGATGTATTGCCTGGAGCCATCCTAACTGCGATTCGATACGCGTTGAAAAACGCGAGAATAATATCTTATCTTTGAAAATATCTTCGTACGTTCCTGGCCCTTGATTATCGATACCGCTAATTAACGCAAGAAACTGAAATAATGCTCTTCAGCGTTATTGAACAATCTTGAACATGCAATAATACCTCGTCGGTGTTAAAACGTTTTTACTGGCGCTTTCGATATGGCGAAACAAAGGCGACGAAGGCGACAAAGGCCTACGAAAAACCGTAACAGCTATTCAACTTCGAAACAAAAACAGAAGTTGCCTTTTCCAATGTTTTGCTTCTTTCTCCTATTAAAAGATTCAATGAATTTCAGGTCTTCCAAAGGATGTTCCCAAAGTAAAAGTCGAGAAGACACGTTACGCGGTCGGTGACACTGTGCGTGCAAACTGCACTGTTCCTTCGGGGAATCCGCCAGCAAATGTGACGTGGACTGTCAATGGAGTACCGGTAGGTTGATAGATGCAGAAACTTTCGGGGAATTTCAGCCTGGCGGTCTCGATAAGCTGTCATTACAGTAACGATCAATATGTTAGCTCCTTTGCCTGTAATGGCTTGTCGCGTCATCTGCATTATAATGCTTATCGAGACGCTATATATCTTTTCAAAGAAATAGTAGATCCAATGTATATGTACAAAAGAATTTTAAATATAAAATTGATAGGAAATAGCGGCAAAAATTTTTCGGAGAAATTGAAAAATTTCAAGTTGTTCCAAAAACATTATTTTCAGTTGAAGAGGTCAATTATAATCATTTTTGGTCAATAGATATACCCCCGAAATCCTACTTAGTTTCGAGAAAAAAATTCATTACTGAAAATATAATGTGAGGCCAGAAATGGTTCCTCGAAATTTCATTCATATCTTTAAAGTATCATAACTTTTGAACGGATTGAAGGATTTTAATGTTTCAAAAGGCAAACGACGCCTATTTTGGTGGAGCGTATGTAGAAATTCCAAAAATATTCGAAAAGTTATTCCTTAACCCGATAAAGTGAGAAAAACCCCATAAAAATGGTTGAATTTTTAAACGTCCATAACACCTACAATAGTGAATACATTTCATTGAAATTTTTTTCTGAAGTAGAGTCTATGAATACCTACAAAAAGGTGTTAGACAACTTTTCTGTGAAGCGTCAAACAAAATTATTAAAAATGAAAAACGAATTTTTAAGAAAAATCGACAGGTAGTTGCTGTTCGGCAAAAAAAAAAATTTCAAATCGTTCTGGAAAAATTATTTTTAGTTGCAAGAGCCAATTACAATTATTTTTGGTCAATAGACATACCCCAGAAATCCTATCCACTTTCGAGAAAAAATTCGATTAGGTGCTAGAATTTTTCGGTGAAAAAAAAAATTTCTAATCGTTCAGGAAAAATCATTTTTAGTTACAGGGGTCAATTACAATCATTTTTAGTCTACAGACATATCCCCGAAATCCTATTCAGTTTCGAGAAAAAAATTCTTTACCGAAAATCTAATGTGGGGGCTAGAAATGTTTCTGTAATTTCATTTTCTATCTCACTTCCCCTTGTGTTTATGTTTCTAACCTGCTGTTGCGAGAAACGAGAATGTGGTAAAGGGCCACTCGATTCCCAGAAAAATAGGCTGAAAAAATGCATTGGATGTAAAGTCTGTTCGTATACCTCGTCTGTGATTATATTCCTCGTTTTTATATGTAGGTATAGTCCAATTATCCGGCATATTTGATTTTCCAATAATGCCCCAGTAATCCCGAGTATGCCGGATAATCGGAATTTTATTGTGATAATGATATTAATAGAACTGATTTTTTAAATGACTACAATTTCTTAAAAAATGATTCTATCTTACTTTATTTGAATATTAAATTATTCTGAATTTGTTTATTATCGACTAACGTACACAATTATCACGGATTTTTATACCAGCATTCGATAAACTCTATATCCTGATCATAATACTCAAACAATAATAGCATCATTCCGAGTTGTCAAACTGTTCTTTATGTATTCAGCACGGACAAAACTAATATTAGTGTCGCCCAGAATAATCAAGAAGAATCGATAAGAATAACGAAACCATTTTTACTCATCGAATGACCGCTCGCTCTTCTGCAGTAACGATTATTATTGTCAATTAAAAAATACAAAATAGATTTATCCATAGATATACATCACTACACAACAAAATATTGCAATATCGAGAAAACTTCCAGTGGTGTGCAAAGGTAAATGAACTTTTCAACCAAATGGAACGGGTAATTGTAGATACAAGTTTCAATCGTTTATGATTACGCAGAGGAGGAGTAATTGGATGCTTAAATCCCGGTATTGATTTTGAAATAAAAGATATTCTAATAATGTACGTGATATTTCCGCGTATAATGCGTGGTATGAATGTGTGATATGTGTATGAGAAGCTTAAGAATTCATAATTGGGGAATCGTGCAGTGAATTCGCTATTTCGTGATATTATAGTTAAGCCGCTGCCTTTCCTGAACTTCACGAATGCAACACAATCGTGAAAATTATCGTTTGATAGTTGTCGGCACGTTAAATCTTTTGCTTGTTCTTTTATATAAATGACGCGATTATAGTGCAATTTAGAGAATTATCAAATGACAATCGCCTGCACTTTGAACTTTAAAGCTCCGACGATGTTTACTGCATAAAATTTGTCGGTTCTCTAAACTCTACATTGAAATTTTCACTGCTGTATATATTAAATGCGATTTCAATTTTCATAATAACATCTCATAGTAATATTTAATTCTCATTACGCACACGATGTTTACTAGCCGCAAACAAGTTAATTTGCGAAACATTACCGAGCACCGCATAAGTTTCGAGAAATGAAGTACTAATGGCAATAGAGGGTCCACGTATGACTCAGTAGTCGAATAATTAGACTGTATTTTTTGTATGGTCATTTAACAAGCCGGAAGTACTCAATTTTCTTAAGAGAGACATTGCCAGTTTTACTACAGAATGTACCACTAAGTACTCGTGTAGTGATGTGGTACCAACATGATGGTCGTCGTGCACATTATGCACGGCAATCAAGGGAAGCATCACGAGAAGCATTAAGACACTTCTATAATCGTTGGATTGGTCGTGGCAGAGAATTTCTGTGGCAACCACGTTTCCTAGAATTGACGCTACTGGATTTTGTAAGGCGCGTTAAACGATATACATACTTTATTATAAACTGTCAACGATAGCGACGTACATGGAATAAAAATATGTTGCAACGCGTGCTGCATTTCATTAAAAAATAATGAACCATATTGACATTTCGTTAATTAACTGTCTGTGCTGCTGTACAGGTGTCAACCAACGAAAATTGAAAACATTTTTGTGGATATTTCGTTAATTATTAGGTTCAGGATAGATAAATTCTAGTTACTTTTTATTCAATATTCGTTATTTTAGATTGAAGCACAGAATGTTGGACACTCCGATAAAAAGGGGGATTGTTTTATAGTTTCACGTGTGTTATTGTTCGACAACTAAGTGTTTGCGTGGATAAAATTGTGTAGTATATTTTAGATTCCATGGAATAATAATGTTATCGATCAAAAAGACAGAGCAATCAAATATTAACTTTGTCATGAATATGTAGACAGGGTGTCCCACGCAACTGAAACAGGCTATACCTCCCAAACAGTTGGGAATAGAAAAATATGTTATAAGTCAAAGTTAAATAGTATCAGACGATGCGTAATATACAACTAATTTTATACACTTTTGTGCATTGGTGCATCAGAAAAATGCAACTGCACCTTCTTTTTAAATGGAAACCTACGTTTTTGATTACACCAGCCAATGTAGTTTCTTATGCTCAACATAAAAGTACTAACATACTTATGCCCTAAACTTATTCGTTAGGAAGTTATAACTACTGCCAGTGTCGCTGATGTAAATATGATATGTTAATATTAAGTTACGTTATTTATACATAAACAATTATTATTGTATTATTGGAGCAAATATTGACAAAGCTACAACGATAAATCTAAATCAGTAAATTAACGTGGGGCAACTTTATATCATTTAATATCATTTTATATCGTCAAAATGTTTGAGGTCTCAAGATGTAGCGTTATTTAAACAAAGTTGAGAAACTCTGATCTAAACAAAGCATCAGTGTATGTATGTGAAACTCATGTAATATTATTATGTCAAAATATGTTTTAAGTTCAATTATACATATGAAGAATTAGTTCCGGAGAACGTGATGGCCACGGTATTGTACTACGTGTTCCAAACAATCTGTTAGAATAAGTTCATCGAAGGTAATTGATTACAACACGTGCATTGTGTGCTGGTACGTCATATTGTTGATAATACCTCAAAATTAATCGCATTTAAGAGAAAAGAGTATGAATAAAATCAGGTAGTATATGGATTAATAATAGTATTTAAAATACAGCACCTAAAATGAATACTAAAACGTATTTATAAAACAAAAAAATGATGCGATTCCTTTAAAAATAAAAAGTGCATTCGCATTCTGCGCGTGCATCGTTACAATTACTACTACTATAGTATTCAACTCTTTCCTCTATCTCTTATCAAATTCGAGATACAATCCGTTTGAATAGCGTGACGCGCCCTGTATAATGCATCAATGTGGTTCCGTTATGGTTGTAGAGTTACTCAGAAAATTATAAATAGCGTACGGACTCCCTTCACTTTTCTAACTCCAACCGATTTCGTTTAATCCGGAACTCCAAGTACAACGTAAGCTAGCAATCTGAAACGGTTTATGGCTACCCTAACAATCCGATAAACATAATAGTTATGGCTGAATATACCGCAAATCATTTGCGGTTTAAAAACGAAGCGTTGCTCCATAAACGAGATGTAGGAAGCGCTAAGAGTCTACTTTGCACCGTTCATTTTCTTCTTTTATCCGTCAGTAACTATAACAATCAAAAATATGAAAGGATAACCGTAATCTATAGACTTTTGATGAATTAACGACCAGCGATCTATCTGATTTGATCATTACGTAAATTATATATTTCCTTTCTGCCGTTATTCCGTTTTGTTTCGAACTAGTATATTATAACTACATCACCTAAATCTTGTTATACCTTCAAGTGTCCTACTTCTATGCAGAAAAGAGGAACACCACGAATTATCCTCGATTGTATCCTGTACAGTACGTGTACATGTACTTAATTTTATAATTCTTACTTTGGTTTCAGTGTCCATTTATAATTAAATTTATCAAAATGTCATGTTACAGGTGAACGCTAGTTACATGATAAATGTGACGGACAAGCTTGGTGACAATCAACAGCTAATGACTATCGCAGGACTGGATTTCGAAATTATACCAGATAGTTTCAGTTACGGCAAATTGCATGTGATTTGTCATGCTAACGTCTTTCATTTGTATAAAGAACAGGCCGATGTTGTTTTGAACGAGGAACGTCCACGTTTGGCATCTGTCCTAGGAACTCGGGAATCTTCTTATATTGGTACGTTTAATTATAATAATTCCCGCTTTCGAATGACAAAAACCGTCAAATAGCTTAAATAAACGTTTTGTAACGTATACGATGCTTAAGACGATCGGTCAAGTAACTTTTAAAATATCATGCACGCCATCTCAAAAAGTGTTGTGTCGAGAAAAACGCTTTTAAAAATTTAGAAAGAGAAAGGACCCTTTTGTTGGATTTAATTTTATCTTATGATTGATCAACGATGGCCTATACACTACCCTTTCTGCAGTTTCCAACAATTCATTCTCAGTCTGTTTCTCCAGAGTCATAGCCATTTATGCCTTTTTTTTAAATGATTATATAGCTACGTCTTACGGCGTATAGTCGGCGTTCGTCACGATGTTAAGCATAATTATATCTTTCCTTGCCAATCATTATCCCTATGGCCATAATTATTTGTAAAATTGATTCAAAACCTTCATAAAAGAGGCAGGAAGTCAAAAAAGTCACAATTTAAATTATTCTGGAGCTACAATGCGTACGTTTCGAAGGGAATTGTCGGATCATTGCGTTTAAACTCTCATTGTTATTCTGAAAGAACCCTCCGAGACATTTTTTTAAGAAACCATCCGCAGTGGGATATTTATAATTATAACTTAAAAGTTGGAATTACTTTCTACTATTTCTTGTATGACGTAAAGATGACAAGTATTTTAATGATCGAGTTGATCCATAAATTCATACGTATTCTTATATAATATATTTAGTCATCTCTGAACACTACTCAATCACACAAAAAGAAATGGTAAAATATCTGGATATGTTTATAAACAACAAGTTTAAAACTGATTTAATTTTGTAAAATCTACTATGGTTACGTTCAAAATAATTCAATTTTACTCGAAACACAATCTTCCTGCTTCGATACAACGAGCATCACGATCAATCAACGACTGGACGTACTCGTGAAGATCTTGCTTTATCGAAAATGAAATTTTACTGAAAATCTTCTCTCGAATTTCCTGTCATATCGTCGATCGAAAAATGCACAGTAAATGATAAAAATATGAAATATGGCGTAGTACATGGTACAAAAGGTCGTTTATAAAGTGGACGGCCCTGAGAAACGATGGAAAGAATCGATTGCGTCATTAAGCGGAAATCGATTACAGACCCAAAAAAAGACAGCTACGGATATTGCAAGTGAACTAAGAGAAGAACGTCTTGCGAATGTTAGTAGCTATACAGTGACACGTCCATTACGTGATGTTGGATTTTATGTTTGAATGGCAAAATGAAAAAGATGACACGATAAAAGTTTACTGAAGAATATTGACATCGGATGAAGATTGCAAAAATGACATTTACTTCTAAAGAATCAAAATTTAATCTATTTGATACGTACGTATGGATTTATGGACTCGCCCAACATTGTAATTTTTAATTTATCAAAAAATGGATTATGTTCTTTGAATTATAAGGATCCATTCAGACTATCGATCCACTCTCATTTGGGCTTGATTTCATTTTCGGTTCGCGAAAATTGCTCCGGTAAAACTTGTTTCACACATTTACACAATCGGGATCGAATCGAACCGATACTTGGAACGATCCACAGTCACATGTATGTGATATTTATGCATATATAATGTAAATACGTACAGTTTAAATCAGGGGTGACGATCTTCTTCTCCGTCGAGAGCCGCAAGAGCCCCACTACCAGCCAACCGATTCTTCGATCATCAGACAACTTGCCAGGTTCTACACTACTGTAATTAGGTGACCAGCGAGTCTTCATCCTAACTCTGCAGAGTAGGCATAGGAAGGGTAGTTCTTCTACGCTTGTGCGCATCGGGAAAGTAAGGGAAAAGGTCCCAACAGTCACCTCTGGTTTAAATGATCGGGAACGGACCGGAAATGTGACTCGATTCTAAGTCGCCACTCTTAGGGATTATACTTCTTACTTGGGCAAACACAGCTACATTCAGAAACAAAAATGTGTATTGTTCAGTATCACTGTCAATTCTATATTTATTGTTTTGAAAGAATATAGTTGGATTATTATATTACTCAGAGATGGGTAAAATTTAATCGGAATTAAGCAGTTTAAATGTTTTGAGCAGCTTTTGTGAATATTAATTATTATTTAATGGGTAACGAAGAAATGATTGTTTAGGTTTTTAAAGAAACTTGTATCTAAATAAGAATTTCTTCCATCTCTGGTACTACTATGTCTCATTGGGTGACGTTAACATTTACGTAGTATTTTTTCTTAATTTTAGGAAGCGCAACAAAACACATGGAAGGATGGTTCTACTTTAATGTTGCAGTCACGCTGTTGCTGTGCAATTTGAGATAACATCAATGACCTCGCCATTGACATTTTACGGATATGATTGTATCAGAATGGAGAGGGCAAATTGTTTGTAAAATTTTGAAATTATTAAGTGCAACGAAGGAAGGGAGATAATCTTTCGTTAACATAAATATCGACCGTATGTTATTCGTGTAAATAGGATAAAAATTTAGCGAATTATCTACGTGTAATTGCGATCTACGCTGCCTCGTTGCAGCAAGATGAATTTATAATCTGAATAACATGTCACCAATATTATGTATTAGATTGAAGGTATGTCGCGTCAAATATTCGGGAACTTATTTGAATGATATTAACAGTGTTTTCTATCCTCTGACAATGATTTTGATACCTCTTCTGTAATATTATAGCTAACGAAATGTATCTCACGACGTTTCGACGTAAAAGCTGTTATTATTTATAAATGAAATTTTATTTGAGTGAGAAACAAATAAATAATTCACCTTCGTTACTTCGGTGTTTCTTATTCTACAAACCATACGCCTGACTCCTTTGTTCCTAAATAAATAGCTTTAAATTATAACTATTCAGGCCTGTCCTTTTGAACGGCATTCACGTTCGATCGACATGAAATTTGGAGCAGTTTAAGGGAAGGGGGAATGCATACCAAGTATAATATTTTAACTTCGAAATTCTATTAGTTTCCGAGACACTAGATTAGGCATGACTATATTTTATTTCGCGACACGATACGTATTTAGATTGGATTAAAATAGTATATTGCAAACTAACATTTTACGGCCAACAAAATTAAAATTTGAGTCTCTATCGGGAATCTAATTGACGACAGTGCAAAAGCACCTACACAACCAAGATATTTATGTACGTATACAGGGTGTCCCGTAAATAGTGTAAGAGCCGGAAATGTGGGGTAGCTGAGACGATTCTGAACAACAATTTCCTTTGCAAAAATGTCGGATGGGGCTTTGTTTTTGAATTATTAACGAAAAACACGTCATTACTTGTTAACTATTAGGTTTTGGACTAATAAAGATTAATACTTTTTTACTCAGAATTCGATATTCTTCCATATATTCATATAAAAAATATAGCATTCTATTTAAAAAAACGAAGTTGACCTTCAAATCTCTGAAACGCCTCCACCTATACAAAAAATAAATGCACTACAAAATGTACCCCTTTAAACTATGCAACTTTTATATGTAAAATTTTTTCGTGCACCGGATATTTTGCAAGTTATCGAACTGCACAAGTTACGTGGACCACCCTGTACAATTTCCAACACTTCTTTATCAATATCTTCAAAACTATTTATATCCCAAAGCTAAAATGTTATATTTGGTATTCATTCCCCCTCCCTGCTTTAAATTTCGTGTCGATCGACCGCGCATACCATTCGAGAGAATATCCTTATTTAGTATTCCTTTACTGCGTATAATTAAACATATACCTAATATTCTTTGTTGCAATAATCATACGAGGAGATAAACTTCTTTTATAATTTATTGAAATTTACATTTCTGTACAAAACAAACTATTGTATCAATATGTAAATATGTAATATTCCCTCACATGATGTAAACCAGACAATATCACACAGTACATGTTGTCGCTATTATTAAATTTTAATAATTTTGTCATAACATGCAAAGTAATTATTATTGAAGTTTACAACAAAATATGAAATGATGCAATTCAATAATGATGTAAATACGAATTTATGGAAACAAAGAATGACTGAGAATAAAATCAGTTAATTTAATGAGATTTACACTTCTGGCATGCCTGGACATTGCTTCTGCATTTGACTTTGAAGTTTCATTTCTATAACGTCCACCGTTGCCTCTCTGGCTTTGCTTTTGTCAAGACCCAGTTGCTGAATTTTTTCCATTTGCTCTGTAACATAAGCCACTCTTCTATCAAAGTAATCCTTTGCATCTGCAATATTCTTCTCGGCATAATAACCAGTTCCAATGTCAACTAGCACATGACTCGTGTCTGCAAGCTTTCCAGCAACATACATTGATCCAGTTAATGGTACCAGGATTTCGTTACCTATAATAAAGTCATTTTTACTCGATTACAATGCATAAATCGTACTACAGACCCTAACCTCAAAAAACGTATCAACTATGTACTACGCGAATTATAGTACTAGATACCTACCCGTCGCAGCCGGTGAAATCTTCTCGAGACACGATCCTGATTCTTGAAATTTATTTTGAGCAACTTTCAAAGTTTGCAACGAGTCCTGAAAGACACCTAGCTCTTGATCCAATTGCTGCTTCAATACCGTAAGTTGTTGCAGATTTAAAGTTGTCAGATCAATTTGTTGCAAGTGTGGCGCTTCTGACATGGAAATTTCCGACATTTTGAGTTACTTATCGTAAAAACAGTGATAGTTCCAGTAATCCGTGGTCTTGATAGACACGTTTCGGGACTATAACCAAAAGCGTTTAACAGTAGAATCATGTACTGATTCTCAGTAAACAGAGATAGAAGGTCTACTAATTATAAAAAACTCCAGTAGATAGCGTACTTGTCCACGTAGTCCTGGTAGAGACCTCTGTTGACGAAGAATAACATTAAGTATGGGGCACTGGGAGTGACATCCATGATCCCCGAAGACCGCGTCGAGGTTAGTCATTGTGTGGTTTTAGTCGGTAAAAATTCGACACTATCCTTTTCGATATGCCAATGTAATACCACAGACGAGATATATGAATAGACGTTTCACGTAATGTAATTTTTCGGCCGGAGTTTCTGGGGTCCCGGGACCCCATTACCATTTTCGTGTCACTCGCTACGTTATCAACAGATTCAGAAATTAACACAAGAGGAAGTGAGACAGAAAATAAAATTACATAAATTTTATTATTTTTTAACGGAATTAAAGCTGTAGGGTCCATCATTGGACAGTAATCGATTAATTTCATTGGAGAAATCAATCGATTAAGAGTATTTAAAAATTTCAAGATTATTAAAATTCATAAGGATGTATTTCATTGATACGTACACCGCAAATTCTCTATTTTTTATTTTAAATTGTAATACATCATTTATTAAAAAAATAACTCGCCAGAAACGTATTTGCGACTCGAAATCAGTTTAATCAGACTGTGCATCGGGGCCCCGGAAACTCCTCATTCCTCGCTTTCGCACACTATGCTCAATTGCGTGTACGTGAGCTCGTTGAGTTTCGGAAGAGCCGAGAAGAACAGGCTGATACTCGCTTTCCTTCTCGCTCTTGCATCGCTGACGTCGTTTACATTTCTCGAAAGCAAGCCTGGCATCGCCAACCGTTCGAATCGTCAGTAAACGACAAAAGCCATCGTGACTGACAGACCTTACATTTCTCGAAATCGGACCTGGGCGCTTTCTGAAGATTCATTGACTTTCCATACGAAGCGACCATGCGTTATATACATATACATGTTATACATGCTAGGAACTATAAATTGTATAACTTTCGTCGTATATCTACTTTCTAATAACATGGGAAAATTTAAAAATATAAAAAAATGTAAGAATATTGTAGAATTTTTGCAATGGAGAATTATTGAAGGAAAAAGAATTATTGGGAAATGGGTTTTATTGAACACTCTTTGCATTCTATATATATGTGAATATTTTATTTAACACGCATCGGAAGTGATCTTCTCGTTTTGAATGGCTCGAAAAGACTAACTCTTCTAGGCACGCAGAGCCTGTGACATGAGGCACCGATGATCTCATTTAAGAGGGGTGCGTTATCTCCTTTCTCATATAAACAGATGAAGGAGAAACGGCATCTCCGTGTATCAAGGAAGTAAGATTGATTCTTGTAAATGGCTTAAAGCTAAGTAGAAAACTAACAAGAATTGATTATATACATACGTATATATCGGACACATCCCTCGCAAACACGCTGCAAACATTAATGAGAACAAACCTACAAATCTGTCCTTTTTTAAAACCCCGCAACTGATTTTTGACTCGGAACACGTCCTCTTCATTTAGCAATTATAATAAACGTAGACTCATAAAAATTCGTAAAAATAACAAAGTTATAGCCATTTAGAAGGAAGAGTACCCAACGGTTAATAATCATACAAGAAATTTTAAATGAGTTTTTCTCGAAACCATATTTTCGAAATTGGCTGACATGATATCACAAATTCATATTGATTAATGGATTTGAAATTTATAGAGACATGCCTGTATGTTAGAAATTTTGCCTTTGACGGTTCTGGGGTAAGTCCTGTGCCGTTCCTCACAGTGCTCTTACCGGAAGGTCCCATGCCTTCCCCACTCCGTGGCCAGATCCTTCAGGACAAAGTCTTCATTTTTTCCAGCAGTACGACGTCAGGTCGTCTGCCTCTTTTAACTACTCTCTCTCTATTCATAAACAATCAATGCCTCGACACGTGCTACCTGGAGACCCAACGCGGTCGTCCGCTATCGCGTCACCCGTTGCCAGGCCTGTTTAGTCTCATTCGCTCTTTAGGCCACATGCACCCCAAAACTCTGTCATAAATGTATCGTAGACTGAGCGTCCTTCAGTGGTCCTTACATTCGAGATTCGACTCTCTTGGAAAATACATTGTCGCTAGCGTTTCTGGAAAACAAAAGCCGATCCCCTATTTCGGGGGAATGTCCACGCGTCGCGTCCAACCATTATTGCCGTGGCGAAATCGACTTTTTTGCCTTCGCCTTCGAAAAAGATTAAGCAAAAGAGTTTCCTTCATTGAAAGAAGAAAAATTTTCCAGTCTTTCATTTTCAGTAGGGGCGGTGTCAACTTCCACTAATTTTCATATGATTGATTTCAATGAGTCAGCGTTTTTTTAAATTGCTAAACAAAGAGGACAAATAGGACAGTATTCTCAAATTTTTTCAGATTTAAAAATTTTAAATTATATTAAAATTCATTTGGTTGTTCAGACTCAATCGTATTAATAGTATAAATATATGAAAGCACGTCCATTAGCATAGTAAAAAAATGTCTTTTTTTTAATAGTTAAAATATGATCAAGGGGTCCTAAAACGTGTATTTCCGTAAAAAAAATTTTTGTTTCATTATGGTATTTTGCTTATACATTGTATACGCCTACATAGGTCGGAAAGTCAAAAATGCCTGGGCAGTCGAGAATTTCGGCTGTGTTAAGAGCAAGAAGGATAGACTGACATTCGCCGCCTTTCTCGAATCCACGAAGCTCTACGAAACGCCAGAACTCATATACAAGGAGGTTGGCATTAGTGTGTGTAAGTGGTGGGGCAGCTCCCTTTGGGCACGGGTCTGCCATCTGATAATACTGCACTGTCTTTTTCAATTCCCCCCATAGTCAACTCACATGTATTTACGTACACACTACAGCTGGCTGCCCATCAATACTAATTCAGTGCCTAGTTTTTCAACTGACCGCCATCCATGAGAAGAGGCCGCTAAAATCACCTCCGAATTTTCAGGTCGGTATGGCAGTCAGATTCGGCCGCGAAAGTCCATAAAGTGAAAGGTCTATTCATATACCTCGTCACAGCCGACTCTAGGGTACTAGCCGTGCTATGAAACGTGGCAACACCGCTCATGTGCGGATCGGGAGTCCTATTTTCAATAGTGGAGTTTTATGTTCAGGATTATAATTAACGTTATTTTGCGATATAAAATTATACTAATATACAGTATTTTTTATTAATTATGTATAAGGAATATATGAATATCACAACTATAGTAAGTAGAAGTAATACAGAAGTATATTAATATTTATAAATGTGGTATATATTTTGTGGACTGTCGGAATAGTTTGGTGTTGTGATGCATTATATTTGAAATATTTACAGAGATTTCAAGAAAATAGAAGTGTGAAACAAGTTAAAACCATCTTTGAACCAAACTGAAGGATTTAAAAATTGATAAAGGTATGTATAAGTTAATAGAGACCTGAAATAGGCAAAATTATTGGTACGAAGCCAAACAGGTTAAGTGCCCGTGGAAAAGAGGTTAGCATAATTAGCTATTGAAAGGAACAATTATGGAGTTAATTATAAAATCGTGTTAGAGGACAGTATGATAATTGTAAAAAATTTCCTCACCACCCTAGGGGTATTTACCATGGCGCGTTACCTTTTTTTTTTATTATAATGGGTGGTTCGCCAATAGCCATATCATCCCATTTTCTAAAATAAAATTAATATTTTTAAATAGAACATAACAAAAACATAACTTTTGTATTCTTAAAGAAATAAAGTATTACATTTTGAAATAATAATAAATAATTTTGAAAACATATCAAAACATACTTTGAAATTCTCTTGAAATACAACTAATAAAACTTTGAATCTTGTGAAATAGTGTTCATAATAAAAATATACTAAGCAAGTAAATAAAACTCTATTAATGCATTAAAAATATATAAGTTAAATATATATAAAAATTAATGTTTTAAGAAAGATGAAATTAAAAAAAATGATTGAAAATCTAGTTCCTATTAAAAGTTTTTAATTTACGATTTTTAGAAGTGATGTCTGTACGTGTTTCCAACTGACTATTATTTACAGTTTTCACATAATCGTTTAATAAAATATTTGAAAAAATTGATAATAATTTAAACCAAATACTTTGGTAAGCTCGACCACAAACGCATGTATCTGAAAATGCTAAATAATGTATGTCTGATTGAATGCTAATATATGTTAATTTACATAAAATATGTTTATGATTTCCAGATTGCAAAAATTGAGATTCTAAATTGCCATCATTTATTATGGCTTCCATTATTGCATAAATATGAATAAATGAGGCTATCACTTCTTCAGTGGGGACAGAAAGGCCCCCTCATTGTAAGTGATCAAAATATACATCGCCTACAGTTTTACCTTTATCCTCCACAACTAATAAACGACATATATT
The DNA here is from genome assembly GCF_013123115.1 of Colletes gigas. Taxonomy (NCBI): domain Eukaryota; kingdom Metazoa; phylum Arthropoda; class Insecta; order Hymenoptera; family Colletidae; genus Colletes; species Colletes gigas. Next base: position 10,126,595 of record NW_025106637.1, read on the forward strand.
GCAATTTAATTTTTTAGCAACAGAATGGGACCCATAACCAGAAATATAAATTTTAATGGAATCATCTACAACACAATCGGACAAGTATTCGGTATCGAAGATTCCTGAGAAACAAGTCACATCAGTGGGAAGATCATGAAGATCGTTATTATTGTCATCACAAATTCGAAATTTAATTTTGATTTCAGTAAGAGAAAACGAATTTGCCGATTTTGTAAATATATGTTTTAATCTAATTTTTTTTTCTGCATGAATTATTTCGTTATATGACACATGATAATTACAACCAGATAAAAGTCTATAATTTCCAAATCGTTTTTCTAATTTTTCGGTTGTAAATTTTCCAGCCAAAAGATATGATATATCAAAATTTTGAAAACAGTACTCTGTAAGTAGTAAAAGAACTGTAGTACTTTGGTGCAGAGCTTTGAAAGTATCTACTGTTAAATGGCCATTTGTCTGCAAATTTTGCCAAGAATTTAACCATATTAGAAATTTCTTTAAAAATTCACATCTAAAATCATTAACATTCAAAATCGGTTTACAAAATTCGTTTCTTTTCCTGTTACCTTTTATACTACTTGTATTGTTCACAATGTCCCACCAATTGTGAAATATTTCTAAAAAATGAGCAGTAGCGGTATAATTGAAATCTTTCATAGCTGCTATTGTAGACTGATGGAATATATTATCAACTAGGAAAACGTTTTGTCGGTCAAAATTATTTGGATACAGTGACTTATAGTTTAATTTATAAGCTTTCTTAGCAATTAAATGTTTTCCGAAATCGTAAACCGTACGTAAATCATTAAACTTAGCTAATCTTAGTTCGTTTGTATAAATGTCGGGGAAAACGAAAGTTTTATCTACATTTTTTAAATTTAACCAATTATTTCTAATATTTTTCATTATATGAACAAAGTCGAAAGAAAGAAAAATGGTTTTATTAGATTGCGAAGGATTAGGAAAACTTATACCATTATTAGATAATTTATTAAACATTGTTAAAATAGGTGCGAGTTGTTATCCCTCTCACCCTTTAACGTTGAGTCCGAATTACGAGGGAGTGGGAATGTGTGGGAAAGTGAATCGGTACACTGTAAATTTCTTTCGCCTAGTCAATCGACTAGGCCGTTTATTTAAAATGTTTGAAATTTAATAAAAAAAACAAGATTAAATAAAACAAAAAAAGGAAGAAATTTATAATTTTAAAATCGCCAGGAAAAACCGAGCCCGTTAGCGGGCTCGTAAAAAACCTGGCCGTGGTCTCTGGCCACTACGGCTCGCGTCTCGGTCGTCTGCAACAAACAGAGACCGAAATTCGGCTGTAAATACTTGACAACGCTCGTCGCGTTGTCTGACTCGCTTCAATCCACACGCTCCTGTCTCTGTTTATGATAAACAGGAGCGGGATTCCTTCACAGCGATACGCAACTGTGTTAGTGGACTGTATTCTTAAACGTTTCTCGTGTGATCGAGAAACGTTCGACTGCAGTTCTGGAAACTTTTAATAGCAGATGGGGAAGACAAGATTTGAGCCTCGATCTTCCCACTGCTGCTGGCTTGAATTTTGGCTGGAGGTGACAACAGTTGGAGGTTGTAAGGCTCCAACAATTGTCCACTCCGTGATTCAGCGTCGTTTCCTGGTCCGTACGGGACCGGTGTGATGCAAGCCCTTAACTGCGCTAGAAGCGTCTGAACGTTAAGGTGCTTACACCACGGCGCCCTTTTGAACGTCGCTCTACACCGAGTGTCCGTACACACTGGTGATGAGTGACCGACGTTCGAGCTAATCGAATTCAGCCGAGAGCACCCAGGGAATGCGCCAAATAAGGCCCCTATGGGGGTGGTACTCAAACTGAAATTTCGACCCTCGGAAACGACAATCCCACTCAGGGTATACGCCAAAAGGCCCCTATCAGAGTGTTTGAATCGCACAAAAATTCAAGGAAAACCGAGAAGTTTTTCTCGGTTCTCGTTGCACGACAGCTGATTACAGCGGTACGTGCCTTCCACACAACGGTGGCGACAATCGAACACTATTTAAGTGTTACGATGATTGTTATCAGCCACTGGTTGTTAATGTGGGAAATCGCTTATGCTATGAAACAATTGACGCAACGGTGGCGATAATCGAACACTATTGAAGTGCACACACGATTATGATCAGCCACCGGTTGTTCACTGTAAATTGTTTCAATGCTGCGTTTGATTCCAGAACGGTTCTGTTCACACAACGATCACTAAACTCACGAAACCGTGAGGTACGAAATCCGACTAGGTTAATTCTTTCGAATTTACCACAGTCTTAATCTCGTTCCGTTTCGGTTCTGTGGTGTAACTATACAATTAAACGGATTTAATTGCGCGTATATCGTGATCGCGGTGTTGGACGAGGTCGGCTTGGAAGAAGCGAACTCGTCGAGAACCAGATAGCAAGTAGAGACAGACCCTCTTGTGCGCGTTCGCGAGAGGGGAGATTGTCTGTCTCGTATTAATCTTGTATCCTCTCTGTTATTTCGGCGTAGTAACACCTGTTCTCATGGAACCGTTACTGGGCCGATCGCGTGACTATGATTGAAGGTAAATTTGGATGTTTTCTACACGGTATTGCTCCCGAAGCAGGTTACGACGCAGAGAAGGCTCTGGAATGTCGCGAACACTGAGGACAACACCGTATAAGAAATGTCCCCTTTTTTCCATAGATCACGCGAGAATTTAACCGCCGTTTCTTAATAACGAATTAACGCGTTATTTAAACAAACATATTTCTATTGATTCTATGATTATCTGCTACAATGCATATTATTTCGAAACCACATTTTTGGACAAATTCTATAATTTTATAAATAATGGGTGTCATTTCAGCCCCGGTAATATTGAAAACTGGTAATAATTTAATAATTTCAGAAAAATTTCCAAAAGCTGAACATATCATAAAAGCTAAAATGGTTTTTGCCAATTCGTTAGAATTTGAAGCGAAACCCGCAAGTCTGTTTGATTTGTACTGTAATTTTGAACTAATATCAATTTCATCAATTAATAAAATCACTACTTTTTCTCTAGATGTTAAATTGGATGATATATTAATAAGATAATGTTCATTTGTTATATCATTATCTGGTGTAATGGTCATATTGGCTGAAAGATATTGTAAATACCGTTTATGAGGTAAAATAAAAAAATTTCTTAATAAATTGTATGCAGCCGACGATTGGCTATACATATAATGAGAAGGCCATAATAATGGTGCATGACCTATATCTATTGTTTTTATTTCTTATTTTTCTTACTTGATCGGTTACTATTTCAAGATTTTTGGTATAAGCGAAATCAATTGATTCTGCAATAATATATGCCTTATTGAGTTCTTCTAGAGACTTCTCAAGATGTTTTTCAATAAGACATATATCAGTGTCAGAATGTACATTATGTAATACTTTATATCTTGTTAGAGCACTCAGCGGCTCTAACTGTGTGGTTCCGGACGAGGGAGAAGATAGGGTAGAGAAATTCTTACAAGTTTTTAAATAACTTTTTTATTACAAAACTATAGATTTATTATTCGTACAAAAATAACAAAAAATAGAAAAAAACGGAAAACTAAAGGAAAATGGACCCAGGCTCCTGTTTTCGGCCTGGTCCGCCTCTTTCTCCGTCCTTCTTACTGCGTCGGAGGTTTTCTGTAACAGAAATTCCGGCAAATATAAATATTTTGCGGACAAGTCAACGATTACGCGCTCGTCAGCTGCTTGTCTCGCGCTCCAGCGACAGTCTGGTGTGCTTGGAGGGGAGAGCTAACTGGCAATTCAGCGCAATAGCTAGTGGACTGTATTATTTTGCTTTGGTCGGTGATAGTCGTTTTTTACGATATCACCGACGCGCACAACCGGGTAGACGAGGTTTTCCTCTGATCTACCGGGTTCGCTTCGCAATGCCACGGACGGGAAACCAAATGGAGGTTGTAAGGCTCCAAATGGCTATATCCCGCGAGCACGCTCACCGTGCGGGTGACGTTCGAACGCCACCCACGCAAGAGGACGTCTCGTCCAGGTACGGGTACCTCGTCGGCGGCTCCTCAGGAGCGACCTGCGGCCTGTCCACGCAGCTACCTCGATAACGGTTCCTATCGAAAGGACCGCCCGGCAGCCCGCCGCGACGTGGCGCTGTCGAGTCCGACCGTCGATCTCGTTTCAATAAATGGTATGGTTCTCTCTCTCGACGCTGACGTCACTAAGCCGTTTAAATGGCGTTCGAAGCGAATCTTCGCGTGAGGTCGGCGTACGAAAACACGTAAACGGTCGCGGTTTTAAACTGTCGGTACGCCGAACGAACTCGGCGACCGCGTAACCTTCCGCAGTGTCACGTACACAAACGGATACGGGAATCACAGTCGAGATTTATTCTTTTCCCGTACGAACGCGATTTTAAATATATTTAACATATTTAAACACAGAGGTATTTCTTTTTCTTTAAAAAACTCATCCAATGCATGAAATATTGATTCTCCTTTAGTATCAGTTTGCAAATATTTAGCAAATAATAATTCTTGGCAAATTTGTTCTTCCTTTGTGAACCGCACGTATGCTAAACATAAAGCTTCATTTCCTAACAAAGTTGACTCATCAAGTTGAATAGAAAACCGAGATGTTTTTAAATAGCCACACAATGAATCTTCAACATCTTGAGCCATTTCATCAATTCTTCTTTGCACTGTATTATTGCTCAACGAAATTTTCTTGATAATATCAGATGCTGGCTTGTGTAGCACAGTACGTATTACTTCACTTATAGCCGGTATAATTAGTTCTTCACCAATAGTATGAGGTTTTCCCGATTTGGCAATCATTAACGAAATATTGTAAGAAGCAAGCAAGCCATCGTCATCTTGTGTGGTTGCGGTTGAAAAGAGTTTTGCCAATGTTAGTTTCATAAATTTTTCTTTTAGTGTTCGAAAATAAGATAAATCCTTATCTTTTTTATCACCATGAATTTTAGTCAAATGTTCTTGTAGTCTGGAAGGCTTCATAGCTTCGTTTGATAAAACTTTCTGGCAAATCAGGCACATTGGTAATGTATTGTTTACAGGCGACTCAATAAAGCCATATTTCAAATATTCGATATTATATTGTCTACATTTTTTTTTGGTTGAGCCATTATTATCTGTAGAAAAAAATAAAATTTTTTTGGAGGTATTTTTGATTAATATTTTTTTTTGTAATTTTTTGAAATATTTTAGTAAAAAACAAACTAAAATAAATACTAACGAAATAAATAAACATGATATTATTAATTGTAAAGCGCATATAATTATTACAAAATAAATAAATGTAGGATTACTTTTGAACCCAAGAACTCTACGTCACTCTGCTCGCATGCCGCAACTGACTCGCCCGCCGAACATTCACGCTTTTTAATATCCGTCCATCCTTTGCATTCGTCTCGCTTGCACTCTGTCTCTCGAATCCATGGGTTAAGCTGCGTCTCCGCTGCGTCGGCACGGGTCGGCATTTGCCGATCGGCACAGCGTTCGGCACAAGGCGGCACAAGGCGGCAAAAGGCGGCAAAAGGCGGCATAAAGCGGCACGGCTTTACACTCATACAGACATTTATACTTTCCTATCGCTCAGGTCTAAACACTCTTCATTCACGCCGCCTTCAGTAACTCGAGTTTCACAAACATACCGACGCCGGTCTGTCGCAACACTCAGTCGCTCGCACGCACGCACACCGGACCACTCACCCCACATAAATAATACTCACCAATTATAGTCGCACTATTTGTTAGTTAACTTTAACTTGTCACAATATCACAACAATGTACAGTGAAAACTCGATAAATGTCCTCAAGAGCTGTTCCATAAATGATACATTTTTATCCCCACCACTAGGGGGATCCCCCTTGAACCAGTGAGGCGAAGTGTAACCGGAGACGTACGGCTTTCTTTAAAAATCTTTATTGCCTTCGTCACCTTAGTTTAAATGTCCCTGTCAGTGTGACCACACTACTGTACAAGAAGAAAGTTTTTTATTTTTTACTTTTTTTTAATAAAAATTTTACTACCATGTGGGGAAGATTTTTCTAATTAAAATGAGACTAAACACGATATAAATCGGCCAATATTTTTTTTTTTTTTTTTTTTTATTGAGCGTTTTAGGTCACATGCCCTTTTAGGTTATTAGTGACCACAGTTGGTTACTTAGTGGGGCTAATCATATTTAGAGCAATTGGTATACATTGATGTCTTTTAAGAAGTTTAAAACTTTTCTGCAGGAATCTGTTTCTCGTAAGATCGTTAGTGAGTTTTGTAACTTGTGTTGGATCCTCTTCATATTGTATTTAGGGCAGATTGTCAAGATGTGTTCAATACTATTTCGTACGTTACAGGTGTCGCAGGAATTTGGTTCGGTTTTTGTGATAAGGTATGAGTGTGTCCAGTTCGAGTGTCCTATTCTTAGTCGGGTTATTTTCACTTGGTCTTTTCTATTTAGTAGTAGCGCCGGATTGAAGTCATGTATATTATTTCGAACTTTATGTAGCTTAGTTGGTCTGCTATTTCTCCATTCTTCATTCCACACTTCCGTTTGCGCCTTGGTGCAATGCTTTTGGATGTCTTGATGAGTTGCCTGTTCACATTTCGTTATAGCTGTACTGGAGCTAGCCAGTTTTGCTGCTGTATCAGCCTTTTCATTACCTTCAATACCAATATGGGAGGGAATCCAGGAATATAACACTTCTCTTTTGTCTCGCTTAAGTGTTTCATTTAATTCAATAATGTTTTGGATTACAGTGTTGTTTGTTTCCAAATTTTGTAGGGCGAGTAGGACGCTTTTAGAATCAGTTAGAATGATGGATTTATTGTGTGTTGTTTCTTCTATGTACTTCAAGGCTTGTAGAACAGCTAACGCTTCACTAGTGAATATTGTGAATGTTTCCGGGAGCCTGAATAGGATCTCATGTTCGGGAGTGCATACCGCACATCCAGTCCCCTGTCCTGATTTTGAAGCATCAGTGAAAATTTGCGTATGGTACGGGTATTCATTCGATAATTCAGTATATAGACTTTTGAGAACGTTTGGGTTAATTTGTTTGCCTGCTTTCAGAATTTTATCGAGTATGCAAGGAGGATCTATCGTCCATGGTGGAATTTGATACTGTATTCTTGATATGATTTTTGGTGTATCCATATTTAGTTCTTGCCAGTATGTTTTGACTCTACTATTTAACGGTTCCGGAAGTTTGGGTTTTTCCTTAAATTCATTGAAATGGGCGATGTTAGTTAATTTCTCGTAGATAGGATTTGAAGGCGTTGATAATCTGGTTGCTGCATACGATAAGCTCAGTTGTTTTCTTCGAGTTTCCAGTGGTATTAGACCAGCTTCACATAGAATTGCATTTACCGGACTCGTTCGGAAAGCTCCAGTGACTATTCTAGCTCCGGCATTATGTATAGGTGCTAATAATTTTAGAACGCGTGGTTTTGCAGAATCGTAGACGATTGATCCATAATCTAGTTTAGACAGAACTAAGGCCTTATATGTATTACTTAGAATTTGGAATTCAGCCCCCCAGTTTTTCGAAGCGATGACCTTCAATATATTTAATCTCTTGACACATTCTTCTTTGAGCTTTTTAAGGAATGGCGTCCAAGTGTATTTGTTATCAAAAATTAGACCGAGGATTTTTGGAGTGCTTGTTATCAAGAGTTGGTGCTGGCCTAAGTGTAGCTGTAGTTGGTGGTTTTGTGTTGTTCTTTGTTTTGAAAAAACTGTAACGGTGGTTTTGTTTTTTGAGAATTTAAATCCAGTTTGTAGGGCGTATTTTTGGAGTCTATCTAAATTGTCTTGAAGGATTTGCTGACTGGTGCTTAGACTTTTCCCGGTTATAAAGAAGGTACAGTCGTCAGCGAATATGGTGTATTTAACTGGTTTAGAGAAGACTTCAGCGATATCGTTTATTGCAATCAAGAATAAAATTACGCTTAGTACAGATCCCTGCGGTACCCCATTTAAGATTTCAACTTTCTTGGATAAATTGCCGTTGACACGGACATATATAGATCTGCTTTTTAGGAAATTGTATATAAATTGTATCATGCTTCCACTTATGTTCCACTTTATAAGTTGTTGTATTATTCGGTGTCTCCAAAGCATGTCGTAAGCCTTCTCAATGTCTAAGCATATTGCTATTAGATGTTGTTTTCTAAGGAAGGCTTCGCAAATGTTTATATCTAACATTGCAAGGTTGTCCATCGTCGAACGATACTGTCTAAACCCATTTTGATTTTTTCCTAGTAGGTTATTGGTCTCCAAATACCATCGCAGTCTTTTGCAGATTACTTTCTCTAGCAGTTTGCATAGGCAACATGTCAGGGCGATAGGTCTGTAGCTGTCGATTCGAAGCTTGTTTTTTCCAGGTTTTAGAATGGGCACTACTATTGCTTCTTGCCACTTGGTAGGGAAGACACCATTCAGCCATATGCAGTTGTAGATATCTAATAAATAATTTATTCCTGCTTTTGGTAGTTGTTGTATAAAAATATTTGGAATGTTGTCGGGTCCTGGACTGGAATTTTTAACAGATTTTAGCGCCGATTTTAATTCTGTAGGCAGAATTTTCATGTTAAGGGGGTGGTTGCTCGTCTGAGAGATGATATGCTCGTGTCTTGAATTCTCTTCAACTCTAGCTTTAATTTTGAGAAAGTTTGGGTCGAAATTTTTATTACTCGAATTATTTGCAAAAGTAGTAGCTAGAAGGTTGGCAATTTCTTTAGCGTCTATGGTAATTGAGTTTTCAGAACTCTTGATTGCAGTAATTTGGGAACTTACTTTCTGGCCATTAATTTTCTTCAGTTTATTCCATATTTGTTCACATGGAGTGGTCTTTGTTAAGGATGCGATGTAATTTATCCACGAATTCTTTTTTGCTTGTTTAAGGACTTTTCTTGCTTTGGCCCTTGCCCGCTTGAACTCTATTAAATTGAATCGGTTTTATGTTTTTTGTATACGTTGAAGGCATGTTTCTTTTCTTTAATTACATTGCAGCATTCATCATTCCACCAAGGGATATTTTTTTTCTCTGTATTATTTGATGTTTTAGGTATGGATTTTGTGGCAGCATGGATGATTAATTCTTCAAACTCTTTTAATATTTGGTTTATTTCCGAACAGTTTGAGGCATCAGGCGTTTGTAATGATGGAAGGTTTTGATTTATTTCGTGGCGGTATAGCGGCCAGTCGGCTTTTTTGAATTTCCATCTAGGTTGTATTATATGGTTATCAGCATTATTGTCTATTAGTTCAATGATAATGGGAAAGTGGTCGCTGTTATATAACTCGGTTGAAATTTCGTATTTAGTGCTGTTGAAAATGTTGGGGCTGCAAAAGGTTAGGTCTATTGAGCTGTAAGAGCCATTTGACATGTTGAAATGAGTGGGTTCGGAATTATTCAACAAGATGATATCTGATTTGAGTATTATATTTCCAATTAGTTTTCCTCTAGTGTCTGTGTTTGCAGATCCCCACATTGTATTATGGCTGTTGAAATCTCCCATTAATAAGAAAGGTTTGGGGAGTTGCTTTATAATGTTGATTAATTCGGCTTCTTGAAATTGGTGGTTATTTGGAATATAGACGTTGCATATACATATTTCTTTTTGATATAGAATGATTGAGACCGCAATTGCTTCAATATTAGTGTTTAGCGGTATTTCTGTGTAATTTAGGCTTTGTTTCATGTAGATTGCTACTCCGCCGCTCGCGATCAAGGCATTCCTTCTATTTTTTTGGACTACTTTAAAACCTTTAATACTGATAGTTTCATTTGCTTTGAAATTGGTTTCCTGCAGGCATAATACACATGGCCGATGATCCTGGAGCAATTTTTGTAAGAATTCAAAACGTGCTTTGAAACTATTAAGATTCCATTGTATAATCTTCCTTAGCATTTATACTTATTGAACGGTATTTTTTTGTTTGATATTTAATTGGTGTGTTCGTCTTCGGAGCACTGAGGAGTATCTGAGCAATCCGAAGGAGTAGGAGAGCTCATTGAGTGATCAGCCTTGGTAGATTTAACTAGCTTTCTCGTGATTCTTGTGAATCTGTTTTTGATGCAACGGTCTGTGAGGTAAGGGTATATCTCTTTCATAAAATTCGCTAGAGCTTCTACGTCGTCTGTGTATTCTGTTGCAATCTCTCTAGTGTTGGGAGATCCAAGTGTGTTTTCAATAAAGCTTTTAAGTTGGTAGAAGTTTAACATTTTACCAGGTTCTTCTAGTACGTGTTTAACTGGTTGCAACATGTCATCTATGCTTTTATCGCTCTTTGTTGCAACATTTGGTTTTTTCTTTGGCTGCTTGCATTTCGATTCAGTTTCCAGGATTTGTTGAAGACTGATTGATTTTTCTGTGGCATGGTTTGAATCGTTGGTTCCTTCTGTGGTGAGGCTTGAATCGTCGGTCATTTCGGATCTTGTGCGTTTTGAGGTTCTGATCAATGGATCTATGTCCATGGTTTCTGTTGCCGTATTGTCCCTAGGGTTTTCTGATTCTTTTGCCATGTTTGTACTATCAATATTTGATACTATTGGCGCTATTTTGGGGTCTTGAGGTTTTATAAAGACACTTGTTTGTGGAGATTCAGATAGCAAGGGTTGGTTTTTTTCGGTTTTGCAGTTTTTTGCGACGTGACCCTCTTTATTACATATGAAGCATTTTAATGTATCTGTGGAAGGATAAATCCAGTATGTGGTTTGTTCATATTCAATTTTGATTGAGTCTGGGATTTTGTGTGTGTCATCTGGATGGACATATAATTGGCGACGAAAACTGAGGATGTGCGTAAAACCCTCTTCTGCCATGCCAACTCTTAGGAATGATACAGCTGATTCTCTTTTTACTCCAATTTCATCAAGTATTCCTTCAATTATTGAGTGAGGGATTGTTGGGCAAACGTTTGAAAGTATTATACGTTGAGCTTTGCTGATTAACAGCCTTACGGTTACATCGATACCGTTAACTTTAATGTGTTTATATTTATCGGTGAGGTCGTCCGCGATTTTCTTACTCGCCAAAAAGACACAAATTCTACCGTTGGATACTCTTGACATAAATCTAATATTCGCTGGATTGGTAATTCTGCCTAATGCATGAGCGTAATCTCTTAGTTGAATTCCATCTTTGGCTTCGATTATGATCGCTTGATCTTTTTTGGGGAAGCAATCACTTCGTACTACCTTATTGTAGCTTTGTCGTGGTGCGTTAGAATCATTATTAACAGTTTGGGGTACCAAATTTCCGTGGTCAGAAGCCATTTCGGTGAATAGGTTGCACCGAGAATGGCGTAGAAATGGGTTAAGAAGTTGGTTTATAACAATTTAGTAATATTCACTAATTCACAGTAACACAGACTATCATGAATACCTATAAGATTTGATTGGCACTGTACTTGGCACTCGCGTTCACAGCACGCTCGGTGTTGACAAATACATCCGCTCAGTATCACGGTTCCAATCGAACTTTTCGTTATTTATTCTCTTAATAAACTCACGAATATTGAGGTTAAACGAGTTTCTCGCGTCACCGAATGTCAAACGTCACTCCTAACGTTCAATTGTTCCGGCCAATATTTGTTACCATAATATTGAATTAAATATTGTACTTGCGAGTCTTTCTCTCTTTATTTATCCTTCTTGTGATGTCCTTTTCTATGTTCGGAAATATCAAAGAACGACGCATCGAGGTGCTGGCTACATTTATCGAACGGGAGGTACCTATTTTCAAACGGAACGGTTCCACCGTTTCGTAAGTGATCAAAAACTGCAACACTTATGAAATAGGGGGTTTCGTTAGCTACCACTGTTCGATAAATGTACCAATCCACTGACCTTGCGAAGATACGAGTACACAATATTTAATTCAATATTATGGTAACAAATATTGGCCGATTTATATCGCGTTTAGTCTCATTTTAATTAGAAAAATCTTCCCCACATGATAGTAAAATTTTTATTAAAAAAAGTAAAAAATAAAAAACTTTCTTCTTGTACAGTAGTGTGGTCACACTGACAGGGGCATTTAAACTAAGGTGACGAAGGCAATAAAGATTTTTAAAGAAAGCCGTACGTCTCCGGTTACACTTCGCCTCACTGGTTCAAGGGGGATCCCCCTAGTGGTGGGGATAAAAATGTATCATTTATGGAACAGCCTTGAGGACATTTATCGAGTTTTCACTGTACTGAGGAAACGGGGTTCCGTAGTACCGAGGTGGGATGGGTGCGAGGGTGAGGGTTTTTAAAGGGTGCAGCGGCTTTGGCTCTGGAGTCGAGTCCTAAGAAGGACTGATTGTTTATTGAGAGTTACCCAGACGTACAATGCAATCGCCGGGAGGTCCGGAGTCGGAGAGCTCCCCAAGGTCGACTGACCGTGAACGAGACACTAAGGGCAGGTGGCGACGCTCCGCGTAGGTGCCGCGTTACCGTACCTTTTAGGACTGCTTCAACGGGGTGGGGAGTCAAAGTCCCTGGTGAGTCTACCCGACTGTTGCTAGAGGGTTCCTGCAGCTTGGCATTCCCGCGTAGGAGCCGGCACTGAGGAGGTTTACTCTTGCGTAGTCGGGAAGTGACTGCCTAGCATGGGTCGAAGGGCCCGTATTTATACTCGGAGGCCCGTGCTAGCGCGGGCCTGGCCGTCGCTGATTGGCTAGGACCCATCTATTCTTAGCGTTGACCTGGCTTTTCGGTGAACGCTACTTGGACGTTTCTATCCCACGTAAATCTAAGGGCGCGGTATTGCTTCGTTTCGGCGAAAGCCGCGTCGTCGTTCTTATTTCTATACTAAAATTATTATGTAGTGTTACAATATGGTGTAAAACGTTAAACAAGTTAAACGTTAATCATTTATTGAAAATCATAATGTCGTGGTTACAAGACAGTCAATATTTTACTGAGAATTGAGCGCGTGAGATCTTTAGAAAATGACGATATTATTGATCGCCATTTCCAGCAGAGATGGGTTTTGAGAAACGACCCTGATTATAAGTTATTCAACACACAATACCTTTGCAATTAATATAATTGGAAAGGGTTTATGAGTTTGAGCCTTGCGTGAATGAGTGAGGAACTTACATAAAACAAGAACAATGAGCGTTGAGAGCAAGGAACAAGAACAAAGAACTTGAAAGCACACTTGAACAAAGTTAGCACTTGGGCGGTCAGAACAAGACTGGGCAATGGCCGCGCTCTTGGCCACTACGAGGTTTCGACCAGTCGGCAGAAGGATCGATGCGCGCGCATATCAATTATGTGCAAATGCCCAAAATCGGTTTTGGGCGCATGGCGCTGTTAGCTGGTGCAGCTATCCTACTTGTGCACAAAGCGTGCCCGAGAGTGCTGCTAATGAGCGTCGTGGTGGCCAGAGAATGAGTTAATTCTCGAACATGCTGTCTTACATTTTCACAGTAATTACTTGTTGTTTGTCGTGTAATAAGATAACGTTTTGCTATTTCTTCAAATGTGTAATCGTGATGTAACCGCGATAGATATATTCCAACTGCAAATTCACTGTTTCGTAATACATCTTGAACAGAATTTAGAATGTCAGAAAACTGTGAATGATTTAATCCTGTTTCATATAGTAGCTGTTCCTCTGCCATTTTTGTAAAACTCACTCTCACTCACTTCCATCTTTTTATTCCTTTCTTCTAACACTAGATTTTTAAAAGTCTTAAAAACTGCAAGAACTTCCTCGACAGATAACGTTACCCTTGTATCATATGTAGTGAAATCCTCTGGAATTAAAAAACTATCTTTTTTTACATGTGTACAACAAACACGTGCGTTGTATGGAACAAAAATGTCTTTTTCTATATGTATACATACAGTGCCGAACAAAAGTATTGCCACAGACCGTATTTTCAAATAAAATGTTATGTAACTGTGAACAAAGCATAATATCTTCCTTATTTTTGGTATGAAATATGTTATAGGTTTGAACTTTTATCTCGCGAAACAAAGCGGTTAAGTAGACCTGTAATAATAAAAAATAGTAACGAACACATACAGGGCAGTTTTGGACGAAACAAAAGTATTGGCACACTTACATTTTATAATTGTTTCGTGGCGTTATTGGATATTGGAACAGGAATGCCACGGGGCGCAAGTTTTACCCTTTTTCAAGGTGCGGAGTGATCTGACAGGAAATTGAACAGTCAAGTACAGTTAGATCAGCACAAGTTTATTCACACATTCGCGATATGCATTTAAGAGGCTCACGGTTTCGCCTTGTAACCGACTACGTTGTTGAACGGGTGACACAGTGAAGTGGCGAAGTAGAGTACACGAAAATTTAACTTTCACTTGTCACGGGAAAGAATCGGCGATAGTCAGAATAGCGAAATCTAGGACGAACCCTTAAGTTTTTACACGTGGCACTGGAAAAGACTCGGCGACGATCAAGAATGGCGAAACGGATCACAAGTTCAATGTATCTCTTTTTAGTCAAACTCAATGATAAGCGAACAGCGAGAGCGTTTTACCGGTCGTACGCCGGTATTTGTATGATCGCCGAGTCTCAAAAAAAGCGGGTTTTGACGTTGTGACGTCGCGTACCGCGGCGCGCGCAAGCGCGCGTGCGTGTTAATCACGCATGGTGAAATAATTCAGGCCCGTACCTAGCCGGGCGTGGGCCGCGTCTGACCAGGGACGGGCCATTTCGAGTTAGTGCCCGTGGTACACGGGGTCAACCTGTTTAATTCCTGAACAATAATAGAATATTCAAATTAATATTTTGTTTGTAATCCTTTTTGTCTTATTACACTTTGTAACCGATTAGGCATCGAATGTACTAAATTTTGTGTTACTTCTAAACCTATTTCGTTCCATTCCTTCATAAGTGCATCTTTTAATTGCTCCTTTGTCCGAATAAGGTGTTTTCGGAGCCTTCTTTCTAACTCATTCCATATGTGTTCAATCGGATTTAAATCCGGCGATTGAGGAGGGGTTGGCAATGTATGGGGTGTATTAAAAACGATCCATTGGCGGACAATATAAGCAGTATGCTTGGGATCATGATCTTGTTGGAAATAGTAGTTTTCCCCAAGATTTAATTTTTCCACACTATTTTTTAAGTTTTGTTTCAAAATATTTAAATATACAAATTTATCCATAATACCGTCTATAAAAACTAGTTCTCCAAGTCCGGTGGAACTCGTACAACCCCATACTAATACACTACCACCCCGTGTTTAACAGTTGAGACTATGTTATGCGAATCCCTAACTAACTCGGTATTACGCTTTCGCCATATTCTTATTTGACCATCAGATTTAAAAATATTAAATTTACTTTCGTCAGAGAAGAGTATTCTATCCCAAAATTCTAAATTTTTGTGTACATACATCTCTGCAAACTCTAATCTAGTTTTTTCGATTAATTTTGCTGATCAATGGTTTTCTTCTAGCCACTCTTGAATTGTGCACTTTTAAGAACTCTCCGGGTAGTTATAGGATGTACATCTACCTTATTTTCACTTTTCATTTGTGCCGCTATTTCTCTAGAGGCAACTTTAGGATTTTTTTCTACAATCTTGGTAATTTTTCGTTTATCTCGTTCTGATCATTTCTGTGGACGACCACTTCGCGGAAGATTTTTTACATTTTGTTCGTCAGGAAACCGTTTAACGATATTTCTTACGGTGAAACGACTTCTATTTACTATTTTAGCTATCGTAGAATATGAATTTCCCTCTTTTGATAATTTTAATATAATTTTTCTCTCTGAAATTGTTGTTTCTCGTGCTTTTCAATACATCGTTGTGTTATTCACTTTATTACAGGCAAACTTGGTAAGAAATAACAAATGAATATCAAATTGAATCTCGGGACTTCCCTGGATACAACAGTCGTGCCAATATTATAAATATTTACACAAGTGTTTCATAGAAATATTAAATTTACAAGTGTGCCAATACTTTTGTTTCGTCGAAAACTGTCCTCTGTGTATTTGTTACTATTTTTCATTATTACAAGTCTACTTAACCGCTTTGTTTCGCGAGATACTTAAAGTTCAAACCTCAAACTTATATTTTATACCAAAAATGTAGAAGACATTGTGCTTTATTCACAGCTACATAACATTTTATTTGAAAATACGGTCTGTGCCAATACTCTTGTTCGGCACTGTATATAAAGATAAAAAGAATATTTTTACCAGTATCTTCATATTCTTAAATATCTTAATTTTTTCCCCATTTGGCCTACTTACTTTAACAAATCTGAGTAAATCGTCAACATTATGTTTATATTTATTAACAAATGTCTTAACATAGAACTTAATATTATTAGTCGGACTACTCGTAAATTGAATCTGTGATTCCTTAACTAAAGATATAGTTGTAGCTATAACGTTCAGATTACTCAAATTACTTCTACCACTAATAAAATATTTTACGAAGTTGTATGCTCTTTAAAATGTGTTGCGTCCCAAGTCGAAAACACGCCATTTTCGTAACGCAGCAAAGTTCGTCGAGGGGCACAAGGCTGGGTCCTGCGTTGGCCCAGGCAAGGCCATAAAACGGCGTTGTGCCCATATTTGGGCATAGTCAGTGAGTTTTCGCAGTGGAATTTTCCACGACCCCCACACGAGCGCATCCCTGCGCTTGCCGAAAGGCAGTTACTCCGACGCCTTCGACTAACGCACTTCGACCTCAATTTTCTCTGTTAACGTAACATAGCGTCACATCAAGAATAAACATTCTTTCAATTACAAGTAACAACCACTCGCATATAATCCCATATATTTTTCCACGCGACTCCACAACATTAATTTGTTCGTGGAGATAGCGCGTCTGCGAGCACGATTGCGGATTCGCTACAGAGTGTCGACGGCCTTACAACCCGTCACCCGAACGACGCTCAACATTTTGGTCCTTCGAGCCGGATCTATTGATACCAAGAGTTCAGTGCAATCAATCAACTGCTAAGGATTCGCCTGCACGTGAAATACGGCGTCCTGCAAGGAAATCTCAACAAGCATACGTCGGTGAGGACTCGTGACGTATAAAAAATCACGGACTAGTATTGGTGGTGAAACGGTGCAAGTGGAGTAACTGTGACAGAAAAGCAGAATCGTTACTAGCAAAAGGTGCAACATCTGCAATCGGCAAGGGATTCGACGGCATCGAGAGTGCAGCATCCCTGTTGAAAACACATCACGAGCGGATTCGATAGCGTCGTGAGCGCTACATCCAAGGCACGAGCGGATTCGATAGCGTCGTGAGCGCTACATCCAAGGCACGAGCGGATTCGATAGCGTCGGAAGCGCTACATCCAGGCCATCAAAGAAGCTGCAATTGGTCATCGGAGTCTACATCTACAGCGGAGCTTCCTTCAGCGAATCATCGCTGGACAAGGCGTATCATCGGTGTAACTACGAAATCGTAAGTCGAAATACTTGTTAGTCGCTATCCTTTATAACCCCTTGTCGTTAAATAAACATACATTACGATGGCTTCTGAAAAGGCAAATTACAGTACTGAAGCAGGGTCAGCTGAGAGCAACAATCGCGAATCACGGTATATTAGAAAACGAGCAGTAATAAAATCCAAACTAACAATGTTCATCAAATTCATTGAGTCGTGTGAGGAATCTGGGACATGTCGCGTTCACCAGTTAAAATCGCGAATGGCAAAATTAGAACAGCATCTCATAGAATTCGAAGGAATTCAAGAAAATTTAGTGTCTATTGCTTCCGAAGAAATGGTCGAAACGCGTATTTCGGAAGGTAACGTTTTTGAGGAATCGTATTACGATACAATGGATAGGGCGCAAGCGTTACTAAGTGAACACGAAACAATGGATCAGGTAACAACTCGGCCGAGTCCAGAACCTCAGGTACACGACAATCCACTTACACAACCCAGCGTAACAGCTGTGGAAGGTCAAACGTCAATATTTAGCGAGTCAGTTATAAAGAATGTAACAAAAACACAAGCGGCTGAAACGCACGTTCAATTACCGACGATGCATTTAGCAAAATTTTCTGGGTCTTACGAAGCTTGGCCGGGCTTCGCAGATACATTCCGATCAGCAGTACACGATAACACACAAATTCGCGACACCTTAAAACTTACATATTTACGATCATGTTTAGTAGGGCAAGCAGCTGAAAAAATCGAATCACTTGAAACGACAGCTGCCAACTATTCAGTTGCTTGGAATATTCTACAAAATTCGTATGATGACCCTTCGATTATAATAAATAATAGAATCAAGGCAATGTTCCAGTTACCTCAATGCACAAAAAACAATCCAAGGTCCTTAGGGGAACTGGCAGACAAAGCTACAAGGCATTATCGCGCCCTTCAGGCATTAAATAAGCCAGTTTTAGAAGCATTTCCCATATACGCGATTACCTCAAAATTAGACGATGAATCTCGACTTCGTTGGAGAGAGAAAACACAGAGAACCGTTCTGCCCACGATGGAAGAATTACTCGAATTCTTACATAGTAGACGCAAAATCTTAGAAACAGGAGCACCGGAAAAATCAGTACATATACCAATCGCGTCCGGAGTCCGTTCAGATTTTAAACCACGCGCCCCGGCCCAGAAATCGAATAACACGTCTTTTACCTATACTGCGATCCAATCATCGTGCCAGGTGTGCAAGGGAAAACATTTTACTCAGTATTGCTCAAAACTGGCCGACTGTAACATCGAGCAGAGAATAGAAATCGTTAAAAACGCGAAGTTATGCACAAATTGTTTAGGACCACGTCACGTGGCTAAAGACTGCAACGCCGGCACGTGCAAACAATGTACAGTGGTGCCTCGCATAAAGAACGCCTCGCACAGCGAACGCTGCACACAGCGAACTTCCTATTCGTTCATTTCATGATTCATACAACGAACTTCGCTTCACACAACGAAGTCGCCCGAGCTTCCATGATCGCTGCCGATGTATTGCATCCTCCCGCGCAGGCACTGCAGTCGTTAGTCACTGCGCTTAACTTACGCACGTATCACGGCAGTCGTCCTTTTAAGTTAAACTCAATATTTTTTTTATATCATGGGTTCTAAAAAAAGCAGGAAGGTGATTTCTGTTGAAATGAAACAGGAAATAATTAGAAAGAGTGAATGTGGAGTAAAACAGTGTGACCTCGTCAAAGAGTTTGGCCTAAGCAAGACCACCATTTTCACCATTTTGACAAATAAGGATGCAATCAAATCAGCCAAAGTAGCCCAAGGAGTATCAAAACTATTTAATGAAAAACATAGGTCTTCAATCCACGAGGAATTGGAGAAGCTATTAGCGATTTGGATTAAGGACAGGCAGGTGAAAGGTGACGTAACAACCCAAGATATTATCTGTCACAAAGCCAAGATAATTTATGACGATCTAAAGAAAAACGTCCCTGGAAGTAGCAGCAATCAAGATAATGAAGAAGAATTTAAAGCCAGCAGGGGGTGGTTTTTTAGATTTAAGAAAAGGTGTGGAATCCACAGCGTTACTATGCATGGTGAGGCTGGCAGTGCTGACAAGAAAGAAGCAGAAAAGTTCTCTATTAACTTTCAAAAATGTATTAAGGATGAAGGATACTGCCCACAACAAGTGTTCAATGCCGATGAAACGGGTCTTTTCTGGAAAAGAATGCCGAGCAGAACCTTCATTACAAAAGAGGAGAAGAAATTGCCAGGACACAAAGCCATGAAGGACAGACTTACCCTTATGTTTTCGTCTAATGCCAGCGGAGACCTCAAGATCAAACCTCTATTGGTTTATCACTCTAAAAATCCAAGAATTTTTAAGCAAAATAACGTTATTAAGTCCAAACTGCCCGTCCATTGGAAGTCCAATCAAAAAGCCTGGGTGACCCAAGTTATCTTCAACGAATGGATTCTGGAAACCTTTGCTCCTGCCGTGAAGAAATTCTTGCTGGAAAAAGAACTGCCGCTCAACGCCCTTCTGATACTTGACAATGCCCCCTTCTCACCCAAAAGACCTAGAGGAAATATTGCAGGAAAATTATCCATTTATCAGGGTGCAGTATTTGCCACCAAACACCACATCCATTCTTCAGCCAATGGATCAGCAAGTTATTGCGAACTTTAAAAAACTCTACACTAGAGCCCTCTTTAATAAGGTGTTTGAAGAATGCGAGTTTGGTGGAGACAATATGACTGTCCGAAAGTTTTGGAAGAAGAAATTTGATATCCTTATGGCAATACGATTTATACAGAAGGCCTGGGAAGAAGTGTCACAAAGGACCCTCATTTCTGCTTGGAAGATGCTTGTGCCTTCGTGGACCCAGGAAGAAGCAGTTGTTGATGACACAGAAGTGGTGAAGGACATCATCACAGTGGCCCAAAGGCTGGAATTAGAGGTAGAGGAAGAGGATGTATAGGAGCTTATTGAGGAACACGAAGAAGAGCTGACAACTGAAGAGCTCCAAGCACTTCTGGTCCTGCAACAGGACAATGCTCAAAGGGAAGCGTCATCTGATAACGAGGATCAACAATCAAACAATCAACCAATCCCAACTGCTGACATCAAGAACATCCTGGTCAAATGGAAAGCAGTTCAGGAGTTTACCAATGCCCACTATCCGGATTCAGCTGAAGCAAACAGGATCAACGATCTTTACTCCGATACTCTTGTCCGTTATTTCCGGCAGATGTTGAAGAAAAGAGAAAAACAAACGACTTTGGACAGGTTTTTCATGAAACCATCGGCCAAAAAGCAGAAAATGGATGAAGATGTGCAAGATTCGGTAGACTCTACTTAGCACCGCAAATAAAGGCTAATCTTTCGACCCTGAGTGTGAACGTAGGCGCTGAGGTACTATTGTATACAGCGGTTGTTAATATTCTCGATTCTTCCGGACAACTACAGCCGTGCCGCGTTTTATTAGACACCGGGTCTCAATCACATTTCATTACCGAACGGACGGCGGCTAGGTTAGGGCTCCCGCGCCAGCAGGTACGAGTTCCCGTAGTCGGGATCAATCAGGGCACAACAAACATTAATAATTCAATTAAAACACGAATTCAATCGCGCATCAACAGATTCGAATCTGACATTACCTTCCTGGTCATACCATACATCACTGAAAGGTTACCGTCGCGTCCAATTTCGAAAGCGGAAATCACGATCCCAAAAAATTTACCGTTAGCCGATCCAGGGTTCAACAAACCTTCCGAAATCGACGGTCTAATATGTGCAGAGTTATTTGCACGTTTATTATGAGTCGGGCAGGTTTCTATTGCCGATACTCAAATCACGCTTCAAAAAACTAAGCTCGGTTGGGTTATTTCGGGAACCGCACCTTGCAAAAACACAACAACAAAAACTCAATGCAATATTGCGGTAGGATCATTGCAAGGACAAATCGCGAAATTTTGGGAAATAGAAGAACTGTCAAACGAGAAAATCATATCGAGAGAAGAGCGCGAGTGCGAGAACCATTATCAGGAAAACACAACACGTGATTCACAAACCGATAGATATGTTACTAGACTTCCGTTCAAACAAAACGCTCCGCATTTAGGTGAGTCATATTCCATCGCATTTAAAAGATTCCAATCCCTAGAACGGAAATTTCTAAAGAACCCGGAGTTAAAACTACAATACGCAAGGTTTCTAGAAGAATATCGCGATTTAGGACACATGTCCAAGGTCGAAGCTCCCTCCACAAATGAAGGCTGTTACTTGCCACATCACGCGGTATTAAAACAGGCGAGTTTGTCCACCAAGTTGCGCGTGGTATTTGACGCATCTGCAAAAACGTCCAGCGGAATATCACTAAATGAAGCATTGCTAGCAGGTCCAACCATTCAAGACGAATTGTACTCTTTATTGGTCCGTTTTCGATCACATTCGTACGTAATCACAGCCGATATAGAGAAAATGTATCGGCAGATTCAAATCCACCCCCACGATCGAGTTTATCAAAAAATATTATGGCGCGCAGATAGTCAAAGGCCAATCGAAACTTATACTCTAAATACCGTAACATATGGCACATCCGCGGCTCCCTTCTTGGCCACTCGCACACTTCAGCAGTTAGCCGAAGACGAGGGAAAACTATTCCCACGAGCAGCAGTTGTACTGCGTGAGGATTTTTATGTGGACGATCTGTTGACAGGGACGAAAACGTACGACGAGGCCATCAGTATTCGCGACGAATTGATTGAACTCTGCAAGAAGGGAGGGTTCAAACTGCGACAGTGGGCCGCGAACGACAAGACACTAATAAACATACTCGATGACAAAACAAACGACAATCACTTACGACTAGACTTAGACGATACGATAAAGACACTCGGCATCCATTGGAACGCGAGACAAGACACAATTACATATACAATACAAGAATTAACGCAAACAGATCGTATAACGAAAAGAGGAATTTTATCTCAAATCGCCACATTATTCGACCCTCTCGGATTGCTTGGTCCAATCATAGTAACGGCCAAAATCCTCATGCAACAATTGTGGAAACTACAATTAGATTGGGACGAATCAGTTCCTGCAGATATTCATACTAACTGGCGCACATATTGTCAAGACTTAAGGTTACTGGACAACTTAAACATTCCTAGGCAAATAACAGCAAGGACATACGTGACCGTGCAAATGCATGGCTTTTGCGATGCGAGTGAGCAAGCCTACGGAGCTTGCATTTATTTGCGGTCAATTGGGCAGGAAGGTAATGTCTCCACACATTTGGTATCGTCAAAATCTCGAGTTGTCCCATTAAAAATCATCTCATTGCCTCGGCTAGAACTCTGCGCTGCACATTTATTAACCAAATTGTACAAAAGCATTATTCACGCGTTACGAAGATTAACGTTCGATCGAATGGTGTTTTGGTCGGATTCGACGATTGTTTTGCATTGGATCCAGACCTCTCCACATCTCCTAAAAACTTTCGTTGCTCATCGAATCGCAGACATACAATCCGTAACAGCCAATTGCGAATGGCGACACGTAAGCTCCGGAGACAATCCTGCGGATCTAGTATCACGGGGCATGAATACAAAAGAATTTATACGCAGCCAACGGTGGCAGCATGGTCCATCTTGGTTAAAAAAGCACGAAACTGAGTGGCCTGCCGATTATCTACAACCAGTTGAAGTACCGGAAATGCGACCTCTCGTTATATTAACCACAGTTACAACAGATTCAACTATCTTTGAAAGGTTTTCCTCATTCAATAGACTAAAACGCGTCATAGCCTACATACTACGGTTTAAATCTAACAGTTTACATAAAGAAAATCATAAAGGAGCATTATCCACGGATGAGCTGAATAAAGCAGAACACAGCATAGTACGAACAATTCAACTTGAGGCATTCAAAAATGAACTACACACGTTAAAAACGGCAGGTCAACTCAAAGGGGACCTTATGCCATTAATCCATTCATAGATGAGGACGGAATATTAAGGGTAGGCGGAAGATTATCCCGTTCCAAATTACCATACAATGCAAAACATTCGATGCTTTTACCGAAACGACATACGGTAACAAAATTAATCATACGCTACTACCATATGAAAAATTTTCACACTGGCACCCCAGGCAACGTTAAACGCGGTTCGGCAGAAATTTTGGATTCCGAACGGGAAAATTCTGATACGAAATATAATACACAAATGCATTACCTGCTACCCGCGCGAAACCCCCCAATTATGCAGTATAAAATGAGCGACCTACCAACCACTCGCGTTACGTACTCCAGACCTTTCTTGCAGTCTGGGGTAGATTTTTGTGGCCCGATCTGGATTAAGGAAAAAACACACAGAAATCGAAACAAAATTAAGGTTTATCTTGCGATATTTGTCTGCTTCACCACTAAGGCCGTGCACCTAGAAATCGTAGGTGACCTGACAACCGAGTCGTTCCTAGCAACGCTGCGTCGATTCTTTGCGCGAAGGGGTCGATGTTCTGATATCTTTTCAGACAACGCGACGAACTTTATCGGCACTAAAAAGGAGTTAACAGACCTCTTTAATTTCTTGAATTCCGATGAGATGAACAACACAATAAAAACAGTCCTGGCAAATGAAAACATTAAGTGGCACTTAATTCCACCACGTTCACCACATTTTGGTGGGATCTGGGAAGCTGCAGTTCGAGCTACTAAACATCACCTAGTTCGCGTGATAGGCGAAACGTTGCTCTCTTATGAAGCTCTGCTGACGTATGTTAACCAAATAGAGGCAATTTTAAACTCCCGACCGATCACTCCACTGTCCTCCGATCCCAACGATTTGACCGCGTTAACCCCCGCCCACTTCCTTATTGGCGACACACTAACAGGTATTCCGGACTACGATTTTACGAGCGTGCCACCTTCTCGACTTTCCTCATGGGAACACGTTCAAAAAATGAAAAGACACTTTTGGAATCGGTGGCAAAAGGAATACTTGCACGAACATACAGTTCGCAAAAAATGGCACACGGGTGTCACAAAATATTGCGATAGATACGCTAGTCATAGTGCGAGAGGACAATCGTCCGCCTATGACCTGGCCCCTAGGAAGAATCACAGGGGTGCATCCGGGCGACGATGGAGTCATCCGTGTAGTGACGGTTAAGACCTTAGACGGTGTATATAAACGTAGTATAAAGCGAATAGCGCCATTACCTATAGACACTTAATATAAGTCACTATTAAAATCACAAAATGTAAATACACGTCTTCCTAAACACAATACAAAGGTGAATATTAGACTAATTATGCTACTAGCAACTCTAGTTTTTAAAAACAACTAACCACTAATTACGAGTTAAGCGTAAATCACCTTCATAGTGCAATTGCTAAATAGGTGCACAATTAGTATAAGTATTTGTAATTCTAGCACCGTACAAACAAAAAGAAAAAAAAACAAATTCCTAGATCTAATTGAGATTCGTCAATCTCCCCATTTATGTAAAGATATTCTCATTTAAGCGCACGTCATATACCAACTCATGTTCGATCTAAGCTCTTGTAAATAATGTACTATATAATGTAGCGTAGTGAACACCACGATTAATTTTAAGATTTAAGGATTAGGCACTCGACCTTATCGCGTTCAGCTAATAGCACTACAACAGTTCCAGTTTTCCGTTATCCTTTACTTTGAACACGACCGTTCAAGGGGGGCGGCATGTTGCGTCCCAAGTCGAAAACACGCCATTTTCGTAACGCAGCAAAGTTCGTCGAGGGGCACAAGGCTGGGTCCTGCGTTGGCCCAGGCAAGGCCATAAAACGGCGTTGTGCCCATATTTGGGCATAGTCAGTGAGTTTTCGCAGTGGAATTTTCCACGACCCCCACACGAGCGCATCCCTGCGCTTGCCGAAAGGCAGTTACTCCGACGCCTTCGACTAACGCACTTCGACCTCAATTTTCTCTGTTAACGTAACATAGCGTCACATCAAGAATAAACATTCTTTCAATTACAAGTAACAACCACTCGCATATAATCCCATATATTTTTCCACGCGACTCCACAACATTAATTTGTTCGTGGAGATAGCGCGTCTGCGAGCACGATTGCGGATTCGCTACAGAGTGTCGACGGCCTTACAACCCGTCACCCGAACGACGCTCAACAAAATGTTTATGATCTACTGGGACTTTATTAACTTTATGTCTTAATAAATTAATAATCAAAGTATCTCTATTAATATTATAATCAAGTAAGAGTGTCACAATAGTATTAGTATTATCTTTTATTAATACTGTTTATCTCTAATGTTTAAAGGGTATAGCCGAATAAGGAGGTCAAATGTGCCCTTGAACCAAATTTGACATACGATGGATCCATCGATAGAGCATCAGAAAAAAACATTCTGTACCAAATTTGAACCCTCTATCATGTTCGGAAGGGTAGTTATTGGGAAAATTCGGATTAGCGAATTTGTGCCTATTTCCCCTATTTAATCGAGTATGAAAATTATGAAAAAAATCTGGTGCATTGCGACTATTGAGATACGTGTTTGAGAATTTTTTCCGATTTTTCGATTTCAAATCCTAGGTGTGAAAAATTAAAAACGAAAAAAAACGCAGAAAAATACCGATTTCGTATTGAAGCTTTCGAGACACTAGATTTATATAATTACTGTAAATGCATATTGTCATTGGTTATGTCCCTGAATTTTTTCAGATTTTTTGGCAGGGTGCGCCGTAGTAGCAAAAATGAAAAACCGATTTTTTCGGCGTTTTTCGCGTGAAAAAGCAACTTATACTTTGAATTTTTGTATTCCCTTTAATAGATAACTATATTCTGTGGTTTTAAACATTTCCATGTTGAGTAAAACAGTGTATACAAAAAGAAAAGCAAAAATAAGTCAAGAAAAAAAACTTGCTATGCGCGTTGTATTCGGAAGTATCAGCATTATTTCCAAGAGCTGCGATGGTGCAGTGAGTAAGATGCTTGGCTGCGAGAGTGCTGCAAACTTTTTGACGCGCGTTCGCGCCCTGCTACGGTACATTTTTTTTTCAATTTCTAACTAAACGACAATGAAAAACTATTAGTTTATTAATATTTAAAAAATAGTTTTACCTAAAATATACGCAAAAACAATTATGGAGCAGTTTCTATTCCATCATTTCTCTAGTCGTATATTTGCTTAAATACCCTACTGTTTCATTTTTTCTACGTTAAATGAATATACGTACTTAGTTTTAAAATCGCATACCTTTAATAACTTTGAATAGTGGAAGAAGATTTCTTCAATAAAAAGAATATAAGCAGCCTTTGTCGAATGGAAAGGAAATTCCTATGTATATTGAGGTAGTAAGACACTAAACGCGTATCTGGTCGAGAAAGCGAAAATATATATTGCAGGAAAGCAATTTTTAACGCTTTAATCCCTCGTACAAGGTGTCTGTGAAATTAACACGGCCTTCTATTAATAAATAAAAAATAATTGCAGTTCTGATAGCACTTTTAAGAGTTCTAGAGTTCCTGATACAAATTAGAAATAGTTGTAATTAGAAATAGTAGAAGTTTTAAATAAGAAAAAAGTCCGTGCTAACTTCACGTTCCAGCACGGACTTTTTTTCTCTAAAGTACCAATATTTATTAAAAATTCAATGTTTTTTGGGAGTTCCCGACAGTTCTTGATTAATAATGGGACAATATAATTTTCAAGTCGATATCTTAAAAAATAC
This sequence comes from Colletes gigas, assembly GCF_013123115.1. Taxonomy (NCBI): domain Eukaryota; kingdom Metazoa; phylum Arthropoda; class Insecta; order Hymenoptera; family Colletidae; genus Colletes; species Colletes gigas. Next base: position 10,153,759 of record NW_025106637.1, read on the forward strand.
CCTGTTTCAAAACAAGGAAAATTCCACGGAGCAATTCATAATGTTGGATTAGTTCCATTTTATTGTATATATTGGGCCAGTGAGCAGCAACTACTGTATAAAAGTAGACATAGGGAATGTAATGGATACATGACCGTTGATGCTACTGGAGGAATAATAAAAAAAGATTCCAATTGCGGAGCTCCAATATTTTTATATCAATGTGTGTATGCAACGCCTGAAGGTGGCATTCCCGTATTTCAAATGATCTCCGCGGACCATAAATCTATGCACATTGCATATTTTTTACAAAAAATAATTTCAATGGGAAATTTACCTCCACGTATGGTGGTTAGCGATTTTAGTTGGGCGATTTTAATTGCTGTTGCCCAAGTATTTTCTAGATGCATTGATTTAAAACATTACTTAAACACATGTTTTAACATATTAAATGGACCAGATAATATTTTAAGTCCGCATTGTTACATCAGATTAGATGTAAGCCACTTTGTAAAAATGATCTCAAGGTGGAAATGCTTTAAACAAGATAAATCGCCTGTCAAAAAGTTTTACCTGCGTGCATTATGCCAGGCATATAAGATGCGTTCATTAGAAGAATTACAGGTATTCTTTGAAGCTATATTAACTATAGCATTAAGCGAATTCATCGGTTATGATGAAAATGGAGATGTGCTTCCATCTGAATCCCAATTGCGGTACTTAAATAAAATAATAAAAGGAGTACCACCACCTGAAATTTGTGATACTAATGAAATACACGATGAATGTAGTGAAATGCAGCAAACGGAGGAAATGAGCGAACAAGATATCGGTAACTGGACAGAATGGACTAATAAAATATATCACTGTGCCCAAGAAAATGCAAAGATGAGTAATGAAGGTATTACAATAAATGCATGTTTTAATCCAAATGCTGCGGCAATTATAAAAACAAGACTTATGCCGTATGTGGCCATCTGGAGTGGCATTATGCAAACCTTCTTCAACATAAACACAGAAGTTGCTACTTCTACCTATGTTGAAACAGAGTTTGCAGAAATAAAAAATCGTGTATTCAAAGGCCAACTACCAATGAAAGCCGACAAATTTGTTTATGAGCACTTAGAATATATTAATGGCAGACTAAAATTAGCATCTTGTCCAAAAGACATTGAAAGTGCACATGTAGAAAATATAATACATGACATTTCTTCTGCAAGTTCGATACAGACAGATGCAGATAGATCTATAGAATGTTCAATAGAAACTATAGTAAACTAGTAAAGAAGAAGATATGTCCAATAGAGAAGTTGTAAACGTTCAAGAACAAGATTACAACACGAGTGAAAACTGGCGAGGCCTCGTTCGTAAATCTCCTAAAGAAATAAGTTTTCCTTCAAAACCTCGACGTAGACCTTCCTATTTGGATAATTGCCCTGAATGGGATTACATGAAATTAACAAAAGATCAGAATATACCTGTTATGCGAAATGGCAATAATTGCGATGCGGTTAAGATTGATGGGAAAATTGTAAAAATTTCCCAAACTTGCGCTTTTGACGCAATAGTGCATTTGATAGCAAATTCCATTACGTGTATGGAAAAATATGAAAAAGCAATGCGAAATAAAGGTAGTAATAATACCATGATTACCCTTATAATGTCGATATTGGACAGCGGAAAAATTAATGTTAACCATTATATTGAGAGAGCCAAAATATTGATGAGTTTATCATTGTTCAGTGGAGAAATACATACATTAACGCGTACTATATCAAAATTGGATGTTAATTGCAATGTAGGACATTTATGCAATTATTTACTTACAGACCTACCTAGCTATACAATTACATCAAATTGTTCATGCGGAAAAATACAAAGAAGAAATGTTATAGAATTATGTTTAAATGTAGATATAATTTTAAAAAAAGGGCTGGGATATGTGCAAGAAGCAATTAACGACACGATATTTTCCACGATAACGTGTCGAAAATGTAAAAAAGTGATTTCACCAGAGATTGAATACTGGGAACATCTATTTTTAGACACCTCTGTTATTACTGATAGTAGATATAAAGTAGAAACAAGAATCGTAAATACACTTGATACTATAGCCACGACTATAAATATTGGTACAAAAATGTTCATTTTGGCAGGTATAGTAAATTATATTTCATTTGGTACTGCCCAAACCGGTCATTATGTTACCTTTCGCACGTACAAAGGACAAATGGTATGAATATGACGATTTAAAACATAAGAGAATTATTGCAAGTAATAAAACAAAAATAACGCCACATTTAGTACAATATGTAAATGTTTCGTAAGATATTAAAGATTTCTATATGAACCTAATGTATTTTAATTACATTTTGGACAAAATAATCCAAAAACACAGGTAGACAAACACGAAAGAAACAAACAAACAAGAATCAATGATAAGTGAAAGCTTATCAGGCGTCGAGAGCACCAATTGGTCCAATCAATTGGTTGTTGCAATTGTAAAACAATTGCTTCTCGGCACCGCCAGCTACATACTTCGAATAATAAAATAGTAGCATTCTACTGATTTTGTCAGTAGTGGCAAACATTTCAAAACTAAAAAAATTTAAAGACAAAAGATTCTTTTGCAAATATTTCTGCATGTTTATTATTAAAAACATTTAATTTATAAATATGATAAAGGTAAGATTAAAGTACTCGAATTAAGATCAAATATGCAACCAATAATGCACACTTTTTTATTTTTCGAAAAATATTTGGCACCTCAGCAGGTCAGATGACTATGTAATGTCAACGAGAAAAATGTGCTGGCCGACGAAGAGAAATTGTTTAAAAACAGGGTATTTTTTAAGATATCGACTTGAAAATTTATATTGTCCCATTATTAATCAAGAACTGTCGGGAACTCCCAAAAAACATTGAATGTTTTAATAAATATTGGTACTTTAGAGGAGAAAGATCCGTGCTGGCCGACGAAGAGAAATTGTTTAAAAACAGGGTATTTTTTAAGATATCGACTTGAAAATTTATATTGTCCCATTATTAATCAAGAACTGTCGGGAACTCCCAAAAAACATTGAATTTTTTAATAAATATTGGTACTTTAGAGAAAAAAAGTTCTACTATTTCTAATTAGAACTATTTCTAATTTGTATCAGGAACTCTAGAACTCTTAAAAGTGCTATCAGAACTGCAATTATTTTTTATTTATTAATAGAAGGCCGTGCTAATTTCACAGACACTCGTACAAGTAAGGTGATCAGAGCAAAAATAGAGCATACCTGGCGACCGTATCATAAACCCAGTTTTTAAAATCCAGTGATTGTGTGCTACGTTGGATGAGTGTGCTTAAGACTAAGCAGTCTTCGCGGCAGAGGTCGGCTAATGACCATTTATTTTATTACTTATGTTTAGCGTCGATGCAGTCCCTAGGTAATTATTTGTACGGTCGGTGACTACCTGCTAAAGCGTGGTCTTTCGAGGGCGATCATACAACTGAACTCGACCTTTTCAATCAACCAATAAAAACAGGACAATATTCCATCCACGAATAGCAGTTTACATTTTTGAAATACCCCAAACTCTCCCCCGGTTGTGAAATGACTTCTTCCAAGGAAAGGGACGTAGAAATGAATCAGTCTTGGACGAAATTCCAAACAGCACGGAAAGCAATCAGCTAGCTACTATTTTACTATTTTTTGTTTGCCTATATTCGTCGTGTTCTCAACATGTCAAGTAGAGGCTTTGAATTTATTGACAGGAAAACTGTCCGCGTTAGATGTATTAATTGTAATAAATTGATACGCAAATCATGTGGACAGAAAAAGAGGATTAATACAGAGGCTGATTCCACGATGTTTTCAAGAATTCTAAGCAAAGTGGTTACTGCTGGTGATGTGTTGTGCAATACGTGTCGTATTTTTGTATACAAAAATACAAAACGTGTGCGCGAGGTGAATTTCGAAACACCAGTTGACCAATTTTCACAACGTGAGGAATCTTCGCATGAAACATCTTCAATCAGAACACCCTCTATCGAAACTTCCGCAGCCGGGATCTTTTTGGACGAAACGATTGTACCTGGAACATCTGCAACTGGAGAATGTTCATCTGACGCATGTGCACAGAAACCACCTTCACCCGAAGAACCAAGCGACAAATCATCTTTTGAGTCAAATCCATCAACTTCTTCAATGGGAGATCCGTCGTTTACGTTAGATACAAGTGATCATCCAGAATCAAATATTACATGCATCGAAATGCCATTTTCAAGGATCATTGCCACTCATGGATATTGTTTCGTCTGTGGGTCCAAAACGAATATAATTAATGTACCACCTGAGACAAGGAAGCAGGTATTTATTAGGCGGAGATTATATGTTCCCCAAGGAAATAGGTGCTGCTCTATACATTTATTAAAAAAACGGTTGTTCGAAGACGTTATATTGAACTTACGCGTACATTCAAATACCAGTTTTATCGATGTTAACGAACTTAGAGATTATTTCGAATACCTTGCAGTTAGTAGTGATTCTAGTATTAAAGATCAGAAGAACGTCTTAAAATATTCACGGGATTAACTTGGGAAAATCTAATTCAACTTAGAGAAATGATGAAGTCCATGAGAAATACGGAAAAACGAGCTGTGACACAGGCTATTGTTGTCTTTTTATTTAAATTGCGTACTGGAAATTCGAATAGTATGATAGCTTCAATTTTTGGGTTAGAGCGCGAACAACAGGTATCCGATTTTTGTAAAGCAGTTAGGAACTCGTTTGAAAAAGATATTTTACCATATCATTTCGGAGTCGCGGCTTTTTCTCGTCAACATTTAATAGAAAATGAAACGTCCATTATTGCTAAACAGTTATATAATATAACAGACCAGCTAGCACTTATTTTTGACGGTACATATATTCGCCACCAAAAAAGTTCTAACAACGAATACCAACGGAAATCATACTCTGGCCAAAAAAAAGTACCACTCTGCAAACCTTTTACTGTTTGCACGACAAACGGTTACATTATTGATATGCTCGGACCTTTCTATGCAAATCAAAATGATGCAGAAATAATGAAAATTGCACTTCAAGATCTGAATGGCTTACAGAGATTAATAAAACGAGGAGATATCTGTATAGTTGATCGAGGTTTCCGTGATGTACGATCATATTTAGAAGAATCTGGGTATAAAGTGCTCATGCCTGCTTTAAAAGGAAAACGCAATCAATTGACAACTGCAGAATCCAATGCTTCACGCCAAGTAACGAAAGTTCGCTGGGTTGTGGAAGCGATTCACGGCATCATTGGACAGAAATATAAATTACTGCACCACCAAATGGACAATAAGTTACTCCCCACAGTCGGGTTATATTGCAGAATAGCATGTTTTTTAAATAATACATTTGGAAAACGATTAAATTCAGACGTTGGACTCCGTGATGAAATAGTAAATAGAATGTCAAATCAACAACATATAGAAAATACATTGGCAATAGAAGTAGAGACAAACCACTGGAACAGAAAAAAAATACCATTTAATATGATATCTGCGACGGATCTTCTTGATTTCCCAGAAATGACAGAGAGAGACCTCAAAATTCTATTTACCGGATCGTATCAATTATCACAAGCAGTTTCATATTTAGCAGAATAATGGACGAAGACAACAATATTCATATACATTCTTTAAAAGAAAATAACAATATAATTAAATTCCAAGTAAAATCACGCCATATTATAGTAAAATGTATCGATGTTACATAGAATATATACCAAATTCAATTGGCTATTCCGGAGTGAAACGGTACTGTTGCGAATGCGCGAATGGTAATCGCACTATCGGGTGTTGTTCCCATATTGCAGCTATTATTTATTATTTGTCACATGCTCGATTCTTGTCGACAATTATAAGGCCTGCAGAGATACTTAGTAGAATGTTTAACGAGGAGCAATGGCACCTGTTATTAATGAAGACAGCGATGACGATTAAAAACATAAGATATGACTTTATTCAGTTACCTAATGATCATGCAGATGAGTATTATTACAACAAAATTCATATATGTATTAAGTGTCAAATAATATAAAAAATTGTATTATTAATAGGGGTACTAAGAGAGATGAACGATGAAAGCTAAGGACACCAACACGATTTTTATAAGCAGTTCACCAAACTCGTTTGAATAGATATTACTACAAAACAAAGTCCATATATTTTCAGTATCGAAAAATATAAAGAAACTGTCATTATTGCTAAATCCTCAGATATATATGCGAATAAGCAATGAGCCAGCCACTGATTCTTGACGGGTAGCATTATGCTCACTTTGTTGAAATGTGGACATGTGTAACGGAAATGGATAATAAGAGAACAATTTCTCGTCTAAAATAAGTAATTTAGACTGCCAATAGACGTAAACATTCATAAACCTTGCACATCATAAATCTTGTCATCATGATATCCGTAACTATATGCAAAGACTGCTAATGTTCTTTTTATTGAGGAAATCTTCTTCCACTATTCAAAGTTATTAAAGGTATGCGATTTTAAAACTAAGTACGTATATTCATTTAACGTAGAAAAAATGAAACAGTAGGGTATTTAAGCAAATATACGACTAGAGAAATGATGGAATAGGAACTGCTCCATAATTGTTTTTGCGTATATTTTAGGTAAAAATATTTTTTAAATATTAATAAACTAATAGTTTTTCATTGTCGTTTAGTTAGAAATTGAAAAAAAAAAAATTAATATAATAAAAAAAAATGTACCGTAGCAGGGCGCGAACGCGCGTCAAAAAGTTTGCAGCAGTCTCGCAGCCAAGCATCTTACTCACTGCACCATCGCAGCTCTTGGAAATAATGCTGATACTTCTGAATACAACGCGCATAGCACGTTTTTTTTCTTGACTTATTTTTGCTTTTCTTCTTGTATACACTGTTTTACTCAACATGGAAATGTTTAAAACCACAGAATATAGTTATCTATTAAAGGGAATGTTGCAGGAGTCAATTACTATCATTTTTTATCATTAGACATACCCTCAAAATTGTAGAAAATATAAGGAATATGGTCCTAACTAATCGGTGAACGGTCTGTAGAAAATATAAGGAATATTCTAAACTGATTAAATAACTATATATTTAAATGTTGAACACAACCACTTTAATTATTTATTAGATATCACATAGTTTCACATGAAACAACAGAGTAACGAACAAAAAAGTAACGAACAAAAAACGACGCGACTCACGCGGACCATGCGGCCACTCGGTTGTGTGCTTATTGAAGCGCGCGAATATGAATTCCTTCACAAAAATCCTATCCACTTTCGCGAAAAAAATTTGAGAATGTGTGAAATGTTTCGACGGGAGAAAAAAATTTCGAATCGTTCTGAAAATATTATTTTCAGTTCCGAGGGTCGATTACAATAATTTTTGGTGAATAGACATACCCTCGAAATTCTGCGCATTTTCTAGAAAAAAATTCGAGAAGATGCTGAAATTTTTCGAGAAAATTAAAAAATTTCGAATCGTACTGAAAAAATTATTTTCAGTTCCGGGGGTCGATTACAATAATTTTTGGTGAATAGACATACCCTCGAAATCCTGCGCATTTTCTAGAAAAAAATTCGAGCAGATGCTGAAATTTTTCGCGATAATTAAAAAATTTCAAATCGTCGTGGAAAAATTATTTTTAGTTGCAGGAGTCAATTACTATCATTTTTTTTCATTAGACATACCCTCAAAATCCTATCCACTTTCGCGAAAAAAATTTGAGAATGTGTGAAATGTTTCGACGGGAGAAAAAAATTTCGAATCGTTCTGAAAATATTATTTTCAGTTCCGAGGGTCGATTACTATAATTTTTGGTGAATAGACATACCCTCGAAATTCTGCGCATTTTCTAGAAAAAAATTCGAGAAGATGCTGAAATTTTACGAGAAAATTAAAAAATTTCAAATTGTTCCGGAAAAATTATTTTCGGTTGCAGTGGTCAGTTACAGTCATTTTTGGTGAATAGAGATACCCACGAAATCCCACGCACTTGTGATAGAAGAATTCAAGTAGGTACTGAAGTTTTTCGGCGAAATTAAAAACTTCAAATCGTTCTAAAACAATTATTTTTGCTTGCAGGGGTCAATTACAGTCATTTTTGGTGAATAGAGATACCCTCGAAATCCTGCGCATTTTCTAGAAAAAAATTCGAGAAATGCTGAAATTTTTCGAGAAAATTAAAAAATTTCAAATCGTTCCGGAAAAATTATTTTTAGTTGCAGGAGTCAATTACTATCATTTTTTATCATTAGACATACCCTCAAAATCCTATCCACTTTCGCGAAAAAAATTTGAGAATGTGTGAAATGTTTCGACGGGAGAAAAAAATTTCGAATCGTTCTGAAAATATTATTTTCAGTTCCGAGGGTCGATTACAATAATTTTTGGTGAATAGACATACCCTCGAAATTCTGCGCATTTTCTAGAAAAAAATTCGAGAAATGCTGAAATTTTTCGAGAAAATTAAAAAATTTCGAATCGTACTGAAAAAATTATTTTCAGTTCCGGGGGTCGATTACAATAATTTTTGGTGAATAGACATACCCTCGAAATCCTGCGCATTTTCTAGAAAAAAATTCGAGCAGATGCTGAAATTTTTCGCGATAATTAAAAAATTTCAAATCGTCGTGGAAAAATTATTTTTAGTTGCAGGAGTCAATTACTATCATTTTTTTTCATTAGACATACCCTCAAAATCCTATCCACTTTCGCGAAAAAAATTTGAGAATGTGTGAAATGTTTCGACGGGAGAAAAAAATTTCGAATCGTTCTGAAAATATTATTTTCAGTTCCGAGGGTCGATTACAATAATTTTTGGTGAATAGACATACCCTCGAAATTCTGCGCATTTTCTAGAAAAAAATTCGAGAAGATGCTGAAATTTTTCGAGAAAATTAAAAAATTTCGAATCGTTCTGAAAAAATTATTTCCAATTCCGAGGGTCGATTACAATAATTTTTGTGAATAGACATACCCTCGAAATCCTGCGCATTTTCTAGAAAAAAATTCGAGCAGATGCTGAAATTTTTCGCGATAATTAAAAAATTTCAAATCGTCGTGGAAAAATTATTTTTAGTTGCAGGAGTCAATTACTATCATTTTTTTTCATTAGACATACCCTCAAAATCCTATCCACTTTCGCGAAAAAATTTGAGAATGTGTGAAATGTTTCGACGGGAGAAAAAAATTTCGAATCGTTCTGAAAATATTATTTTCAGTTCCGAGGGTCGATTACAATAATTTTTGGTGAATAGACATACCCTCGAAATTCTGCGCATTTTCTAGAAAAAAATTCGAGAAGATGCTGAAATTTTTCGAGAAAATTAAAAAATTTCGAATCGTACTGAAAAAATTATTTTCAGTTCCGGGGGTCGATTACAATAATTTTTGGTGAATAGACATACCCTCGAAATCCTGCGCATTTTCTAGAAAAAAATTCGAGCAGATGCTGAAATTTTTCGCGATAATTAAAAAATTTCAAATCGTCGTGGAAAAATTATTTTTAGTTGCAGGGTCAATTACAGTCATTTTTGGTGAATAGACATACCCTCGAAATCCTGCGCATTTTCTAGAAAAAAATTCGAGAATGTGCTGAAATTTTTCGCGAAAATAAAAAATTTCAAATCGTTCTGAAAAAATTATTTTCAGTTGCAGGGTCAATTACAATCATTTTTGGTGAATAGACATACCCTCGAAATTCTGCGCATTTTCTAGAAAAAAATTCGAGAAGATGCTGAAATTTTTCGAGAAAATTAAAAAATTTCGAATCGTACTGAAAAAATTATTTTCAGTTCCGGGGGTCGATTACAATAATTTTTGGTGAATAGACATACCCTCGAAATCCTGCGCATTTTCTAGAAAAAAATTCGAGCAGATGCTGAAATTTTTCGCGATAATTAAAAAATTTCAAATCGTCGTGGAAAAATTATTTTTAGTTGCAGGAGTCAATTACTATCATTTTTTTCATTAGACATACCCTCAAAATCCTATCCACTTTCGCGAAAAAAATTTGAGAATGTGTGAAATGTTTCGACGGGAGAAAAAAATTTCGAATCGTTCTGAAAATATTATTTTCAGTTCCGAGGGTCGATTACAATAATTTTTGGTGAATAGACATACCCTCGAAATTCTGCGCATTTTCTAGAAAAAAATTCGAGAAGATGCTGAAATTTTTCGAGAAAATTAAAAATTTCAAATCGTTCCGAAAAAATTATTTTCAGTTCCGAGGGTCGATTACAATAATTTTTTGGTGAATAGACATACCCTCGAAATCCTGCGCATTTTCTAGAAAAAAATTCGAGAAGATGCTGAAATTTTTCGAGAAAATTAAAAAATTTCGAATCGTTCTGAAAAAATTATTTCCAATTCCGAGGGTCGATTACAATAATTTTTTGTGAATAGACATACCCTCGAAATCCTGCGCATTTTCTAGAAAAAAATTCGAGCAGATGCTGAAATTTTTCGCGATAATTAAAAAATTTCAAATCGTCGTGGAAAAATTATTTTTAGTTGCAGGAGTCAATTACTATCATTTTTTTTCATTAGACATACCCTCAAAATCCTATCCACTTTCGCGAAAAAAATTTGAGAATGTGTGAAATGTTTCGACGGGAGAAAAAAATTTCGAATCGTTCTGAAAATATTATTTTCAGTTCCGAGGGTCGATTACAATAATTTTTGGTGAATAGACATACCCTCGAAATTCTGCGCATTTTCTAGAAAAAAATTCGAGAAGATGCTGAAATTTTTCGAGATAAATTAAAAAATTTCAAATCGTCGTGGAAAAATTATTTTTAGTTGCAGGAGTCAATTACTATCATTTTTTTCATTAGACATACCCTCAAAATCCTATCCACTTTCGCGAAAAAAATTTGAGAATGTGTGAAATGTTTCGACGGGAGAAAAAAATTTCGAATCGTTCTGAAAATATTATTTTCAGTTCCGAGGGTCGATTACAATAATTTTTGGTGAATAGACATACCCTCGAAATTCTGCGCATTTTCTAGAAAAAAATTCGAGAAGATGCTGAAATTTTTCGAGAAAATTAAAAAATTTCGAATCGTTCTGAAAAAATTATTTCCAATTCCGAGGGTCGATTACAATAATTTTTGGTGAATAGACATACCCTCGAAATCCTGCGCATTTTCTAGAAAAAAATTCGAGCAGATGCTGAAATTTTTCGCGATAATTAAAAAATTTCAAATCGTCGTGGAAAAATTATTTTTAGTTGCAGGAGTCAATTACTATCATTTTTTTTCATTAGACATACCCTCAAAATCCTATCCACTTTCGCGAAAAAAATTTGAGAATGTGTGAAATGTTTCGACGGGAGAAAAAAATTTCGAATCGTTCTGAAAATATTATTTTCAGTTCCGAGGGTCGATTACTATAATTTTTGGTGAATAGACATACCCTCGAAATTCTGCGCATTTTCTAGAAAAAAATTCGAGAAGATGCTGAAATTTTATGAGAAAATTAAAAAATTTCAAATCGTCGTGGAAAAATTATTTTTAGTTGCAGGAGTCAATTACTATCATTTTTTTCATTAGACATACCCTCAAAATCCTATCCACTTTCGCGAAAAAAATTTGAGAATGTGTGAAATGTTTCGACGGGAGAAAAAAATTTCGAATCGTTCTGAAAATATTATTTTCAGTTCCGAGGGTCGATTACAATAATTTTTGGTGAATAGACATACCCTCGAAATTCTGCGCATTTTCTAGAAAAAAATTCGAGAAGATGCTGAAATTTTTCGAGAAAATTAAAAAATTTCGAATCGTTCTGAAAAAATTATTTTCAGTTCCGAGGGTCGATTACAATAATTTTTGGTGAATAGACATACCCTCGAAATCCTGCGCATTTTCTAGAAAAAAATTCGAGCAGATGCTGAAATTTTTCGCGATAATTAAAAAATTTCAAATCGTCGTGGAAAAATTATTTTTAGTTGCAGGAGTCAATTACTATCATTTTTTTTCATTAGACATACCCTCAAAATCCTATCCACTTTCGCGAAAAAAATTTGAGAATGTGTGAAATGTTTCGACGGGAGAAAAAAATTTCGAATCGTTCTGAAAATATTATTTTCAGTTCCGAGGGTCGATTACAATAATTTTTGGTGAATAGACATACCCTCGAAATTCTGCGCATTTTCTAGAAAAAAATTCGAGAAGATGCTGAAATTTTTCGAGAAAATTAAAAAATTTCGAATCGTTCTGAAAAAATTATTTTCAGTTCCGAGGGTCGATTACAATAATTTTTTGTTAATAGACATACCATCGAAATCCTGCGCATTTTCTAGAAAAAAATTCGAGAATGTGTGAAATGTTTCGACGGGAGAAAAAAATTTCGAATCGTTCTGAAAATATTATTTTCAGTTCCGAGGGTCGATTACTATAATTTTTGTGAATAGACATACCCTCGAAATCCTGCGCATTTCTAGAAAAAAATTCGAGAATGCTGAAATTTTTCGAGAAAATAAAAAATTTCAAATCGTTCCGAAAAAATTATTTTTAGTTGCAGGAGTCACTTACTATCATTTTTTATCAGTAGACATACCCTCGAAAATCCTATCCACTTTCGCGAAAAAAATTCGAGAATGTGTGAAATGTTTCGACGGGAGAAAAAAATTTCGAATCGTTCTGAAAAAATTATTTTCAGTTCCGAGGGTCGATTACAATAATTTTTGGTGAATAGACATACCCTCGAAATCCTGCGCATTTTCTAGAAAAAAATTCGAGCAGATGCTGAAATTTTTCGCGATAATTAAAAAATTTCAAATCGTCGTGGAAAAATTATTTTTAGTTGCAGGAGTCAATTACTATCATTTTTTTCATTAGACATACCCTCAAAATCCTATCCACTTTCGCGAAAAAAATTTGAGAATGTGTGAAATGTTTCGACGGGAGAAAAAAATTTCGAATCGTTCTGAAAATATTATTTTCAGTTCCGAGGGTCGATTACTATAATTTTTGGTGAATAGACATACCCTCGAAATTCTGCGCATTTTCTAGAAAAAAATTCGAGAAGATGCTGAAATTTTTCGAGAAAATTAAAAAATTTCAAATCGTCGTGAAAAATTATTTTCAGTTCCAGGGTCAATTACAATAATTTTTTGTTAATAGACATACCATCGAAATCCTGCGCATTTTCTAGAAAAAAATTCGAGAATGTGTGAAATGTTTCGACGGGAGAAAAAAATTTCGAATCGTTCTGAAAATATTATTTTCAGTTCCGAGGGTCGATTACTATAATTTTTGGTGAATAGACATACCCTCGAAATCCTGCGCATTTTCTAGAAAAAAATTCGAGAAGATGCTGAAATTTTTCGAGAAAATTAAAAAATTTCGAATCGTTCTGAAAAAATTATTTTCAGTTCCGAGGGTCGATTACAATAATTTTTGGTGAATAGACATACCCTCGAAATCCTGCGCATTTTCTAGAAAAAAATTCGAGCAGATGCTGAAATTTTTCGCGATAATTAAAAAATTTCAAATCGTCGTGGAAAAATTATTTTTAGTTGCAGGAGTCAATTACTATCATTTTTTTTCATTAGACATACCCTCAAAATCCTATCCACTTTCGCGAAAAAAATTTGAGAATGTGTGAAATGTTTCGACGGGAGAAAAAAATTTCGAATCGTTCTGAAAATATTATTTTCAGTTCCGAGGGTCGATTACAATAATTTTTGGTGAATAGACATACCCTCGAAATTCTGCGCATTTTCTAGAAAAAAATTCGAGAAGATGCTGAAATTTTTCGAGAAAATTAAACAAATTTCGAATCGTTCTGAAAATATTATTTTCAGTTCCGAGGGTCGATTACATCATTTTTGGTGAATAGACATACCCTCGAAATCCTGCGCATTTTCTAGAAAAAAATTCGAGCAGATGCTGAAATTTTTCGCGATAATTAAAAAATTTCAAATCGTCGTGGAAAAATTATTTTTAGTTGCAGGAGTCAATTACTATCATTTTTTTTCATTAGACATACCCTCAAAATCCTATCCACTTTCGCGAAAAAAATTTGAGAATGTGTGAAATGTTTCGACGGGAGAAAAAAATTTCGAATCGTTCTGAAAATATTATTTTCAGTTCCGAGGGTCGATTACAATAATTTTTGGTGAATAGACATACCCTCGAAATTCTGCGCATTTTCTAGAAAAAAATTCGAGAAGATGCTGAAATTTTTCGAGAAAATTAAAAAATTTCGAATCGTTCTGAAAAAATTATTTTCAGTTCCGAGGGTCGATTACAATAATTTTTGGTGAATAGACATACCCTCGAAATCCTGCGCATTTTCTAGAAAAAAATTCGAGCAGATGCTGAAATTTTTCGCGATAATTAAAAAATTTCAAATCGTCGTGGAAAAATTATTTTTAGTTGCAGGAGTCAATTACTATCATTTTTTTTCATTAGACATACCCTCAAAATCCTATCCACTTTCGCGAAAAAAATTTGAGAATGTGTGAAATGTTTCGACGGGAGAAAAAAATTTCGAATCGTTCTGAAAATATTATTTTCAGTTCCGAGGGTCGATTACAATAATTTTTGGTGAATAGACATACCCTCGAAATTCTGCGCATTTTCTAGAAAAAAATTCGAGAAGATGCTGAAATTTTTCGAGAAAATTAAAAATTTCGAATCGTACTGAAAAAATTATTTTCAGTTCCGGGGGTCGATTACAATAATTTTTGGTGAATAGACATACCCTCGAAATCCTGCGCATTTTCTAGAAAAAAATTCGAGCAGATGCTGAAATTTTTCGCGATAATTAAAAAATTTCAAATCGTCGTGGAAAAATTATTTTTAGTTGCAGGAGTCAATTACTATCATTTTTTTTCATTAGACATACCCTCAAAATCCTATCCACTTTCGCGAAAAAAATTTGAGAATGTGTGAAATGTTTCGACGGGAGAAAAAAATTTCGAATCGTTCTGAAAATATTATTTTCAGTTCCGAGGGTCGATTACAATAATTTTTGGTGAATAGACATACCCTCGAAATTCTGCGCATTTTCTAGAAAAAAATTCGAGAAGATGCTGAAATTTTTCGAGAAAATTAAAAAATTTCGAATCGTTCTGAAAAAATTATTTTCAGTTCCGAGGGTCGATTACAATAATTTTTTGTGAATAGACATACCCTCGAAATCCTGCGCATTTTCTAGAAAAAAATTCGAGCAGATGCTGAAATTTTTCGCGATAATTAAAAAATTTCAAATCGTCGTGGAAAAATTATTTTTAGTTGCAGGAGTCAATTACTATCATTTTTTATCATTAGACATACCCTCAAAATCCTATCCACTTTCGCGAAAAAAATTTGAGAATGTGTGAAATGTTTCGACGGGAGAAAAAAATTTCGAATCGTTCTGAAAATATTATTTTCAGTTCCGAGGGTCGATTACAATAATTTTTGGTGAATAGACATACCCTCGAAATTCTGCGCATTTTCTAGAAAAAAATTCGAGCAGATGCTGAAATTTTTCGCGATAATTAAAAAATTTCAAATCGTCGTGGAAAAATTATTTTTAGTTGCAGGAGTCAATTACTATCATTTTTTTCATTAGACATACCCTCAAAATCCTATCCACTTTCGCGAAAAAAATTTGAGAATGTGTGAAATGTTTCGACGGGAGAAAAAAATTTCGAATCGTTCTGAAAATATTATTTTCAGTTCCGAGGGTCGATTACAATAATTTTTGGTGAATAGACATACCCTCGAAATTCTGCGCATTTTCTAGAAAAAAATTCGAGAAGATGCTGAAATTTTTCGCGATAATTAAAAAATTTCAAATCGTCGTGGAAAAATTATTTTTAGTTGCAGGAGTCAATTACTATCATTTTTTTCATTAGACATACCCTCAAAATCCTATCCACTTTCGCGAAAAAAATTTGAGAATGTGTGAAATGTTTCGACGGGAGAAAAAAATTTCGAATCGTTCTGAAAATATTATTTTCAGTTCCGAGGGTCGATTACAATAATTTTTGGTGAATAGACATACCCTCGAAATTCTGCGCATTTTCTAGAAAAAAATTCGAGAAGATGCTGAAATTTTTCGCGATAATTAAAAAATTTCAAATCGTCGTGGAAAAATTATTTTTAGTTGCAGGAGTCAATTACTATCATTTTTTTCATTAGACATACCCTCAAAATCCTATCCACTTTCGCGAAAAAAATTTGAGAATGTGTGAAATGTTTCGACGGGAGAAAAAAATTTCGAATCGTTCTGAAAATATTATTTTCAGTTCCGAGGGTCGATTACAATAATTTTTGGTGAATAGACATACCCTCGAAATCCTGCGCATTTTCTAGAAAAAAATTCGAGCAGATGCTGAAATTTTTCGCGATAATTAAAAAATTTCAAATCGTCGTGGAAAAATTATTTTTAGTTGCAGGAGTCAATTACTATCATTTTTTTCATTAGACATACCCTCAAAATCCTATCCACTTTCGCGAAAAAATTTGAGAATGTGTGAAATGTTTCGACGGGAGAAAAAAATTTCGAATCGTTCTGAAAATATTATTTTCAGTTCCGAGGGTCGATTACATAATTTTTGGTGAATAGACATACCCTCGAAATTCTGCGCATTTTCTAGAAAAAAATTCGAGAAGATGCTGAAATTTTTCGAGAAAATTAAAAAATTTCAAATCGTCGTGAAAAATTATTTTTAGTTGCAGGAGTCAATTACTATCATTTTTTTCATTAGACATACCCTCAAAATCCTATCCACTTTCGCGAAAAAAATTTGAGAATGTGTGAAATGTTTCGACGGGAGAAAAAAATTTCGAATCGTTCTGAAAATATTATTTTCAGTTCCGAGGGTCGATTACAATAATTTTTGGTGAATAGACATACCCTCGAAATCCTGCGCATTTTCTAGAAAAAAATTCGAGCAGATGCTGAAATTTTTCGCGATAATTAAAAAATTTCAAATCGTCGTGGAAAAATTATTTTTAGTTGCAGGAGTCAATTACTATCATTTTTTTTCATTAGACATACCCTCAAAATCCTATCCACTTTCGCGAAAAAAATTTGAGAATGTGTGAAATGTTTCGACGGGAGAAAAAAATTTCGAATCGTTCTGAAAATATTATTTTCAGTTCCGAGGGTCGATTACAATAATTTTTGGTGAATAGACATACCCTCGAAATTCTGCGCATTTTCTAGAAAAAAATTCGAGAAGATGCTGAAATTTTTCGAGAAAATTAAAAAATTTCGAATCGTACTGAAAAAATTATTTTCAGTTCCGGGGGTCGATTACAATAATTTTTTGTGAATAGACATACCCTCGAAATCCTGCGCATTTTCTA